>NC_136766.1:27497096-28176473 GCF_947034865.1 Barbatula barbatula
TGCACCACTACGACCAGCAGAGACATATTATTTACATCAGGGGTCTCCAACCTTTTTGTAAGCGAGGGCTACCAAATTATCTAAAGTCCTCTAGAGGGCTACTTTTTGATCACATTCTTTCAAACTTAAAACATGTGATGCCTTATTTTTAGGCTCACAGAACCAAATTCAGTTTTCTTTCAGATATTTTTGCACTTGAATATATTAAAGCTTGCTAATAATAAACTTTCATGATGATGTAGCACTTGGCTGATCGGTATAGTCACAGATTTGTCAACTGTCTTGAGCATTATTGTTGAGCCCTGTGTTTAGCGGGCTCCTTACCGTACATGAGGGCTACCAGGTGCCCACGGGCACCACGTTCGAGACCACTGATTTCCATACACCAAACTTTAAACACACATAGGCTACATGCTGACACGGGGTATTTATAAGCTCTTTTGGCTTACTACTGGGTATGCATATCTGTGCAGGAGCGTACGGTTTCTTTACAGACAGGCTTTTTACATTTTATTCTAAACCCCGGTTAAATCCTGGGTTATCTATGTTATGTTTCACACTGCTTATAATTGACAAGGGGTTATTCATAACTTGACCATTCGCATTGTACATCACTAAACACTATGAATTCTTATTTGCAAATATTTGGGTCAGCAGTTATGAGTGGATAAATACTGCAGTGCCAAACTGACTGAATAAATGCAGTGCATGGTCACTTAAATGACTTACTACTTTGCTGGTATACATCAAAAAATGAGGAAAAAGTAATGCGTGCAAATCCTGCACACGTTTGGCACCAAAATGCCCTGCAAAAGTGGTGCTTACCAATTTTCATAGCCCCAGTTGTAAACCGTACGTTTACCCGGGGTTAAAAGCTGGGTCTAGAAGCTAACCTGGGGTAAAGCGCAGTGAGAAGTCTTTGTGACATCAACTACTGGCCCCGCATGCATAATGCAGCGTTTTTAGTCATTTGTTTTTGGATTCATGTAAATCCACATCGCTTTGACAATGTTGTCGTGTAAAACTTTTCGAAAAGCAGAAACGTTTTGTTTTTCATTTTGTTAACAGGGCCATAGATGCTTTTATAAGCCTACATATAGGATACAATCAATCACAGTCCCATTGTTCTGAGAGGCTTTAGTCTGCAGTGAGGTATTGCCCTAGGAGTTCAAAGGTGCCTCGTAAATTGTGGTATCATCAATTGATGCAACAGTTCAAAGAAGTCTTCTCTAAATATTGTCAGTATGGTAGACATACAAGTCTCCTTTTACTTGAGACCTCATTTTGGCGGCTTGGGTTCGGTGTTATCCTTTTTGGCAATAAGTAGAGACATTAGTGTTTGTTGTTTCTGGGTTTATATCTTTGGATTGTAGTTAAATTGCTTGATAATACAATGCCTTGCGTGCCATCCTCTGGAGATCGAGGAGGAGATGTGTGAGTGAACATTGCTCAAAGTGTGATCATAAATCAGACTTCATTAGGTGGGGCGAAGGGAGAACCCATTGATTTACAGTTAGGAAGTAATACTAAAATCCGTCAAAGCCTTTAGAGTGGAGCAGAAGATCATGGACATGGCCTCATAAGTAACTGCATTTGGAACATTTTCAAAGCCTGCATTACAACATGTTGAAAAATGTTGTGACCTTACTGACAGATTTAGAAGTAAATCACAATTCTTTCGCATAAGACGACAGAAGATAAATGTGATCTTTTAGCTGCACAAATGGAATCTCACTTGTGAGGAACTAAACTGGGTTTGTAAACTTACAAGGAAGAGCAATAATGAGCAATCTTTTTATGTTGATAACAGCAAGTGCTTGGCAGGTGGAAAAATGATTGTATGTAAAGGGTTTTTTATCTACTTCAAATACTTATATACAGAATTCTTGGATTTTGGACATAAACTGCATACATCCCACAGTGACAGTGGTTTTGGCGTTCTTCATTTTCATATATTTTTCTCGTTCCCAAGTCGGACCAGCCCAGCCCGGCCAGCTCCAGTTCCAGTTCTAACTCTGGCTTTGGACATGGACATAAGCGTCAAGGTGATTTTTCTTGTTCTTTTTTTCCCCTGCCAATTGCATTTTATGGGTCAGTACCTAAAGAACACTGATATTCAGATTCCTGAACCATTCAAAAAGGAACCTGACCCTACTACATTAATGTTACATTTATTGCAGAGCTTTGTGAATTACTTGATTCTTATTGGTCAGTCACTGTATTCTGCAGTCAATCGTTTCTTCAACCCACTGAGCAGCATGTTTTGTTTACTGTTCTGAAAACCATATTTCTGCTAGTTTATTACTTTCTTTAATTCGTGTTGTTTACTATGTTCACATTTTTCATTCTGCAGTTGTAAGATGGATGCAATTCAAAAAATCAAACAAAACTTTTCAGGATTGGTTTATATATTACTTCTTTTATTTAAGTGTTAGGTCCTTTACGTACAGTAATCCCAGATTTGCACTCGGATGAAAATGAAGAGGAATCAGAGGACGACGACGATAAGAATTTGGACTCTGATATGGAGCGACCTCTGCACACGCAAATTACACATCGTCATCGCAGGTGAACCTCATTGAAAAACATTGGACCTGTGATTTAATAAATGGCAGCTAAATTTGACCAACTTGTAATATGGAAACCAGCATTACTGTATGATATCCTGAACTGCAACTAAATATCTGAACAATCAATATCTGTGACATAGGGTAAGTTTAAGTGATGGCAGTGACAGTGAAAATAGCTCTGCCTCTTCACCATTACCCCATAATGACCCCCCATCTCTAATGAAGACCACCAGTAACCAGGTAAGTTGCAATGATCATATCAATTTCATTGCTGTAGATGTGATGGTTCTGTATAATTCTTAAGCTTGAGATGGAAAATGTTACTTGTCACATATATTGGAAAATAGTTTTTAAGAATGACCAGTATCACTACATTAAGTGGTTTTGCATGAGTAAATCTATACAGTATGTGCACAAAATGTTGTTGCCATGTGTTTTGCAGTTTCGATTTGTTAATGAAAGACCAGGGTTGATGTTACTATTAAAAGTTTGTTGTGAAAATGTTGCAGTTACTCGAAGTAAAGAGTCCCATGAAACCGGCAAAGGTGGACAAAAATAAAAACACGGATTGTGACAAGGTAAGCAGCAGGGCTGCTCGATTGTGACAAAAATCATAATCAGGATTATTCTGTCCAATATTGAGATCCCGATTATTTAATACGAATTCTCATTAACCTTAAAAACAACATTGAAAATAAAAAACTAAATGTGAAGAAATACCACTGCTGAACCACTGTAAAGGAAGGGTGCGCTGTGGATTTATACTACAAGAAAAGAGAGGATCCTTGCTAAATGGCATGCGGCACAATAATCCTTTACCTCGATTATTTTGTTTTTGTAATTTGATGAAGGTTAAAATTTACGATTACGATTAATTGTAGAATAATTGCACAGCCCTAGTAAGCAGTGTAGTTCTTAGCTCTTCTGTGTTTTGGTTGATCTTTTTTGTATTCATTTAGATTTTTGTATAATGTTACAAAAATACGACGCATAGAATGTGTGTGAAAACTATTCAGTTCAAATTTGTCTATAGCACGTTTCACAATTTTCATTTTCAAACAAGTGTTTATGTGTAAATATAAAATCTACATTTAGTTGCAGCTGAGGTACGATAGAATTTTTCTCTTAAAAGATTTTTACAAAACATTGTTTGGCATGTCATATTTAGTAGGTGCGTGATTTATGATTCTCAACATTTCTCTTTTTCATTGATAAATATCTACCACAGGCATACTTGGATGAGCTTGTTGAGCTTCACAGAAGACTTATGGCACTAAGGGAGAGGCACATATTACAGCAGGTAATAAATGAGGGAACATGTAAGCCTTGTTCCAGTATCCAGTACAGAATTCTTCAGCAAAACAGCATTTGGAACCTCATAAGTGTCTGATTTGGTACAGTGCACCCGAAAAATATTCACACCGCTTCACTTTTTCCACATTTTGTCATGTTACAGCCTTATGCCAAAATGGATTCAATTAATGTCCTCAAAATTCTACAAACAATACCCCCTAATGACAACGTGAAAGAAGTTTGTTTGAAATCTTTGCAAATTTATTACAAATAAAAAACGGAAAAAGCACACGTACATAAGTATTCACAGCCTTTGTCATGACACTCAAAATTGAGCTCAGGTGCATCTTGCTTCTAAATGAGATGTTTCTAAAACCTGATTGGAGTCCACCTGTGGTAAATTCAGTTGATTGGACATGATTTGGAAAGGCACACACCTGTCTATATAAGGTCCCACAGTTAACAGTGCATGTCAGAGCACAAACCAAGGAAGTCCAAGGAATTGTCTGTAGACTGCCAAGACAGGATTGTATCGAGAAACAGATCTGCAGCATTGAAGGCCCCAATGAGCACAGTGGCCTCCATCATCCGTAAATGAAAGCATCAGGCCTCTTCCTAGAGCTGGTCGCCCGGCCAAACGGAGTGACTGGGGGAGAAGGGCCTTAGTCAGGGAGGTGACCAAGAACCCAACGGTCACTCTGACAGACCTCCAGCATGTCTCTGTGGAGAGAGGAGAACATTCCAGAAGAACAACCATCTCTGCAGCACTCCACCAATCAGGCCTGTATGGCAGGGTGGCCAGACAGAAGCCACTCCTCAGTAAAAGGCACATGACAGCCCACCTGGAATTTGCCAAACGGCACCTGAAAGACTCTTAGACCAGACTTGAACCCGATTGAACATCTCTGGAGAGATCCGGAGAGTGCACCGACGCTCCCCATCCAACCTGGTGGAGCTTGAGAGATCTTGCAAAGACGAATGGGAGAAACTGTCCAAAAATGGGTGTGACAAGCTTGAAGCATCATACTCCTAAAGACTTGAGGCTGTAATTGGTGTCAAAGGTGCTTCAACAAAGTATTGAGCAATGGCTGTGTATACTTATGTGCATGTTTTTTAATACTTTTGCAAAGATTTCAAACAAACTTTTCACGTTGTCATTATGGGGTATTGTTTGTAGAATTGAGGAAAATAATGAATTTAATCCATTTTGGAACAAGGCTGTAACATGACGAAATGTGGAAAAAGTGAAGTGCTGTGAATACTTTCCAGATGCACTGTATGCTTTACATGAGCAAAAACTTTGATAGATTGTGCTTAAAATGTTATTTGGGTCCCTGTTGAAAAAAATTGCATTTTGCTAGTTAGATGGTCTATGGTCTTAAGCAACTAGCTCCTGCTCAGGACCAGAAAATGACCAGCTCAAACCATGCTTCAAAACCTAACCAGTATTAAGGGTTGTTTGGTATATTTTTACGGTACTGTTAAAATATATTATTTTACCTAAACTAAGTTTTTCTTGTGTATAATATTGTTATTAATAACACAAAACTAGGCCTATATTTATTCTTATTGATACTTTTTGTACGGAGAAATATACATGTTGTTTACAATAAGATGGACTATGTGAGAAAAACATCTAATGTTCTCCACTGAATTTCATTGCATTCTGGGATTGTTTTCAGCTTGAAGGCTACATTTGATGCTGTATTACAGGTTCCTCAAACCAAGGTGTTATAAAAGACTGCATCATTTGGCAGTGCACTGGGTTTTAGAACAGAGCTGCAGTGTCAGAATTTCTAAAACACTGATTCGCAGCAGTTACCGGAAAGAACCTTCACTTTTGAACAGCGTAACTATATTCTGTTAGCACATGGTGACGCCTAAATATCGACATCAAATTTTTTAAGGAAGCTAAGACCATAGTGGACGCTAGGTGTAAGTTTAGAAACCTGTACATGTATATGTCATTTTGTGAAACATAAAATTTTCTTTGCCATAAGATATGGCATTGATTCTGGGGAAATTGGTTCGTGTCATTGGCAAGCTTTTTGTCGTTAATCTGCCACAAACTGTTTGGGATGACTAGGAAACAAACATTTAGATTTTAATATATTGACAAGACAACAACTCTTATCAACAGTCTTTTGACCTCATTGGCTAAAAAATTTAAGAATGACTGCACATCCACATTTTGCACCAGAAAGCGGTACGGGCGTTTAAATAGTTCTATTTACAATGTCATAACAGGCCTCCAGGTCTCTTCGTGTTTCTGGCCTGTGTTCAGAAGTAATGGAGGAAATTCTTTCCATATGTGGCTTTTGCTTTGTAGTGTGAAATGGATCAGGTTTGGGTCCCATTACTGCACAATTTAATCTGTGTGGCCAGTCTCCAGCCCCCTCGCTGTAATCACCATTGCAATCCCTTCTGAACTAGTGTGTGCTGAAACCAATAATAGGCTGGTTTGCAAACGCATCTTCCTTGTTACAATCAGATACAAGGTAACATGCAAAGAGGCTATGGATCCACCAGGCTAACTGTGTGTACTGGCACTTTTAATATTCTGAGCAATTTGGGGGTTCATCACGCAATGAATGCATCACATTTAATGCTTGTACTTAAATGACTATAAATCTTAGGGGGGCTTTAGCCCTCAGTGAGTATTTGAAGCCTCTCCCATGTAGTTCCTTTGACTAAATACATAATAATAAATAAGATAAATATAATCTATAATAATAATGATATAATTTTCTCTACTGTTTTTCTATTTAACTTTCGTTAAATTATTTAAAATATATTTTAATTGTATTTATGAATATTTTCTTGGAAACTACAAAGACTGCGGGTGATGCGAAACATAGCAGTTTCAATTGGGAAAACACTAGAAAACTATTCTCAATACATTTTTCCGATGCCCTTGATTTGTTTCCTGCTTACTATTTAAAGATAATTTCAATATTTCTTTTTCTTTGAAGACCCGTTTTCTTTTGTGAGTTCTTTTCCAATCGTATAGGTCATGCACACCTGACAAATCGAGAAAGCAGTTTCCAATTTAACCGTTCTTTAATTTGTGATAAACTCTGTCAACCGTCTTCTCTGTCATTAACATCTGTGACTGTTGACATTCAAGGCAAAGGTATAGTCCGGCCGTAGTAATAGGGAACCGCAGAGATGACGTATTTTTGTATGCAAAACCAAGAATCGAGTTAGCATGTTAGAACTTCCGGTTCAATCGCCCCAGTCAATAGTTCTTTGTTAAATACCTAGAATAAGGTTTGTGGATAACAAAACCTCGAAGTATTTTTACATTTTAATCTATGACATAAAACACACCAGTTATAACCAGCTTAAGCTTCTTAAAAACGGCAATTGCTAACAAGTTGCTGAAAGTGACTACATCCTTTGGCGGGGAGATTAAACGTCATCACGCATACAAATCTCACAAATAATGCGAAATGGACAAAAATCTTTGAATATTCATCCAAAGAGTAAATAATTACTGACCAGGGAACACGTTTTTAATAAAGTTGCTGGAGGTGGTGGTGACATTGATATTCAGCGACCGTAGTGTAGTCTGTTTATAGCTTCGTATATCTTTTATCTTCAGGGGGTTGTATTTAGGCTTTAAAAATAGCAAGTATTGTGTTAATCTGTTAAAATGATCCTGATAGACAAAACATGTAAGTATCATACACCTTTGTTAATCACAGGACCTATTTTTTGCGATCTTTCAAAAGTCTATGGGGGAAAATCCATAGACTTTTGATCGAGGGAACCAGTGCAGCTCTAAATTCCGGGTTGGCCTTCAGAAATACGTCATCTCTGCAGCACTCCATACTTCCATGAAATACTGTATTTGCTCTTAATTCTCATTTTCTGTTTGTATTTTTGCAGATTGTAAACCTCATTGAAGAAACTGGACACTTTCACATCACAAACACTACCTTTGACTTTGACCTCTGCTCTCTGGACAAAACCACAGTGCGGAAGCTGCAAAGCTACCTGGAAATGTCCGGATCATCTTGAAGATTTGTGCAGCTGGCTGCCATTAAGAAAATTGTCTTCTTTTGCTCCTCCCTCAGTTTTTTTTTCTATTAAACAAGGACCCAAATTCTTTCCAGAGCTCTTCTCATTTCATTATGCTTCAGAATTTGACAAAACATACTTAACATGAGTTTGGACATTATTTTGGTAAACCTTGATAATTCCGTTCTTGCTCCAAAACAAAATACATTTCTTTATGTTGTTATTCTGTATGAATGTTTGCTAGTTTTTTGTGCATGTTTCAATACTGCCTTACCATAATGTCTATTTATTGAATACGAGTTTCAAGTGTGTGTGTGCGTGCGTGTGTGTGTGCGCGCGCGTTCGTCTAAGAGCAAGTGATATTAAACTTTTGCAAGCACTTGGGAACAATCTCATTGGCACTGTATGGTAATGAACCTTTTGGACACCAGGTTGTCTACTATTGGCGCTGTTGAAAACTACATGCTGTACATCATGTTAAATTATTAGTTTTAGGAAAATTCTGATCAGAGGTTGACTTTAATCCCTATTAAAAGAAATTGCAGCTTGTCAACATTTGCTAGTCAATATCAAAAGTAAATTGTTGACATATTCATATTTTAAGCATTGCGGTGTACACTTAAAAGACAAAACCCAGTTACCTTGGTTTAACTGAAAGTGGTTTCTTCTGATGTTATTTATTTTTGTTTAAAGAGCACAGTTCTCATGGCTGTTCTTTGGTTGCCCCAAATCGATGAGAACTAGACAATTACATGCTTCTAATTTGAGTTTTTTTTGTGAAACTATGAAAAACAAAAGAATATAAAAAGCAAGTTTGTTCCATTTGTACGGCTTTTATATGAATAAATTATGCTGTTAAGTTTTATGTCCCAAGCTCTAAGCAAAGCAACTTTTTTCTCATGAAATTCAAATCAAATGTAAGAGAAATAGATATTTGGCGATATCTGGTGGTGGTGGGGTTCGAAAGGACAGACTGAAAAATCGGCACTGTGTGTAGTGGATCCATTTTTCAAAATAACTTTTTTATCAAAAGTTTTGATTTATTGTGTTGCTGGATGAAACTATGCCTTGTACACTTTATTTTCGTTTATTTTCCAGATTAATTTTCTGAGCCCAAAGAACTTTTAGTTTAGTTATCATTATATGTTTGTGTATATAAACTTTATATGTGACAAAAATGATGTTCTTTCTTGGTAAGCACTGACCAGCTTCCAATTGAAAGTTCTTGACTGTAATATAATTTCCAATGGATTGTTGTTGATGTGGATTTATTGACCAGAGAACATTTTATCAATGCTGATAAATTGACAGAAAAAAATTATTTCGCAAATTCAAATGACCTGAATCTACTTAGAGTTTGATCAAAGAATAAATTAAGGTGAGTTTAGGTAAATTGGGACTCTTAAAAACAGTTCTTAGCAGCAATGAATAACCTTTTTTTGGTTTCTCAAAGAACCATTTGTTTCTTACCTTTCCATTACAGAGAACCTTTTGTAAAACAGAAAGGTTATTTGGCTGTCAAATGTTCTTTATGGAACCATTTAGCTAAAAATGGTTAGTTATTTTCAAGAGTGCAGTGAGTAACATTTAAGTTTTTTTTCTTTGCATAACATTTAAAGCATAGTTTAAATATTAACTTCTTCCAAATCCAAAGACGGAAGTTTAAATGCATTTGTAGCGGAACATTTACTCTGTTGCTCTATGGATTTTTTTCATTCTTGTCATTTGAGAATTTTATCCCAAGACTTGAGGTCTTTGCACATACATTCCAAAAATTGCGTATGCATTTTTTCGTATTTGCTGCTCGTTTGTACGTTGTCAATGCTCAAAACGCCTCTCAAAATGCTTAAGGATGCAGAAAAGTGAACCCAGACGAATTTTTTTTATGATTGATGAAAATATCTGAGGCACTGTGTAAATGTAAATGACAGGACGTGAGGTCGTTTTTATTTTTTAAGGTGCAAAAATTTCGGACACGATGTGCAATGGCCTTAAGAGTAGATACAGTGGTCAGTTGCACAGCTTAAACTAGTCTTAGAAGTTAGTTAGTTTTTTTTCAAGACTGGTCATAACTTAGCCCAATCTACCTTTTTATGTAACTGATTTAAATAAGACTGTAAGAAAGACTGATTAGCCTTGCTAGTTGCTAGTCAGTGAGACGCGGACTTAATTTATCGGTGAAGTTTATGCAACTGGGCCAAGTATTAAACAACTTCATGAATATAGTTTAATTAAATGTTTCCATTAGTCAGCCTGGGTTCAAATCCTTGATCTTATTTCTATTTTGATTATGGGAACAGTGTTTACATTCTTTTAACGTTGGCAAGTGTGGGTGGCCTGTAACAATGAAAGAAAGAAGCTTGATGTCAGCCATAGACTTTTATAAAAAAAGGAGATGATCTTTCTTTATTACGTTGGGTTAATGATTAGACTGTTGCCGTTTACGCTGCCAGAATTTTGTATATACAAGATTCTTAACGCCAACCATAAGGTTAAAATGTAGATGTGGCGACTTAAAACTAAATAAGTATTTGTGTATTCATTCTTTACTTAAAAACAGACTTTTCTAGGGGTGCTAGTCCTTTAGTTGTAAGTTTACATATTTCAGTGAATGTGTAATCGTGAATGGCTCGAAAGCATGTACAGTACTGTTAAACTTTGCTGTGACATTGCTCGACTCAAGCTTTACAAAGCCCCTCTTGTTCAGTTGTTCACAGAGGCTGAGCTATGGCAAGTTTGAGTGTATCTCTAACAGGCTTATGGTTAAGCCACTTCACTTAACACCATTCCACAGAGTTCATGGGAGAGCAGCTGGCTTGGCATCGGGCTTCAAAAGTACTACACATGTCAACAAATCTTTATGTAATATATTATATCAGGTAATTCAATATGCATAATTTCAGCCATCTTGGTAGTCAGTTTGTGTTTTTTTTATTATTCTGTCGTTAGTCTTAGTGTTAACAGAACATTTCTGTATTATTCTTTGAAATTCTGACTTTTTAAACATGACTTGGAATAAAAATGGTTCCAGCACTTACTATAGCAGTTTTTATACTGTGCTGGGATGAGACGTGAGAAAATAAATCAAATTGGCATATACTATTAGCTCTCTCTCGATCTAAAATGTAAAAAAAATTAAGGAACGAAAACAATTTTATCCACAAAAATAATGTTAAAATAACAGATTCCTTCAGATACAAATATAAGATTATGAGAAGTATATTTCAATCAAGAGACCATCAATTTAAGGGTGGCTTTTCTTAAACAAAGAGATAAAATATCATCAGTCTTTCACCACTCTGTAAATTCTAAATTGACATTACTTCATAGTTTTGAGGATATCATTAAAATCTTAAATCGTAAGAATGTGCACTTCTTAAAATGCAATAACTGTAGGGTTTGGTCATGGACAACTTCCAGCAGAAGCTGGTGAGCAATCTTTACAATGTACATGCAACACTATGGCATGAGAAATTGGATTATTCAGCAAATATATGTCTTTGGATATATAGAAATAAATTGGCCATGAGAACTTCAGAAGAACTAAAGACAGGGGGGTTCATTATAATCCATGTCATGCTGTCCCTCCCAACCAACACCTGTTCATTACTTCATAAATCTGAAGCATGCGCCAATTAAAAACAAGTTACATGCAGGAGCTTTGATGGACTTGAAAACAAAAAAGTCTCAAGCAGCATTTGAGACGGATAGCTTTTTCTTTTTCTTTCACTAGCTGTTAACACAGCAAAGTTGTTCGCTCTTTGTGAACCTTTTGGCCAACATTATTTTCTAGTCTAAGATAATAATTCAGATGTACAAATGTTGAGTGACACCCTAAGAGTTACATTTTCACTTAAAAATAAGGATGATTTTCTCATGGATTTTTTTACTTGAACTCCACTGGCTGGATTTGACATAAACACTGTTCATGTTCCTAGTCAAAACACTTGCACTTGCACCATGGGCAGTCTGTCTGTTTTTGAGGCACACCAGAAGGAAATCCATGTGTCCCTCTCTTCTTTTCCTGAAGCCTTCTACATGGTGACGAACAAGGTGGGGAAAAAGACTACACTACTATTCATTTTAGCCATTTCACTGTGTTGGGGGGGGGTTCACAGTCAGGGTCAGCAGCAGGACATCCTGTTTGAACTTTCAAATACCACTTCCTCTTAAAAAATAACTTTGGTGTGATATTTTCTGTGGGAGATGATTTCGATGTCGTTGTCTTGACACAGCACCGATAAACAGATAAAACATTTCAAAGGCAGTTCAAATAGCATAAACCGTCCTAAAAATAAAAGGACGGTGCCAGGACTCAGGATTTTACGGGTATATGTTTCCACTTCAAAACTGCATTGGAGCAACTCCCATACCTACCTGTGAAATTTGTGTAACAAAAGCCACTGGAACAAAACCAAATCAAGTATTTGTCCATCTAGTTAATCTGTCTGTCTGCTCGCTCAGCATAGTCATCACGTCTGGAAGCAAATAGTTTAGACGGGAAATTAATCGAGAGACAAAACCAAAAAAGCTCCACCCCTAACTTCCTATTCTTTAAGTGATTTTGTCCAGCAAGCCTTTAATCCTCCATTGTACTCGATTTTTCGCACATTGACAATAATTGAAAGGCTCTTATCATATGTTTTAGCTCAGTTATACCTGGGCCTCTTATTCATACATGCATTTGGTTTGACCTCTGCCTGCTTCTTGTGAAGAATTCTGGGTGGCGTCTATGTCCCTGTAAAGCATACAAAACAGCTAAAAAAAATCTGATCACAGTTATGTAAAGAACAAAAGTAAGCAGACTTCAAAGGAAACCAGGAAAAAGGGGAGGTGATGAAAATGGGATGTGTCTTCGTTCGAGAGAATATGAGCATGTGAAGAGTTCCCACATGACTGGGTTTCTAGACACTGAGGATCTGACTATTATTTGATTATTTATTTCTTTGCGTATTTCGGTCCCCATGCAGTAAGCCCCAGTGTGGGCTGGCACCCTTGGACTTGAGCCCAGTTCCAACCTGCTCTTTCATTGGGCTGGGGGAAGCTTTGTTCTCCTTGATGGAAGTTGGGCGGGCCAGTGACCCGTGACCCTCAGCCAGCCCACCCGGCTGTGAGAGTGTGCAGACACTCTCTCTCGCATACTCACAAAGCTTCACTTGCTTAATCCTCCTCAAAGGAGGGGACAGGGGCCCTGAGAAAAAAACTATTCTACCAAGCCACGATCTGGTTAAGACTGAAAGTAGATGGTTTTCTTCAAAAAGACTGTGTGCATATGTGTGCAGCCTAATTTGCTGACTTAAAAGAAGCTCAGACTAATTCAGCAAACATTGTAAAGTTGCCTTTTGGATTCGGAAAGTTGCGGCAGTGTTATCAAGCCTCTGTGGCGGGATCATTGTGGGATCTATCTACCTGAGCTTCTATGTACTGAGATCTCTAAAGCAAAGTAATGATGGATAATTTTGATGTATCCTCTGAACTAGCTCTAAAATTATTTTCTCATAATAACACATAAATAACATAATAAATGTAGCCCTGTGCTGTGCTTTTATGCATTAGTAACTGACTGGTTTCAAACTACATCAAATTACATTGATCCCATCATATTAAAAAAATGTTTGTTCATAGTTTAACTGGGTACAGAAAAGATTATGAATATAATATAATATGGAAGCTCAAACATACACTTTCATACATACAGTATATATATATATATATATATATATATATATATATATACATATGTATATATTAGAGCATGAGCAAAGTTGTGTCATTATACATTCAGAACTCCAACTGAATGCAGAAACCTGATAGTTGCGCATGTATTATATGTGGCAAGTGGAAACAACAAGGTTCTTTTAAGCCATTCAAATGATCCAAGGAGGGAACTATCTCTTTTTCTTGGATCCCATCCAAAGCTTTTCCAAGCAAGCTGACAAATGGTAGATTTCAAGCTTGCTCTCTCTTCTTATCCTCTTATGCACAGAACAACAGATTTTTCCGGAAAAACCTCACCACTGCCAGTTACTCTATTGGGCGGCTTACTTCCTAATGAATTGAGGACATCTGTGCTTCTACCAAGCATGCATCAGATGAAAGTCAGATGAAAGTCCAAGGCTTACCACCAAATGGAAGCAATCATTTCTCCTGGAATACGCTGGAAGGTACAATAACGTAGAAGTAATGCAGTCTGTGTGTCGTAGGAGTCATATTTCCAAAGCATGATAGGCTGACGATGGCAAAACTGGCGGAGAATGTTTCAGTTAAGCTGGTTTGACACATGCCATCAATCACTGAACCTCGTCCGTAGCCTCCTGGTTGTTGGCGTGAGTGTCTCATTCGACCTTAGCTTTATGCTGATATTTCATTTAAAAGCATTGAGATAGATTAAAGGAGGTGTACAGTTGAATTCAATCCTGTCAGAGGCTGCAGGCTCTGAGATAGAAGCAACACTGCTTCTGTTTAATGCTTCATTCTGATTGGCTGACAAACATTCTAAGGTTGTGCATTATTTTTCAGTAAACGCAAACCTTCATTATGAGGTACGTCCAGATCTCTTGCCCGCGTTGCAGTTGCATATCACTGCGGCACGTTTACCTGGATAAGGTTATACCGTAGACTAGTTCACCACAGCACTCATATCCAACGACAAATAAAACAACAGACAATTTCCAGTCTCTGAGAAGAAGTATCTATTAATATTTAAAGAGAGCATGAGAATTTTAACAACAATGTAGAGATGAATAACAATCGTACATCAAAGGTAACGACACACAACACGAAACAATCAGTACTTTGACAGTACTGTAAAACATGAATATAACAAAAACAATAGTGGAAGAGATAAATCGGGCATTAAATACACAGCTGCCAGCTTTCAATGCCACATTTAGAACCCCAGTTGGAACAAAACACTGTTTGATATGACAAATAAAAAATATAGATACTTTGTTGCTTAATAACTGAGACAGAAGAGCAAGGGCATAGAGATCAGATGCATAGGAAGTTAGTCGTACACCACCAAGAACATTCCTGGGACAAATACCTTATAAATTGTCTTGAAATAAAACATCTTGTGGTGGGTTAACTGCAGTATAAGCGAAACTAAATGATTCTGGTGCTTACAATTATTAGAAAATAATAGACATTTAAAAAATAATGCATGTATTATACAAATAATGCAATAATTTACATTGTTGCCGCATTACCACCTCAGGGTGTCATGATCACAGATTGAGACACGGACAGAGGACCCAGGTGCAGACAGCGGGTAAGGGGTTAACAGAAACTTTAATATAAATTACAAAACAAAGACCCACGAGGGGGTAACAGAACAGAACAGGAGAATATAATAACATGACAAGACAGGACTAAAACTAACTACACTTAAACAAGACTTAAAAAAAACTCTTGACATGAACTACAAATAACTAAACTAACAAACACAGGAACTCACCACACAACCACAATGAACCAGCACAAGACAGAAGACACAAGGGCATTAAATAAGGGAACAAATCAAGAGGGGACCAGGTGTAGGGCATGATTCAATAAAGAGAAAACGAGAGGATGGGAACAGAGACGAGTCTGGAGAGAGTGTATGGAAGGCCATAACTGCCTCTCTCTACACAAGAAGTGAGACTCTGTCATGATCATGCCACTAAACCAAGAGAAACATGACATGATGCGCCAGAATCATGACAGAAGCCCCTCCTTAAGGAACAGCATCCTGATGCTCCTCAAGGCACAAACAAGACAAGACAGACTGTGACACTGACAAAAACTAGGCAACATGATAATACAATAAACCAAAATGGGGAAGCACAAGAGTCCAAGGGAAGGGGCACACAAGAGTCCAAAGGGAAGTCCAAACAAGGGCTGACACGGACACGATAGCCGGCAGGACATTGGCAGGGTTGCCGGCATGATAGCCGGCAGACACGAACAGGATAGCCGGCAGACACGAACGGGATAGCCCGGGCGGGAATGGCCGCATGCACAAACCTGGAATGCCCGGCTGCACCGACCTGGAATGCCCGGCTGGGGATCTGTTGTGGACGCAGGATTCCGGCGGCTTCAACCCTGGAGGGGAGCCCGGCTGTCTCGACCCTGGAAGGAAGTCCGGCGGTCTCGACCCAAGGAGGCAGTCTGGCGGCCCCGACTCTGGAAGGGAGTCCGGCGTTCTCGACCCTGGAAGGGAGTCCAGCAGACTCGACCCTGAAGGGGAATCCGGCGGCCTCGACTGCAACGCATCCTCAAAATGTCTTCATTGTGGAGATTTGCTTGAACAGAAAATGTGATTTTATGCTTACATCTAACAAATAATTTACAATTACTGAATTACAACAATAACGTGTTTCCCAATAAACAGAATAGAAACAAGCCATTTGTCCACTGAAAAACTTCTCTAAGTATTCAATTTCTATTCATTAATTTTGTATTAATAATGTATTTTTTGGATATTTTGGGGGAAAGAATATAAAGGCCAGTAGTTTTGGACAGTAATTTGTCTATAAGCACAACAGTATATATTTGTCTGAAAAAAACGACACACTACAAGCTACAAATGTGTTAACTGTCACTATTAAGTCTGAAAATGGGAAGAAAAAAGGTCTAGAAATAAGTTTGCAGATCCCACATGGCACTTGATAACCTGTGATAATGGATTTTTTGTGGCTTACTGCAAACACACAGATTAATACTTTTCTGATGTCAAAGTGAGTCATTTTTGGTCACTGGGGAAACCTTAACATCTGAGCACTGGTACCCTCCGTGTTTAAACATGTGTTACTTATAAACACTTTTATTGGAGACAGCTTGTGATTGTGTATACCCTACTGAAATATCGCGTTTGATTTGGTGTTGTGAGATTCTTAACTCTTTTCTGCCCTCTATTGGTAAAGTAGGAGCATTGCGTGCAACAGATCTGTGCCGCGTTTACCGAAATCTTATCGCTACGTCGTTCTTAAATTATACATTAAGCCGTAGGGTCCTCTCTTATCGTTAATATGTGTTTCCCGAAACGTTCTTAGTTAACTATACTTTTTTACGTTGGTCATACGTGAGCGCTCTATAAGAGTTCACCCCGCTATGGCCACTGTCGAAAAAAGTTTCTTTACATCGCAGTCTATCTAAATAAAATTCTAACGTTAAATACACCAGTATATTGACGTGTTTTCAGGCAAAGAATATAATTGTCTTTACACTGATGGTTGTTTTAATGATCATATCTAAATAAGGTGCATCTGCTGGCAGCCCAAATACCTTGTAGTCTATATTTAAAGAGAAAGATCGTGGTATAAAAT
This sequence comes from Barbatula barbatula, assembly GCF_947034865.1. Taxonomy (NCBI): domain Eukaryota; kingdom Metazoa; phylum Chordata; class Actinopteri; order Cypriniformes; family Nemacheilidae; genus Barbatula; species Barbatula barbatula. Next base: position 27,514,288 of record NC_136766.1, read on the forward strand.
TTGGGCTAAACCCAAAGACGGCGCCATTCGCGGAGCATTTTATTGCATGAAAACCTGCCTACATTTTATGCTACAATAATTTTAGAAAAGTTAACCTGCCACGGAAGCAAGTTCAGCAGCTGATTGGTCTTACTTTGTCAAGACAAACTCAACGGAGCGACCCCTAAATTGTATTGAGTAAATAATGACACTTGCAACATATATTATGATGATATAAATAAGGGGTTTCCAAACACAAAGGTAGGCTATCTCATGGCAAACCTGCTTAATCAACACACATTCCTTTACTTTTTATGTTTCCTGTCATTAATGAATAGGCCTACGTTTGATTTCAATATCAAAAAAACGTTTTGTAGGGCTGCAAAATGATGCCATACTTGTTTATATTATTCCCCTTGATATTGTAAGTATGATTAATAATGTTTCTTAAATTTTAATATTTTTATAAACGCGGCCAGAAGCTATGCTTCGCGCAGTATATCCGCCACTTGCGCATCCAGTTTCCAAGCGCAATAAACGTGTGGACTATACAAGTAATTTTTAGTTGCTGGAATCAACTTTTCAATGCACCGCAACAGCAATTGGCTTTGCGTGACCCTCCGACCCAAAGTTTGAGAACCTTTGATATAAATGACCACACTGCTAGTTAGTGAAGCGACGTGTGTATATTTGGGCATGAGATCGCGGGTTCCCACACTCATTTCACATTGAAATAATATCCATGGCTTGATTTAGTTTGCCATTTTATATGCAAATTAAACTATTTATAAAGTGCTTAATTTATAAAAACGCCGCTACCTCACACAACGCAGTGACACAGTCCGTTGTCGAACGATCGATATCCATTAATTCAGCACCACCGCCATTGGACAGCGACTGGTAACGTGGGACGTAAGAAAGTAACTAGAAAACGTGTAACTGGAGTTGACATGTAGCACGCAGCCCTGATTAAATTTGTGTTCAAATGTTGCTTGTTGCAAAGAATTTAAACAATAAAAAAGTGAAAGTATGTGTCATTCCAACCTATCAATATTCATACTATGCAGAGAGATGGTAATTGAATAATAAATATAAATAAATATGAATATAAATAAATATTTTTTATAAACAATAAAGCTACTTTTTAATTATATAATACAACAAAACTATTCTATGAATGATATGGAAAAGTTAAAAGTAACTTTTTTGCTTTGAAGTTCAGCACACCTCAAGGCATTGAAGACTTGATTATGAAATTGGAAGCTAAATTTACTAAATTCATTTTCAACAATTTTTTTTTTTGAGAAAAGGTTACATTTACAATTTGGCAGACACTAGTTAAACCCATGACCATGTGCTGCTAACACAATGTGCTACCAGTTGAACAGGGGAAGATATACGTATTATTTAGCCCTGGTCCATAAAATACTGGTTAGTTTCTCTTTTAGTTCTACTTAATACAGCACTTTCTTTTCACCTTTTGTTGTAATTATACCTTTAATTTCGATCTAACTTATTTGCTACCTCAATTAAAAGTGCCTACAATATCAGTAACTGATTTAATAGGTATTTTCAGTTCAGTACTGAGTATTGCAGACCCCTGATAGCACACATCTGGCTTTGTCTATTTGACGTCTGCATTTACATCTGCAAGACATCTACAATTCATTGTTTGTTCATCTGCAATACGTCTCGGAGATGTCTGCTGTCAGACCTCATATAGACATCTAGAAGATGTCTGTAAGATGTTTATGATTTAGGATGGATGTAAAGCAGCTCTTTCTAAAATGTTTAGCAGATGTTTTTACGCAGCAGATGTTTCCAGATCTCCAGATCTTTAGTAGACGTATTATAGACGTTCAGACGTCTCCGAGATTGCACGAGAGCAAACTATGTATTGCAGATGTCTTGCAGCTGTTAACGCAGACGTCAAATAGACGTAAACCAGATGGATTGTGCTATCTGGGCCATGAACCCTACATGACAATTGATTTGTCCTGGTAAAATCTGGTTAGACTGGCACCGCAGTCATCAGAGATTGACTCTTCGATTTCATTTTTTCATTTTTAATGTAAATGTAACTGGAATCAAATGAATCATATTTTTTTATTATCATGCATGGAGATTACTAAACCATTGAAAAGAGATTTATCAACTTATTGTAAAAACAGTCTCTGCAAGAAAGATTCTTCAGAAATGGGGCCGATTATACAACAGATGAATTCAGCTTGTAATTGTAAAAAACCTGCTCTCTCAAACTTGAAAAACACATATGCACAATACGATGTACAGTAAACCTTTTCACCTTTAACCATTTCGCAGTCTATATGTCGGTGATTAACCCTAGTTGACCTTTTAATTCTGTCATTTTGTTTTTATGACCCTCAGATATACAGTTGTCATCCTGCCTAACAGCTGTTAAAAAAGTTGTGAAATGTGACACTGAAATCAAGTTCAGTCCATCAACTTTACAACCACACCATAGAAACATTCCTTGGCAGATAGCATTTGCTCAATTTGGCTGCTCACAGAATAAAGTTTCTATGCAAACAAAGTCTCGGTTGCAAGCCGAACTTAAATATAGATTTCCAGACAACCACCAGATTCCAGAAGAGGCTAATGTGCTATGAATTCACTGGTTACAACCATGTCATAGATATGAAGGGGTCCTTTGACAAGAGTAATAGTGTGATACAAATTTAAACTTTAGTTGTTAGGGTGACTGCTGACCAGTGTCAGTAACACGGCATGTTCATTGCACTTTAATATATCTGATAAATGTAATATTATCCTCCCTAAAATGATCAGAATCAATAGAATCAATATAATATAGTGTCATTAATTATTTACATCAATGACCAGAGTTTAACTGAACTGCAAGCAGGCCTTACCACCTCGAAAACTTATTCTCACTATCATAGACATAGATTTTTACAGGACAAGCTGGAAAGCCCCTGTCACGACATTGACGAAGGCTAAGGTGGATTGATGACTAGTACAGATGGTAGAACACTCAGACTGAGTTTTCGAGCTATCAGTGAAATACTATATCAAAAATAGCAGAAACACGGAACCCTACACATACTACCAGATAAAACCCAATACTGCAGCTGTGAATTGTAAGTGACTTGTGAACAAGATGTCTTCCCACCATTAAGAGGTGACAGTTTGAAAAGAAGCTCATATATTGTATGACCAAAAAGAGAGGCTATAACTACTGTACATAGCGTCGAGACACTGTCATTCAATATACAATGTTTTACCCGGCTACACACAGGTGAAAACTAAAGTGAATCAAATAGAACTGGACGAGAATGTCAATTTTATTGGAGTGTGTTTAACTTATCAACCATAAACGTGGTGAGCTGGTTTCAGATGATAAATGGATGACATGATTTAACACCTGTTGGATTAATGGGGCACTGCATGTAAGTGTATCTCTACACACTTGGGCAGACAGGGGCCTTTTAAATAGCACACTAAAATTACCCTATTTGTGGGCGTCTTCCATACACATGTGTGGGTTAGTGTGTGTATGTTTATATGCATGTGAGTATATGGGTTACAAAAACCACAATCATGCATAAACCTAGGTGGGAAGACACACTTTGCACATTATAATATTGTTAATCACCCACCGGTGTTACTGTTAACTGCATGTACTAATACAGTGATTATTAATGTAAATAATATGCATTTGTTTCATATTTTTGTCTATAATCCAGCGAATATTATGATATTAAGGATGATGGTATTGTGTTTATATTGTAATGCTGCAATTAAACAATCGACAGCCTCTGGTTGACAATCCAACATAGTATTGATTTCAGCTCATTTCAAGTGTGCATTGAGAAAAATTGCAATAATACCATGTATTATAGTATCATATGATAATACCACAATATGTATTATATTATTAATTTGTTTCATATGTATTACTCTTTAGTAACCACTTCCTGAATGTAAAGCTGGTTTGCAATAATGCAAATATGTAAAAAGAGCTATATAAATAAAATCAAATTGAATTTGGGGCTATATCAGACTTTATAATACAAATAAAACGATTTTTTATGATAGGTAATTATAAAGTGATCAATTGCCAGCACTCATGGACTTTGATGCCTGATCTTCTACTCATAAAGTAATTCGCAGACCGATTTTAAGACAAGTGACGCATTGACTTTTGCAAGGTAGCTGTCCACAGTGTTGGTACTGACTTTGTCCCAAAAAAAGATTTTTTTGACACATGAAAGTAAAGTTGAGACAACAATTTATAACAAGCTCAACCGCAAGATAGACACAAGTTGTAAAACATTCTATAACTTTACCAGTCATTTTCTCAGAGTTGTGCCGTTGACAGAACAGAACAAAATCCCTTTCATACATTTGGCATGCTGTTTAAGTCCAGTTAGAATGTCAACCTTTACTTGCTAATTATACTGAAAAACGGTGATTATTTGGCCGTTGCGTATTTCTTTTGTTGGGTGGCGTCAAAAGTGCACTTTGTTGAGGGGGAGGATTAAGAATGGTTCACTTTTAGCACACATGTTGCGTCGTGGAGTCAGCCTTCCTATGTAACAAAACACGGCGAACATAACATCCTAGATCTAAAATAGCTGTTTTCGCGTATCGTCACCGACTCTAAATTTGCAGTCATATGCATTTTAAGTGACAGAGCATAACAACAGGCTGTGTCATGGAACGCGGGCTCTTGTGTTCACGTAAACTCCTGATCTCGCATTATTATTACGAGCGCATTCATGATATTTCCTCAGTGAAAATCGGTGGTGTTGTTTCCAACACGACTGTGAAAGAGAGTATTTGCGAATGGAGCTCGCGGAGACGTCTTTACTGTGACTGTCACCGGTGGCGCGCCTGTAAAATGACGGTCTAGAGTGCCACGCTAACAACTGTGAGGGAGGAAGGCAGCGCACAGGCTCGACTCCACTAGATTTGGACATCAGTGCAGTAGGGATTTCTGGGGACAAGTGTCTCTTGTGCATTCTTACCACAACAGCTTTATCTCCCCAACAGAGCAAATGGCAGCATCGGAGAAAACACTCGTTTACAGAGAGGACACCGATTCGATTAAAAAAGTGTTTTGCGACAGGGGTCTGCAACTAGATGCACAGGAAGAGTCGAATTATGTGGATATAAAAGACTTTCTGGAACCGAAATCAGTCGACACAAATGTGGTGAACAGGACATTTACTGGAGACACGAGTCAAATTTCAACAATTAAAGGTATCCGTGGTGCGGGAGAACTCCATTCCGAGCTTAACCGAACTCATTCAAATCCATCAACTGAACAGATACATGACTTTTATAATTCCGCATACACAATGGATGGCAAACTAGAAGAAAGTGTGGACAAGACTTGTTTTATTGAAATAGCCCCTTCGGATGTGCCTCGGGTGAATAAAAACGACACGGACTGTACCAAATCAAATGCAAAGCAGAACCTTAATTCAGAGAGCGCGCCCGGAAAGTTGGAGGCACAAAGCACAGGCAATGACAATGACAATGACCTGTGCACTGAAATGTATTTAAGCAGCCAAAGTGAGTCGGACGACGAGGCTACTGTGGTACTTTCAGACCATGGTACGCCAGAAGTTCACGAAGATGAATCTCACTATATTACAACCCATGAAATCCAGCTTCTGGAGTTGGACCATGAAGTGGATTATGATTTTGAGACGGGATCCAGCTGGGATATTAAGGATGATCATCAGGTCTACTCGTTTGTCGATTATGCTTTTTTTGACTGTGCTGAAACGACAGTGACAAAACAGGCAGACACGAAAAGCCACCAGGGACACGCCGAGACAAGCGCAGCAGTGATCAGCAGTCAATCTGAAAGCAATCTCTGTGACACCGAAAGCCTGTCAAAAAAACAGAACACCACCGGGCAGATTCACCTATCCATCAAAGCGACTGCCCGTGCTACTAATGAGGCAAGCAACACTCATGGCAAACATTCTGGAGATAAAGGTCGCTATGTTTTGAAAGGAGTGGATGCCAAAGGCGACAAAGTATGTGACAACGCAAAGTGTTTTATTGCTGTGCCGGGGCGCTTGCACTTTGGTAGCAAACTGAAGAGAAAAGATGCAAACGATTATTCAAGCGGTGCATCCAGCGCAGTGAGCGAGTTGGATGATGCAGATAAAGAGGTGCGCAATCTCACAGCCAGATCCTTCAAAAGTTTGGCATACCCTTATTTCGATGCCATTAATTTCAGCACCTCCAGCGAGTCTTCCGCATCAGAGCATGGGCTGGCAATCAACAGGTGGTCGACGTTTGTTGACCTGAAGTATGGAAACGTAAACATGTCTAACGGACGAGATCAAAGTTTGCTTGCCCATAAAGGCTCCACATCAAATTTGCATTTCGCCAAAAAGAGCGACGGTAAGGGGATAACGGGGTTGACATTAACCAGTATGAGAGCGCCCCCCGTCGAGATATTTGCTCTCAACGGCAATTTAGTTGGCCATAAAAACGCATCATCAAGAACGAAAAAGATTGAGCTTATGGGAAAGTTTTCCCAAGGGCAAAGTGGAGTCATGAGACTGACTGAAACGTTACATTTTCGTTGTAACGTCAAACCTGGGCAGCCTGGAAACGAAAGGCGTGCGAAATCTGCACACAATCCTGGAGGATCACGTTCCACAGATGGAGTTACAAACACCTTGCCAAGCGCTCTGGGCAGAGAGGCCAGCAAGCAACCCTCTAATACAGGGGAAACCATGGAGGACACACACAAGAAAGCAGTATTCGCATCGAGTCTCCTTAAAAATGTAATTTCTAAGAAAATGCAGTTTGAGCAGGAGCGCAAAATGGAGAGGGGCGAGATATGCGAAACCCACCACTCACCCTCTCCGTATTTTGGGGCGCACGAACATGAAGTGCAGAAGGAGAAAGTGACAAGAAAAAATTCCAATGGTTTGCATAGGCACAGCTCGAAATTCTCAGAGGCTGACTCTGACCACTCCATCGTGTGCGTGGATGAACTTGGCGACATAGTGGACAGTAATTCAAGTGATGTGAAATACGACATTTGCAAAGAAGAGACTTTGACTAGTGCATCAGAAACGAATATAGAGTCGACGAATGAAGCGGCGAATGATACTAAAAAAGGAGCATTCGAAGCATCCAAAGGCACGCTGCTACGAAGCCAAAATAGCGCGTTCAGATCGTGGAAGGACGGCGAGCTAGAGTTTCAAAAGGAACATAAAAACGATAAAACTCCTGAGGGGAAACTGGCACCGCCGGACGTGTGTCCGAGGGAAACGAACGTGTACGTCGATTCGGCGACCAGCAAGCACACTAAAATGTCACATTTGTTTGTGCCGAGTATTCAAGTTCAGTCCGGTGAGATGGAATTCGGGAAACCGCCGCCGAATATGATTTATTCCGTGCGCGATCAAGGAGAGAGCAGGTGTACGAAATTACGCTCAAACACCTTGTACGTCTCAGACGCTACGCGCAGCGCCGTGACATCCAAGTCACCAGAAATTAAAATAAATTTACGGAGCGTAAGGGATAACAAAAGTGACCCGTTCAATATTGCAAAGCTGCTGACTCCCAATATAGGCTGTAAAGCAGCGGGCCGGATAAAGACAGCCGATGACACCAGATGCCAAACGCTCGCCGCTGCATTAAAGGGTGAGTCGTCTGACAAAGTACCTCACTTCATTGTCAGAGACATAAGAGACAACAGGGGAAAGCTACAGACACCTAAACACCAGGTTAGAGACGTGCGTAAATTAGTTAAAAGCTCGTACCATTTTGTGTCTTTAGATAGCCACGACAGGTCCAGCCATTTGACCTCAGAAGGAGAACAAAAGACAGTAAAGCAGAGCTCCTACTTGGATTCAGCGTCTCTCTCGCCCATAGTGATTAAATGCCAATCCGTGAATACAAATAGCAACCTAAAGCAATCGGGAAATGTAATAGACCCATCCAAGCGAAGACTTCCAGGGGAAGTATTTGAGCATGAAGCGTCGTCGCCTCAGGTTCCTATAGAGGGCGCCAAAGATGGGAGTACGCCAATCCAAAAGCTAGGTAACAGACTGTCTTTAGACAGCCCAAAGCAAGATGTGCCATCTGGATTAAGAATTGAGGCAAGTGCAAAAAAACAAGACAAAACAAATGATATTGGTGAGAAAAAAACTGAAACTAAGATGGCCAACCAGGCTGCTTTGGAGAAATTGCAGGCTGCTGTCAAAACAATGGAGCAGTTATACGTTTTTGACAAGTATGAATGGAAGAGAAAAACAGAGCCGCAAAGAATGACAGATAGTCACGTGCTCCCTCTTATTGCCAGCGAGGAACATGTAGGAACCTTTGAGGAAACGCAAAGCAATACTAGTTCTGCTCCCACAGCAAACACAGATAAGAACATTGTACAAGATTCAAACTTAGAGAGAACATCATCTCTTGGACCTTCATTAACCCTGTCTGAGATGCCAGGGAGAAAAGGAGACAAGGAGACTCCCAAGTCACGCACCACTTCAATGACCCATGCAAAAAGAAATGGCCCTAAAGCTATGCAACTAACAGGAACACCTAATAAAACGACAACCCTGAGTCACAGTCAAAAGCCGAAAGCCACGGCAAGTTCAATAAAAGCAGCAAAAACACATGTCTCATCACCAGCATCTATCAGTTGTAAAGGCCTGACACCAAATTCTCCAAAACTACCTGTTTGCTTGAAGATATCTCAACCAAAGCACGCTTCAGTGGAGAGGGAGAGGCCAAATGGCAGTGAGACTGAATTTGCCCCTCTGCAGTTCACTTCTACCACAGATGCAGAGAACTACCTAACCATACCCGTGAAGCCTCATGCAACAACTGCCGTAAAACCATCCACAAGTGGGCTTGGGAAAACAGCCGTTTATACAATTCCAGCCACAAGAGTTAAAACCACCAGTCCACCATCTTATCTCAGCAATAGTGAAGTTAGAGGACAAAGGGAGATCCCTAAATCCCCAAAGCGCTCATCAATTGTCATGGAGACACGGTCCCCAGATACCCCTACTGCCACTATTTATCATACATCTCTGCCTGTTACGATGCAAGCCGCTCAGCCTCAGATGATATGTTTCTCCCCAATAGCTCAACCTTCTCCAGTCCCGACCGAGCACTTTCAGCCCACCCAAAGAAAGATGCTTTTGGATCCCACTACTGGAAACTACTACTTGGTGGACACTCCGGTCCTGCCTGCCACCAGGCGTCTCTTTGACCCAGAAACTGGGCAGTATGTGGACATCCCTATGCCGCAGCAGTCTCCAATGACACCTGTTCCCTTGCCAATCTCCCCCCTCGCCCTTAGTCCAGGAGCTTATGGCCATACCTACATGTTTTATCCAGGGTACATGCCAACCACAATGATCCCTGCCCGTACCATTCAGTCCCAGCTCTCTATGCAGTCAGAAGTAGATGAAGGTGATAAATCCCATTTACACATGGGCCAGCAGGATGATGGGGCCTACATGGAGAGTCCTTACTATATGCCTTCTGGGAAGTCATCGCAAACAGCCTCTGTGGCCCAACACATTACCACCAACAGGTTTGCCAGCTGCAAGCAGCCTATCGTCAGCATCACTTCCCAGCAGGGGCCAAGGATTATCGCTCCCCCATCATTTGATGGTACCACAATGAGCTTTGTGGTAGAACATCGGTAAAGCCCCACTCACCCTAGAGCTTAAAGTAAGTGTAATTGTTTTCTTTTTTTAGTACATTCGCATTTATGACAGGAATTGTTCATAATGAATTTACATTTAAACTTTAAACGTAAAATACATTGAAATGCCTCAAGCGACTTAATATGTCCCTCAATTTTCTTTCCAGAGAGATGAAATATATGAATATATTTTTAAATGAGTTGTTGTTAAATCTTCAAAGGTCACCCATTAAAACCATTTTGTAGAAATGTTTAGATTTTACAATTTAAGTTAAATAATTATTGAAACAGTTTAAAGGATTTAATGGCCATTGTTACGGTGCTGGAAAAAAAGAATAATATACAGTTCATCTAGAATTAACCAACTTTCCGGTGAAGCTCTTTCCAAATCTTGTTCAATGAAAATACTGCTCACATTCATTCTGGCATTTCAACAGATACAAAGACTACACACAGGGGCTGCACACCCCTACTGTCATCCTATATTTTACCCTGACCCATTTACATTTAAGGGATTTCACAGCTGCTGTTCCAGAATGGAAAAATCATTGCAACAATTAGTAAGCATATTATTTACTCTAGAAAGTTATCCAAGACCAGAGTGTGATTGTCTATAACATATTTATTTTATTTTATATGATTTTAAATAAAAAGTCTGGACTAGTCATAAAACAGCTTTTCACACATGTTCTGAAGTGCTACTTTATGCTATGATGCGGCTGGGGAAGAGGCGTGGCATTGTTGGCATAGCCGTGGGAGAGTAAAAGGTCAGCCAGCTCATGGCATGTGTTTGTGCTGATACTGTATATGTTGGACCAGCTGCTGCTGAATATCAAGACTCATTGACCTGAGACACTTAGACAGCAGGAAGGTCATCTTTTTAGGACAACCTTATCTTAGGGAAAGACCCAGAGGTGGGCCAAAAGCTTTGACTAAAGGTTTTTATATAAACAAATCTAACGTACTCTAAGGTACACTGTGGCACCAGAGGTAGAAATGTGAGATGGCTGAACTGCAAAAATTGAATCAACAATAATCCAGCTATTAGCATGCGAAGGATGGTTTTGGAGACGTTACAAGATCATATTTGGGATTTAGTATGACCTGAATAACTAATCTGTTAGATGATAACTCTGTCCTGCATTACAAACATGTACAACATTGAAATGTACGACCTTTCAGTTTCTAACATTATCTTTTGTTTTGTTTTACACAGGATCTACGTCACCTTTTCACTCACTTGGAGTTTGATTTATTTTGTCCTGAACCTATTTATCATGATCTCCTTCATCGCAAACATAATCAAAATTGTCTTCATCATAGTGCATTACCCAGTTATTATTTGTGGCAGTCCCTTTCATGCTTCATTTTGTGTTTTAAAACGTATTTGTCTGTCTCTCAAATATTTTTCAATGCGGTTGGAAATTGTAATTGAGACCATGTTCATCAAAGTAATATCAACCAATATGAATCAGTAAAATATTTAAAGAATACCAATTTTTCAACTAAATGACACTTAAACACAAAGTACCCATATTATTTCAAATCTGCACATAAATGATATATCCTTTTTTTTAAAGACTTTTTCTCTTTATTAAATTATGTGCTACTCTATGCTTTCAACTTTGCCAGAAAACTGTACATTAATTTTCTCCTTCTTTGACTTCTTTGGTTCTTCTGCTGACCTTGATTCTCAACACTCATCTTTGAAAGGTGTTCTGCAAATTAAATGTATTACATTACAGGTTTATATTGTATATTTTTGACATTTTTACTTTTGCTGTTTTGTTCAGTTGGAATTGAATAGACCATCGCATAAACACACAATACTGTGTGGATGGATGGGATGTTGTAGAGGATGGTCCTCTATTTTATTACAGTACCAGATGACTAGGTGTGAGAGAATGTGTTCACCAGATCACTGTGATTTGGTTTGATTGGCAGGTTCTTCTTTTAAGGTGGCAGTGATCAATAATCAAAGTCAGGGAACTTTATTTCTGGTGAAGATATGAGAGGTATAAACAGAAATTTGTTGTATTTTGGGGCAAAGCTTGGTATAACTAGAATATAAAACACAGTTCATCTGTAGCATCATGGGAGCATCGCGTAGTCAAATGTCCGATCACTCTGCCCACATCTGATTTGGATAATATGGTATTTTGATTTTAAATGTAAATACTAAGAAGTATCATCTGCAAACTATTTGAGCTATATCTTATATGTAACTTTCTGATTCATTTTAAAAAAATGCAAATCTTCTTAGATTTTTAAAGTGGAATCGTATTAAATCTATTAAAATATTGTGTAGTTTTTCAATGCTACCCATATGATGCTGTAAATGAATTTATTCATATTATTGTTTGCTGATATTTCAAAAGAAATAGTTGGACATGGCATTTCAGTTCCCTGTAAAACTTCAATGAAACATCTGTAATACATTACATGAAAAAACTTTTTATTAACAAAGAACCGTGTACAGCAAGTATCTCAAGATCCCTATTCTGTGATGAATGGTTCTTGATTAGAGAATAGTTCTATGCATAACCTGTGACACTTAAGGAACCTTCAAGTGTGTATGGATGAACTTTTTAATTATTTATGAATGGAAATAAACCATTGATTGATCCTAGCCCAGTTTCAGATATTGCATCCAAGTAAACGCATTTCATTTTTCATCTATTGTTCCAAAAGAGCAAATTGAACAACCAATATTATTGCAATTATTTTAAAACTTTTCAAATTACATTTGTGTTCTTTGGTTTTTTATTATTTATGTTTCAGGGCTTTTGTGCACTCAAATATATCAGTGTTGGAGCTGCTGGTCAGTCCGTTAAATTGTCTTTAAGAAAGTTAGGTGTGCTGCTTTTCAGCTTGAGCAAAATATCCAGTCAGTGCATTTCACTTTAGTGAAATACAAAAGTTTTCATAAAATTATGTGAAATCAGTGCACATTTCTTAAAATGTGTTTGTGTAGTACATGCTGTATGTTGATCATGTGTAGCAGTCTTTGTGTTAAGCACAAACTGAACTCCTCGACTTCTAGTGTAACCACGGAGTCACTTGATTTCCTATATAGGAAAGAATGGAATGAGTCACATTTTATTAATATTAAATGTAAATAAGATATCAATGAGAGCAAATCGATGTTTAAAGGGTTAGAGGCATGTGTGAATATGGGCAGGTGTGGGTAGGTTTACATACTATTGCGTCTGGAAAGAATAAAGACTGAAAATAATAACAAAAGGATTTTCAAAGAAGGTAGAGAAATGTTAAAGTTACAGGACAGATGTTGTTAAAAATAAAATGATATGCCTAAAGATTATTGTTTTTTCCTTTCTTTTTATGAAAATGCCCCAATAAAGTCAAATAAAAACGTACTTATCCAAAGATTACACTTGAACAGAAAGTAGTCCCGGGGTCAGGACCCACTAGTGCGTCACGGTCACAGGAAGTCCCACACAAATCACAGCCTAGTCCAGTTTTGGTGTTAATATCTTACTTTTAGTTTAAATTAATTAATTAAAGTATGTTATTCATACAATGACAAGGAAAAGAAAAACTCTCCCCATATTTCTTTTTTGTTAAGTTTGTACTTATTTTGCAAATGTTTTCTTTACTCGTCCAGACCATTTAAGTGGTCTTCCCTAAGCACGATGGCATTTAAAGACTGCCGTCAACAAACCGCTCCTAAGATTTTTTTGGCAATACTGTATGTCTAACAGCTGGTCAAAAGCAGCATATTTACTGTCCAATGTGTGGAGCTTAAAGGCACCCCCTTTAAACCCATTTACAGTATCTTAAGAATGTAGTCCATGTAGATCAGGAGAATATAGAAGCAATCCATATGCTAATGTGTTACAAAGTCAATGTGAAAGATGAGACCCTAGTTAAGAGGCTGTCACACATTGCAGCAAGGGGAATGTAAACTTCCATATCATGGCAGACGATGTCATCTGACAGCTGTGTTCTGAATAAAGACTAATATTTTTTTATAATTTCTATATAGCCTACATATTTAAGAATTTAAAATTTGAAAATAAATAAATGTTTTAATTCCAGGTGTCTGAATTACAGTTAAAACAAATGTCAATTGATTTTCATTTTACCAATATTATTTCAGATTATGGGAGTGTGAAAGCATTCTTGCTATGTGTGCGCGCTATCAGGTTGGTAGGTTATTCCAGTTATTAGACATTTAATCTTTGTTGAAAGGCTATTTTGCCACCATATGTGAACAGTTAGCCATATCATACACCATCTTTTAAAAGTGTTCATAAAGTTACAGGCTAAAAACGTGATTCCATTAGAAAACAAAATGTTACAAATGTGAAAACGACCTCACCAAAATGGCGCAGTTGTTGACCCGCGCTAAACGAATCGCGTTTAAATGACGTAACCCATGAGAACGCACGAGATGACAGCTCAACATTACTGCGAAGGCTACATGTGGATTACTTTTGCGCATTTCTAGTTTATTCACAGTTAGCAGCTATCAAATCGTGTCCTTTGAACGTATGTTGTATGTTTCTGTAGATCTTACCTGGTTTTCCCATTTACAGTTTCTGAAGTCTTGCTGACGCCTTGTGAACTTACTCGCGACTGATGAGATGTAGCAGTTTGTGTTCGTCTGTAGTTCATGGTGAAGATACAAGTTTAACTTAACAAAATAGCAGCGGTGAATATTACATATTCGAGAATAAGCAACAATACACTCACGTTTATGGTTCATATATTTATACCGGCTGTTTTAAACCCAAGATAGCTTCCACCGCTTTTGTTTGTGGTGCATTTTTGGACCTCGGTCGCTTCGAATTTAAAAGGGTCGAATGCGTCTCGAGCTCTGCTAAATTAAATGAAAATAATCTATCAGCATTATTTTTATTCATCGTCATTAAAGATCTCTGGGAGATTAAAAGGACATCGATATGGCAAGTGAACGGGATAGTGACCCTGAATGTACAAACCATGAAAATGAAGTTGAAAAGGAGCAGACTGAAACATTGTCTAAAAGGCAAAGGAAAAGACTTCTCAAGAACCAGCAGTGGGAGGAACAGAGAGAACTTCGCAAGTAAGCATTTACATGTATGCATTAGTCCAGACGCCTTGGATCGAACCCATGACCCTGGCGTTGCTAGCGCCATGCACCATAACCACAATAGTCCGTATTCAATTTGGTTTGTTTCCATGGTTTACATTCGGCTTTTCAGTGGTTTTGGAGTTTAATGGTTTCATCTTGGACGCACAGGCAGAAGCGGAAGGAGAGAAAACAGCAGCGGAAGCTTGACAGACAAGCGCAGGTTGAAGATGGTGTTGAGTGGACAGGAAAGAAGCGTATGCGCAGATCTGCGGAGCCCAGTTCTCTTAGGCTGGTGATTGACTGCAGTTTTGATAGCCTCATGGTGCTCAAGGTAAGATGGGGCCTGCTTACAGAGTACCTCAACCTTTACCCTTTATGTCAACTCAATTCTGTGTGGTTTTTAAACTGTTCTTGTATTTTCCATTTTTTTGTCTACATCAGGCAGGCATTTGACGTGATATCAAACGATTCTGTATTAGGGATGTTTTTAAACATTTTGCGTTGTATCTGGTATCATGTTCAGATGTGCTCTGATGCAGTGTGAGCAGTCAGTCATTTAGCAATAGTGCCAAAGCACAACCCACGTAAAGAAAATACCTTTGTTTCAAACTGAGATGGTGACAAAGAGGCTAAAGTTAAGAACTGCAGCTTTAAAGCAGCAATGTGGACATTTAATCCTCATCTAGCGGTGAGGTTGGGAATTGCAACCAACGGGTTACTCCACCCCCCCCTCTTGAAGCACCACGGCGGCGCTCGCAAAACTAAGATGTTTCCGCATCTTTCGCTAGAGATAACATATACATAGTTATGTATATTATATTGCATTTCTGTCAATAAATACTCCAAAAACAGGATCTTTAAAGCGATAGTTTCATAATGGGTGAACTGTGTCATCATTTACTCACCCTCAAGTTGTCACAAACCTGTATAAATGACTTTGTTCTGCTGAACACAAAGGAAGATATTTGGAAGAATTTTCACTTTCACTTTACATTTACATTTATTCATTTGGCAGACGCTTTTATCCAAAGCGATTTACAAGTAGTTTTATACAGTGGCACATTACTGCAGAGCAATCAGGGGTAAGGTGCCTTGCTCAAGGGCCCTTCAGTCATGACCTGCTGGCACTGAGATTAGTACCGGCGACCTTCTGATTACAAGCCCTCTGATTATTTTTGGGTGAACAATCTCCATAACATCTTGACTGCAGTCCATAAACTGCAATCCAATGAAGTATTGTAAATGACAATGTAATTAACAATATTCAAAAGATGATGTAACAGTTCACAACTATACAAGTGTATACAATAATTGGCAATGTAGTATCTAAACTAAGTGACCTAATTTAAGGGGTTATCGCCCCAACAAATATACCGTCGATTAACAACCATGGAGCAGTTTGTAGCGGTCTTAAAAAGTTTATACTTTAACTAAATAGTTATCATTGAAATGAATTCCCCTTACACCCGAGTGTTGTGCTCTTTTGCCACTGTAACAATTACATCTCAAAAGGTCATTTTCGTGATTGCATTAACTTTATTTATTTGTCATTTTATGTAGGATGTCAAGAAACTTCACAAGCAGATTCAAAGGTGCTACGCTGAGAACAGACGAACACAACATCCCGTACAGGCAAGGGTTTCCTTTTTAAAATTAAAATGAGGTCTGTGGCAAACCTATGTGCAAGGTTTCTGTTTAACGCAACATTTTGACCTCACAGTTTTACCTCACAAGCCACGTCGGTCAGCTAAAGCAGATCATGGATGAAATTAACAAAGGATGGGTGAACTGGAAGGTACGATATGAAATCTCACTAAAAAAAAAATCTAGATAATGAAAACATCGATCCCTCATAAATGTCTGTCTTAGGATGTCCATATCAAGACTGACCCATTTCATGAAATCATGAGAAAGGAGGACCTGGTCTACCTGACCTCAGATTCGCCCAATGTCCTGCAAGAATTGGATGAGGCCAAAGCTTATGTGATTGGGGGCCTAGTGGACCACAACCACCATAAAGTGAGTGCCTCATTAAGGTTAGAACTGAAAGAGGAATGTACTTTAAATGGGCTAATTGAATACTTGTGGTAATATATCTGACTTGGTCATTCATGGTTATGGTTTAGGACAGCCCTCAGGATAATGAGGTACACTCCAAAGCATACCGACTCATAGTGTACCAAAGTTGTCTTTTACCCCACAGCACGCACTTGAGTAGAGCTGTTCTGATTCCCTTTTTCCCTTCCCGATACCAATACCTGGGCTCATGGTATTTGTTTTTCAGTCTGTGTCTCAAAAGGTCGCATTAGCAATTAAAGAATTTATTTCTTTAATTTAGATATTCTTTCTTTTATTTAGGAAGAAGAAACTCAAAAACACATTCAAAACAGTAACAGTGAAGTGCAGATCTACTGAATTCAAAGAATATTGACATATAAATTGTAAATGTATAATACGAAATGAAAGTGCTGCTGGTGCCATTTTAGCAGTAATAAGGCTCACAGTAAAAATAAACACAAATATATGCCATTTAGGCATAATAAAAACTAGAGCCAGATCGATTTGCAGATTTTATCGGCCGATATGAATCTGTCGCAGATATACTGACATCGGCATATATCCTGCAGATATGCCACCTATGTAAAAAAAATTTACAGAACACCTATAATAAATGTAATCGTGTAATTCATAAGTTTGTCCAGCAGAGCGCGCTTCATTGATTGCTGGGGACCTAAGTCGCTGTTGTAACACCATCTGATCTCCGCATACAAGGAAACATACGCTAGTCAGACAGGATGAAATTTGCTGGCTGAAGTCCTAAGAGTTGGGTTAAATCACGAAAAACGTACAATGCACCATGTTCTCTCTATGTGTCTCCCTTGTCCACTTATGATGTGGTCGACCAAAACACATTGTCTTAATGGTAAGTTGCTAACTGGTCTGTGAAAGGATGACCCCGTAAATTTCCCAAGTCAAATTTAATATTAACCCTGTCCTTTAAAACTGCCATCCGTCACTCATGCTTTTCACTTCGGTCTCATCAGTAAAGTTAGTCAACAGTACAGTCAATGTCGCAGTATCTTTCCAAATGTCCAATAGACGACAGTGCGCTCGTGGCGTAAGTCTGTAGTGTGGTGATTTAACGGCAAGTTGTTACCTAGCTATAAATAAACAATGTCTGTGTCTTTGGCTCTCACAATGGGCCTCATTCATGAAACATGAGAAGATACATTTTTTGTGTAAATTGTTCTTAATATCGTTGTGACCGAAATGTTCCCCTGATCCCTACAATGTGTAAATGTTGCGTAAAATATTAAAAAGTCCTGTATTCTTTAAGACAAACTGATGACAATGTGTTTTGATGCACTATGTCAAACTACCTCTGCCAAGCGGGTTTGCTTATGCTGTTTATGAGCTTTCCCCATAATAGAAATCCGTTTTACGAGTTTACATGACCTCACTTGTTATCATCTTATTAAGAATAATCGGATTAAGACTGTTCATGTAAACGCACTCATTAACTTATCATTATTCGTTTCAATGCTATTTACTTATTAGTGTCACTATTTGTGACGTATGGGGATCTCCATTGATTGGCTGAGAGACATCCATGCGCTTACATAAACTCACGGAAAGGCATTGAAGAGATTAAGTTTCCAAATGTTTAGTAGAGCTGTGACTCTTTACTTGCCTCATGATTGGATACACCTCATCCTCCAACCCTTTTTTTATTTACCAGCTGTTTTCAAACTAAATAGCATGTTTAAATGTCATGTGAGTCAGCAGACAGCACTTTTCTGTAGTGCACTGTAAACAGGGCTCTGTAAATGACTCTTATCAGGGATTTATTAACTTTGTGGGAACTTGCAGAAAGACTACAAGCCTATATTAAAGACGGACATTTAACACAGTTATACTATAACTGTATAAATACGCTCTGCTCCCGCCCTGTGTTTGAGCTGCCTGTCACGCCTGAATTACGTCGAACAATGATAAATACCACAGTTTGAGAACCACTGGTCTAGTATATAAGATAGGCCCGAACTAGCCATTGACAATTGTCCTGGTGCCCTGATGGCCTGGCGACTAATTTTGGCCTGCTGCCGCCCAGCCGCTTTTATTGTGTGGTCAAAATTGTGTGGTCCTATATGGTCATTTCCAAATTCTGCATTCATGAAAAAGTAATCCCTAAAGTAATTCACCTGTTTTACACTGCATGTGTGAGCTGCGCATTCGCATTGATCCATGGCGTGCGTCTATTGTGAGTTATAGAAAGAAGCCATTGTGCTTTTGCAATAAAAGATAAAGATTCATTCAGTACACGAGAGTTTGATTGACAAATGAAGGGTTTGTCTAAAAACAAAGCTAGGAAGAAAGAGAGAAGTGACACAGTTGCTGAACGGAGGCGTACGTTATAACATCAACATGCGTAGTGTGCGGGTAGTCTGTATATTTTCATGGGTTTCAGCCTCACAGAAAACAGAAAAAGGCATCAACATTTTTTTGACACATGACCAATACAATTCTTCGGTCGATTGTCCTGTAATAGGTTAATGGTTACATGGAATCACAGCCTTCTAGAGCTTCTAGATTCTATTGTGTTCATTGGGTGGTCTTTTAAGGCTTCACCAAACCACCTGTCATCGGCTAATATAAATGCTTTATTACAGGGAGTCACATTTGATCTTGCTAAAAAGCTTGGCGTAGCCCATGCTCGGCTTCCGCTGGGCAGTTTTGTCAAGATGAATAGCCGCAAGGTTCTGGCAGTCAATCATGGTAAGATTAACTCTTAACTTGTATAAATGCATGCTTACGTTTCATCCCCAGATATCAAATTACAATTGATATGGAATATAATTTAATCTTAAGGATGGAAAGTATTTGTCAGGTTTTTAAGTGTCCTGCTAGAAATGAGCCTTTGCATTCTGCTGCAGTTTTTGAGATTATCCTAGCATTCCTGGAGAAACAAGACTGGAAGGAAGCATTCTTCACCGTTCTGCCACAGAGGAAGGGAGCTACACCTTTGGAGCCGGGACAGGGCAATAATGAGGAGGAAGACTCTGATCAAGACTCGGACATTAACAGTGTTGTTTCAGAAAAGAGAACTGAGGAGACCAGTAGCAAACAGGTAGAAAATAAACCTTTGCTAACCCCTTCGGAATGCAGTGAGAAAAACACCGCATAGATGGACATAACATATTTATGCTGCCTTGTTTTTTGACATATTTAGTTATGATTTTTTTTAAGCTTGATGATATCTTGGTTGTTATTGAAATGCTTTATGCAAATGTTTGAACTGAATGGTTGCAATTTTTGTTAGTTTGTTAAAAGTTTTATTTAGGTATTAAAACAATCAATTTCAAGACCCCTCATATATTGTCCACTGTTGTTTTTATTAATATACTATAAATCCGCTAAAGGTTATGTTCATAAAATGTTTTGTGCACTGAAATATGTTATTTAGTTAGTTAACATATTTTTACTGACCCTTTACTGATTTTCTAGTCCATTCATTAAAAGGCTGGTTGTATTTGCTAATTGTTAATCAGACAAACATCACTGGATGGAAAATCATTTGTACAGATAAACTGTATGCTACGAATTATATTTTAACATGCTCCCCTAGATGGCGTCATTAATTTAAATGTCATACAGTTTACTTTAACAATAAATTGGCTTTAAGACAATGTGAGCTAATAGAAAAACTCAGGTACAGGAAATGAATGCATGATTAGATTAAGAAGCACCTCTTCCTATTCTGCAAGGAGTGAAATTTCATTTCTACACCTTCAACAAACGAATCTTCATATTTTCATTTTTGTCCTGTTTTTCCCCAATTTTAAAAGTTTCCTATCGCTTACCTGCACAATATTTGCAATGGCTCAAAAGGACTTCAGTATTTAAAAATAATTAATAAAATGTTTAGAAGTACATTTACATAGTTGATCATATAAATACACAGAGATGTGCAAACCAGTGTCTTTATGAGAACGTTCCTCCTCATGAATAAACTGCCTTTTTTAGCTCAACCCCTCTTTTGGAGCACTATTCCGTTGAACACGTTCTAAGGGCCTGAGGCTTTAACTGTTTTTCAGGAGGGAGAACAGGTTTAAAGTTTTTGGTGCTCCCTAACCTATAGCCAAAGAATGCAACTTGATGGATAACAGTTCGGTTAGATTGGAGAAAAATAAACACATGCAGTCACACTGTGAAAATTATAATTCCAGTGATTAGGTGACTTCTCCATTTGCAATGTAGCCTATTCTAACTAGATGTGTTAAACGATAATAATCTTATAACGTCATTGGATCATTTTAAGAGTAGCCTACTTAGTGAAAGATGTTGTATTTAACTGAAACGCACAGGGTTAGCTTGGAACTTTCATGAAACTTCAACAGGAATCTTGTTTATTTTCGCAGTCCTTTTTGGTTTCTTTTAATATAATGTGTTGCAACTACTTTAGATTTGACTGATTCCCCCCCAAAAAAAGACACAGTTATAGTTGAATTCAAACATTTAAAGATGAATACAGTTGTCAAACGATTAAACAATTACGGAATATTAAATCTGTAGCTAGAGATTGAATCATCAGATTGGTAAAAAACACCCGGATTAAAAACTGGAAAGTTGAGTTCGGGAGTGCGCGTAAGAACATGTGCGCGACTGCGCAATACATAGCTGCCTTTTCCAATAGGTGTCTAAATTCTCTCACTCACTCCGAGGATTTTTACGCAATTTTCAAACCAAACGTCAGATGAATGAAACGGATTTTGGGTGTTTAAGAGCTTAAAATGTCACCGGACTAAAACTTTTCCGCACTACTTGAACATTTACGCATGGAGAGACGTTCCACTTTTCGTGACATCCACGAAAACATCTCATGTTAGTTAATGTCGTTTCGTACTTTTGGGTAAAAGTATATGGAAAAGGTTTATTGTAGATGCCGATCATAACGCCGAGAATCATTCTATTTTTATCGCTTTTTCATTTCTTCAGCATCCATATTGGAGTCTCCTTTTTTCAACCTCTCATGTGGGTTTGACATCTATGAATGACTCTACAGGGTATACGACAAGCCTGTGACTGAACCGCTGTTTTGTCATTTTAATGATGACTATCACCTGGAGATCTCCAAACTGATAACTTGGGCTCTAGTGAAACAGCATACACTGGAGGACGATGAAGACAGTTTTATATTTTTTGGCTGTTTTGATCATCTGGAACTCGGGTGAGTAAAGCCGTTGTTGGTGTATTTTTATGTCAGATGCTACGGGTTTTAAACGTGTAACAGTTTGTTTTAGGAATTGGGTTGAAACCTTTTGTAAACCTGAAACTTCAACACGTTTAAGGTTGTCTGATATTTCAGGAAGAACAGGTTCTCATGACATGTCTGTGATGTGTGTGATTCAAGGTGTCATGCGCTCCTCTGCTCACGGACACATTTGCTGCTTATTTGCGCACTTGTCTGCACATAACACGAAGGACTAGTTAAAAGGTGTGAAGAGGCTGAGGGTGTTGTTAACGCAACTTACTTTTTTTGAGCGTTTTGGGTCGTGTAGAACATATTCACCTGTTCGTTATGTGTGTGTTGGGTGGCTAGGGGTGTAGCCTCCATCGTGGGGATATTTGGATAAATCTGGGTTCATCCATACTTGTGGAATTTTTGAAGGAAATTCATCAATAAACAAACTGACATACTGATGCATATATCTGAAAATGCAAAACGGTTATTGTAAGAGTTGGGTTCAGGGGTGTGGTTAGAGGAAAGGGAGAGTCATTGGGAACAACATCAAGTGTATGCCAAATCCCCAGGAAGATGAAAAAAACAAATGTGACCCTGGACAACCAAACCAGGCTTATGGGTCAATTTTTCGAAATCGAGATCTTTACAGCACACGACAGGAGAATATATTGCGGAGAGACAACCGTTTAAAACTCTAAATATTGAGAAAATTGCCTTTGAAGTTGTTAATTTAGAGGCACTGCATTCACAAAAATAAGGTTTTTATAAATATTTAGGGTTGGAAATTGACAAAATATCTTCATGGTTCATGATCTTTCGTGATTTTTGGCATAAATGAAAAATCGATAATTTCAACAGTGTATTTTTGGCTTTTACTAAAAATTATCCTGTGCTACTGAAGATGGTTTTGTGGTTTTGAGTTCCAGGGTCATCAATGTGTGTGTGCACGAAAACCAATGTAGGGTGAGTGTGTATGTGGGATAAATGTATTTATCTTTTACAATTAAGCCATTTGTCTAATTAAACATATTGATGTTCCAAGGAACGACTACATTCTTAACAAACACCGTTGGCCTAAGAGCATATAGGGATACACAACAAATGACCAAGCGCTAATGACCAAATGTTAATTCAGGAATAACTTTGGAAAATAATGTTGTGACAAACAGAATTCTGTAATAAAGAGGTGTACGCCGGGAATCTTGTTAATGCACTCACAGCTCGTACACAGTTGTGTTCAGTAATCTTTAAATATATGTTGGAGAGGTGTGACATCCTCTCTAGCCTATAGTGGTATTGGTGCATGCTGACCAGTGAGACTGATAGAACAGTGAGAAGTAAACGCGGGAAAAGACCCAGTGAGAGTGACAAAGAAGGTAAAAATGACAAAGATTAAAGTCAGGATCACACTCCTGATCTATGACAGAGCACTTTAAGCAAGGTACTCAAACGGTGGTTTGCTGCAGGGAGACAATCCCATTTAGTGTATAGATTATGACAAGGCTAGACGTTTTCTGTGTTGCGCAGGTTGCTTTAAGTTTTAAAGTAATGTGTGTACTTATTCTCTAAACCGAGTTTAAAGAAATAATCTCGCAGGAAATTCAAATTCTGCATGAATCTGCAAAGCTTTGGCCGTTCTGAGGCTGTCATTCTGACCAATTTATCAACACTTACTGGATATTTGTCTGCCTTTGTTTAGGATTGCAGATTAAAAATGACTTTGTGAAGTTAACGCATGTAGGTTAATTCAAATCACAGACAGAATTCTATTGACTATCTCAAACATTTCAATAAACATGACGTGTTTTTCAATATGAACATTGTCATTAGCACCAAACAGTAGATTTGTGGTATTGCTAATAATGAAGACGCAGAAACAATCAGATAAATTATAAAAACTTCAAATATCATTGACTCCAATTAACAAAATGTTAATCAATAAAATTAGTATAGAAGGAAACCTCAGTTTTAACATTGTGGAACCAAAAAAGCGATATTTACAAAATTTTCTAGTGTTTAAATTCATTTATATGTTCATCTTATTTTTGGTTTCCATGTGTGCACTGAATATGAATGGCCGTTTGCTTATGCTCATCTGCCACCCAAAAGTAATAACCCTGAGACACACAACAAGTCGAGCAGCATATCTAACTGTCGTCCATTGGGTCTCTTCCAGACATCTGTATGTCTCTTTCCATGTCTTGTTCCAAATTCTTTTATTTTCTTATGCCGTTATCCGTATCTTTTCCCATGTCTACTTCCCCCTGAGTTCTCTCTGTGAGTTAAATAGGCTGATGAAAAATGAAAGGTTCAGGTTTCCACCACACTGGAGGTAACAGATGACCTATGCTAGTTTGGCCAGACATGCCTTTCAACCGGATCCTACTTTGATTTCCATGCAAGTACATTCGCCTTTAAGGTGTGATCCTATGTGGTATGTTTCAGTTAGATGGTCTTGTAGTCTGTTTGAAGTTTTATCTTTGAATTGAACATTTTGTTGTTCATTATGCAGTGTCAACAGTGAGTTCCAGTGATTTGCAGTTACATGGAATTTGTGCAAAACCTTACATTGCATTAGTAAATGTATTATGTAGCATGAACTAACTGTAAGCAGTTCAGTTGTTCAGCATTTATTCATCTTTGTTAATGTACTGTACGTAAATGACAAAACAATTGCTCATGTTAATTCACTGTGAGTTAACTATGTTAACACCTACAACTTCCAGGCAGGGCTATATTAGGCAGATTCCATGCGATACCCAGGAAGATTTTTGTTTTAGATAGCTAAAAAACTGAAAAATAATTTAAGGGAGCTATTGGCTGTTGAAAATTTCCTGGCTCTGAATTGCGTTTTGTAGAGTATTGGCAAACTTATTGGAGAAGCAAACACGTTTCTACTACTAAACTTTGGCAATTTGAGACACCTAAATTATTCTCGTTACTTAATATTATGTTAAAATATGAAAGAAAATAATGGCATTATTTTGTGCGTTTTCAAAAATTCTGTTGATACTGCAGAAAACAAGTTTGGAACATTGGGGTGCACGCTTATATAAACGATGACATTTACACTGTTTTTATTTCATATTTATATAGTCTATACCAGTGTTGATCTGTTAAGGCATATACGTCTTCAAACATAGGGATCTCTTTACGTCAGAAGTCTGTTATTCTTCTGAGAAAATAAATCTAGAAATCTGCTCAGTGGAGAGGTATCCTTGTTTACTTGTGACACCCACTTAACGGTCTCTATTATATGGTATATTACATCAGCTTTATTTGCAGTGTATAATAACCAGAACATGCACAACAAAGGCCGTAAACATTCTCAAATGAAGTTTTAAAGAGACATGCAAAGATGAGTCTGTGTTATGATCTGATTATAATAAATGCACAAAATTATGATGAGATCACTTGATTTGTGAATAATTAATCTCATCACGATGACGGAGAGCATTACACAGTGGCAATGGGTTTGTCATGTCACACCGCATCCAGTGTGGGTCCATCCATTATAATGGGTTCTATTGTCTTTTGTTGTGTCAGGTCACGTATTTAACAACCGATACTGACTACCGAATTCTTGTCATTATGAGTTGCTGATACTGATCCCAATCCTTTAATTCTTATATAGCTGATATGTAGACTCTCTGATGACTGT
Organism: Barbatula barbatula; assembly: GCF_947034865.1. Classification (NCBI taxonomy): domain Eukaryota; kingdom Metazoa; phylum Chordata; class Actinopteri; order Cypriniformes; family Nemacheilidae; genus Barbatula; species Barbatula barbatula. The sequence continues at coordinate 27,539,930 of NC_136766.1, forward strand.
CACTGTTAACCTGTTAAAGGAGAAATGTCCAGAGTTTAGTCCAGGTTGCGAATTGCAAGTAACGTCTCACTCCACCCTCCCTTTTCAAAGCACTATGGCAGCTAACACAGGACTTACATGTTGTCCCGTTTCGCTTCTTTACTTCGGGAGATTACGAAGTGCACTCTGTAGAGCATTTTGTCCGTTTAGGGCTACTATAGAAACAACATGACGACTTCAATGTAAGGGGACCCGCGGTGTGTGTAGATAGAAATTGCTCATTCTAAGGTAATAAAAACATAAGACTTCCTTATGTAAGGTCTTATAAACCTCATGTTCAATGTATATTGCATTTTTAAATATTACACAAATATTACAGCACCTTTACATTTTTTTAAACGGGGCTTATACAAAACACTATCCATATTAGGAGACTTGTGTCAAATTCAACATTATTGCAATGTGTGTTTAAGCAAATTGAATACCACATTTAAAACCAAATTTAATGGCCGATACCAATCCGTGTTCAATTGATCGCAGTAAAATTAATAAAATCACTGTAATGCATGAATAGCTATTGGCTTTTTTGCAACTGGACTGATAAAGACTGCAGTCTCTCTCTCTTCATCTCTTTCTCTGTCTTTTGTTTTGTAGTCTGTGTTAGTGGAAAGGAATTTCTCGAACCCTCTGAGTCTCCCTGGACTCTGTATTCTTTGGCAGAGGATCATACACGTTTACCCTGTCGATTTAACACATCGGACAGCGACGTTAAGGTAGTACAGGTGATGTGGACTCGAGAGAAATCAAGAGGAGGAGAAGAACAGATTATCACTGCCCATTTCAGTGAAGGCCAGACAGGTAATAAAAAATAACACTTTTGGGTGACTTTAATCTTTGTATTTTCCCCTCATAAAATGTTTTATTTATATTGGTACAGTACATATATGTGAATCCGGTATGTGAACACTTTACATTATGGTACCCTTTATGAAGCATTTGTAAATCTGTTCATTAATGAGTCATTTACAAATGCATTATAAAGCAGTTATTACGGCATGAATAAAAAGTACCTGTCAAATAGTGAGCAGGTGTGAACACACTATAGTGTCCAGTCTGACAGCCAATATTGCAAACAACATCAAGATGATAATGAATCTGCTTTCGAGTCAAATCAATGATGAATAAATACATTAAGCATTTATAACATGTGAGTTGAACATGGCTCACTATTTGGCAGGTATTTCGTTAGAATCCCTAGTTTTATTCATGCAGTTATAACTGCTTCATAATGCATTTGCAAATGACTTATTTATCATTAATGAACACATTTAAAAATGCTTTATAAAGGGTACCTTAATGTAATGCGTTACCGTGAATCTTTCACATGATGTTTCTCATAATACCTTCTGCTTTTGAATCCTTCTTCATTCACACCGTTTTTTCAAGTAAATACATACATTTTAAATACATATCTGCTAGTTATGATGATGTTCAGAGATTAATGTATTTGTTCCAAAATATGACAATACATTTAAAGGCTTATTCTAAGAACATCTTATGTAGGAAGTTCAAAGTCATGTTTAGTATCTTTTTGTACTGAGGAGTATTTCAGTTGTATTAGCTTAAATCTCAATCTATTGATTTACTATTACTGTATCTGTACTGGTAGAGTGTCTACAATTGCATTTGTTACTAAATTACTTTTCTTTAATCAAAATGCATTCCTTTACATTTACATATATTAATTTAGCAGCCTAAAAAAGAAATAAATTATTACATACGCAGTGCAGAGATATCAAATGTCGAGCATAAACCTTAAAATGAGAGTAAAGCAAACATTGAAGCTGCAGAAGTTGATCAAACACATCATATATGGACATTAATTCACACGTATATCATATAATATCATCGCATTCTCTACTAAATTTTCAGCACGAGAAGAAATTTATATTGTACTTTTCACTCTTTTAGAGAACACTGGATACGCAGGGCGTGTGCGATTTGAGAGCAGCAATCCGATAGCAGATTCTGCTCTGATACTTATGGGCACAAGTCCCGCAGATGAGGGCAAATACATCTGCAAGGTTGCCACCTTCCCCACAGGAAACTTTGAGACTAAGATTTCTCTCACAGTCTGGAGTAAGTCCATATACACTACCCTTATTTACACTGGAAGATTAAACCTGTAATGCCAATTCTGGAGCTATTTAAGTTTATCAGCACATCATTGCTTAAGTACATCACGAGTTGTTTTGAAAATAAAGCATTGCTTTACTCTTTAATAGTTCACCCCACAGTATCATTTACTGTAGGTCACATTTCCAGAATAGATTTTAGGATGTATGGATTAAATGCCGCATTTAACAATGAAGAAAATTGCCCACAACAATTGGACAGGATTTTTAAAATCACATTTCCCTTCTACTCAAGGTCACTTTTTATAAACTGGGTCAGTCTGTTAACCACAAAGCTAACCCTGCTGTGAAGTAATGTTTGCTGTAATTGTTCTCAGAATAACACAGCGCTTGTCTGCGTCAATGGGAGTGACAATAGACATTATTAAAGTGACAGTGTACATTGTTGGTGTGAAAATAGGTAAATTCAATAGCTGATGCTTTTTCTTTCAGGACAGCTTGGTATTGAGGTAACGACAGTAATTTAGGATGTTGTGTCGATCAAAACAAGGATTATGTTGCTGATGCTAAATTTAAGACATAGTCAGTCTTTGCTATTTAGATCATTTGTACTTGTTCTCTTATTTTTACAGCTATTTGTCTTTTGTATATAGCGTTTAGCATGTATATTTATTTGTTATGCCACTTAACAGCCAAGCCTATTGCCTCCCTGGAACCCATCATTATGGTTGAGGGACAATCATACAGTCTGGCTGCTACTTGCCGTTCTGTTGCTAAGCCAATGGCAGGCCTCTCCTGGGACACAGAACTTCCAGGTCGCAGCAAGAACCACAGCTTTGATGATGGGGTGGCCTCGATCCAGTTTTCCCTCCACCCACTTCGTAGCATGAATGGTCAGAAGCTGGACTGCCTGGTCTGGCACCCATCTCAAAATGGCCCTCAGAGGATTACCAACAACCTTACAGTGCACTGTGAGTCTTCAGTTCGTATGTTTCATATATTTCTACTTGTGTAGATATAGAAATGCATCTCACTACAATATGTAAAAAAGAAAAATGAGCATAGCTGAAATTGTAGCTCGAGTTTTTTTTATAGTGGACGGCAATTGCTCTGCTGTTTTTTCCCCTCTGTACTTCCTTTGGGCATTCTTTTAAAAATTAACATGGTCTCTGTGATCTCTGTGCAGTTTCTACCTGCTACTGCAAACAACTTGCCAAATTATTTCGAAAAACTGCCAAGCACTTCCTTGATTATTGCGTCACATGCGAACAATCTACTTGGGCATTTCAAGCTTTGCAATGTCGCTGTGTATGTGACTCAGAATGATTGTAAATTTCCATGGCAGTTTACAGAAATTGCAAAACTTGGATGTGATCTGTTTTGATCTCTCACTGTCCACAGATGTGTTATGACCTGTGGGCTCTGCTTTTGAGCACCTGTTGTTTTTATCGATACTGTGACTACACTGTGCATGTCTGATTCATCTCTATTGTGACGGCAGTAAAAAAGTTTGCTCCAGGAAAACATGAGTTAAATGTATCGAATCCCTTCCAACATTTTGTTCTGTGTGCATGTGTACATGCAGATCCTCCAAATGCATTGATTTCTGGCTACGAGGACAACTGGCATGTTGAGATGCCAGAGGCAGTGCTACAATGTAAAGGTCAAGGAAATCCAAAACCACACCAGTTCAACTGGACTAGGTAAATTATAAACCAGTGCACATCTGTCTGTCTTTTAATGTGTCTCTTCGTCTACTTTGTTTGTCTTCCTGTCTATTTTGTGACCAGCTTTCCCATAGTTCTGTTCTCGTTGGCCTCTGTATCAGCATACCAGAGTAATGTGATTTCTGGGAGTGGAAGTAACAAAAAGTGGAGTGACCTAAATTTCCATCTTTTTCATAAATCAGATATATATGAAAAAAATCCTATCATTATTTATTTATTTATTCCTGAGTGGCCATTGAATTCACAGCAGTTATTATTTTTTTGTTAGTCAACTGACAAACAAGTCTGATGTGATTAGTCACACACACACGCCTATTCTTTTGCATTTTTTAGTACGAGTGACTAAGGGGGTGTAAACATGAACACTTAGATGATCACACACTTGCAAACACTGTCTCAAGACAAACATTCTCTTTCTCACTCTTGAGTTGGGAAACCTGTTCTCTGGCTGCTTGGTGTTAATTTTCAAATAAATGAAGTAACTGTGGCCTCGGTGTCATGTTGCAACTTGTGCAGCAAACAGACGGAGCGACTTTCACACGGAGGTTTAAGGGAAAAGGGAGATGAGTGGGTCGCTGACAAAGAGAGAATGATTTGTTAGGGAATTTTGCCACCGTGTTTGTGTGTGTCCCAGGTGAATATTATCAGTGTCATCATGCAAATTGCGTTATGCAGTACAGTATGAAAAACACGCTGCTCATAATTCCTTGTATAAGCTGTGGACACACATATGCCATATGAAAATACTTGTGTTTAACAATATTCACATGAATAAAAATAGCAAAGCTTTGAATGTTTCGCTTTTGGACTGCATACGGTAACATAAAGCTTTAACACAGTATATTAAATTCAGTTATTTACTGCAATGCCTTTTTCATAAAACATTTGAAACCTATGAAATATAAGCATTCCGTTATGTAAAAAAGAAAGATAGGCTAATTCAGGCTAAATCATTTTGACGGGGCAGAATGAAAGAATGTGAAAGAATGAGAATAAAAATGTATTCTAAATATCTTTACAATGACCAATAATACCAAGTAACAACATAAATATATATAAAAAATATCAATATATAGTTTATTTGGCAGGAATCCATTTCTAGATTTAGGTACGGGATACATTACGGTATTGAAGTCAAAGGCAATCAATTTATTATTTTCCTGTCTGTACAGGAAAGGTGACATTTTACCAGAGGATGTAACTGTTGAGGGTGGCATGTTGCGTTTTGGTAGGCCCCTCCGCTTGACAGATAAAGGTGCCTATGTCTGCACAACCACCAATCTAGTGGGATCTGGGAAGGCTGCGATTGAAATAAATATATCAGGTAAGTGCTTATCTCACATTTTCAGTTTTGTCATTTTGTGCTCAGTGCTGACATCTAGTGTAAATATTGTGCAATTGTTTTGTCTAATGCCTACTGTTTGACAAATCATGGCCACAGTCTTTATGGCACCAGTTATAATACGCTTTCTGAAGTATTTTGATAATTTAAAGCTTTAAGTTTGAAAAATGTGTTCAGTTAAATTATTATCCTCCCTGCAGAGAGATTTATCTCTGTTGTTAGTTGGATTTTTAAACTTTAACTATGTCACACCACAGTACACATGTGCGGTTTAAATGTCAACTCACAACGTGTTTGGACCACACAACTAAAACTATAATGCATAAACTGTAAAACGTAATTCTCATATAAAACTGTAGTACTCCATAAGTTTGATCAAATAAAAACATAAAATAGCTAACTGGCTAAGTGTTGCCAACTGTTGCAGCAGTGCATTCATGTACTACGCATGTGTGTTTCCTTCTAATGCTGCTCATCCAATCAAAGTTTAGCATCAGAACAATTTATTTTATTGAATTAGTTTTATTTTATAAAGGGTGATTTACAATATCTACGTGTTTGTGCATTTCTGTTTGTTGTAGAATCATTTGTGCCCGGAACATCTGTAAACCTCATTATGATGATTATTATTGGTGGTGTGGCTGCACTGGTGGTTCTCTTTCTCATCATAGTGATCATTTCTGTATTCCGCCACTATAAACGCAAAAATCAACAGCTGGCCATAGAACTAAATGAAAAACAGTAAGGAGCATTTTTCTGAAAACGGATTTCTTTAAACTCTAAATATACTAGTTACAATGCTGTACACGTGTGTCATTGTTTTTATGTTCTGCTGTCTTTCTTAGAGTGGAAATCAGCACACTATCAAGACAAGCCTCATTTAGGAGAGTTCACTCAACTCCTTCAGAAAACAGATACTCGGTACATATCCACACACGCATGCACACACACTTTATCCTTTTAACAAATTTTGTCTATTTATTATGTGACTCTTAATATTCCTTAAATGATGTAAGTACATTGGATACAAAACAATGTCTTCCACACTTAACAATGTCTTACTTATATTGCATTCCAAAAAAGGTGCACCACACACAAAAAAAAGATACATGTAATTAACATTCCAGCCATTGTCAAGACTTCATTAGACATCATGAACGACCCTATATCACACATTGCTTTGTACTCTCTTACAATAAGGAACAAGTGCACTCTAATAATTGTGAGAGTGGCTTCCTAACAAGATTATTAAGAAAGGTTAAGCCATTTGTGAAACAATGTATTTAAGGCCTACTCCACACGTACATGGGTATTTTTATAAAATTGCATCCAAGCATGCACACGGAAATGCAAAACACATTATGAAGCGCTGTTAAGAGCATGCTTGACTCTAACCCTGTTGGATTATCAGACGGCTGGGGCATGTTCAAGCTCAAACCGGTGCGTAGCGTTTTGCTACAGCACATTTCCTGGAAACGGTTTGCATCGGTGTGCAACAGGTGCTGCGTCCCAATTCGCATACTGTCCGTCCTAAATAGTATTCGAAAATAGAATTAGTATGTCCCAAATCATAGTATTTTGAAATGAGTATCCTCAAAGTACCCGGATGGTCTACTGTTTTCGGTGAAAATTCGAAGTGTGACACTTAACAGCTGATATTACCAACAACTCACCACAAGAGAGCGGAGTTTAGTGACGCGCCACTGCATTAATAAAAAGTTAAATAAACGATGCTTCGCTAAATTAATAAATGTGAGTATACAGTAAACATTACATGTGAAATAATGAATTAATGAATTTCCTAAAATCTATAAATAAATACTTAAATGCAACGAAGAGATGTATTTTGATGTTCGTGACAGTTAAGGATCACAGTGTCTAGGCAACAAGTCTGTTCCGCGATAGTATGTCCCAGTGCGTGCATACAGTTGAATGCACACTAAAATGTATATACTTAACTTTTCAATAAGCAAGAATGTCAGCCCAATCAGCAGCAACATGTATATAACCCGCGCGGCATTAAAGCGACAGGCTCCACCTTTTTGTTTTCAAAAAGAACACAAAGAATGGCCTTCTCTCTTGAGTGTGTGACCAAATAGATTTCACAAACTGGGACATACTAACAGGAAGCGGAAGTGGCCGTTGTTGCCTAGACCAGGGGTTTTCAAACTAGGGTCCGGGGACCCCCAGGGGCCCTCTAGAATGGTTTAAGGGGTACCCAGAAATATTTTGACAGCAAAAGCTGTAAAACTCTACACTGAAGATAATTCCAGTAAAAAAATTCAAACAATATGTTGTCTTTATAATATCACACATACTATTTGTGTAACACTTTGAATGGATATGTATTTTATAAAAGGGGTCCCTCGCGAAAGGTTAAACATATTTGGGGGTCTTTGGCATGAAAAGTTGAAAACCCCTGGCCTAGACAACATTGTGGCCAATAACTGTCACACAAATCAAAATACAGCTCTTCTTTCCATTAGGGTATTAATTTATATTATTTCGTATGTGATCATTACTGTATACTTCCATTTGTTCATTTAGTGACGCATCAGTTATATCATTTATTAATGCAGTGGAGCGTCACTAAACTCCGCCTACTCGTGTGAATTGGGGGTTAATACCAGCCATAGTGTGCATCATTCTGCACTTTGAATTTCTACCTGAAGTAGTAGTCCATCCGGGAGTTTTAGGAATACGGTTTTCAACATACTACGATTTGGGACGTACACTTTCTAAAATCGAGTGAGCATGAGCCATACATGTGTATGGATGGGTTGTTTATAAAACAAAACCCATATTCGCACGAGATTAGTATTACCTGCCAGATAGCACAATCCATCAGGTTTACATCTATTTGACGTCTGCATTTACATCTGCAATACGTCTTAGAGACGTCAGAACGTCTGTAATACGTCTGCTAAAGATCTGGAGATCTTTACATCCATTCTAAATCATAAACATCTTACAGACATCTTCTAGATGTCTACGTGACGTCTGACAGCAAACTATGTATTGTAGATGTCTTGCAGATGTAAATGCAGACGTAGGGAGGGAGATCCCGGAACGTGATCATATTGTTGGTTTATAATAATTTTGGTTTCAAGAGAAAACAAGCTTTTGCTGGTTAAACATCTTATTATAACATTTTTTGCGTTAGAAAATAAAATATTACACCTTTAAACAACTTTAGGTGTAGCTAGAGATTCAGGTGCAAGTTGCAGAGGAGGCAGCAGAGGGCATCATTCACCCCTAAAAGTTGTAGTGGGTTGGGTTCCGCTCCATCTTTACACTTTCAGTGCCTCTGACCCTGATAACACACATCGTCTTCTTTTACAGGACACAACATTTTACTAATTGTCAAAATTAAATCTCATTCCCCTGTCTTTTTCTTCTTTCAAAAGGAAGACACACATGCTTTGAGAGTCGAGGGGACTTTACGGACAAGCCTCTCCTCACTGGTTTGTCTCTTTCAGCTGACATTTGTTTAGCATCCTATCATTTTTATATTCAATAAAAAAAATTGTTTTCAAATAATATTAATTTTAAATAAAACTCTTGTGTTTGTTTTACTCACACCTAAACATTCACAGGAACGACCTCGCTCTAGGGATAGTCGTTCCACTTTGGGAGGACTGGATTCGCTCGGCCGTCCTGCAATTTATAACACTTCCAGAAGAGGTAGAGACAAAATTATGGAGAAAGGTGACAGAGAAAGCACTCGATTGATGATGGAATACGAGCAGGGCAGTAACGTATCACAGGTATGTGAAGTTTGTGTGATTGCATTAAAGCTCTTTTTTTTTTTTAAACAAAATGGTTAGTGAAATATGTTTACCATTTAGAAAAGGGTAGTATCCGATACGGATACTAGTATCGGAAATGCCATCGATACCATAAAATTGGATTAAAGCTGCAAACGAGAAATCACGCTGCTCCGAATGCACAGAACTAATCATTATTGTATATGACATGTTTTTATGGTTTAATAACTCAAGGCACATTTACGCCATAACATTTCATACATCTCACTTTCCTGTTCAGGAAACCCAACTCCTCCCTCCTCTCCATCCCTCTTCCTATACAACGGAACAGACTGCTGAAATGATCCGTTCTCGTAATGGCAGTGCCATTCTCTTAGCAGAGGGTAGACCCCAATCAGGAGCAAGTACCAGAGGAGGCAGCAGGGGGCATCATTCACCCTTAATATCCACATATCCAGTTCTTACAGACGAAGAGGAAGGAGATTCTGTCAGCCCCACAGATGAAGATTTAAGAGTTCGCAGAGGCTTAATGGAGGCTGATGCTTATGAAAACGGAGGTAGCGAGACAACCAGTTCTCTGATATCAGAGGCACTATCAAGTCATTTTGAACGTGCTAATGGGACACTACGGCCCAAGTCAAAACCCAATAACATTCTGCTGCCAGCCAACACAACGCTGCTCATTTCTCCCCACAGCCCACCTATTCACAAAGCGCAGATCGTGTAGAGATCCTGCGTTTCATTACCCCAGGCTTACATTTTTCAGACAGGGTTTCAGCACAAGTGGATATGAAACGGAAGAATATGTTCCTCTATAATATCACAATCCAATGTGAATGGATGGAAAAATGGATTTGTACATCATATTTTTCCAGCACAATCTGCTATTTAAAAAAAAAGAAGATTATTTCAAACCACTTGAATACATTGTCAAAACTGTGGACTGAATATCAGGACAGAAAAGTACAAAAAGAAAGGTACTGCTCAAGTGGTACCTTAGTTGAACTGTTTTGAGTATTATGGGGCTTACGGTGTGTTTCAGGTACAGTCGGAAGATCACCAGAGTTAAGCTCCCTTGTGGAACCAGGGAATGGATTAACTTTGATTATTTTTTAAGGCTCCATTCGATTCGTTGTGGGAGAAAACACTACATCATTCTAATGTGTCTGGGCAGTTAATTCTTCACTGTGACTTGATCAGTTTGTAATCCAGACATCGTGTACATCTGATGTTCAAAAAAAGTTTTTCAATATGTGTCTGTTGTTTATTTTTTATCTCGTCGTGTATGACAAAAGCCACTGCATGAATAGTATTAATGAAGTATTACAGATTGCCTGCTGTTGCATTCACAACATGTCATTATCGTTCTAGAAGTGACATTGTCATCGTTTACAACATTTATACTTCATTATGTAATAATGCTTTATTTTAGTTTTGCTACACTTTATTGTGTTAAAAGTTGTCGATGTTACTGCTGAGAACTAAATACAACAAAATATGAATATCAAAACAACACTAGCTAGTCCAGAAGAACTTCCTTTTTCAGTTTGAACAGAATACAATAGACAGAACATAACTAAGTACATATTTTTTTTTAAGGTTTATATATATAAATATGTGTGTGTAAAATAAATGTAACATTCTTTAGTACAGTGCATGGTGGCTTTAATAGTCAGTTATTAAATCAAATCTATGCAGTATGTGTCCAGTTTAATTTTTAAAAACACAACATTGTTTGCGGTTTTCACACTAGATTTGAACAGTCTGTGGTGTGTTAATATCTAATCTACAAACGGTTTCCACCAAAATAGTACAGTAACTAACGTTACAAGTCAAGGAAACAAAGTCTTTATTGACCATATGACCATATTTATTTGACGCTGCTTTATTAACAACAATGACGTTAACTTAATGTTGGCGATGCGTTTTCCTTTCGTGAAGGTTCTGTCACTGTACAAAAAGCTCGCTGCCACATATGGGGGACTTTTATTTAGCCAAAACTGCGTATCACCCGGCCATTTTGTTGACTCTTCACCATGGCGAGCTTCACACATCGTTGGATTTAATTCTAGGCGCATTCGCTTTGGAATTTTAACGCCCTTCGTTTTTATTTTTCAAGGCTCGACGTTTTTCGTATTTATCCGGCCTGCTTAAATATTCGTGTGCAGTTTAGTGCAATAGCCTACTGTATCTTCAGACAGTCGTATATATTTTACGCGATAATATCAGCTTTTCGTGAGCGCTTTAATGGTCTGGATATAACGCAATTGTTCCACCTGATCATGCAGAATATCCTGGAGATAATGCCACGCAGCAAAGATTAGTATCATATATCGTTGCCGTTGCCACTGGCTTTTTTCTAGAAATTACTTTTTAAGATTAAAAAGAAAGAAAACGGGAAAAGAAGAAGGAAATCCCAAAACAGAGGTACGTCAACGTAATCCCTCTTTAATGAATAAACGTAAACCATCATCAGCGCATTTTGATGCGCTCGTGTCCCCTGAAAGACTAAGTTAATCGTAGGCTATATGTAAATGTCTGATGGGTCACTGATGTTTTTTATCAGTCTAAATTATTTGTTCGGCCTGTATTGCATTGTTATGCTAAACTTTACCAGCATATGTACATTAGTCTAGATATGAAACTATTTATCTTGTACCACAGATTCTTGCGTAAAAAGCATAAACTCAGCAGAGACATGTGAGAGGACAGAGCCTTCTAGTGTTGCACTGGACAATAGGAGCTCTCACTTTTACCATAAGCCGAACGTTATTTGACCTCAGAGTGGCCAGTAGTAAAGTTAAAACCCGTTGTAGATATATATTACCATTTTATTATTGTCCAATAAGTGTTACATATCAGTGAATATTTAAGTATTATTATATTCAAAGTTAGACATCACATTTGGGCAGTTTTGTATCATATTAATATATTCATATTATGCATCAGCCTCGGAAATGTATTTCCGCTGACCACAAATGTTCGTCTTGTTTGGTACATGTTATTAATGATTACTCCTCTAAGGGTTGGTGTCATATGTTAAATCCAGTGTTTGAAATGTAGCGGCATCTAGTGGTGAGGTTTCGAATTCCAACCAACGACTCCACCACTCACTCATCCCTGACACAGCACAACGATGTCGTCATGTTTTCTCCTCTTTGCCTATGAAAGCTGCATACTGTGTAGAAACAACATGACAAATTCCATGTTAGGGGAACCCGCGGTGTATGTAGATTGAAATAGTTCATTCTAAAGGAATAAAAAACATAATGCTTAATTATGTAAAGCCATTATACACCTTTGAAGACTCAGTTATTGATATGATATTGCATTTGCAAAAATAGCTAGCAGGTATTTAGTGCTTTATGTACTTTTAATGGTAACATTCTTCGACTTATTCTTTTAAGAACAAGCTAGTGTGAATTTAAACCCTTTCTTTTATTTTTCCAACAGCCATGTCTTTCAGGAGGGGCGTTGTCAGGCAGAGTAAGTTCAGGCATGTATTTGCCCAAGCATCGAAGGCTGAGCATTGCCTTGATGATGTCAGAGTATCACGTGTGACATGGGATGGTCCCCTGTGTGCTGCCAATCCAAAGTTCATCGCTGTCATCATTGAGGCTGGAGGGGGCGGAGCCTTTCTTGTGCTACCGCTTACCAAGGTTGGCATAAACTTACCACAATACGAAATAGTGTTTATAACAATTGTTATAATGCGCCGTTGAGGGAGCTCAATATTGCATGGTATGATGATGACACTATGGGTAACAGCTCTACGCGATTGTGTCAACTAGCCCAATTCTAATCGATGCTACAACGCCGTATGACAGTGGACACCGGAAGTTTTCAAACTGAAGCAGAACGCACTGTTGTTTGCCTCTGCATTTCAGCAAGTGCTCTGTCTCGTGTGTTTCTTTTTGAGAGTGTGAGATAGAACCCGAAATCTTGTGTCTTGCGTCAAATGCGTGAGAGTGAGAGCCATTTCTATCAGTAAATTGATTATTGAGGCTAATTAATCTGCATATAATCTGCTGGTTCAGGTTTACTCTACCAGGGATAGTAGTTTCCTCTAAAGCCCTGTTATCGGGGGCATCTCTTCAAGGGAAGTTCAGGAATTTCTTCAGATGCAATCATACAGGTGTGTTCCCCATAATGTAGTCATACGACGATGTGTCTCATTCCCATTCTCAGGGAACCGGGGTTCAAAATAAGGTTACACAAAATGAAAATTATAATTTAATGTACCTAGCCATGCAATTGGTTTGTCGAATCAGCAAGTTGAATCGAGAACCAGATGCGTCTGGTTTGTAAATGAATGATTTTACTTTTGTGAAATGGATTATTTAACTAACTGAATAAGATCAACTTAATCAAATGAGTCATGTTCTACTAAGTTGTTTAGCTCGATATTGATTAATTTTACAGTCAATCAGACAGCAGAAATAAACACGACACAGTACAAAGTCCATTTCATACTTCACTTGACAAAGAGAACTCGACACATGGAGAATATCATGAGCGGCAACGACAAAAGTGAAAGTAACCTTGAGTTGTCATCGTGTGGTTTACAAAGCGTCTTATTTTCCTTTGCAATCGCTGGTAAAACAACAATCTGCAATCGAGCAAGACATTGCAGCGCTATGTATGTGCACAGGTGCTGCAGCTCTTCTCTTCAAAGAGACATGAGCCAATAGTGTTACAGACCCTTTTCATTGGTTGAATGTACTGAATGAATACGCCCTTGGCCTTTACTAAATGAGTCAAATGAGATTGAATGAACTGGTACATTATGTTCATGGTCTTAATATCCTCAGTTTTGCGACAGTGCATGTTCAATTAGGTCATATCAATGACTTGGTTTAATTTAATTTGAACTGTTTTGAACTTTTGTTGGGCTGTTTTGTTAATAAACTTTATTTTTAAATGTAATTAATGAACCCGCTGGTTTTCTTTTGGCTTCAGTCATTGTCGGGATACTCCCGAAGCTGGCAGCATTAACAAATTATACTGTATATCGAAATGCATATCGTTATCGATCAATATAGAAAATAGTTATCCAGTTAACATTTTTGCAATATTGCTGAGCTCTATTAAAACACTGTAAAGAGAAAAGATTTAATTTAAATAACTACTTGTTTAGACCATTTTGAGTTAATTATTTGAGCATACAGCCCCATCCTCGTTCATGTTCATTGTATAAGGTTGAAGCACACCGAATTCATGTTACATCATGTTAAATATTAAATTATAAAACATCATACAGGTTTAAAATAACATGATATGAGAACATTACATCATTTATATTTTTGTATGAATCGTTCCTTTAAATGGCCTTTAATGTAAGGCCTTGTTCACACTTGACTTCTTTTTTGAAGCTCCTCGCGACTGTTTTACATTATAATCCTGTGGAGTAAACAGTGTTATCAAAAAAGTCCTGAGCGCTTTTTTTAAACACCAGCGCCAGCCTTTTTTTCTGCAGCTCAGAGCGTCTTTTGAGGTCGAAAAAAGTTAAACTTTTCTGAAAAGAAACGCCCTACATCAAGCACCTTTTTTTACAGCTAACCAATGACAAAGACCAGTCGTTTCCATAACTTCATGCGAGGAACGTGATGGTCGAGAAGGTTCAAGCTCGAAAAAAAGTTAAATTTTCACTTTCAATAACTTTTGTTTGGATGATGCATGTCTCTAAGCTTCCTTCCTGCACAAATGCTATCTTTGAACACTGCTGGCTGTTATTTGTAACCGCAACGCTTTTTTTACTACAAAGGTGCCACTGTCAACTTGTTCTTGTCAAAAAAGCAGTCAAGTGTGAACACGCCCTAAGCAAGCATTAAAATGGGTAGCCTGATTTTTTTTATTACTCAACAAAGGGAAAGGTGTTTGGTTCACTTACTGTGTTTCATGTTTTTTTCCACTAGACTGGTAGAGTGGATCAGAACATCCCGACTGTGTGTGGTCATGCTGCTCCAGTGCTGGATGTGCAGTGGTGCCCACATGATGACCATGTTATTGCCAGTGCCTCAGAAGACTGTACTGTAAAGGTCTGTTGCATTCCATACAGTCGTCATCTACATCATTTCTATCGTTTGAACATTCTGTGCAGTCATGGAGATCTCTGGGGCTTTACCAGTTTAAAGAAGGGAGGACAAAAACGGGGATAGTAATCTCTAAACCCCTGTCATGTTACAGAAGGTTTTAGTGGTTAGTCACATGGCTAACTGTGTTTTGGTAAGAGTGGTCAAACACAATGTTACCAATATTTTGTCACCGAGATGCACACTCTCCCAAAGAGAAAGTTTCCGGTAAGAAAACACCCATTTGCTTGACAAAGAGCATTGTATTTCTGTATTGATAGATTTGGCAGATTCCTGATGGTGGTCTTGTAACGCCCATGTCTGAAGCTATTGTGACTCTCGAGGGTCACAGTAAAAGAGTAGGCATCTTGGCCTGGCATCCCTCTGCTCTCAATATCCTGTTGACTGCAGGTAAGCTTATGTCAATGGGAGGATGTGTATGAACTTCATCTGCTCTCCGCTAAACTTGGATTAGTCTGTTCTCTGTCACACTCTGTTTTGGAACTGTGTTCTTATTCTGGAGATCTTAATCTGGTGTCCTAAACCCTAATTTTAGTTGTTGGAGTTTGATGATCTTGTTTTTCTTAATGATTTGGGTCAAAGGGATATTTCATCGGCAAATCAAAATTTTCCCATGTTTTACTCACCCTCAAGGCATCCTGACTGAATATGGCTTTCTTCTTGAAGAAGTCATGTGTCGAGCAGTTCTTTGATCGATGGATGCACTTTTTGGAGCTTCAAAAAGTCGACGCCTATTCACTCCTATTCTACCGCTTGGAAGGAAAATGATATGTGGTATTATAACTTCCACTGCATTATTCTTCAAGAAGAAAGTCATTCTGTCAGCACAATTCCATATTATTTTTACATATATTTGTCAGGTGCTTTGTGTCATTGTATGTGTGTCAGACATGTCACGTGGTTTTAAAAAAAGAGAGACCTTTTCATGTACTGTACAATGCAGTGTTTATGAACCCTTCTACAACCAAACTGATTTATCTAAAAGATTTCACTTTCATGCGTTTATTGTCGCATGCACAGTGAGGAAAACAAGTTTCCCCCGTACGACGAAATTATTTTTTTGCTGTTCATATTGAAGACAAGTGCAAAACTATATAAGAATAAAAACGCACACCTATACACACAAACATAATAAATAAAACTATCCTGCAGAAGTAGGAATATAGTCTACGTAAATATAGAAATATAGATATATATATCTTTATATGCGAATGTTCAACATTTACTTATGTGCAAAACGGTAAAGTAACTTGTGCAATTACGTGATAATAGTAGCAGTAACATGCAATTGAAATGAGGCTACTTAATAATGATAACCGCAGCAATAACATTATTGCATAATGCACATATACTATATCTGCAGTGCATGTCCGACGAAGAAAGGATCTTTGAGATTTGATTTGTAAATTTTTATGTAAATTTCTCAGATGCAAATTTTACCTTCTACACAAGTTCGTTTTTTTCAATGTTTAATTCGTTTTTTAATATTTTACCTTTGGTCTTGTTTGCTGTGTGTTAGGATGCGATAATGTTCTTTGTGTGTGGGATGTGGGCACCGGGGAGCTGGTGTATCAGCTGACTGATGCCCATCCAGACCTTATATACAGCGTAAGCTGGAACCGTGAGGGCAGTGTCTTGTGCACCACCTGTAAAGACAAAGCCTTACGTGTCATTGACCCCCGTCGTGGAACTGTTCTCAAGGTCAGTCTGTTCCCTCAAATGTTCTGTTTGATTTTGTAGTGTTTAATGCATAGAAGGTCTATGCAAGAAAATGGGTCTGAGATATGCCCTGTTTTTTTACCTTTTCATTGCATCAGATCGGTTGTGGAAATTGTCAATGTTGTTCTCAGGTTGTTGTTTTTGCACAGATATGTGATTTCATTTTTTATTATTCTTTTTTAATGATGCCACACTCAGGTACGGGAAAAGGTTCACGAGGGCGCCAGGCCAATGAGAGCTGTATTTCTGGCTGATGGGAAAATTCTTACGACTGGATTTAGTCGTATGAGTGAGAGACAGCTCGCCCTCTGGGATACAGTAAGAGCATTTAGTTGATGCTCTTTCTCACTGCTCTTTCAGACATGAATTTATTTTAAACATGACAATCAAACCTTGAGGTATAAATAAATGTATAATGTATAAGCAGTAAAGCAATTATTTGTAATCTTTAAAATTAAAATTGGTGTTTTTGTTTTTTTATTTAATAAATCGATAATACAATTCTTCAAGTGGTGGTTCTACACCATGGATTGGCATCTTTTGTCTTATACTGTGATAGAAACATATACTGTGGATAAAAGTTTCAGCTATTATTATGATTTCAAAGATGTGTGATTTTAGCATCAATGGTAATGTATTTTGCCTGAATTGTTTACGAAAAACAATTTATAAAGGACATCTTATCAGACTGCCAAAACTTATATTTAATTCAATTAATTGTTTTTTTCTGTTTTTTTTCTGATCTCGCTGATAGTTTGGTTATTATATTTGTATTATATGTGTCTGACTGTTTATTTTAGAGAGATTTCTCAGAGCCACTGGTTACTCAGGAGATGGACTCCAGTAACGGAGTTCTGCTCCCATTCTATGACCCAGACACCAATATGGTTTACTTGTGTGGCAAGGTAGGATTACATCGCTTAAAACTATCACCATTAGCTGCTGCTTGACACAAGCTGCTTGACAGAGTTATGCGCTGACACAGAAATGTGATATATTATGGTATTTTATATTACATTTAGTTAAAATGTAATAGCCATAATGCATGTTTAAAGGTCCAGTGTTTCATTTTCTGGAGGATGTATTGATAGAAATGCAATACAATATACATAACTATGTCTTCGGAAGTGTAAAAGACCTTAAATAATAAAGCGTTAGAATGAGATATTTCTATCTACCTATTAGGGCTGTGCGATTTGGGGAAAAATATCTTAATGTGATTTTTCTGACAGATATTGAAGTTTTTGCTCAATATTCTCTATAGTGTGCAGTAAACACTTTACATAGAATGAGTACAACATGCCTTTAACAACTGTATACCATATCACTACCTTAAAGTTGCAAATGCTGTGACTTTCTATCCAATAAATGGTTAGATCAGAATACAGACTAAAATAAAGAATTGGATTACTTCTTAATTATTAAAGGAAATTTCACGATAATTCCTTCACACATGTCATACAAGCTGTCTGTGCGTTTATTTCTTCTCTGTAAAAACAGAGGAGGATTTAGGAACGGTTTCCAGGGTTCTTGTCCATATACTGCATTAAACGGAGGTCTGTTGGTTAAGGTCCAAATTACAAAAAGTTTAATCGCCGCTTCAAAAGGCTCTACATGACACCAGCCAATTAATAAGGATGTTGGTCATTTGATTGGTCATTTTTCAAGAAAACTAAATGATATACAGTACATTGTAAACATAAACATATGGCTTGCCTCCGAGGTCCAATTAAACATCCCTGATACGGTACACGAACTGACCATTTTAAACAATAGTCTTGCACAAAGACTTGTAACGTGTCATTCAACAATTTTTCAACGGTCTTCTTTCTCCACACTTGTGAACACTGAGTCGGAACTTCCGCTTGCATCATAGCGTGACCTTTCCAATGTGATACAGAGTACATGAACTCGTGGAGACACTGCATGGAGGCAGAGCAAACCATATATTTATGTTTTATGAGTATATAATTTTTTCGTTTTCTTGGAAAATGACTAATCGCTAGACAACACCCTAATTCATTGGCTGGTGTCGTTGAGAGCCTTTTGAAGCTGCAATGTCCTTATCTACATGATGCACTTAAAAGGGGGGCTGTTGGTTAAGAACCCTGGAAACTGCTCCTCCAAGCCTTGATTTTTTTTCGACAGAAGAAATAATCACATGTACTACGGCTTCAATGACATATTGGTGAGTGAATTAAAATGAGCCGATTGAAATAAGCGTCAGATTTATTGAATTTATGTTTGTTTTAAATGCGCCTCCAGGCACAAATGAACACAAGCAATTGAGACACACAGGTTGTGCACGTGCATTAAGTTTAAATGGCTTGTCCGTTTTGGGAGATGCACACGTGGAGACTTGCCATGTGAACCAGGCACAAGCATTTCACAAGCATTGATAGACACAGGCTGCGCATGTGCGTCAAGTTCAAAGCAGTTTAGGAGACGCACTGTTTTGGATGGAGCAAGGCACGAGTATGAAACGCTTTCAGAGACAATTAAGTTTTAAACGCCTTATCTGTTTATTCTGACGCACTGCACAAGCAATGTGAGAGTATAAAATGTATGTAGATACACAGGCTTACATGCATCATATACAATTTAGAAATTATTGGAGGGATATGATGTGTAATAAAACAATCATGTAGCACAAGAATGTAACCTTTCATTTCTCCACTAGCGAAAGCAGAAGCTATTGGGGAGAGCGGAGGTGTACTCACTAAAAAACAGTCAGAGAAAGGGCGGTCATGCTCCGGCACAGACTCGCTGTTTAATTCACATATCCCAGCCTCCGTTTCACATCACGATTGTGGTTCGATTTCGATTAATCCCACAGCCCTATAATATACCTTGCGGGTCCCCTAGCATGGAATTCACCATGTTGTTTCTACAGTACAGGACAAACTGTGGCAAAGAAAGCAAAACGTGACAAAATCTTACTCCTGTGTCAGCCACTGTAGTGCTTCGAAAGGGAGGGGTGGAGTGAGCCGTTGTTTGCAATTCTTAATCTCACCGCTAGATGCTGCTAAATTTCACACACTGGAACTTTAAAGAAAGCAATGTTACCATTGATGAAGACCTTGGTAATAACATGTTACTTTTTAGACTGGGAGTTTAAAATGCTTTATCAAATTATGTCACATATTTATTGCATGGTTCAAACATAACATCCAGGTTGATACACATAACCATTTAAATGCCTCTGTGGTTCAGCTGTCTATCATCTTTCACAGGGGGATTGTACCATTCGTTACTTTGAGGTGACAGATGAGTCACCATATGTTCATTTCCTGAGTCTGTACAGCAGTAAGGAGCCACAGAGAGGGGCCGGTTTCCTGAGCAAACGAGGGGTAGATGTGAACAAGTGTGAAATAGCAAGGTGTGGATTTTTATGGCTTTAGGCACCAAAATCACATTTGCCATCGTGCAATTTCTCCAGTTTTTTGTATAGTTGTATGAGACGTTCATTCCAAATGTTTAATAAATTGATTCTTGTAACGTGTTTTAAAATGAATTACAGTGTATTCATGGACATACATACAATGTGGAATTGAACCCACAACCCTTGTGGATTGTTAGTTCTTTGCTCTACCTGACCCTTAATGCAGAAAGTCTTGGGCAACTGTATTAAATCTGTGTTTAAAACTATGTCCTCTCTCAGTACTGGCCTTTATCTCCATATCATCTGATTCCTTTAGGTTCTATAAGCTGCATGAGCGTAAGGTTGAGCCCATATCTATGACTGTGCCACGGAAGGTAAATTCAGTCTGCACATCAAAGAAACAGCTTGTGTACTTGTGTCTGTGTACAGTGACTCAGAAACGATAATTACTTGGTAACTTGGTTTTCTTGCAATGAATGTAGTTTTAATATAAAGTTAAAAATGTATTCTGCGAAGAAATTCCATTTGTCTGGACCCAAGAGAAACTGATTCCTAATTTCCCAAATTACATTGACACAGCAAGTTTACAGAAAATTTGCTATCAAAAATGCATATTACATCTTTTATAAATATTTTTGGAATTAGAAGCATGTTTGAAAAGTAGCACAACTTGTGTTTAGAAAATCTATATTTTATTCTGATGCCCCAAGTAGAACATTTTTAAATGTACACAATTGGTCAAACGTTTTGGAACCAAAATGTTTTATGATCATATTTATGTTTATGCTTTAATGTTTAAGGGCTAATTTAATTGTTGACAAAAGTATATTTGTGATCGAAAATGAACTTTAAGAGCCTAGCATAGAAGAAGCCCATTCTCCCTTTCGCTATGGACTGCCACTGTAATTGCATGACTGTTTACCGAGGAATGAGTCAAACTCTTTTGTAACGGCTGTTTGTTTTGGGGGGGATTTATTGTGAACTACATATTGCATTCATTAAATTCAACTCACCTTAATCTTTCTTTCTTTTCAAAATCAGTCTGATCTGTTTCAAGGGGATCTGTACCCCGATACAGCGGGATTAGAACCTGCTTTGCTGGCAGAAGATTGGATAGCAGGACAGGATGCTCTTCCACTGCTTGTTGACCTCAGCGGTGGCTACGCGGCCCCACCATCCAAATGCGGCACCCTTCGCGGGCGACCCAAACAGCTTTCCCAGACCGATACAGGTCCTGGAAGCACTGCTGCACCGGAAAACCCTGTTTTATTTCAGATGGATAGAGAGGGGTCAAGCTATGGATGTGGAGGGAGGGACATCGATGGTGGGGATGAGAGAGTAAAAAAAGAGGTGAGTAGGAATTTTGATATTTTATATTTTAAAAGCAATCTGTATTTCTTTTGAATTGATGGCATCTGCAGGCCTATTTACACTTGTCTGTACACTTGGGACACTTGCACTCTCATTGCTGTTAGGTTATATTTCATTTACATTTGTATTACAATTAATTTATTCATATATTATAATAATTGAATCAGCATGTCATGTCTCTTGCACAGGAGGACCAACTTTCCGATATTTTAACAGAGCTGCGGGGTCTGCGCGCTCTCGTGCTGGCTCAAGGTCACAGGATTGATGTACTGGAAAGACAGCTTGCCCGCATTGAGGATGGAGAAGTGTGAAGCAAACTCCAAACACATAGCCTTACTTAGATTTAAAAGCTTTACTGAAGGATTATGGGGCATGTAGTTACATTACTGTAGCATAATGATACAAACTGATGATTTGAGCATCATTGGGAACACGCTATTTTTAAACGCACTGACGTTTGATGTTATAAATGCTGCTTATTTTATGCTTTTAATAGGGCTTCAAGAGTACATCAGGAATTGACATGTGCTAACTGCAGACTGCAGTCTGAGGTCAGCATTTGCATAAACATGCAAAGTACAGAAAATAAACCTCGAATAAACTTGTCACATGCACATGCAAGAAAATTTAAGTATGCCTCTATTTATTCAAACTAAAAATCAGGAAATGTAAAATCCAACATGCTGAATTAATTACATGTTCCTTTTGAAATTAAAGCTAAAGGTGCTTATTAACATACTTTGACCAATGCTGTTTAGCTGCCCTTCATGGGCCTTTTATCTTCCATTTTATGTCTAAACAAATGTAGCATTCATTTTGGATGTTTTTGTGTGAATCTGTGTTTAGCATGTGTTGGAAACTGTACTTGGTGTTTGAGAAGGTTTAGAATTATATATAGTAGCTCACCAAGCAATGAAGGAACCTCCAGTGATCTTAAATACTTCCACACATTTTCCTGATTACAATTACAATCTTGACCCCAGACCCACCCGGACATGTGAGCAGAATAAATACAGTGCGTTTTTACTTTGTAGATGTACAGTATTTACAGTAAGTTCTAATGTGGGACCAAATTTTGGGGGAGGTACAAGGTGACGTTTATAGAAGAACATGTCCATATGTGTTTTTCATTTTTTACCCTCGATTGATAAACAGTTGTGCTTCATTGGTTTTTGAATAAATATACAAAATAGTCAAATGATTTGCTGTTAACAGATCTAGGTGATTGTGCTTTTGTATTTGTAATTATGGGCACTACAATCAGATGAAGGTTCAGGGAAAATTCATCCTCCTTTGTAAATGATTTTGTTTGTCTAGCTTTAATAGCTGTATACGTTGTAAATTATTGATTTTCACATCTATGTAAGTGCTTAACCTAATCTGTTCTTTTTAATAAAGAAAATTCACTAAAATGTAGTTGTAGATTACTTCATTGCTTGTGACCATATTACAACCAATTACAGAATTTCCACGTTGAGGTAAATATAAATGGGGTTTTTCTGTTGCTAATTTTAGATACAATGCATCACTGATCTCTGATGTCAAAATCTGATTTCTACAGTATATTGTGGGTGTCCATTTCCTGAAGCTGTATTCTACAATATTTAAAAGAACTTGAATATCTTTTGAAATAACATTTAAAAACTGATATTAAGTGACTTTTGCACTAGCAGTAAACTGGTCTCGTTTTCATGGTTCATAGCAATAAACCTGACATTTTAAACAGGATGTGGTCTAAGAGACTTACTAAAGATTTACTGCCTGTACAGACTAACATTCAAACATATATTTGCACGTGCTATAGGTTTAGATCTCATGAGTGATCTTAATTATTGAACAAAGCTATCAAAGAGAAGAAAGAGTGCATATTTCTTTATCATATTTCTTTTTTTCTAACATGTTGACCATTAAACCATTTTATTTTTTGATGAAAGGTTTTTGGTTTGTCGTTAAGGTGTCTCACAAACATCAATCAAATCACATTTGTGGTCGTGCTCTCTCTCTCTCTCTCTCTCTCTCTCTCTCTCAATCCGCCCCTCTTTCCTGCCTATATGATCATGACACATTTGAATTTCTATTTTAATGCTCTCAGTGGTAATGGTTGTAAAGACAATTGAATAAAGGTATGTTATAACTACTTTACACATGATTATTTTTAATAGTAGTAATACTAGTGGTAGTAGTATTTTGATGTGTCTAATAGCATAGATAATTTATTTAAATGAATTACCTCTTCTATATCATTTGTATACTTTTCTTTAGACATACAATCTGTGTTGTCAATAAACTGTATTTTAGAGTGGGATTTGGAGGATTAGTGTGTTATTAAAATTGCAGTTTGCTTTCAAAAATGTATTTTCCTTCTGCATTTGCAAATCTTGTGAATTTCCATTAAGTGCTTGGAAACTCATTTACTTTTTCATGATAATTAATAGCCAGTGCCAGAGAGGATATGGCCATCTTGGGACATCCATTAAAATTATCTTTTGCACAATAATAAAGTAAAAAACGAATGTATTTCCTGAAATGTTGTGAGCGTGCTGACTTCCTGTGTGCTGCATAGGCTGCAGAGCCTGCACGGGCAAACAGACCGCAGTGTTTCAGTTTGAGTCTATGGAACGCTTTGTGAGATGTTACAGTTCAACTGAATATCCACTTTAAGCACAGGGATATCAGAAGCCCAGAAACATGTTTACAGTTCCACATATTCCCACCAAACTCTTGTCTGTCTATTTACATTTTGATTTATCTTGTAATACCCA
This sequence comes from Barbatula barbatula, assembly GCF_947034865.1. Classification (NCBI taxonomy): domain Eukaryota; kingdom Metazoa; phylum Chordata; class Actinopteri; order Cypriniformes; family Nemacheilidae; genus Barbatula; species Barbatula barbatula. The sequence continues at coordinate 27,564,206 of NC_136766.1, forward strand.
TTTTTCTCATAATAATGGACATTTTTATTAGGCTCACGTTGTTGTTTTTTATTTAGTCCATCATGAGACAATCAGGGATGACAATTTAAGAATGACATCTTCCTCTATGAAAGCTTTCCGCTCTGCTTTTTTTGTCTCACTTTACTTGTTGTAAATGATCTTTTTACCTGAAAACGTTAGAAATATATTGGAACATATAAACGAACATCTAGTGGTATTGTTTGTTTTTCATTAAGACTTTTGTCTTAACTTGACGTTTTATAAATGCTTCATCTTATTTTTATGTTTAGTTTAATCACCCAATGTGCTTTTCTTTCCTGCTCACTGTAGCATGGCATCGAAAACAGTTTCTGGTGAAAGTACCGCAATTGTCATTGCCCTCCTCTTCATATGGCTTATACTTGTTCTGGCTCTAGTGTTCTTCTATAAGAAACTAAATAAAGACACAAATGGACAATATGAGATCCATCGCCTAATCTTCTCTGAAGGCGGGCTACGTGACCAATTGAGACAAGGAGTCGGAGTTGTGGAAAATAGACTTGGTGTCCACATTTGGCCCCAACCCCATGAAGAAGAGGAGCACCTAGAAGATAATGAACGAAAAGATGAGGAAGATGTTGGTAATGACAAACAGAATGAAAGCCAGGCAGAGGAAGAAGAAGAAGAACAGGAAAACCCTGACATGCATGACTCTTCGGATGACTATTCCAGCATTGACCTGAAGGAGAGGGCAAATAAGCGAAAAGACAGCAAGGATGGTAAGAAGACTGAAGCTGAAGAAGACAAGGAAAAACTGGAGGAGGCAGCAGGAGAGGATGGTAAACATGGTGATGAGGTGAAGAACGAAGAGAAAGTTGGATTGCTTGTAGACTTAAAGCCATTTGCAGGTAGTGCTATTTGGTCTGAACCGAGCAAATATGAAGAAAATGACTTGACGGCTTTATGAAGAATAGAGATGAGCAGAAACTTGTCTTTAGAAATAAATAGCCGGGTAATCAGTTGAGTAGGTTTAGGAGGTGTCAAAAACATTGTTTGTAGATAAGTGAGATGTACAATTGAACCTTTTTGCAAACTGAATGTTTATCCACTTTCTGTCATGTTTTATGCTAATGCTGACTGTTATATGACATTTTGTAGAATTTTTATAGTGATGTAAATACATTAAAATGTTTTAATGTCAATAAAGTGTTTGTGTGTAATGCTTGTCTTTTGTTCTGGTCACGCAACAACCTGTAACTGTAAGTTACCTCACTGTAGCCAATTCAGCCATTCAACCAACAATCATTGCAACCATGAAACCATTTTATGCTCGTTTATCCTCGTGTCTGTTAAGTCAGATTTTCTGGTTTTGTTCAAGATATTGATCATGTCTGACAAATGTAACGTTGCTCCGCCAGTAGGCCTATGCCTGTTTCTGCAGATCTGCCTTCACATTAAAGATTTTGTTCAAACACATCAGCTAATCAAATTATTTAGTTAAACGATATTTAAAATGTTAGGCTCTACCTCCAGAAACAACACATTATAAAACATATTATACAAACATGGGAATGGCTACAGTCGTACGCACAATAGCTGGTAAAAACATATCCTCAGTAGCTTCCAGCTTCTTACTAGGGGGATGTAGCTCAGTGGTAGAGCGCATGCTTCGCATGTATGAGGTCCCGGGTTCAATCCCCGGCATCTCCACTTAGGCTTTTACTTCAAGACAACAATTTGCACAACACCCTCTAATAAAATCGCGCACTTCATTTCACTCTCGTTTATTCTTTTGTCATGTTACGTAAATTTATATCGTAAGTACACGAATCACTCAATGCACTTACGCTTGTAACATTTTGGGGAGGAGGCACTTAAGAGTCGGAAGTTGCACTGCCCCACAGAACATTGGGCAGTTCTGTATCAACGGGCGTAGAGAACCGTACCCCATTGGTCAGTTTAGCATAGGTGGGCGTATCCGTATGCAGACACACGCAAACAGTCGAAGAATCCTTCTAGGATGTTACATTCTTGACTAGAATAAGGAAATATTTAAATGCCGTTATACAGCACGCGTCAGAATGACTCCTTGTCAAACTGGAGTTCGTTATAAGCGGCTTGCGTCGACTGTACATTAAAACTATAAAATGCATTTTCATCTGAGAGGAAAATCTGGCACCACTATTATTGTTATGTTGCACGGATACTTTTGCTCAAGTTAAAATGGATTCGCTCAAGGAATTACCCATGGCTTTAAATGTTTAAATGCAAACAAGAACACACGAAGGGTCTCTTATTGGTGAGTGCTTGAATGACTTTTTTAATCGCATTTGAAAGAAAACGGGCCTTTTACTTTTGCAGATCACGTCAATACGAAAATCTGGGTTGTTAAAGGGTTACAAAACACACGTGAAACGGACACTTCACCCACAAAAACACACTGAAACGCTACCATTTTATATCCGGAGCGTTAGTGTTCGGGTATTTATGACGTAGAATCGAAGATCCGTCTCGCTCGCTTCTCGGTCGAGGTATGGACATTTTTTAAGGGCGCAGTGGTAATAAACGCGTTACTAACGTGTCTTGTATGCAGTGCGATATCTAACATGTTTCTTTTGTTCTCAAATTAACCGTTTGCTCACAACCGCGCACCTGTTCTTTGCACGGGAATTAGTCGCGTCAATCTAGCGAATAGAGCGAAGACACACCATCAAATGACAAAACTGTGGACGTGTTTTTTCTCCCTCGCACAGGTATGAGATGTTGCTAGCCTCGGCCGTGGTCGTCTGGGAATGGCTGAACGAGCACGGGCGCTGGCGACCCTACAGCCCGGCGGTGTCTCATCATATCGAGGCGGTGATCCGCAGCGACCCTCGCGGCGCCGGGAGCGTGGTATTGGGCCAGGTCGACTCGCGTCTCTCGCCGTACATCGTTGACCTGCAATCTATGCACCAATTTCGCCAAGATACCGGTGAGACGATTGCGACATTTTAACGTTGTATTTTAAGATGCTTATTTTTCTTATCCATATCGTGCTAATGATGTAGTGATGTAATGATTCCTCATCTTGGATTACTTTGTTCTGTGTGAAATCAACCGAATGCACAAATAATATTTAAATAGTGTTGTGATGATTTTATTAAAACGGTTTAAAAGTCCTCTGTGATAGCATGATGATAGCAGGGCCTAAAAAGCCTTTATTTATTTATGTACTACTGCTCAGTCAACTCGCCTATCTTATAGCTTTATATTTGCAATTCATTTTATTTTTGTCACATGACAAAAGATCGTTAGAGTTTAGATTTCAGTTTTGCTAAATATGGAGAAATGCGCTTGTCAGTGCACATGAGTGCTTATTCGGCGAGAAGGAAGAAATACGTTACATTGAACCCATAAATAGGGGCTACGTGAGGCTGAAACAAAGAGGTGGATTGTTGGCTGTCAGAGTTTTGGGAGACTGCATCGCCCATGCAGGCAAAATCTATTGTGTAGGGCTGATTACACTTCATGGGAAGATTGAGGAGGGGAGAGAATGGGGTCAACAAAGGGTAACCTTAGCGACCATTCCTCCAAAAAATAGGAGGGAGGAGGGAACGGAGAAGTGTACTGGGGAGGAAGGGTGTACGGATAGATATCTTTGGGTTGCAGGCAGCTTATGCACATTTTGATGAAGTAGTTCCTATCTCAACTGTTCTGGATCTGGAACAGACACAATAAGAATTTGTTTTGTCTTCAAACAGTTGTTGCTTTTTGTGGAAAAAAACCATTGTGTCATTACGTCAGAGTTAGTGTTAAAGTCTTTGCTCAGTTTTTGTCATATATTGACTGTTTTTGTGTTTGGCATTTGGAGAAAGTTAAATCAAAATTGGAGTTTTTAGGCGTTCAGTATACTTCTGTTAGCCCTGAAGCAATCTATATTACTTCTTATAGTTCACAAAATTATTAGAAAATAACACTCGCCTCTGACTTGCAACAGCAAGTAGCAAAAAGACTATGCACGGTCACTCCCACACTGTATTTCAGCCAGCTCAGTAACATCCGGTGCACGTAGTGTCCATCGGGTACAATTACGTTTTTCACTCAAGATGCAAATCAACAACCACAAAAGGGAAAGGTTTGAGGTATACGTTTCAAGCTACATCCACAATTATGAACACAACTTGTGAACTAACTTGAGGCTTGTTCACAGAGGCAAATCAACAATGCTCAGCTGCGGTGCTGTCGGTTCGTTGAAATTTGAAAGTATTTTTGTGAATGTTGTTACTAAATGTTTTGTCAGCGCTATGAGAGCGGAACTGGCTGAGATTTTAGAGGACGTATGTCATCGCCCTGCACGCATATAGTCTATTGTTAGAGTAGAGTTACTTTGACAATTATGCTCACATTGTTTGTTGCATAAATAAACAATCACTTTGTCTTAATTGAAAGTGCATCAACGCAAAAATAGAAATAAACCTTCTAAGCTATCTAAATTATTATAGGATCTTTCAATTGTATAATGCTAGTATATTTTGCTAGGCTAATATACCTCTACTTTTTCGTTCAGGTACACTTAGGCCTGTGCGTCGAAGCTTCTATGACCCACGATCTGCACCAGGGCAGGGTTGGGTTTGGGAATGGGAAAATGACTCGGGTTCATGGACACCATATGACACCGAGGTTAGCATTGCCATCCAGGCAGCCCGGGACCGGCAACAGCCCTGGCTGGACTTAACACCATTGGGCTTCTGCTACCTCATAGACCTGCAGAGTATGACACAGATCAATGGACAGACGCAGCGGCGCCGAAGAATCCAGAGGCGCTCAGACCTGGCTTATCCACTTGTGTCTGGTCCTTTGCCTAAACCCCATGCTTGGTCATCTGCTGGAAGTGGTGGACTCCTGGGTGTGGGGGTTTCAGGAGTGAGCGGAGGAAATGGCAGCGCCTATCCGAGTGGAGCTCTTCCGGCTTCTGCCATCACTTCATTGGGTCAACCATGTTCCTGCCAACAATGTATGCTAGTATTGGGTGTCAAGACCCCTAGCATGGCACAAACTCTGGGGCGTAAACCACCGCCAACACCCAAGCCGCCAAGCCCTAAAGCACCACCAAGGGGACATTCCTACTCACTAACCCTACCACACCCTCCTTCCCTTTCCAGAGTACTCTCCCCACATAGAAACTCCACCTCTGGTGCCAGTGGAGGTTTTGGACACTCACTCTCGCTCCTGGGATCAGCCACTGCTGCCCTGTCAATATCCTCCAACCGCCCTCCTCCACCTGCTGTACCGCCACCCCCACCTCCTTCTGCCGCACCCCACAATACTTCCACACCCAACCCTACCGCACCTACACCCTCCAACGCCCTTATATCTACAGCAACCACCTGCGCTCCCACACCCTCTGCTCGGGTTTTGGGTCCTGTTTCGACAGCATCAGCAGCGTGTGCTGCCCCAGTGCCACCTCGCAGCAGTCTGGCTGGCCTAAGCCGCCCCGCCCTGCAAAGAATTGCCATGGCACAGTCACGAGCACTCATTGCATCAGGGTAAGTTTCCGTAATCATCTTGCACTTATGTCTTGATAGTTATTAGTGTGCTACTAAAAGTCTTGCAAGATTTGCATAAAACCTTCATACTGTTTATTTTATGGTTTGGAAGCAACCCTATCCCAACTTTTAAAAGCAGGTAATGTGTTTAACCGACTGAGGTTTAGCTATCATAGTAGGTCACCAACATTTTGTTGTACTTCCTGTTCTTAATGGGTGAGAATCAGTTTGGATACTCGGCAGAGCTAAGGTTCAACATGTTTGTTAAAAAAGTGGCTGATCGCTGACACCTAATTCTGTAAATTTTTTAGCTTGCTTTCAACCTCTACTTCCTCATGTCTTACCACTGAAGTATAACAGCTCCATTTTTTTATATAACATTAGAAAGCTCTCAATTCCTTTTAATGTCTATGTTGTTATAATTGCTTCCAATGTTTCCTCATCTGTAAGTCGCTTTGGATAAAAGCGTCTACTAAATGACTAAATGTAAATGTCTTTTCATTCAGATGTGTCAAATTAATCAAAAGTCACAAAGTTTTATTCTCAAGTCAGAAAGCAATTAAGTTACGTAATACTTGTGCTAAGTTATTATCACCATGTCTACACCGGACAAGGTCATTTAAAATGTTGTCCACACAAATCCATTAAGAACAAGCAGGACTGTTCTCTCAGAGGGTGTACTAGAGATGCACTGACGTGGCTTGACATTCCAAGTTTTTAGTACAAGTGTTTAGTACAGCGAACTGTGTGCACGGCACCACTCTGCGATGTCAAAGGATGTCGGGAGTGGCGGGCCTTCAGACCGCCCGCTCCCATCTGAAGAACAGTCTTGAGGTATAGACGCTTTCATCTGGAAATGTACTGCAATGTAGGCAGGTCAAGTTGAATACACATTACATTATGTGACAAACCACCTAAGTTTTCATTTAAAACAGCAGAATTTGCGAAAGATAAGTAATTTGCATCTCTGAAATCTTTCTATTTTATCAGCCAATCAAATTACAGAGGTCAAGGAGCATTTCAGTCAATAAAACAAAAGACAGAACTATCAGTCAATCCAATTGAACAAGCCAGTCTGCAGGCAGGCGCTAATGTCTGTGACTGTGTAGTGAGGCAAACCTTACAAAGCCAATGGTTCAAACCCTGTTTGATTGGTCAATCTCTTGTAATGGTAGCTCTTCACCAAAGACACTAGATGGAAAGCCTGAAATCTTTAGCCAAAAAGTGTAATAGGTAATGCTAACACCATGGAACGCAGGAGCATACTGGCCCACTTCAAGCACTGACTTTTAACGCTTGCTAACAATTTGCCAACATGCGATCGTAAATGCTTTTTTACACATCACATGCTAATACAGGCTTGTGTCAGCCTTTCAACGTTGGCCATGGATTCAGGAAACAATGATTTTGCACGCACTCCACTCCAACACGCAGTCTTCATTTCAATGATTTATTTCTTTAACAAAAGATAATTATTATCATAATTTTGTCCAAAAAAAGTAAACCAAGAACAATGTGAGGTTCTTACACACACAGGTGCAATGTTTGCACTTACGGACATTCTTACAAACATCCTTTAATTAATCTTAAGAACAGTCTTATATTTTGTCTTAAGAACAGTTTCATGAATCCGGCCCCCTCATTGCACATGGCAGTCACAGAACTCTTACCTGTTATTTAAAAATAGTTGAAAAACCCAGCAAAAACAACCATCATGAAACTTTCTGTATGTTATTTAAAGAGAATAACATTAGAATAACCTGAAAGTGTAACTATAAATTTTTGTCTTAACTTGAATAAATATTTGTGTACCTTATGTCTGTGTTTAGCTAATGCATATAACACTAACATGTACTGTTATTTCTGGGTTGTATTCCAGTTTGTTTATCTAGCTGATTTAAGTGTTCAGTCTATTAACTCTTAAAGTATTTATTTAAAGAACTGAATGGAGTACTATTTGTATAGTAATAACATCTGAAGATATGAACACCGTACACTGTATTCCGTGACAACAAGTCCAAGTATAATACTGTTACTAGAGAAGTGTAAATGTCCTTTTTGCACCTATATAGATATATAGGGGTGAAACTAAAATCATTATTTATAATGTCGACTATTTAAAATGCTCTATGTAACATAACAACGCACAGTAAAGACGAAATAATATTATTACTAATGTATTAACATTATTTTAAGTACAAATTAAATTTTATTTCAATGACGAGCAAAGGCAAATCATGCATGTTGTCACACTGGAAGTTTTGATGACAAGAGTTGTCACTTGCCACTGAGAACATCGTGCTCCAGTCGTGCTGGAGTTTCTTGTTGATTGGCGTCTTTGGATGTTTCTTCGTCAGACTCGGCCTCAAACTGCTATCTATACACCATACAACCACCAGTAACCCGTTATCCAGTTATGATGATAGGCTTTCCATTTGCGACCACACGATAAACGCGTTTGACCAATCACAGCAGACTCTCGTAATGATGATAGGCGTTCCGTTAGCGGCACAAGCTGAACGCGTTTGACCAATCATAACAGACTACACCATCTGACCAATCACACGACACTAGACTCGCGGATAGGAGGGGATTAGACGGATGAATCGCGGAACGAATCTTGTGAGAGTCAGTCAAGAAGTAAGGTAAGAATAACTGCCTATTATTACGACATAATAGTGTTTTTACACCTTGTTTGTACATAAACTTGTTGTACATAAACTTGGACACTCCATACACCAAAGTAGGACCTTAAAAATCCAATGTTACGTACTCTATAAAAAAAACACTACAATATTCTGGGAATGTTATGTTATGGTTTCAAAATTATATAAAAATAAAAAACAAAGAATGTTCAGAGAATTGATAAATCGTTAATTGATGAATCATTCAGCTCTAATTGGAATATGTATTGTAAGGCTGATGTTAAAAGACAGGTCATGTAAATGAATTATGTAGTGTCAATATAGGCCTTGCTTCAAGATTACAAAAAATTAAAACGTACATTTTTTACATAAATATTTTTTTATTGATTAAAACTGTCGCTGGCATACATAAAACATTGCTCTCTTTGATTGAACATACTGACTTTACTTACTGAGAGAGAAAATCTGATGAACTGGATCAGAACAGCAGTGACTGGTGAATACAGTGACAAAGTTTTTCCCATGCCACAGCAGACGAACCAATGTGATGCTTTCAAATGAAATAACAGAGACATCTCTTGAAGTAGCAATGGAAGGTCCTGAATCTCAAGACGGTGGGACAATTATCTTGATAGCACTTTTCCAGGTGTACATTGTTGTAAAGCATCTTTACAGTAAATATTTGACCGCAGGAAGATAATGCAAAAATGTCCGTTTTTTTCTTATGCCATGGTTTTTATTATTTGCATACATTCAGTTGTCTGAACTTTTTGTAAGGAATATTAAATTTGCAGTTATGGCTACACGATACCAGGCTGTAAATACTTGTAAACCAACTAAGTTGAAAATACTTAGACAATTAAACCAAACCACTACCAAGGTTTTTAGTTACTTGTTGGAAGGCAAGGACATAGATAGAAAGTAAATGAAATTAAAGGAATCTTTGTAGGCATAGTTCTGTAGATGGGAGTCTACTGTGAGTGTCAACAGGTCAGTCTCGTTCATTAGAGAACCCCCTTCGGTCTTGCTCTGCCTGTTCCCAGGCTCAGTTCATTCTTGAGGCCCCTTTCGCCCCATTATACGAGTGGTTTAGAGTGTGTGTGCTGAGAGCGTATCCAGGGAAACCTTTGTTTGCAGTCTGCAGCTTGGGTTTTGTATTTGCAGCACAATGCAGTAGGGGGGAATGTCAGTGGAAAGACGGGGGACAGACTTGGTAGTCTGTGTGAAGGAGGATTGGGAATAGTTGCTTGAGTGAGCAAGTGTTTGTTTTCAGAATGTGTGTGAGAGAGAGTCTTGTAGACATGAACGTCTGTATCTGACGTCGGATGAGCTTTAGGTTTAGGCATATAGGAGTAGGAAAAGTACAAGAGGCAACAAACAGACACATTCAGACATACTCTATCGGAGTACCAGTCCTGATTTATTTTTGTTTTAAGCTCGATTCACATAGAGGGCCATGTGATAAAGCGAAACGAATGTCTGACAAGCCAAGCTTTCATATCAAGAGCGAAATGGTTTATCTTCAACAGCTATTTCACAGCTATTAAGCCAGGTGGAGCTGATGAGTTTGCCGTTGTTTCAGTAAAAAAGATGGTGATGCGTTCCTGAGAAACCTACCCCTGGGTTCCATACCAAAGTGATCATCCCTATACCCTACTCCCTTTGGAGAGTAAAGCTCTTAATGCGTAGACTCTAGAGAGAAAATGCTATTTTATCTCTTAATGTGTCTGTTTAAAGTTCACTTGGCAAAAGGATAAATAAAAACATTGTCTTTTACTCTTTGTTTTGTTTTGTGTGGTGTCTCCTTTCCAAAGGGCCCTTCGGAGGGCGATATATTCTGTTTGGAACGCATCGCTATTTAGGGGTGGGCGTAATGGACAAAAATCTATTTCACGGAATGTGTAATTTTATTTCACAGTAATGATATATTTCGCAGTAAAAATCTCCCGTTATAATTCTATATATTATACCAAAATTTTCATTGATTGATTTACTTTATTTATTTATTACAGTTCATTTTAATGCTCACCATAGTTAAAATGTTGGCAAGTTATGAAAATGTACTAAAGATATCAGATTAAGTTCTGGTAATCAGATTTATCATTTATTTATATTTATCTTCTGTCTATATCATATATATACAGTAGGAAGGTAGACAACATGTATAACAATGAAGTATGAAATATATGCACAAACAATGAGACGGGTATTATAAACTGGGGTTCGTGGGGTCTGTACTGTAGGTCTTTCTCACTCTTTACTCTCTATTATAGGTAGTGCGACTCTTCGTCTTTAGGTTTTGTTTATTCTTGCACTTATCTTTGCGAGTCTTTGGTGACTCCACATGTGTCTCCCAAAATGGGGGTAAACGGTGTGTCACATCACAGCGCGGGGAGCTTCATCACGCGTTTCAATGCAAGTTTCACCCTGGCTAGCCCAAAGATAAACTTTATTAAAATGATTTTATTCCGCGGTAACAGAGTATTCCATCATACCGCCCAGCCCTACCGTTATTATTCCTGTAAAAAGTTTATTATCAGTATACAAATAACCATGACTTTAGATAATCTCAGTAAATGTTTTCATGCCTGTGTCATATTTTAACCAGAAAATGGTCTGACTGGTTATGACTTCTGTTTTTACAGCGCTACCCAAGAATGTTTTCAAGCTATATAACGTTACAGATAAGCCCCTTTTGCTAATCTGGCATGAAAAGGGTGATGTATGCAGTTATGTTGAATTGCACATCCTAGACATTTACCTATGTGATATTGTCACAAGTGTGAGTTTAATGTTTTTAACTTGAGGAAATATAAATCACACGCTTACATTGTTGGCAGGAACATGGTTGACCCAACATCTCTTTATTTTGGGCTAAAAATCACACAATACTGTACATATTTATCCTTTTAAAAGACATGCAGTTAATGTTACAGTGCATAAAATAATTTAAACAAGCATTTGTACCGGTGCATACTAATAAATTAATATGTTACATTATGATGTATATGAAAATTTTATGAACGCTAACCCAATCCGACAATCTAAAAAAAAATCAAGAATAAATACAAATAATAAAAAGCAATATACTGTATTAATAGTATAATACGTAATCTTGTTAAGAGCTGGGTTCATCATCTATCATGTGTTTACTGCTGGAGAGTTTGCAGTCAGTTTTCAATGCTTTTGCCTCACCACATGGCCCGTTTGTGTAATAGCAGTGGCTTTAGGCACGTATTGTAATGCCCGTTTCACACTGCACGCGTAAATAGTGCGTACGCAGTGCATATTATTTTGGACGCACGTTAACAGATAAGAGCATTCATACCGCATGTGTAAGCAGCGCATGCTCGTAGAAGGGAAGCGGCACATAAGAAACAGTGCATCGATCATTCCGGCGCGCAGTCTATTTTTGCTGTGCTGCTCACTCTCAATTAAAGCGACAGTGCATTTTTTTATGGTCAAAATCCACATGGATTGACAGAAAAAGTTGCACTTTTACCTTTAAAGCATTTAAGTGGTGTCTAATGTGTTTTTAACAGTCGCCATTACTTTGGTTGTTTTTTGGCCAAAACAGCACTACAGGATTTATAATACAACTGTATCTTAGATGTTATGCATATATTGCAATGAATGAGTGGAAAAGGATGGCATAATGCTGGTAGTGTACCGTCTGAACCTCACTGTCATCTTAACCTCCGGAAAGAAAACAGATAAAACTACATAGACATCATGTTATATGCTTATATTGCGTATATGTGTGAGAGAAAACTATTGAATAACATATCAGTCACTCTCTCCTATGGTGAGTTAATATAATCATTTACACCCTTATTATAATCGTATGATGTACAACATTTCTTTGTTTACCTTGCTGTGTCGAAATGGAATGAAGTTTAGTTTATATCGGCTCTGAATGGGTTCATCAATATCAATCCAATTGAGGTGGCCAAAAAAATGAAGGAAGGTAGAATTTGCTATGGACAGAAGCCGAGGTTACGGTCCGCTTAAACTGTGAATGAGCCAGCATGATGTAAGTAGCTAAATGTTTAATGTTTGACAACTGTTATATCAGAGAAATGTTAGGGCCATTCACATGTATAAAAACACGTGCAAAACGCTGGCTGCTTTGCTTTTTCGCTCTTTCTGGCACTTGGGAGTTTGCGCTCCCTTGGGGTCGGCCGTTACTATTTGAGCGCGATTGACACACATCAACGTTTTAAATGACAAACCTGCGTAAACAATCAATGTCCAGTAATGCGCAACGCGGTCACAAAAGACGGGGTTGGACCGTTAAAAGATTTAGCATATGGGCCTGGACTTGACTTGCTATGCCACTGTATTCGAACACATATGTGGAGGTCCCTGAGCCAAGCCCTGGATATCCACTCACCTTAGAACCACCTGTGGGTATTGGTATGATTTAGCTGATATTGAAGGGAGAAAATATCACTTTCCTTGGTATGCCATGCTTCTTAATCTGTTATGTAGTCCTTTAAAAACAATACAACTAGATTTATAAAGATTTATAGTATAGATGGTTGCATCGGACGTAGGTGTCTGGCCCAAAGTTTTGTGTATTGGTCGAGTTAGTGGCTAATAATACAAAAAAATTATATTTTAATCCGTTTACATTATTTGTTGAATGGACATGTAGCTTCGTCGCATTAAAATGAATCCAAGGAAGGGTCACTCTACTGGCAACCCAAACTAATACTGGCTAGACATACTTTTAATGTGCTAGTGTAATTTACCTATTACTTTAGCTTGTTTTCAGAAATAATCTACCAGTGTCCCGGAAGTTAGGTTAAGGAAACCTATACAAACCCTGGGGGAGTGTATTGAGCACAGAAACTCTACGTCATACGTCCAATTCCTTTTTTGACAAGTTTACCATGTCAAGCATGAGAAGCCAGCATGTTTAACATTATAAAGAAGTCGCAATGCATTTAATACTGTGGCACCCCACTTTTAATGTTACTAATGATTTAGTAGATTTAAAACATTACAAGTATAGTAAAAGTAATAAGGCTGGTGTTGAGATCAAGAGTGAGGGTCATATAAAAGAGTCATCAAGCAAGCAAACCTTTGACGTTAGATATTCCCTGCCTCCTACTTTCTCTACCTGTTCTATGTTTCACTTCCTCAGTGTCTCGGTAACTTGTGTACTCAGACTGGAACGGGCGGTCTGACAGTAGCCCCGCCGATCGCAACATCCTTTGACATCATACAGTGGTCACGTGCACACAATTCCATGTACTAAACAACTTGTCAAAGTATGTTCCGTGCATCCTGGCCACGAGTGCACCTTCTTAGAGAACAGTGACAGTCAGCTTTTGTGGGCGGAGTTTGGAAGAGAGAGGCGGACTGCAATGGTTGTCAAGTCAGAATTGCTTGCATATGGATGTTTTTTTTTCTTCTTTAAATCATCTTGCAATGTAGCCTATAATAGTCCGACACTTTTTGTTTATTCATATATTTTAGCTTATAATGTTGAATAACACTTTTTAATGAAGAGTTTTGTTGTTGGGGTACAGAGGCATAGCTCATAGGCCTAATATACGCTATTCATGAAGAGAGAGGATTCCATTTTTGTGTTTTAATTTAGCCTACTTGTTTTGCTCTATTTTATTTCAAGTTATAATGTGTTATATTGAAAAGCAAGAAAATAAATTAAAATAATTTTGACCATTCAGTTTATGCAATAGTGAAAGAATTAGCTAAATAAATATAAGAAATACGAAAAACAATGTTTGGTGTTTAGCCTTCGGCCAAGTGTTTTGTTTTTATTTGGCTTTGACCAAGAATTTACATTTCGGTGCATCCCTATTTGTTTGAGTGGGCAAGTTGTGCTTACTCCTGCAGCCATATGTGTTTGTGCTAATAACGCTGGACAAACGTGACCGGAGATTGGACAAACGCTATATTTTACCCCCACCTATCACAGGTATGCATTGGCCCTGCTTTCACATAGAAAAGAAAAACAACTTATCTTAATATTCTCTTGAAGACAGCAGATAGAGCTGTCTTAAACCTCCTGATTTAAAAATGTTTCCTCGCAGAGAACATGTGTCTCCTGTAGATCAAAGCTGTACATTTCAGATCATTTTTATATCTCTGTACTCTCAATGCATGTCAGCAGTTTCATTTTCATTTATTTAAAATCTTTTTCATTTCAGAGTTTGAGCAATAATGAACTTGAATTCAATAAAATATCTGTCGATTCACATTGAAGAAAGCGATGCTAACGTCTGAAAGAGCGCTTTTCAGTGCCGAACCGTTCTAAGCACAGTCTTAAACGGGTACAGTTATGTTTCCACGTGAGCCTGGTTCGACACGGCACGATTGCAAACTGTTCTCGGCTCGAGTGCGCAAGAGGCATTATAGCTCACTCTCTTGTGTTACCAAGGCAGCACGTGACGCATTTGTGTTTACATTCTAAACATTTCAGTTATCAGCCCTGCGGTGCAAAATGAAACCATTTACGTACCGGCTGGCATGGATCGGCACGGAGTGGAACGTTTAAGCAACGAGAACGATTCGGCGAGATGGTGGAAAAGTGCTCAAAGACTGAGCTACGATAAATTTTGCTGAGATTGTTCATAGTACATACCTACTGTCATATTTTCATAGAACATACCTACCGTAAAATATTTTCATAACTGTATAATATTTTATCAATATTGTATTCTGTATTTATTCTAACTGTATATCCTGCACTTGCTAACTGCACTTCTGGTTAGACCTAAACTACATTTCGTTACACTATACTTGTATATCTGTAATGACAATAAAGTTTAATCTAATCTAATCAAGGTTTAATCAACTAATCATCAAATAATTGATCGATTATTAGTGCTTGGATCTGTCTTTTAAGTTTGATAAATGACATTTTAATTTGAGCTACATTTAGTATGTGCTTTTTGGAGCATCATCATTTGGAGGACCCAATTAAATAACATGAAGACATTTGAATGTAAAATTGTTTGTGTTTAACTGATAAAAGGAAACCATTTAAATCTGGGATGGCATGAAGGTGAGTAATGAGAGAATAACATTTTTTTGGGTGAACATTATAATGACAGTAGAACAAATACCACCATAATGCATGTTTTTTTTTATTCATAAGATATTTGCATTATGACATAAGTTTTATATGAATTAGAAGAATTGGGTGCTTCCCGTTTGGAAAGTCCTCATAGGGTTCACTGTCTTGAACAATAACAGAATTTCTTAAAACGATAGTGAGATTTACCTTCACAAATTCTAGTGAGCTTGTTTGTGTTATAGTAGCTGGCTGTACATGCCCATATATGACCAAATGTTTGAACGTGTCTAGGACACACTCACATTGCGTCTTGGTGTGATGGAACCTTAAGGCGGTCTGTCAGCATGTGACGCTGACAGGTAATCCATGTATCTGTGACGTGGATCACCTCTTTTCCTAGCTGCTTGTCAACAGATGGAAACTTAAGGATTAGCACTATAAGAGAGACAGCTGACAGAGCCCTACAAGACAGACAAGTCCCATCCAGCAAGAGAACATAACAGAGACACATACATTAAATGTGTGTTGCAAATCTACCTTGATTCCAGGCTTTCTTGAGGGAACCGAGAATTGTTTTGAAGGTGAAATCGGAACATTGTTATTTCTGTTACAGTTTTTTTGTTTTGGACTTTGTCAAACTCGTTCAAAAATTGGGACATGACTGTTATCAAGGTCAAACCGTGAGTATCCTTGAGTGTGGGGAGGGGTGTGATATATTTTTGTCGGTGATACTGCTCTTTTTTTTGGCACTTTTTTACTGCTACTCCCAAGGCAGAAAAACTGTAGGTTTATCTACAATAGACTAAAGGTAAAGTGTGGTGTTTGAATTGAAATAGAAACTTTTTTGTTAATTGCTTTAACTGGTAGTTACAATTGCATGACCTTTTTGTTCGACCATGGTTAATTTGCTCTTAACCATAATATTTTTTCTGTAAATACAATTATAAGTTCTGTTATTGGCGAGGCAGGATGCTCTGCAATTGTTCGTGAATCGTAAGCACACACCTGCGATCTAAATATCCTCACATAGAGGGAACAGGTCGTCGGGTCATATGAGGTTTTGATAAGCTAAGCACTGCTGTTGTCTGCTGACTCACTGATAATTGGATGCTTTGTTAGGGAGTTTGACAGAAGGTGTGACCTGGTTTACACACTGCAGCGTGACTCTGCATGTCATCGGGTCAGTAGGGTCGGGGGAGGGGTTATGACACACAAGCAAGTGGCCGTGACAACAAAATGAATATGAGAATAAATGGCTACATGCATAAATAGATAAGACCATCGAGATGTGTGGGTATATTGTTTGTTTTGCTTTAATCTGGCTGTTGAATTGTTTTTTTGCATATTAGGAGTATTGTTTGATTGTTGGGGTGTTTTTTGGTTTTCATAGAGTGCCCACTGTTCCGGTGAAGAATTTAAATGGGTCCAGTCCTGTTCACCCAGCTTTGGCAGGTGAGACACAACCATATTAAAAGGTTTTAAATAGTTACTGATGTTTAAATGCAGGAACATATCTGGATCAATAAAAATTATGTGCAAACCTGAAATTCCCATTTGTCGTTGGTTAGGTATCACTGGTATTCTAATGAGTGCCGCTGGACTCCCGGTCTGCTTGACCCGCCCACCCAAACTTGTGCTCCACCCTCCTCCCGTCAGCAAGAGTGACATCAAACCTGTGCCAGGTATTGGCCACTGCTGCCGCAAGACCACAAAGAAGCAGGCCCGCAAAGGTTAAGAATGTACACACTTTCGCGCAGAATAGCCATGTGTCGTATTTTTATGTTGATTCTTTATTACTAAACTCATTTTCTCTTTCATTTGAGCAGGTAGAACTTCAGAGGAGGTTGTTAGAAGATATCTCCAGAAGGTCCGCAATCCACCAGAAGAGGTAAATAAATGCATCTTTATTTCCTAATTACATAAATAAAATAACATTTATTTGATCAAATTAACTTTTTTATTGTATTTTTCTCCACAATCTTTTCATAATTTTTTTAGGATTGTACCATATGTATGGAGTCTCTTTGTGGTCCTTCTGGCTATAAAGGCCCAGGTGTCGGTGGCATTTCTCGGGCAGAGTCAGTTGGACGCCTCTCTCAGTGTGGACATCAGTACCACCTGCAGTGCCTGGTGGCAATGTATAACAATGGCAACAAAGATGGAAGCCTGCAGTGCCCAACCTGCAAGACCATCTATGGTGTTAAAACGGGAAACCAGCCACCTGGGAAGATGGAATACCATGTCATTCCTCATTCACTACCTGGACACCCGGACTGCAAAACCATTCGGATTATCTACAACATACCACCTGGCATTCAGGTGAAACTTATTCACTTTCTTTATACATTTATCGTGTACAGGTAACATTTTAACACATATCACTGCATAACCCGAAGCACATAGCCTTATGGCTGGAATACACGACAAGACTTTTTTAAACTAGACATCATACACTTGCAGACTTTATGAAAGATTCAGATAGAAACTGATCAAATCTGCAGACTAGCACAGACTTTCTGCATCAAGTCCAGACTTAAAATCTGGATAAAATCTGAGCAAAAGTCTTGTTTTATATTTCAGCCTTTAGTTGTTATTAGTCTAAACGTCTCTGATTGTGATTGTTTCAGGGTCCTGAGCATCCCAATCCTGGTAAGCCCTTCACGGCACGTGGATTTCCAAGGCACTGCTACCTCCCTGACAGTGAGAAAGGCCGCCTTGTGAGTATTTGTACACTTATAAACGCTATCATCTAACTCACTAACCTTTACACTATACCTTCCATTCATAGGTAATATTTGAGTTATAAAGGTAATATTTTAGTTATTATGGCTTAAATCAAAACAAACCAACTGCAGCTTGATTTATATTCATTGGAATCTCTTTTTGGAGAAAAACTTTATTAATACTTTTTAAAACCTAGTACAGTAATTACCTTGAGCTTATACTGCCACCAAGTGGGGGATGCAGCATTATGCAAAAGCAAAGATTTTCAATAGCTGGTATCAGTGTAGGAAATAAAATTATTGACAAAAAAAAGATTTATGTTTAATACCAGAGAAGTTACTGAGATAATTTGAAACGGACTAAAGTTTGCCTAGAGTTTTCAGCGAAACAACTTTTAACTTTTAACTCTCTCCAATCCTGATCCAATAGGTGTTGAAGCTGTTGCTGGTTGCATGGGACAGACGGCTGATCTTCTCTGTTGGCACATCCAGTACTACAGGTGAGACAGATACAGTCATATGGAATGAGGTGCACCACAAGACCGAGTTCGGCTCCAACCTGACAGGCCATGGTTACCCTGACTCCGGTCACCTCGACAACGTCCTAGAGGAGCTGAGGGCGCAAGGCATCACTGAGGAAGAGTGTCTGAGAGACTAAAATCTCAACCCACAAAGACTGAATGTTTTGTTAGTGTTGCCAAATCTGAATTCAATTCCCAGCTCATGTTTCTCAGAATCCTGAGAGTTGTTTGAAATGTACAAAGTTAAAGGACTCCGAAAGATCATTGCTAAAATTCTTTTAAATGCTGATAGGCCTACTGCTTAAAAACATTGTTTAAGCCTGTCAGATGTGGGACGGTCAAATGCGAGAACTGTAATTAATAAACAATCTTGCACTGTGTGTGCTATTGTGGTGAAACAGTTTTTTTTAGTATTTCAGGTTCTCCTTAGCACCACAAAAGCTAAATTTACAGTGCAATTTTGTCAGTAGTTCAACCTGGGGTGCAGACATACATGAGAACCCGAGCTGCCGGTGTCTGTTTAACCATTTATTGTATTGTAGTTCTGTGAAGGATACGCAAAACAAAGGTACTTCTGTGCATGTAGTTGTATCATTTGGCACGAAGAAATTACATCCTCGGTCTAACTGAGGCCAACACTTGGCGCTAACTGGGAAGCTCCAGTTGCAGTTTTAGTGAATGTTTACTGCCTCTTAGTGGCACTTGTTAACATACATTCCAGTAATAACCATGGAATTTATTTGACAACATAGTTTTCAAAACGTTTGCAGTATTAACATTAACCACTTATATTTGTACTCATTTTATTGTATGTTTGGTTGTTTTATATCATTCAAATAAGAATACTGTATTGTAATTTTGAGGTGGAAGCAAATGTTTGCCTAACGTGCCCCGTTCACACCGCCAGCGACACAATCTCATTCATTTTAATGGTAGCATAGCGACATCCAGTGACATGAGCCACAGTGACCGTTGGCGACAGAAAGTTGGCTTGTCTAGAGACTTTACAAAGTTGAGACTTTCGGGAGCGACTACCAATAAGAGCAAAGCAGCGGAGCTCACGTCATCCGTCTCCCGTCTGTTACTGCAGGGTTTGTTTATCACTGTTATCAGAGCATCCAAAGCTAGAAACGCCTTCTCGCGACCTCAGAGCAAGAGACAAGCGAAGCACAATGACAGAGTCGGTGGCGGTGTGTACTCAGTTTAAGATTATTAATAATATTTCACTCCAACTATTTAGTTCCTCAGCATTAAAGAAATGCCACTGTTGGCAGGCAGATGAACAATGTACACATCTCCTTTCAATCTCCAGTTTCTTACAGACATTTAGAAAGTTAAAATGAATACGTTTCATAGTGATTCAACTCTTTGTCAGAGATGAAAGAATTAAGAACGGGGCCTGTGCAGAACTGAGCCAAGCTCATTATAGGCATCAGTGCTACATTCATGTTCTGACATCATCATCTTAGAACATAATAAGCCAATAAGGTTTAGAATCTCCAAAGTTGAAGGTAAGAGGTGTTTTGTAATGGTTATGAAGAGAGACTTTGATCAAATTCTGCCTCTCTGGTCTTTGGTAGGTATATAAAGGACCTGTTTACAAAGCTGTTGACGAAAAGTCTGCATGTATGTACATGCAAATGTGTAAGCTTACATTTATAGTTGATGTGCTGTATGTATGTTTTCTGTACACAATTCATTTTCCCCTTGCATCCAAAAGCATGTTGTGGAAGTAAATGGGTTTTTTTCTTGTATCATTTTTATAATATACTTTTACTTGATTTTTTTTCAAATAAGCTATTAGTTTTTTTCCACTGTGAAGTTTTACTTTCATTTATTGCACTTGATTGTATGATTTGATTTGTTGTCCAAGTTCCTCATGATAGTTGCTATGGAAACTACAGTGAAAATGGCATCTCTGCCAGGATGAAAACTGTGAAGACAGAGAATGGAGCTAAGAAAACTAATGTTGCCGTGTAATATAAAATGTACAAAACAACTCTTGCATATTAAATAGCTGCTGGAATTCTGAATAAATATTAAAGGTACTCTAAAAAATGTTGGTCTAACTGCTGATCTTTGTCACATTCGAGCACACTTAAAATGTAGAGCTTTTTTGAATGTCTTTTCTGTCAGTGAGTCACTAAACCATTGGCACAGCAGGGGGCGATGTTTAGCAGAAATAAACATTAAAATGAAATTTTAATATTATAGCAGCAGGAAAGTCGTTAGGTGGGGGCAAATCGGATGGTTTATTTAATCATAAATAAAGTGTCAATTTTCTTGCTCCTTTATATATGTTTATTCTTTCTAGAATTGTTATTTTGTGTTTTCCTTTCTAGTGAGTTTTACAGTCCCCTACACTCTATGTTGCGTATTGTGAAAAATGCTATACCATGTACCGAATAATAAATCTGATTTGAATTTAAAAGGTTTCTCTTTGGGTTATACAGCACATAAAACATGCTCTAATAAGCAGGAAAACTCCTCGAGTCAGTTTTAAGAGCTGACGAAGTTCCATTTCAAAATGTTGAGGATTTTCCTATTTTATCAAAGTAAGCCTCCAACTTCAATGCAAATAAAACGGGAACTCTGTATAAATGGTGTAAACAAATAGATTGCCAACTAGGCTAGCTCCAGGTGAATCTCAGCTATTTCCACCATTATATCCCAAATGGTCGTATATCAGATAATCCAAATAGAAAATGGACATGCAATCAAAGCTCACACGATAAAGTCTGAAGTGACCGATTGCTCCCCAAATGAAAATTCCAAACTAAGGGTTGAATGTGAAGGTTTGGGTCGTAACCACTTAGCTACGATATGTCTCTAGACAGATGGGCCAAAGGACATAATGCGGTTAACGATGAGTTTAGCCATTAAGACATGCATCCAGTTTGTCATCTCAGCAGTTAATCTGGCAAAGGCTGTGCAAGTAAACCTGTCCCCAAGCACCACCCCAATGTCCTGTTCAGATCCACATACTTTTTTATTAAGGTTATTGCTGAAATATTTGTATTGGGTAACAGAGGACTCTAGTAAAGTGGGACCCAGGGGAAAGGGTGGTATGGTAATGGTATGGTAATGATCTCAAGGAGCACATACTGCAACCTTTTCAGGACCTTTTTATAGCCCTTTTTAAGGGTCTGTCCGATTAATATTTATCTGATATAAAAACCACATTATTTGTGCATCAATTTAAAAATTGTCCTTTAGTTTTTAAAGTCTGTCATTGCGCACATTCTCTTAAACGTCAGCCCAGTTCATCTCTATTAAAAGCTTTTAAGCTGATAAATGTTAACACCAAGTGGCCTGGAGTGAGATCCGTTGCCGTGGCAACAGCACACCGCTGATTTCAGCCCCCAAGGGAGTTGTATTTCACATGCAGATTTACTGCTTGCCTGATCCACTTTGTTGGCTTTCAGCTAAAAGCTTTTTGCTGCAGAGTGACAAACAAAGCAGTAAAGGGGAAGGGGTTTGGCTAGAAGAGGAGGGCCTTAGCGGGCTGTTGCCAGGGCAACTTGACATCATGGTGACGAACTTCCCTCTTTAAAAGCTTTTAAAGCGATTGCTCCAGCCCTCCAGGATCCATTTTGAGGCCTCTTAACTAAGTAGGGGGGGAAGGGCAGCAGAGGCCTCACACAAACACATGCTTGAGAAAGCAAAGTCAGCCCAGGGAAACAGACAACATTAAGAAACCAGCTTAAATCATTTATCTGAACGACTACTACACGTTTCGTTTATAAATGACCTCTGAAGATTGTTTTAGCTACACTGTGCCCGGCTCGAATGAAAAGCACAGGAGGGCTCGTAACTGGACGGATTCGGAGATGAAAGCTCTTGTGTACATCTGGGAAGAGTATGTGACAGAGCTCAAGAAGGCTAAGCGCAATGCTAAGATCTATGAGACAATGGCTAAGCAACTTTACGAATTAACCGGGGAACAGCGACACAGAGAGGAGATCAAGATGAAGATCACCAACATGACTTTCCAATTCAGGCAAGTGGATTTTGTTATTCTAAATAGACTTAACAGTATACAAAAGAACAGTATTTACAAGAACTCTGTCTATCCGAGCCACTCTTAAATCATTTCAATAACCCAGTTCACAAATGAAGCTGATGTCTTGTACACATTCCAGTTTTTCAAATGACCACCACTACAAATAACTAAGAAAATGATGACATGTTTGAGGAAATTGAAAAAGGATTTGGAGGACAGTAACTTTGTGGTCACCCAATAGTCTCACAACTGTTTTGTGAATGCGAAAAATATTTTGGCCTAGAATGTTATCCATCTATGTTGTGCCAAGTGAGTGCAGATAAGTGTTCCAACCAGATCTGTAATTTAAAGATATTGAAATTGGTAAAAACATTTTTTTGTTATTTTACAGAAAGATGAAGTACACTGCAAATTGTGGAAATGGTACACCTGATTGGCCATACTACAAATCTATTGAGAGGATCTTGTCAAAGGTACCAGACCATTGCCATATGAGCCCACCAAACCTGCCGACGGCTGGCCCCTCGACCTCCCAACTTGAATCTTCTGTGCCTCAGTCAGCTCCACCAAGTGGGTTTTTACCTGAGTACACTGGTTCCTCAGAGGATAAAGACATCAATGATGACGAAGAAGGGCTGACAGAGAACTCTGGAAGTTCTTTTGAGAGCAGGTAACACATTTGATCGAGTTTGGATCCCAGATTTCGGAATTATAATTCTTGGAACTGTAACATCATTGTTTTACAATCTGCAGGTCACAGCCACGTAAGAGGCGGAGACTGTCGCATGCGTCACTACGGCGAAAGAAGCTGCACATATTGGACGCAATGCTGCATGAACATCGCAGAATAGGTCGTTCGGTAGAGGAGGCATGTCATGAGGTTCGGCGTGTTATGCATCAGCAGAACTTCCTGCAGGTGCAGAGCCTTCAGCTTCAGGAACGAATGATGAACCTCTTGGAAAAGATGATCCCTGCTGTTACCCAGCCTGTCCATTCTTGGCCTAACCCACCAGCCACAAAGGGTTTAGGAACACCCACACCTGAGTCATAGAACCTCAGATGTACCGTAAAATAAGAATAAGGATTTTGTTTTGCAGAGGAAGTGTTACTGAACAATCAGATTAAAGGGATAGTGCGGCAAAAAGAAGAGAGCATGTGAATGCAGCATTGCTCACCCTCCTGTCATTTCAACCTGGTAACTTTCTTCTGCACACAAGCAAACAACATTGGCACTACTTCCAATTTGTGGACACAAACCACTAAGACAGTTCTCTAATTTTCTTTTGTGTTATTCATCTGAGAAAATAAAGTAATGAAGGCTTTAAACGACATGAGAATAAATGATGACAGATTTTTTGGTGAACTATCCCTTCAATGCAATTTCTAAATTGCTGTCCTCCAGTTGTAAACAATGTAATATAGTTCATCATAGTCAACAGATATCTGAGGAATTCCTGACCTTTTTTGCCAAACAACCACACAGAGTTGGAACAACAGAACAGATAAAGACGAGATAAAGTGCTTTTTAATAATGAAACACATCGCTAAAGCTGCATTAAGCGGACAAGTATTCACAATACAATGTTACCATTTTAAACACTGCAAATATAAAACGTTATAGTAGTTTAAAATAATTTAGTTCATGTTAATAAATATAACTAAATGAATAAGAGGTTTGATAGCCGTGCATAGAGTACATTCCAAAATATGTCCAGATAAATTAAACCAGACTGGCACCCAAACATTATAATGGTTAATGCACCACATGCTCTTTAATTCGTCTTAATGTGGACAAGACGATTAATCCATTGGAATATGGACTTGAAAAGGCGCTAGTGTAGTGTTCAGCGGGGTGTGTGCTATACTGGAAATGTGTGTGCTTGTTCACGGATTTCAAATACAAATAAACATGATACACAAGTTATCTTTTTCGTTATCTTTGATGACTTGACCCGACGAACGTTCACCAAAGCTCCACGTGACTCGAAAGGGCGTTAAGTGTTCAATGACCGGGGTGTGGCGTCACTCTATTCATAAATCTCAACCGACTTTTTTTAAATTCACTCCATGCGTCACCTTGTTAGACTATGTGTATATCTTCCATGTTTACAAACGACAGATTTCTGATAGAAAACAACTGTGCCATCATTATCTTACAATATAAATGAAATATATTTAAAACGATTATATAATAATGCTTTTAATAATCATCTATGTATATTTCTATAAAGTATTAATAAGTAAATGCACGAGCAAAAGTAGTCGGCAGCACTAAACTAAACCGTAAACCGCAGAAAAGAAAATCCCGAATAAAAAGCTCCATATGGTTTCTTCCATGGTTCCTCCAGCCGCCAATGACAGGGTCGTAATTATTTGAATATCTGAAGGATTGACAGGTCGGTTAGCCAATCAGAGAGTTGGAACCAGCCCGCAAACGTTACGGTGCCATAGCGACAAGAGAATGACGCTTTGTATTCGCAACAATAGTGAATGGAAGCGGTTTAAGTCTGTCGCGCGAAGTGAAGCCCAAAATACAGAAAACTTAAGGAGTCGCAGGTAAGTTATCAAAATAATTCCAGCGAAAGCTGTGGGTTTCGAATGCAAGTTGTTTTTCTTTTGATGTGATTTAAAAACAACCCTGTTCGGCAATGTTTGGTTTGGGGACGTGAAACAGAATGAAACAAAACGAGCTTTTTGTATATATATTTTGTAGTTTTATATACAAAAGAATCTTTATTTTATTATTTTACGGCGCTTACTTTATCACCTATATATGATGTATGCATATGGTTTATTTTATTATTCCCTCTTGCGGCTCATTTTAGAATTTTAGAAGTCGTTCTCGACGTCATAATGATTATAAAAAATATATTTAATAATAAGTATAATTATAAAATTAATTGAGTTCCTAGAAACGTTTAAAATGACGTTACACTTTACGTAACAGAATGATCTTTTCTTCTTAAACTCTGAAGTATAGTGAAGTCCACTTACAATGTCAACATTAGACGACATACGTGTACATTTATGTTTTTGTAAAACACTTTTATCTAATGCAAGCTGTGCAACAGTGCACTTTAAATATACATTCGTGGGTTCTGTGGAAATTAGTTTGTATATTTGTCCTTTACATATATTTGTATTTCTAATATTAACATGTAACAGATCACAAATGCTTCATATATATTGTCATTAAAATACAATTTTCTATTCCTTTTCAGTGGGGTAAGATGATTGCACTTGGTTTGTGTTGGGTCTGACCAGGACAACTACACCTGCATCCTGTGCCGCACCAACATGAGAGTTCTGAAATTAGATGAGTCCGTGATGAGGCAGTTGGACCGTTCTTCCAGCCCAGCAGTTCGCAGGGTTGAGATGGAGCGCGGCAGAGCTGGCTACGGATTCACCATAGCCGGCCAAGCACCCTGTGTCCTGCATGGAATAATAAAAGGCAGTCCGGCATACAGTGTCGGACTATGTCCTGGTGACCGCATCCTGCGTGTAAATGATACAGATGTCTCTGAGGAGCCACATGAAGTTGTGGTGAAGCTCATCGGCACATCATCACGGTCACTATGTTTGTTGGTCACATCAGGTGACAGGCAGACCCTGCGCTCCTGCTCCAGTGTCGGGGAACGTGGTTGTCAAAATAAGGATACATTCCCATGGCTCACTTCTGGGAAAAATAACCCTTTCTCAGAAGAGCCTAGTGGCAATAACACGAGAGAACCAATGCTTCAGTCAGTTGGAAGTTTTGATACTATTTTTGAAATCTCAGACCGTGGAACCACGACCACACAACAAGAGAGGCAGAAAAAACAGAGACCTTTGTCCGAACCAAATATGTCTTATTGGACACAACAATGCAGACCAAGAGGCCACCCTATTAGTCTTCTGCAGAATGAGAGGTCTCAAGTTATGAGTGAGGACTCAGTTTTTTCAGACCTTCAAAGTCAAAATGATTTTGTGTCAGACTCAAGCCTCCTGAATGTAGCAATGATTGTGGGATACATTAACTCTATGGAACTGGAGTTAGTGATGTCGCAGTCTGAAGAGAAGGCATTGCAAGCCATCCGTGAATGCATCAGTCAGATTGGCATTGAGCAGAAGACCCATTCATTGGTCATGATGAGAATTAAATGCAACTGCGTTCAGCTTTGTGATGACAGAGATGTTGTGCTTGCATCATACCCTGCAGAGAGCCTGGCACTTAGCGTAATATGCATAGAGGACAGCAGGTTTTTTGGTCTTGCCTCGGTTGATTCCACCAAAAATGGAGATGATGTAACAAAGACAGGCACTCTTAAGATGTTGTGCCATGTCTTTTTCATAGATCCAGAACTTCATGACCACAAAGAGCACCAAAGCATCACTGGGCACTTTGGAATTCCGTGCACTCCAGATCCAGACACTAAAGGCTGTTTGGAGTTTCCACAAACTCCCCACTCAATTTCACACTTTGCATCTGTCCTCTATTCTGACATGGGAGACTATATTGAAAAGCTGAGACTTAAACTTGACAGTGAAAATCCAGAAGAATGCCAGCAAAATATGCGGAACAGTGGCAGTGACAGTGGGATTGGAAATTTGTCACCAGAGGATCAAAACAGCCTCACTGGCCAGTGGAGCCCTCCATCTCCAAACATTTCAAACCCACTACCAGATCATTCCCAGCACAGGAGTAGTGCACTTCTCAAACCAGTGCGCAGGTGCCTCCTGTCAGAACCTCTAACAGGTCCTGCTCAAACGGTGGCTCAGGCAGGTGTCTCTGGTGAGACAAATGGTTCAGCTTTTACCCCTTTTCCTTTGAGTATGCAATCCAATTTGTCATCTAACCACAAAAGCAGTCAACACCGACCTTTAGGTTTAAAGGCACGCTGGCAGAAATCTCGTCCCAATAGCGTTGAGAGCCTGGTGGAGAAGGACCATGATGGGCCCGGTGGTAAAAATAACCTCCTTCCACCCGCTATGGAACAAATTCCAACTCTCAGATACAAACCAATAGATGACCTCAAACATCCTCAGAGCTGCAGGCTCTTCAGCAGTGCGTCGAAACAAAAGGAAGTTGAAAACAAGGTCAGAAATAAAAACTGCGATAATTTAATTTCATATTTTGCATCATAACGAAGACATGAAGATTAAAACCTTATTTTATATTTAACCCACAAAAATAACTAGATTTTTAAATGTTTTGTAAAACTTTGAGTAGCCTCTCAATTTGGCAACCCCACTCCCCCCCCCCCCCCATGATCTAAAATATTCTGAGCGATTACCGAGATCTAGTAAGGCCACTACCCTCAAGAATATTTTGGTTTGTATGTTGCAGGTCCCTCCAACAAACCTCTCACAAAAAAACGCAGTCAGAATCGCTCAAAATAAGACAAAGATCCTTTTCCCCAATCCGTTTAGAGAACCCCCAACACTGCAGATTTTTAATGTCATTCTAATCTGACACACTCTTCTGGGGCCATGAGAGTTTTGCAATGAGCTGATAAATTAAAACAAGTGTGTTTGATTTAAGAGACATAGAACATGTGCAGTGTTGGGGGTTCTTAGGACCAGGATTGGGAAATAACTGATTGATTGTTTTCTGTTGTTCCACTATTGTTGATTTTCAGTGTTCTTTAGTAGATCACAAACTGAATTAAAGGAAACAAGAAAATCCTAAATCTTCTTTGCTGTTTTCCTAGTGGTTAGTTTTATAGCATGTTTAGTGCCAGCATGCTGCGATAAAGGGCTTATTACAATAAGTCATGGAACAGATGGTGTTGCAAGTAGCAGGCACAGCAGATGGAGCTATTGGCTTGATTAGTGAAGGTCAATATAATTATGTTGATAGATCAGCATAAGCTCTATTTACAACTTAAATGACAAATTGTTGCTAGGTGACGCCTAGCAACAATTTGTCATCCATATGACAGAACAGAGAAATACTTGTATCTTTGTGTCACTGATATAATTTATTACTGAGTCATTTGACATTTGCTGACATGTTTAAGCCTCTCAGATTAAATTTTTTGAAACCCAAATTGTAATTATGTAGATTGTTGTGTAATTATATTTTTTATGAACCTGTATGTGATTCTTTCTTTGGAACATAGATATCATTGGCTTTGTGGAATGTGGTCAATTATTCAACATATGCATATTTTTTCTTTTTTTCTTCCTTTTTTTGTTATTTCACTTTGGACCCTGAGGTTTATTGTCATTCCCTTTTCATGTGGCATCAGTTTTTTAAGTATAAGAAGCAATGTGCCTACCTAAGTTGCTTTCTGGTGGAAACAATGCCATAGAAATAAAATACAATAGAACTGTAAATCAGCTGCATTCAGGTGTTTGATTAATGTTTGTACTCTCAGGGATCCATATTTTGGGCACTTACTAAAGGACGCTCCTCTATTCGAAGGACTGCGGGTCCCGCTAAACGACTCAGCCTGGCTCACTCACTCAATGACCTTGAGGTAAGACATACCACTTTCTGATTTGCCTTCAAGGCATCCAAAAAAGCATTTGTTTTAAATCGTAGTTCATAAGCTACTTTATGTATTTGCTATAATTGTACAGCTCGCCATGAGAGTGTATTAGAATGTGTTGTTTGCCTGTAACATCTTATTGAGTGTTTGGACCCGGAAACAGTATATGACCTTCCGTATATGGTGGTACGTGACATCAGGCTTAACAAGCCCATTGATAGTCTGTCCCGAAAGTCACTCACCATATGAGTAAAGTTGAGCAATTCTCAACTTTGTCACATTGCTAGACACACCCACTTCCTGTCCCCAACGGTCACTGTCGCTGGTGTCATGACAAATCGTAG
Organism: Barbatula barbatula; assembly: GCF_947034865.1. Lineage (NCBI taxonomy): Eukaryota > Metazoa > Chordata > Actinopteri > Cypriniformes > Nemacheilidae > Barbatula > Barbatula barbatula. Next base: position 27,593,467 of record NC_136766.1, read on the forward strand.
CTGCGTCCGACATCGCCTACTTTTACAGTCCATACTATAAAATAGGTGAAAATGAGTATGAGTCATGACTAATATGTCTGAAAACTCAGTATGCAAAAACAATAGGCGAGAAATACCCGGATGGTCTACTACTTCTGGCGAGATTTGTGAGTGGGGATTGGATGGACACTTCTCTATCCCATGATGCCACGGGTTCTGATCAACGGTCAAATTTAAAAAAGTAAATCAAATAAATATAGTGGAAAACTTACTGGCGGTTGTCCGTTTTTATTGTAAGTGCCAATAAATAAATTTCTTGTGACTAAATTATGTTTTTATCAACGCTCACATATAGGTTATTTTTACGTCATAGGCCCAAGAGCATACGGGTCACATGCCCATAAAACATGGTGGACACAGTATGTCCAAAATCATACTACTCCCACTCGTACTGTATAGAACATACGTATGGCCAATAGTAAGGTACTTATTCAAATTCAGGACCTCGTGTAATTTGGACACAATTCACACGGGGATACAATGTTTCATGACACCTGATGATCCTTATAGCCTACATATTTCTGTTAAAATCTCAGGGGGCGGAAAAGCTTCGGGGTGGTATTCAATTCAACAATATCAAATGTGCTTTACGAGCGCTCGTTTTGGGGGGAATTAACGTGTAAAATAGATTAGGGAAATACATCTCATTGTTAAAATACTATATATTAAACATGTAACGGGTGCTATAATACAACATTTTTGTTTAGTCATGACGTGAAGCGTTTAAAAACATATGTATACAATGTGGTTCATTCAGGCATGGCTGTGTCCTGTTTTATGAAGCTTCACAGAGATTTTATCATGTTCCGAGCATGGCTTTAAATTATTACATGTAAGGATTTAAACATTAACTGGTACTACAGTTTGTTGTCATCACTTGTAAGAGTGCAGATGTGATCGAGTCACAGCACATCAGCTACTGAAGAACAAATTGGTGAAAGCGCTACCTGTTATGAACTGTGTAAGGAGAACCCAAGTGCAGGCAGCGAAACAGGGATGAAGGGGTTAACAAGACTTTAATAAATACAAAACACAGGCCCACAATGGGGTAAAAGAACATACGAGAACTGAAGGAGGACTTCACTAAAACAGACTAGAGCTAACACTCACAAAGACTAACTAATACAAAACACTAAGACTAGACTTGACTTACTAAAGCAGGTTTCATGTACTAGACAACAAGAACGGCATACAAGTACAACGAACGAGCACAAGACAATAGACAAGAGGGCATTAAATAGGGGAACAAACACAGGATAATTACTTAGGGGCAGGTGAGGGTAATGAAACACTAATGGGAAGGCTAACGAGACAAAAGGGCGGGAAACACTGACGAGACACGAGAAAGCACATGGCTTTCTCACACAAAACCTAAGGCTATGCCATGACTCCGCTGCAAGACCAAGAATAAACATGACATGATAGCGGAATCATGACATAAGCCCCCCCTTAAATGAACACCACCAGGTGTTCATCAAGGGGTAGACTGACAAGACAGGGCAGACTGGGACAACGACAAGACAAGGCAAAACATGGAAAACAAGATTAACGGCAGACAAGCATAAATTAGAAAGGGGTTGGGGTGACATAATAAAAATAAAAAAGGCTGGAAGGCCGGCAGGGCAGGGCTTGATGCCGGCCTGGGTGCAGTTGGGACCACCGGGACCACCGGACTTGGGACCACCGGGACCACCGGGACCACCGGACTTGGGACCACCGGGACCACCGGACTTGGGACCACCGGACTTGGGACCACCGGGCTCCGAGCCGCCCTCCGTTGCCTCTTCTTCTTCAGCCGAGCCACCCGCCTGGTGGTCGGCTGCAGGAACGATGTGAATGGGATGGGCGGCTCGGGGTTGGAGGCCTCAGACGAGGACCCCCAAGATTCCCGTCTCCCCCGCTTGCCAGTGAGACTGGGCGGTTGTGGAGAGACTGCCGTGGTTGGAGAGTGGCGCGTGGCGATGCCCACAACCCCGATCTGCAGAGGACCACTCTCGGGTATCGCAACCAGCGGAGATGAGTAACATGGGTTCGATGAGGTCACTGACTCCGAACGCGCCGCGGCAGTTAGCCACACGGCGTCGAAGTCCAACGGCCTCATCGCCCTCATCTCCGAGCGAGAGAGTGGCTCTCTGAGACCGGATTTGAACAGCACCCCCAGCTCCCTCTCCCCGAAGACGCCCTGTTCAGCTATGTCCAGGAATCTCTCCACATACTCGTCCACAGTCTCACTTCCTTGGCGAAGACTGCAGAGTTGGCGGGCCAAGCTGGAACGGTTAGTGTACATGCTGCTGCTGCCTACTGGGTTCAGTTCTGGCTCGTTCGTTCTGTTATGAACTGTGTAAGGAGAACCCAAGTGCAGGTAGCGAAACAGGGATGAAGGGGTTAACAAGTCTTTAATAAATACAAAACACAAAACAAAGGCCCACAATGGGGTAGAAGAACATACGAGAACTGAAGGAGGCCTTAACTAAAACAGACTAGAGCTAACACTCACAAAGACTAACTAATACAAAACACTAAGACTAGACTTGACTTGACTTACTAAAGCAGGTTTCATGTACTAGACAACAAGAACGGCATACAAGTACAACAAACGAGCACAAAGACAATAGACAAGAGGGCATTAAATAGGTACATAATTACTAAGGGGCAGGTGAAGGTAATGAAACACTAATAGGAAGGCTAACGAGACAAAAGGGCGGGAAACACTGACGAGACACGAGAAAGCACATGGCTTTCTCACACAAAACATAAGGCTATGCCATGATTCCGCTGCAAGACCAAGAATAAACATGACATGATATAGCGGAATCATGACAGCTACCATTAGATAATGCTAAAGAATAAACGTAACACTGTGCATATATTAATTTGGTTTTATTCGTACATATTGTAATGTGAATTAAAAAATGTAATTAAAAATATATATTTACGCATAATATGTGCTTGTGCAGTCATCCATATCTTTATTCTTAGTGTGTACTTTGGAAGAGAAAGCAAAAATTTCGTTGTATACAGCTGTGATAAAGATATTATATTATTAAAATGTGATCCATTAATGTATGCTTCTATATAATAACCGATACAGAGAAATTGTCATGTGAAATCCAAATACAAAAACTATTAAATACGTCAAACAAATGCTTTTGATTTAAATAAGGTTTTATATTGGAATATTGTAAAGTAAAATATTTTAACATTTAAAATGATTAAAATGAATGGTCTATATGAAATTCTCACAATACACAAAAATGCTCACTACTATTTCAAGGGATGTCCCTGTTTTTCTATCCCTCTTAACCATTTCTCATATTTCTTGTGGTTAACAGTACGACTTTGTCTGTGATCCTTAGAAAGCTACACAAAATGTAAACAATAAATTGAAGCTTTAGGTCACAGCTGTCCTTTGGTGTGTCCTGCTCGTAAACTTTGTGACTTCTCTGACTTCATCGTGGTTCTAAAACATGTCCTCTCGCTGATCTCCTCTGTCATCTGATTTTAACTTGGAGCAGTGAAAATACTTATAGCCTAGTATTAATGATTTGAGTTAATCATACTCGTAACATAATAATGGGAGATAAGTGAGAATGTTAACATTTATTAAAAAACATAAACATTTTAGTTACTGTCATCGACTTGAATTATGTAATACAACAAATGAAAAGCAAATTCAAGTCAATTTTATTTATAGAGCGTATTTTAACATTTTCTTTGTTACAGAGCAGCTGTACATGAAACATGTTGACTATATGCAAAACATATTAAGTTATACACGTAAAAACACAGAAGACAGACACACACACACACACACACACACACACACACACAGATCAAACACACCCACATACAAAACACTTCACACACACAATACGCACACGTACCATCACACATAGAGACACACAAATGCGCACACAGACGGACGTGCAGACACACGCGCACATACAGACATGCACAGTGGTTATCACTGAGAATCGAGGAGAGAGAAACACAGGTCAAATATTAAACAGACTATCAATTCCTATATGCAATATAAATTAAGTATAAATTTAAAATTCGAATTCTCAAGCAGCCCCCCCGGCCAGGCAAACAGTGCAAAACCATATGCAAACGGTGGCGAGGAACCCAAAACTCCAATGGAGGAAAAAAAACCCTCAGGAGAACCCAGGCCCAACCAGGGGATTCCAGTTTCCCTCTGGCAAAAGCTGCAGCCTCTGCAAGGCTAAATAAAAGTAAATAAACTTAGAAATAAGGTAAATTATAGATTTAAGATTATCATAAATAATCTAATAGCAGCTGAAATTTTGTAGTGAAGATATGTAGAGTAGAGTAGCACACTTTGATGTAACAAGTACATCAGTTGTTATTGGAAGTGTTCTTAGTTCCGGTTGATCTAACTAATGCAGCCTAAACCCTCAAAGGATTTATACTGTATTATGATAGTGTAGTGTGCGCAAGATTAAAAAGATGCGTCTTTAGTCTAGATTTAATCTGACAGAGTGTGTCTGCCTCCTGGACAGTGCGGTGAAGACTGTTCCATAGTTTAGGCGATAGATAGGAAAAGGATCTGCCGCCTGCACTTGATTTAGAAATTCTAGGTATTACCAACTGACCGGACGCCTGAAAGCGTAGTGCACGTGAAGGACTGTAATAAAAGAGAAGTTCCCTCAAGTAGTGAGGAGCTAAACCATGTAGGGCTTTATAGGCAATAAGCAAGAATTGTATGTGTATAGTTTACCACTGCAGTTGACAGAACCGAGCTAATATGATCATCGTTTTTTACTTGCAAGAACTTGAGCTGCCGCGTTTTGGACCAGTTGGAGTTTTTGTAATAAGCCTGCAGGGCAACCACCTAATAGTGCATTACAGTAATCTAGTCTTGATGTCATAAAGGCATGAATTAACTTCTCTGCATCTGATGGTGACAGCATATGAAATTCTTTAGATATATTCTTTAGATGGAAAAACACAATTTTACAGGTGTTGGCGACATGGTTCTCAATTGACAGATAACTATAGAATAAAACGGCAAGATTCTTTGCTGACGACGACAGTTTTATGGAACATCCGTCAATAGTTAAGCAGTATTCGTGGTTGTTACGTATGGCGATTTTCGGTCCAATAAGTAACACTTCTGTTTTGTCCGAGTTCAGAAAAAGTTGTTACTCGTTCAGTTTTTTATATCGTCTATGCATTCCATTATTCGAAGGGACTGCTGTGTATCATGAGGCTTCGAGGAAATATAAAGTTGCGTAAAGCTAACTCTGTGTCGCTTTATTATATCTCCTAGAGCAGGGGTCGGCAACCTAAAGAGCCATTTGGGACCCTCTCCCACCAAATAAGATGTGTCTGGAGCAGCAAAATATATGTAACCTTTACATTACTGTAAGACAGTTTGTTATGCATGTAAGTTAGTAGTTACCCAGTTGCACCACAAGGTGGCAATATAGTGTGATTTGTATAGTATTTTGTTGTTAACATTGCATTACATTGCATTATCCTATACATTTTATATAGCTATCTACACCCACAACCTTGCGGTGTTAACGCAATGCTCTTACCACTGAGCTACAGGAAAGCTCAAATTTCTCCACAAAAAATGAAGAATGTTTTCTCTTAAATAACTTGAAACTGAGAAAAGTCATTGGCATCCACCATTATTATTATTCCATATTTAATAGTAATCAGACTTTGCTTTAGATTTTTTATCCAACATAATATTGTAAATAATAAAACAAATGAAAATGTCATGGACAACAATGATGGGACCCCTAACCAAAAATGTTGTTGCACAACCTTTAGAGGCAATAACTGCAAGCAAACATTTTCTGTAGCTCTCAATGAGACTTCTGCACCTGTTAACAGGTAGTTTGGCCCACTCTTCCTGAGCAAACTGCTCCAGCTGTGTTTGGTTTGATGGGTGCCTTCTCCAGACTGCAAGTTTCAGCTCTTGCATTGATGTTCGATAGGATTCAGATCAAGACTCATAGAAGGCCACTTCAGAAAAGTTCAAAGTTTTGTTCTTATCCATTCTTGGGTGATTTTAGCTGTGTGTTTTGGATCATTATACTGTTGGAGGACCCATGACCTGCGACTGAGACAGAGCTTTCTGACACTGGGAAGTAGATTTCGCTCCAGAAAGCCTTGATAGTCTTGAGATTTCATTGTGCCCTGCACTGATTCAAGGCACCCGGTGCCTAAAGCAGCAAAGCGGCCCCAAAACATTACTGAGCCTCCTCCATGTTTCACTCTTGGTATGCTGTTCATTTCTTTGAAAGCTTAATTTTTTGTCTGTGAACATAGAGCTGATGTGACTTGCCAAAAAGCTCCAGTTTTGACTCATCTGTCCAAAGGACATTCTCCCGGAAGGATTGAAGCTTGTCAATATGAATTGTAGCAAATTCCAGTCTGGCTTTTTTTTCTTTTTCAAAAGTGGAGTCCTCCTGGGTCTTCTTCCATGGAGCCCCTTTTTGCTCAAAAAGCGACGGATGGTGCGATCAGAAACTGACGTACCTTCACCTTGGAATTCAGCTTGTATCTCTTTGGCAGTTAGCTTCAATTCCATGGACCTTAAATATTTATTAAGAATATGTAATTACTGTTGTCACAGGAACATCAAGCTGCTTGGAGACCACAAGTGGTCCTTGGCTCTTGTACCACTATTCTGATTATTCTTTTTACTCCTTCTGTCAGAAATCTTGCGAGGAGCATCTGGTCATGGTTGGTTTATGGTGAAATTATGTTCTTTCCACTTCCGGTTTATGGCCCCAACAGTGCTCACTGGAGCATTAAGACATTTTGAAAAATCCTTCTATAACCAATGCCATGAGTATGTTTCGCAATAAAGTTGCGAAGGTCTTGAGAGAGCTCTCTGCTTTTACCCATTATGAGATGACACCTTGGTAATGAGACACCCTTTTATACGCCATCAGTTGGGGCTGAACCAGCTGATGTTACTTTCCATTGGCAAGGGGCATGATTGCTTTCTAATACTTATAGATTTCAGATGGTGTCTTGGCTTTTCATGCCTTTTTACACCTCCCGTTCTTCATTTGTTCAATACTTTTTCCCTGTCTCATTCCATTTTATTATACAAAACTTAATTTGTGAACTTATTTTGAACATGTTTTCTTTAGATGTATTGATTATTTGGATTGTTATCGACATCAAGATTTCATTTCAACAGCACCTTGAGAATAATATACACTGAGAAAAATGGGGACGTTCTCAATACTTATTTTACCCACTGGATATGATTTGGTTCGTAAATGATGTTTTTTATTATCTTATTATGTTTTTTATTGTGTTACTTAGCTGTATTTTTTTTGTTTTTATAGCTTAGATCAAAACAAACCAACTGCAGTTTGATTGAGATTATTTGGAATGTATAATAAAAAAACATGATTTTGGAAAAAGTGATCTCATTTTGGAACCAAACTCTTCATATACATAGACATATACCGTATATTTGTGTGTGTTTACAATATGTACAAGAGGAATTTCAATCTAAATAAAAGCAAGCCCAAAATAACATGCATGGCAAAGAGTCTAGACACCAAGAGGTGCATCTCTGGTGCTTTTTGGAAAATGGCCACTAGGCAGCGCTTTGGTAGCGCGGCCGCCATTTGTCCAAAACTGGGCAATAGGACATAGACATACAGAACAGCACAATAGAACATTCGTTTGTAAATATATAAACTATATCTTACATATTTTACACATTATCTTATGCTGATGTCTAAAGATAAACTATACAAAGACACAAATACTACCTGTATATGACCGATTCATCTCAAGAGTATACCCTCAATGTACAGTATGGGGCGCCCGTTCTTTAAATGGGTTTACAGGGAGTTGCGACCATGAAAAGGTTGTTTTATGGAAAAACTCACAGAGTACACTTTCCCATAATCCCTTGCCCCGATTATCACCATGATTGCACTCACACCTGATCCTCATCCCCTGTACACTTTATATGCCATATCTTTGGTTGTGTTCGTTGTCATGTCTAGTTGTATTATGTTCCGTACTCTAGTTGGACCTATCTTGATTACCTCATGGATGTTACTTGTTATTTGGATTATACGTACCTGTGGATGATACCTGTCCTATGTTTACTCACCTGTGGATGTTTACATGTTACCCGGATTGCTACACCTGTCTTCTGTTAAACCTGCACTAAACCCAGTCATTGCTAAAACAAAGCTGTTACTAGGTTGATAACTACTGCGTTTACTCAACAGACTGATGAGTATATTTGTGCCATTAAACATTATTGTGGACACCATTATACTGCATTTTTATGGATATAAACTAGTAAGTAAGTTTTGATTCCGTAAAAAAAGGTTTGTCACCTTTCCAAATGGGGAATCTGAGAGGAGTAAGATTTCCCTTTTTCCTGGAACTTGATGCATTTTTTGTAGTCCTAATGCCCCTCTGGTGGTCAGGCTCACTGGAAAGTGTGGTTATGAGAGCATCAGTCATGTTGGTGCTTACTCAAAGGGTGTTCAACGGCGCACAAGAGAGAGGGAGGGTATGTGAAATGGAGAGGCTTATTTGGTTGAAAAATGCCTGGTCTCAGCATGTTTTTTCTTGCCAAATAACATCCAGTAAACGACAGGCCATATATCTCTATATACTCAATCCTTTTACTAAACTCTACCAATATAGTATTTCGGATTGATTATTTTGGAGTGTTTTGCTTTTATATAATAGAAATTCCAAATATAATAGTTGACAGTGATGACACATTAAAGTCCCACTGCATGACAATAATTTCTTCATGCCTTAAAATGACTTGAATGTAACCCTACACCCTTGCTCCATTTCAAATTAGTCCCTGCCTCCATTCAATCGTGTGAGGTTAGACCTTGGATTATAGCTACATGGATGGCTCATTCGATGTGTGAGCAGCGCATGCTTGTGTTGTAGAAGCCGAGCTGAAAGAGCAGGGATCGTTTCTGTGCCAAGTCTTTGTGTCATCTTAACATATCTTTGGCTCAAATCTGTTAACTTGATTGGTTACAGGGTTATTATCACGTAAACAGGCAGTTTCAAACTAACAAGCAAGTTTTTCACTATGCAATGTACACTGATGTTAGTGGATTATCAGAAACTATAAATTATTCAATCGACGTATATTTAATTTAGGTATATTTAAATTTTAAATATTGTTATTGGGACTGGGAGCCTAAAATTACTATATACCAGAGCAATTTGCAATAATACCAAAATGTGTGTAAAGAATATTTGTTAAAATGTGTTAACATGCATGTGTGTTGTTGAACAGAAGTTGTTTATATTTATGGATTAAAATAATTCAGCAGTTTCCCAGTGAGTAACGGTAGCAAGGAACCAAAACTCCACTATAGACGTATATGTCTATAAGAGAAACTTTAGTTTTATCACATTAATAAAAGACAGATACAGCTGTATGATCATTTCCAAAAATAGTGTTTGCAAAGCATCCATCCCTCATCCACCACCTCTATTAGCCCTGGACTGAGCCAATTTGTTTTAAGCTGTAGAGTAGTTTGGCTGCATTAAAAGACTCAATGCTGCTTCCAGCAAACAAATGCATTGAAGATTTCTGCTGCCACACTACTACTGACTGATAAAGTGTCATTGAACGAAGACTTGTATGTGATACTAGAATAGCATATACAGCTATTGTTATCATTTTTACAAATATGAGTTTAATGTAAAATGTACTGAACATGTCATCTTAGTCATCAAATACTGCACAATCCCCAGAGCTCTTATTTAGGTTTTGTTCTTTGTATTCAAGAAGAGTCCGTAAGCAATAATGCATGCTTGAACTTGTCAGTCTGCACTGGTCAGGCTTGAAAGAATAGTTACAAACAAAAATGTAATTGTTGCCACAATTTACCCAGCCTAATGCCATCTTAAGTGTACATGTCAAACCTTTCTTAAGCCGACCACAACTGGAGTAATGATACTCCTGGCTTTTTCTAGCATTGTAATGGCCATCATAAAAGTAAATAAGCATTAAATGATTCGTATTTTGAGCTTGTTTAGTTTTTGGATGTAAACATCACAGAACATTCTCAGAACTGCCACACTCTGGCTCAGCAGATCTCAGCTTTTGAATGTCATTGGTTCTCTTTGTCACAAGTTATGAAAGAACCAATGAGTTTCAAAAGCTGAGATCGGTGGAGCCTGCGTGCGGCCATTTTGTGTGAGTACAGGGATGCACTATTATGCTAATACAATTAGAAATGTTATTATTTTATACTTGTACTTAGAAAAGGGTGATGGAAATACACCCAGTGAGATCCATCTGTTTATGTTCTCTTTTGGTCAGGTGTTTTTTGCTTTATTTATTTAGATGTCAGAATTAGGCAGCATAAAAGCAAGAATATTTATTCTTTGTTACTTTACTTGAAACATGATGCGAATAAGAAAGTCAATGCTTCAACGTCAATACACGTCGCCTTACAAAACCAGTCCCATTTGACTACGTCGCCTTCCAAATCAGTGCCATCACAGATGTTTCTGCAGCACTGAGGCAATGTTGGTTTATTGTTAGTGGAATTAGTGGGAGGAGAAATCTATCTGAGACAGCGAGTGAAATGAGAAGGAAAAAGAGCTAGACAGCGAGTAAAGGCAGAGACAGGGCTGGAACACCAGTACAAAGGCTTTCTCACTTCAATTTACCCTGTGAACTCAGAGTGTGTGGCTGAATGAAAATGTTTATTTACCTCGGGTGTTTAAAGGAGCATTGAGGACTAATAATACTTACAGATGGAGCCGACTTTAACTCTTCAGTCTGCTTCAGTAAGTTTCCCTCCGCTGTTATTGCATCTGTTTTGAGTAAAACTGTGCATGCGGGGATTTGTTCATATAAGTGTATGTATCATATCTACATTCCGTTTTGTAGATTGATTTAGTTGCACGTCATCAAGAACACGCGTGGTCTCGCATTGGAATGTTTTGATCTGTGTGGAGAAATTCTTCAATCTGTTAAGGTGTACATTTTTTACAGTTTTGAAGTGCAAGTGATCGCAGCCAGGGCAGATGAAAATATCTCAGCCGGAGTCAAGTTTCTTTTTGTTCCTTTGTGTTAGTCAAAAGAGTTTAGATTTAGGCTTTCTGTCTAGTAAAGTGTCTTTACTTTTACACACCCTGCCCGTCATTGTTTAACGTGTATAGCATATTCTCATTTATCATTCAAATGGTTGTTTCTGTTTGTTTTTCTTTGTTCAATAACATAGCAGTGTTTAGTGTGTGTATCTTTGAGGTCAATGTTATGACTCGGTATATTACTGCAATCAAAACGGACTCCTTGCGATGATCTGTATATGATTTGATATTGTTGCATTTCTGGCCACCTGTTCTGCTAAGGGCTAAAGCTTTTTATGTAGACACATGGCTTCACGTGGCTTCCCAGGTCTGGTAACCCAAAACCAAAAGCTATATGACGCTGTCAAACTTTAAAGGAAATGCTCCCTTTGACCTGAATATGGATTGTCCTGATCCTGTTTTTCAAATCAGTGCTGGTCTCTAAATACCACCAGGTAGTTGATAAATGTATGCGAGATGTTTTCTATGAATAAAGTGCTTGTCTGTGTGCGTGCATGGAAACAATTAGTCTTGTTCCTGATCAGAGCAAAATTAGCTTCAAGGCCAACTCCCTGCTCACCCTGGCCTCCATCTGCCTCCATCTGCATTCATAATTTCCACCTGCCTCTCCACACCCCTTTCCCCCATCAAAGAGCTGGTGCATCTCACAGTACCACAATAAATAATCCAATGAAAGCTTTTGAGGAGTGTCTGGCTCAGGTGTACCATGGGTGATCATTGTTGCTCAGTAGTGACTGTTTTAGATGAATAAACCAAAGCAATTGGTAAGATGTATAAATTGCCTTTGTCTGTATTTGAGAGTGTAAGTTTGAATGTAGTAGGATAGTTTTCTCACTCAGGTCTTTGCCTGTTTGTGCAAATCTACCCCGAGACAAGTAGGAAGTCATTAGTAGTAATTTATCTCCATTAATTACCCTTATAATTAGCCAATTAAATCATCATTCTGTGTATCAGTAATTTATGAGCTGACACGTATGTAATGGGATGCGGCCCTCTGACATTTACATTTAAGTGCCTGATGGAAGCTTATACTCTGTATGTATACGCGATTACCCCAGTTTTTATTTTTCGTCCAAAGGTAATTAAAGATACCAAAGGTATCTTTAAAAGATTGTACTGTGGTGCCTCAAACAGTCTTAATAAAGGGTTCCAGTTTCAAAAAACAATTTAAGGCCCAAGAATTGTAACTATGAACGAAAACCTTAATGATTACCGTATTAGCGTTCAGACCAACTGAGGATAATGTTAGGTTTATTTTAAAATGTAGTTCCACATTTTAAAGGGATACTCCTCCCAAAAATCTAGTTCGTCTAGTTGTTCCAAACCTGTAATAGTAATAAATCTCTTTCGGTTGAACATAAAGGAAGATATTTGGAAGAATGTTAGCAACTGACAAATCTGGGGCCTTATTCACTAGCATTATTTAACATTTTTGTCTGTTGAACACAAAAGATATTTTGAGGAATTTGGGAAAGCAAACAGTTCTGGGGAACATTTGACTACCATTGTATTCATACTATGGTAGTCATTGATGCCCCAGAATTGTCAGTTGCTAACATTCATCCAAATCTTTTCATTTGTGTTCAACCAAACAAAGAAATTTATGAACAACTAGAAGGTAAGTCATTTGTGACAGAATTTTCATTTTTGGGTGGAGTTTCCTTTTAAATTCGAATAGTTTTTTCGTTCATCAGCTTGGAAAAATGCTTTCAATTTCATTATAGTTGTGGTGGGGACTGATAGCTATTATCTTAAATGTACAATGATTTCTTAAAGGTAACCTTTATAGTTCGGAAGGGACCTCTAATGTTACATCATTTAAAAAAATATATAAACGAAGAAAGGTTTATCAACATGGTTGCTGCAAAGAACCACTGAAACACTGAAGAACCATTTTTATGTAGCTCTTTCCTGCATTCCCATCTTGCCAAGCTGTCTGAGACAAACACTTTACCCCATGGATAGAAACCACTTGGTTGGGTGTTTTTGGTAACATCAAACTATTTTTGTTAGGAAAGAGATCTGCGCCTATGTAATTATGAGTGTTAGGTTTCCGTTTGAAAACCACTGGTTAAGTACAAAGAGTGTGAGGAAAGTGATACCGTTTGAAAGTGTGCTTGGGTGGGGTCATGTGTTACGCTTAGATGATGATGGATGCTTTACCTCTAGGACTCACCCCAAAATAGATGGAGCTATGTTTATCCTGTATTCCAGATGGTAATGTTGCCATTTTTAAATACTTGCAGATATGCCCCCGTTGGGAATTTGTGTCTGAGAATGATTTACATTGCAATTACAATTACAATTCAATTACTTCACAAACTACTATCAAATCCTGCACCATTATTATAAGGGATGTAGGCTAGGACTCAAACAGCTGTTAATACTAACTGTACTTAACTAGTATTAAACTTAACATAAAGTATTTAACCTTGGTGTGTAACTCGCTTGGTTGTTTTTTTAACAGTTACTTTACTTTTTTGAAAGAGGGGGCTGAACTATATCTACAGACCCAATTATCATAAAGGCAAATGGCTCTTTTGACTTGGTCTAGTAAGCCCAAAGCCCCAACATACTCGAAAATAGAAATGCCTGAATCACTTGTAGCAAATGTATAGCCCCCTGGCAGCCACTTAGAAAGAGTTTTGTACAGGAAAGCATCACTCTAGTTTTCTTCCTTATCACTAAGCAATTTGAACTGAAAAAGCAAAAGCAGATTACAGAAAACCAAACGAAACGTTAATGGAAGTAAGTCTTACGTAAATGGCCAGCAACAAAGTCCGTACCATATAACATATAACAAAAAAAATATATATATAACCTTGATACACAAGATTGACTTTCACTGGTTTCAACAAAAACGGATTTACAACCAATTTAACAGCGCTCACGCAGGACAGTGACATGTGGCAACTAATAGCATGAAACACATAAAACATCAATGAAAATCAGGAGCATTATTGTTACTATATACTGTATCTTAGGTTAGATACTACATTGCACTGTGGTGTATTGTAGGATGATGTGTCCAGAGGCCAAAACATCCTGACAGTATACACTGGTTGTGACCTCATAAATGAATGCAATATCATTTTGATCTGGAAAAGATCCAGACATTGTTTTGGCCAAGAACCAGGTCAGCACATTCCCTAATCATTACATCAAGGACAGTCCTCCACATGCACAGTTTTCAGAAACTATTGTTTAATTTTCATGGTTGGGCAAAGATAACATTTTGTGGTTGCAATGTTGCATCTTTCTGGTATTGTTTTCATCCCTCACTACAATCATGTGGTTTCCTTGAGATGTTAGCGTCTTTTTTATTTATTTTCTGTTTTTTTTTACAGCCAAGAATTGTGTCTTAGTATCACAAAGAGTTGATATACAGTTTTTAGACACATTTTGTGAAACCCTCTTATCAGGCTCTGCCCTTCCTCTGTCGAGCTCAAAGGAAGTCTCCTTCAAGGTCTCTGATGTTATTTTCAGGCGGGTTTGGTGTCTGCCAGAGAGGAAAATATTTATTTTAGATGATTAAGATGTATATAGTATCCGTGGGTTGTATTGTGAGAGGATAATCATTTGCATTCTGATGTGGGTATTTTCTGTGTATGTTCATCTCCTGCGCGCATATGCAAGTTCTCGTGCCCACATGGGGATCTTTTGTGTGCATTAGTATGTTCTTGTGTGCACATTTCTCGCATGCAATTGTGGATCGTTTTCGTGCATTTGTGTGAGGTTTAGGTTTCAAACAGTTTGAAGCTGTTTTGATACCAAAATGAGGAAAAAGACCCTCTAATATGGTCACGCTTCCCTTGTAGCTTCAGTCTGGGAACGGCCCACCCAGAATGACCAGCAAGACAAATACAAATGAATCTAAATTTATCTAAAGACAGACAGATCTCAAAACAATCTCAAACAGCATAAAGTAGACTAACCACAGAGCAGATATTAAGAAGGGGTGAAGGACGACACAATTTTGACACAATTTGTGCCACATGTGACCGATTATAGACAAAAGTTTTTTAGTTTCTTATGTACTGTCATAAGATGGGGGGGAAATAGACATGTACCGACAAGACTTTTTCTCTCATCCTAGGTGGAGAATCTTCAGGTATGCATTCATACACCACACACGCACACATAGTGGTTCCAAAATTCCCAGACAAAGACAAGTTACATCTCGAAAATGAGCATCATAAAAAGACTATCCTTTCGGAAAAAATGTCTTCTAAGAATGGTGAGTTATGCCACAACCGCATCCGCTCTCTCAGTTTTCATGTGTGTTTTGTTTCCAGTGCCAAATGATTGGACTGGGTTAGATCAGCTTTTTAACTCATTAGCTGTTTTATTCATTAGCTGTTTTATTCAATTCCTGCACTCCTACAGCGAGCAGCTGTAGCCGGCACCCTTGGGCTCAGCTGCACTTGAGACATCGTCGTTTCACACTCCGTTGTTTCCACAGTTGTGCGTTTGGATGTTTGTACTCACTTTATACTCACTCGCTTGCTTTGATTCTTCTTTGTCCGCATGCACTGTAGTAACTTCAGTTGAAACGTGCTATGACAAGCCAGGTTTTTTTTAGACCCTGTGCTTGTCTTCTGTAATCGTGTTTTAAACAGTAGCTAGAAGATGGTGTGCTTTGGTTTTGGTCTTCTTCAAAATAAGTAAAGAGGACATTTTGGTGCAAGTTCATCAAACATCCAAAAGAAAAAACCTAATGTGTCAGAAAATAAGCACGAATGGTAAAGACTAAATGAAAATAGATGGCTATGTGTGTTACAAATAAATCCTAATCAAAGCCTATCATAATTTGATATTATAGTTGTCATCTTACGTAACACAGACGCTGGAAATACAGACAGGAGCTTTTACCACAAATGCAGTTGTGGTCAATGAAGGTATGAAGATATACAAGAAGAGAGTGTTTGTCTATAGACTTCACAAGAAAGTAGATTGTGAATGCCTGAAAACACAACGGACTCCTGTTTGTGTTTGGAATCAATATCAACTGTTCCTAAACAAAAGTATAAAACTTTGCCGTGTAACTCATGCCACACAAAGGGGCCACGATGTCATTAGTCTCAGCCTCATGCCCTTGGACTGTTGGCTGAACGTCTGATGCATATCGCACACTTAACAAGAAGCACTTCAGCAGATTTGAAGTCGTTTTCTGATTTAGCAAATTCTACAGGATTTCCGAGAGACGCATGTTCCTCCTGGAAGCAACACCGAGCTTCCAGATCGAAACCCGTCGTGTTTACATCGATGCCAATGAGCGTTCATAAAGATCAAGTGTGCAAGGTTCATGAAATAAATTGTTTAAAAGACATCCTAAAGTTTAGCTTGAGGCACTTTGTGGCATATTAAAGAGATATTTCAACTTGTTTGCTGACTGGATACCGTATGGCAAGTGTTATTTTCCAGCCAACCATTTGTCAGAATTTGTAAGGTTTCTCTAAAGATCCACTTTTGCCCCCTTTTGAGCTCAGTGTTATGCGAAAAACAACTTTAATTTTTTTTTACATTGTGTTACAGAAGTTCAAGTGAGAAACCATCCACTACATTTGGTCTACTACATACAAGATCAAATGACACATCCGAGATCAAATCAATCGCACTAATTATGATCTGGCTAATTCGGTTCTTCGATGTGTATTCTATATTAAATTGTCTGAGACAGTTCACTGACTGAACTGACGCTGTTTGGAAAGGCAGCATTTATTGATAGAAGAACAAGTGAACAGCAATGCCGCTATTGGCTTTTACGTCCATATTTTTCTGCTGCTGCTTTAGGATTATGGCAAATTGTAAAACCTTAACCTAAAACCTAAAATGTCAGGAATGCTTCCAACGGTTTGCATTTGCATTAAAATTATGTCACAATTGTTTACAAAAAAAAATGCAAATGCAGTTTGCAATTCCTTTTTAATATAGTCCGCAAACTCATTCCATAGACACCTGCCTGTTATACATGGAGATTAAAAATAAAATAAAAGTATAAAGTAAAAAGCGATTTTCCAAGAAAACATAATTTTAATACTTTTTATCCATAAATAGATGCCTCAGAGTGCATCCATGTAGCATCAAAAGAAATAAACACACGGAAGGCTTGTTTGACATGTGGGTGAGTGAGTTATGATGAAATTTACATTTGATAGTGAACTACTTCAAGAATAGTAAAAATGGTATTTCAAAAGTTTTTTCTTATGAAGCTCAGTGTTGTTAGAGTTGTTGGAAAAATGCAGTTCAGTTAGGCACATAAATGTTTTTTTTCATTTTCCATTTTGCTTCAGAGCTGGGGATAAGTGCACAATAAGTCACACACCATCTAGTAGATTGTAATCAGTCAGCTTCATTTTACTTATTGTTTCAATTCCTTTTAGATTTTGCTTAATATGCTGTTACTTATCTGAAATATTAAAATAAATATAACAGTTTACCTGCAAATATGAAATATTTGTGGAAGAAACTCAATAGAATGAAACTCCACCCAGACTGAAATACTACAAATTACCAGGACATTTTTGAGTGCCTTGTATACTTTGCAAATGATAGACTGAACTTTCTATTAAACATCCTGCATCTTATCTAGCCATGCACTGTTTCTGCTGCTTATGACTTTCAATTAATGAGTATTGTTAATATCTCCAACAATATTGTTCTAAAAGCAAAACATTACGCTAATTACGTTTTACATTTGGAAAGCTATTTCTTTCTATTAATCATGCACATTGCACAACAAGTAGCTTTTTTATGAAATGAAGCTGACAAAACTGCTTATTGCCACAATCTAATCTTGTTAACATGAAATAAGACTGTTCCCCGGCAGGTTTAATGTACCTGTTGCTATGACAGCAAGTCAGCATGAGCGAAGAACCGAACAATCCAAGATCATGCGAAATTGTCAACAATCAAATCCAGCCAACTGAGTTAGTTTCACGTATCCGTTTGTGTTTCCCTTGTTTGATGTGGACTTTAAGTTTGTACTTTGTCACTTCCTGTTTCCTGTGTAGTCTGCTGTAGTGCTTTTGTTCATTCGTCCCCTGTTGATTTGCTCCCAAGTGTGTCTTGTTACCTTGTTAGTTCTCAGTGTATTCCGAGTCAAGTCAAGCCCAAGAATCCGTTCCCGAGTCAAGTTCCAAGTTCCGAAAGCGGAGCGCATTTTGATTAACCCAGTGTTTGAAATCTCATTCCATGGATATTTCCCTCTGTCCGGGCCGGGAATCGGAGGGCAAATGCGAACAGACAACCCAGTCTCTTCGCAGGTTCGTGACTGAATTCTGTAGTCTATCGTGCAATCAGTAAAGAGTTATGTCAGTAAAATTTTTCAAATTTTTAAAACCATTTTAAGTATTTCAGACAAAAAAACTGAAAACAACTGTAAACTAAATTTAAACAAGTTGATTATTTGTTGTCCTTATTAAAGCCTAAATAAAGGCTTACATTATACTCGCCTTCGTTTGAAGCGAGGTCCTGAAAAATCTTAATTTGAAGGGCTATATGGCCCTTACCCCTCCAATCAAGAGAGAATCGAGACACCCCTACCCCTTCACGTGAACGTGTTAAATAAATGGGTAGGGAAAAGTGTAGGGGAAAGTGGTAGAAATGGGATTGGGCCCAAGAGTCTTTTCCGCCAAAGCCACCAGAGCTCCACCCAGACCGCCGCCTGCTAGAAAGTCTATTTCACCCACTCTGCCTGCTCTGCCTCTGTTCTTGTCACCGCCCTCTGCTCTGCCTTTACCCCCATGGGCTCCCCCTTCAACTCAGTCAGCTCTGTCTCTGGTCCTGCTCTGGTTCTCGCCTTCAGATCTGCTAACTCCACTCTGGTTTCCGCCTCCAGTTCCATCAGCTCTGCCTCTAGTTCTCGCCTTCAACTCTGCTGACTGCCCCCTTCACTTTCAGAGCTGCGGAAGTGATGCCTCATATCAGCCACTTGTTCTCACATTTATTATGTCCTACATACTGAATGACGGGTAATCCACTAGATGGGAGATAAGGGATGATCCACACAGTGTAAACATTTACATCAAAGTCTTCATTTCGCGTTAGTGTCACAGGAACGGCTATACGACTACCTCAACATATCAAATAATGCTGCACATTCCAAGGCATCCAAGTTTGTACTTTGTCACTTCCTGTTTCCTGTGTTGTAGTCCTTTTGTTCATTGGTCCCCTGTTGATTTTCTCCCAGGTGTGCCTTGTTGGTTATCAGTGTATTTAAGCCCTTGTGTTTCAGTTGTCTCGTGTCAGTCCAAGCATCCACATAGCAATGTGCTTACCGTAGCAACGCTCTAGAATTGTGGTGGACAATGGTGCTCTGGCATCCACCATTTGGTGCTTTTAAAAATTGAACTTTATCAACAGTTAAGTAAAAATCTAGTTTTGCATTGACACACAGGCACATGCTGGGATAAATATTTGGGCTAAAATTAGTCGAAAGGAATAGAGATCTACTTTTTAAATTATGATTTAATGACATGCAATGTACATTTTCCTTGTGCTGTTCTAGTTACAGGCTAAACATGTTTATTTTCTAAACTAAGATATTACCTCATCTACTCTTTATATCCATAAATGCTCTTTTTTGGTTTTGATTCTCAAATTTTCCATTGAGGCATGCATTTGTAAACTATTCCATCAAGGCAGACAAACACCCCTGAATCTTGCCACACTGTATGCTTACCAGATTTTACTGCTGTAAAACCCTTGTGTAATAACACGTTTGCTTATGAGACCGTTCGATATATTTAGACCACCCCTGCCTGAGACATTTGTCATGGTGGTCAGTGGTGGCTCACTCTTTGATCCAAGATGAACTGTTGCCATAGTATTAAGACCATATACACCAGGGTGTTGGTCTTTACCATATTGTAACTTCAGATTTAGTTATTTTCTTTTCTCTCTCTGTTTTCCATTATTGACTTTATCCTTCAGTTGAAACCATTCAATGAATCACTTCTTGTCTTATAAGGAATTAGAAGCTGTACAATATTTAAGGAATTGTGGACTTTTGAACTGGGAGCTTTGAGATCTTTGAGATTATTATAGTGATTGACCCCAAATTATATTAATGGAGTCCAGTTTGATTCAGTCAGATTCGTTATGGTCACTCTTTAGCTTACTATGAGCATGTTTACAGAATAATATAAGAGTGCCTGTACAGGTCACCATTTTAAGGCACGTTTACACTTTGAAGTGGCTTCATAGAGGTTTGTGGTTTTTGAAGGCCTCAAAGTATTCTTGGACTGATATGGTGGCAAATAGACCTACATTGTAAAGGAGTATTTTGCAGGGTTTCTATTTGTCTCAAGGATGCTAACATATTTGTAGGTTATTAAATATTTGTGCTCTATATTGAATCATATGGAGATTGGTATGGTTGTTTCTTTTTTGCAGGTAGACATGTGTTGGTTGTTTACTCAAGCACTTTATATTTGCAATTTTAAATTCATGCATTGTAATATTTATGCTAACACTTTACAATAAGGCTGTATTTACAGAGTTCAGATGCAAAACCCTCCGTCAAAAATGAGATTATGATGTTGAGTGAATGCTCTGCACATGGTATATGATACTCAAATAATTTAGCTTCACAACCCGCTGTATACCACACTCTGCCTGGTCTGAAATATCTGGTATTTGTGAAAGTAATGGAGCCTGATGAAAAATGCTCAATTAAATGAAAAATCCGCCTGATGCATTTAGAGGGTTTTGCATCTTTGTAAGTAGTTATGGCATTAGCTAAAATGAACTAACAATGAGCAAAACTTCTACATCATTTGGGAATCTTAGTTCATGTTCATTTCAGCGTTACATTTTTTTTTAAATCAAAAGTTGAAACTGCTTACATTAGTTAATGCACCATGAACTTACCTGACCAATTGTATAGATATTAAGTAACATTTTTGGTAGTTCGTGTTAGTTAATGCGTTAACAAATCTTAACAAATACACCCTTATTGTAAAGTGTTACCAGATTTTATAATCTTAAGTTTTTCCTCATAGATCCTCACAAACATTTCCATACTTAGTACTTTAGATATCAATGGCCAGAGCCATAGGCAAATGAATAAAATGCCCCGGCCATTGGCTATTCATCAGTCTTTTGATATTTGAATAGATAAATTGCACCCCATTAATTGTGTTGATAATGCAGCAAATTAAGTATAGTGCACTAAATTGACAACCAGACACTATCCAAATATATATTTATTTTATCCAAACCCAACAGGTTTTGTAAACTGTTTTGATTGAAAAGCATTCGATGCTGTCTTTGGGTTTCTTGAAAATGAATGCCACTGGTTTTGATTTTTGTTTTGTGATCAATATTTGATCATTTTGAAGGCCACTCATCATAAACATTTTAAACGTATCCTAAACATCCTCCCTAGGTTCATGTTAATTTTATTACTGTGTTCATCAGTAAAGCTTTTGTTTCATATAATTCCTTTATTGATCTCCCTCTTTAAGTTGTATTCACTCACGCAAATCTGTTCTTCTGTGTCACATTCCCTCACACTTCCTCCCACTGAACAAACAGAATGTGTTTGTCCATGTGCTTTGCTCCCTTCCTACTAAAACACTCACGTCTGATTCCTGTGATGTTGATGCATATATCTAATCAAATCAGATATAAGATTATACATTTTACCATGGTCAGCGTCCATATATTAGATTAGCATATTTGGTTTTGCCTGGATGGTATATGAGACCTTGGTCAGTTTGTAGTTAACATTGAAAATTGAAATGTGATGAAATCCTATATACTTACAAATTCTTGTAACAAGTTTCTGTGAGTGCTGTAGCAATAGATTAGATGAGCGGGGAAACTATTGCATCTTTGAGAAGTACTCTCTACTATAACTTCAAAAATGTATGTTTCTGTGTATGGGTGGTAACTATGGCAGAGGTGTGAACAGCTGTGTGTTACTACACACAGCTACATCAACAAACATATATAAAGTCCTCCCCTCCTAACAAACACAACCCACATCCAGTTAGAATGAGACAGAATGCTGAGATGTCTGCTGGCATTTTCCCCAGCTCAGCAACTGTACCACTGTCCCCTTTTCAGTCGCCTCATTCCTTGCTTTCCTCTCCTCTTTCTCAGGATGGCAATGGCTCATTTATGTCATTTTTTCTTCTCTTTCAGTCGGCTGCTTCAGGCAGGGGTGAGTACTCTGTTTTAACCATTTTTACCAAACTGAATTAAATGTTTTAGAAGGTTCTTAACAGAATGAGCCTTACAGTATATATTGCAATTATGATACAAATTATCTCTTTTCTAACATTTTATTTTGTGGTCTATTTTTTTATTGGGTTGCACAATAAATTGCGATTAACATTAAATATTGTGTAAATCGACCTGTCTAGCATGATTATGATATTGCAAAGTCTGCGATTATTTTTCATGGGAAGTTGAGGAGGCTTGAAGAACTGTGATAGAAAGATTTCTTGGAACTACTGCGTTATGATACTACTTATGTACAAGGGCGCCCTCTGGCTTTAAGATGCAGCAGCATTTAACCGTACTTTACTGACAAGCTGCGCAAAAATAAATGCAGACAACAAATCATGTGCAGTTTATTTGCGATTTATTGTACAGCCCTATTTGTGATGTCGAATTTGTCTTAAAGGACCAGTGTGCATGATTAAGTTTAGCTAAGTAACGGCTCTTCTCAGTTTCTCTTGATTGTTATCAGAAATAATCTTCAGGCACTCTATTGTTTGTGAATGTGTACTGGAAGTTAAACTGGGGTCACAAAAGTTTAGTATTGCATACGTTGAGTATGTAGTTTGATCAAATTTATAAAAGACAGATACAGCTGTAAGATTATTTCCGGAAAAACACGAGCTACTAGAGGTGGGACTAGTGGGGAGAGTGCGATGGAACTACAGCACGAGCAAGCAACACATTATCGCATTAATCCCTTCGTGTTTTTTACATTATGCATGTACACACTGATTGTGACACAAAACAAAACACAGATTACTGCGCCACCTATCAGTTTCAAAGGATCTACAAATCCAACATTATATCCACCGTTTATATTACATTCATCACTGAAATGCCGTGAACAAACAAACACACCTCAAACTTCTCTCCCTATCGCAAAAGTATGCCTCAGGCCCACTGCTCTCACCATACAATCTTGATGGTAGGCGGGTCTTCCTATGCTCGTCGGTTGGCGCGTGGGCGGGCTCTTTCACCTTTCTGTGCTTTTCGGGGCGAATTGCCCAATAAAATGTGTGTGCTGGGGGAGTGTATTACGCACAGAAATACTACGTCATCATACTTCCAACTAATTTTTTAACAAGATGACCATCATCAGGATGAGATAATTAGGTATTGAGATGATGATTAAGTCATTTATGATGCTGCCTGCTGCAAACACGATCACTGAAGAAAACATGACAATAAGAAGTCGGCATAACAGTGTTTTTTGTTTCATTCAGTTGACCTCTTGACTCTTGATTTCAGCAACTTTTGGTCTGGTCTAGTGTGTCCCAGGTCCCAGGAGTTTTGAGATATATCTGGACTTGCATAGAGTATGGAAAACAAATGTTACATATACAGTGATACAGCATGCAACTCTGTATGACACAGATACATTCAATTCAATTCAGTTTTATTTATATAGCGCTTTTCACAATGTGCATTGTTCCATAGCAGCTTTACAGGAGAAAATAGAAACCGAAAAACACAAAAAAGGTAAAACATACTACATGGTGTTTTATATAATAAGTTAAATTATTCTTGTCAATTATTTCTAATGTCAGCAGTCTCCCGGTTGTTTATTTTGCATATTTTGCAATTAAGTAAATGCTTTGCTGAAAAGATGTGTCTTTAATCTAGATTTAAATTGGGCGAGCGTGTCTGATCCTCGAATAGTGTTGGGAAGGCTATTCCAGAGTTAAGGTGCTACGTATGAGAAAGCTCGACCCCCTTTGGTGGATTTAGTTATTCTAGGTGTTATCAAAAGTCCTGAGTTTTGAGATTTTAGAGAGTGTGATTGGTTGTAGTGTGATAGAAGCTCTGTTAGCTAGGTAGGGGCTAAACCGTTTCTGGACCTGGTAAGAACTCTGGCAGCTGCATTCTGAACTAACTGTAATTTGTTTATTGATGAAGCTGGACAGCCACCAAGTAGTGCATTACAGTAGTCAAGTCTTGAAGTCACAAATGCATGAATAAGCTTCTCTGCGTCAGCAACACATAGAGCATTTCGTAATTTGGCAACATTTCTAAGGTGGAAAAAGACTGTTTTTGTGACATTTGAGATGTGATTTCGAAATGACAGGTTGCTGTCTAATATAACGCCTAGATCTTGTACTGTATTTGTTGGAGTAACAGTACATCCTTCAACTAGCAGGTTATAATGCAAATATTCGGTTTACGTCTTTGGTCCGATAAGTAATATTTCTGTTTTAGTAGAATTTAAAAGAAGGAAATTACAGGTCATCCATTGTTTTATATCTTCGATGCACTCTGCCAATTTGGATAGCTGGGAGGAATCATCTGGTCTTGATGAGATATATAGCTGAGTATCATCTGCATAGCAGTGGAAGCTAATTTCATGTTTTTTAACAAAGTTTCCAAGGATATGGAGAATAGTAAGGGTCCCAGAGCCGATCCCTGAGGTAATCCATAATTTACTTGCGTTAGATTTGATGATTCCCCATTTAAATGGACAAATTGATGGTGCCTATCCCTCAATTCCGGTATAATTGTGCAAGCGATCTTTGGTCTAGTGAATTGTGTATCTTACTAGGATGCCACATTCTTAACGAAATTCCTTTTAACTCCCTCCTTTCTGTAGATAGGCAAAAAGATTTACAATTAATTGTTTGAATAAAAATGACACTAATCGTTGAGAACAAGTTTATACAACCAAAATGACCTGAAAAATAATAAGTACAACTAAAAACAAGAAAAACATAGTCATTGAGTCTAATTATTTATTTACTAAATTGTAAATTGCTTTGGATAAAAGCTTCTGTTAAATGAATGAATGTAAATGTAATCAATCTGTAGCAAAATCTTTTCACCTCAAAACAAATCCAAGTATTTCAAAAAGCTTGTGTCCAGGAAGGTCTTGAATAGTTTCTTACTGATTTCAGCAAATATTTTCTCTTTGCAGAACGTGGAGGTGTTGAGCGACATGATAGTAGCAGTGTGAGCAGTCTGGAGAGTAATGGCAGTCTGCCCAGTGTCACCAACCATAGACGCATTTCAGAACGCCGCGTTGCATTATGGGCTGTCAGCTTTGAGCGTCTGCTCCAGGATCCTGTGGGGGTCCGCTATTTTTCAGTAAGTATCAGAAGAGCCAGGGATGGGCATTTCTGGTCCTAGAGTGTTGAACCCTGCGTTCCTTTCCAAAAGGTTCATCTTTATTGAAGGGTGTACCTGTATGTGAAACCTGAAGGGTCTCTGTATTTAAAATATTAAAGATAATAATTGTTTTATGTTCCCACAGGAGTTTCTTAAAAAGGAGTTTAGCGAGGAAAACATTTTATTCTGGCAGGCCTGTGAATCCTTTAGCCAAATTCCAGAACATGACAAAAAAAAGGTAATCTACTACTCAACACGCACAGTTTCCTGAGTTATACGGATGCTATGCAATTATCCTGTTGAAAATGATGCTACAATTCTAAATATAATATTAAACCTTTCGGCACAGAAGTCATAGTCAGTGTTTTATTTCTCTCTGAATTGGCTCTGTTTCCGGACTGGAGTATATGTGCTGAGGTGGATAAAAGCCTCTCTGCACTATATTCAAAGTTTCGTCATCATATAAAAGTGCTTGATCTGTGTTACATACTGCTGTCTTACACTTTTTTAGCACTGAGATATTGGGTTGGTAATCAAAATTCCCAAAAATCTAAATTCTGCAATTGAAATCAGATAAAAAACTATTTCAATTCCGCTTATCAACTCTTTTGTGCACATTTTCAGACTGAAATATATATGAAATCTCATTAAAAGCCTTTGACATCTTATTAAAATTAAACAGATTTTACCATAGTAACTACTGTATAGTATTTGCGGTAAAGTGCAGTAACCATACATTTACCATAGTTTCATTATAGTAACTATATTTAACCATGATCTTTGTTGTTAAACTATGGTAATCCAAATGGTAATAAATCCGACAAAACATGGTTGCCATGCTTATTATGTTTTTATATACATAAAAATAGTTCACATTGCAAGTATACTGTACGTTACCATACATAAGCAATTATGTCACTTTCACTTTAGTGTAAAAACACTGCTTACTAATTCATACTGTATTTTTTTGTTGTAAACCAGTCAATAAGCTGGCTAAATGACCATACAGATTCACATCTAAGAGCGCTTTTCCACCATCGCGCCGAATCGGTCTTGTTGTTTAATGTTTCCACTCCGTGCCGATCCATGCCAGCCGGTATGTAAATGGTTTCATTTTCCACCACAGGGCTGATAAACGAAAATGTTTAGAATGTTAACACAAATGCGTCCCTTGCTGCCTTGGTAACACAAGAGACTGAGCTAAACTGGTTCTCTGCACATTCATTATTCAAATTTCAGAGCTGAGAACAGTTTGTAATCGTGCCTTGTCGAACCAGGCTCACGTGGAAACATAACTGTAACCGATAACTGTTTCAGACTGTGCTTAGAACAGTTCGCCGCGATGGTGGAGAAGCACTCAAAATGTTTTACTTCATTGTTACAACTTTGGAATTGAAACTGGGAATTGATAAGAATTGGAATCGATAAGCAGAATCGAAATTGATCAAATTCAAACAATTACTCAACTGTATTAGGGTAGTTCATGATCTTTATGAAAACACATGCAACTGTATCGTAGGCGAATCGGCTAAAGCACAGAGCCTTGCTCTGACTACATATCATTGGTCCTCGCAGGCAACAAGTAAATCCTCTTGCATCTGATTCCTGATTAAATTGTCAGAATTTACTCTCTGAAGACAACCAGCTGGATGGACATTACACATCTTTCCACATGAGTAAATTGATTTGAATTATTTGAATTATTGAATTATATATTAAAATCAATGAATTACTGTATATTATTTTTAAGTAAATCATTTTAGGCCCAGGTGTCACAGATGTCCCTGTGTTATTAGTTTTAAACATCGTTATCTGTGAATAACATACCTCGAAATGTTGCAGCCGACCAATCAGAATTAAGGATTTCAGAGCACCGTGAAAAGAAATTAGGAAATTAAATCTTATATTCCTCAGTTTGTTTGGGCTACTAGTATCTGTGTTCATTTTATATACGTTTATTTTATACTATCCAATGCACTAGGAATCTGTAGTAGTGGATATATACAGTATAAACATATATTGTACTGTTAAGTTAAATAAAGAAATGCTTTTGATGATCTATGTTGCAAAATGCTGCTTATTTCAGCTATCTTACAAGGCCAAAGACATCTACAATTGCTATCTCTCAAGTAAAGCTACTATGCCGGTGAACATTGATAGTCAGGCTCAACTTGCAGATGATGTCCTGACAGCTCCACAGCCTCACATGTTCAAACAGCCACAACTGCAGGTCAGCATATCCACAAACCAATACACAAACATGTACTCAGACAGGCATAAAAAATCCCATTATTTGACAGGGCAACTCAAAGTAATTGTAAAACCTTCGCTTTCCCCCTCCAGATATTCAATCTGATGAAGATGGACAGTTATGCTCGGTTCCTGAAGTCCACTCTTTACCAGGAATGCATGCTGGCTGATGTAGAGGGACGACCTCTCCCTGACCCCTGTCCGATCCCATGTAGCCCTGCCCCCTTTAAACACAGCTTCACCTCTGACCGTTCCACGTTCTCCACACCTAAAAAGGTGCAAGCGTTGTTGCAGTACTAAAAGTTTGTGATGGTTATAAGAATCAGTTGGCATGATATGTACAAAAATAATTCTTTATGATCCATTTTTTCAGTCGTTTAGATGGTTACACTTTTCAATAAGGTGCTATTAGTTAAATGTATTAACTAACATTAGGTGACAACGAACAATTTAGTTTTTCAGCATTTATAAATCCTTGTCAATGTTAGTTCATGTCAACAGTTATTTGTGTTAGTTCATGGTGCATTTACTAATGTTAACAGTGACAACGTTACTAAATGCTGAAATTAACATGAATTAATATTAATAAATGCTATAGAAGTATTGTTCATTGTTAGTTCATGTTAGCTAATGCATTAACTAATGCCGGATTCACACATACTCCGTGTGCAAGTGCGTATGGGGTGCGGTGCGTAGAGCAACATGTGTGCAGTACAGATCCGTCATGCGCCATTGTGCTTTCAGAAATACTACGTTTGTAGCGCACTAGCGGTCTGCGTCTTCTGTGTGATTCAGTCACAATGGGTGCTTCCGATGATTAATCACAACGTAAGTTTTTAAAAAGGTTAACTCGATGCGTAAAGGATCGCTGCATTGACGTACTGTACCCCATCTATAACAGACAGACCGCACCGTATCCGAGTGCTGTGTGATGATCTAAATCGTTAATATGGGCACGTGAAACACTACGCACTGCACACAGAGTATGTGTGAACCGACCGTAATTGTTAACAAATAGCACCTTATTGTAAAGGGTTACCGTTTAGATTACATAATTACATAATTATGTAATCTCGCATAACGTGACTCTTACTCTAACCGCATTGGATTTTAATGCAATATCATGTGTTACAGGAAAACAGGAGACCCAAAACAGGCAGGTCAAGTGATGACCTCAGAGAGAAACATTCCGATAAGAAAAACGGCTTTTTCTCATGGTACAGATATCCAAGTATTGGAAAAGGACAAAAGAAAAGAGATGCCCCTGATTTATCTAACAGTAAGTATCCAATATCTTATTAGCAATAATGATACTTATGCGTCAAAGCGCATGCTTGTAGAGTGCCCCGTAGAGCTGAATAAGCCGACAATATGTACGTTCTTGTTAACAATGGATGTTAAAAAATATAATATTTGTATCAAGTGTGGAGAAGAAAGTTGTTGTTGATTTGCCCGTAAACCCTTGAAAAGTTTTTTAACAATCAAATATTTTAGTAGTTATACATGTTTTGTTGATATAAAATCTGTTTTTAATGTGTATCACCATATTGCATTTGCTATGTTGTGATTATTCATATGTGTGGACAGATTGTAATGGCTGGAGAGAGTCTCAGGGTTCCCTGTCCTCTGGTGCAAGTCAAGAACTGAACACCTCCTGTTCCGTAAACAAGAATGAGGTAAGAGGAACTATAAGAGGGCCTTTACTCGAAACATTTCGGCCTCAATCTTGTTTAGTTACTTAGAAAGTGCACAGTGTACACACTAGAAATTCTTGCTTTTAATGCCCCCTAACATTAAATGAAATCATCAAAATTCGTGGACAAAATAGACAAAACTCTATACTTTTCATGTTTATTGTACAAAATAATTTGGCAAAAAGGCAAACTACACCATATCAGGAAATTTGAGTTTTATTCAAATATGCACACAATGCATAGAAAATCAAAAGGCTCATAGAAAATATGGAATACATTGACTACAATTGTATCTGTTATTATTATTCATTGATCTGTTCTTTTAGTAATATGTTGTAGCTGTATACTCCTAGTCAAAAAATTTGGCCAGGACTCCATAAAGGGATGCTCTGCCAAAAAAAAACTGCCATGAATTACTCATCCTCAAATCGTTCAACAAACCTAGGACATCCGTTCATCTTTGGAACACAAATTAAGATGGTTTTGAAGAGGTCTGGGAGCTTTCTGACTACCCCGTAGACTACAATGCAACTGACTTTCAAAGCACAGAAAATTTGTGAAGACATTGTTGACATTGTCCATGTCATTCCAGTGTTTTTTTACTCTTTGCTCACTTTCTGTCCCTTGATAATCAGTTGAGTTGCAGTCTATGTGGTGTCAGAAAGCTCCCGGACCTCTTCAAAACTATCTCAATTTGCGTTCCAAAGACAAACAGATGTCCTAAGGTTGTTGACCGACTTGAGGATGAGTAGTTCATGGCAGGTTTTCATTTTTCGGCAGAGTATGACATTCAATTCTTGTCAAAGCTAAACTTCAGTTTACACTCCAAGCAGAACTGTGCAATATGTACAGTATGCAAAGTCATTAATGAGTCCAAAAATATTTGAATAGAACAAAGACCCCTAAGTTGGACATCACATTTGGTCACAGCTGTTCATGGCCAAGCTGTCTCAGTAAATGATAATAAATCAATAAGCCACAAAGAGGCTGTGTGTTCTTTGATTAAACCGTTGAAAATGTATGTTTATTGGGGCAACACAAAGTTCATTATTGATGATGATAGAACATGTTTTTTAATGCGGAAAGCAGTGTGAGCTGAGGACCTCTGATTCTGTTTGGGAGAAGGATGGAGAGAGATGCAGAAAAACGTGTACCGTAACACTGCCGGATGGCTCCAGTTGCTGTGTTCCTCTACGGCAGGGTGCTTCCATCAGGCAGGTTCTGCTGGAGCTCTGTCAAACACAGCACATCAACCTGGCTGCTGTCGACCTCTTCCTCACAGGAGGAGAGAAGGTATAGAGGGACATTAGACCTTTATGAGTTTTTAACTCTTTTATGTGTATTTTGTAATTGTGATGTCTGCCTGTTTATTCTTGTACTTCTTTGTTCCTTGTTTAGCCTTTGGTGTTGGACCAAGAAAGTATTACTCTTAGTTCCCGAAACCTTCGTCTTGAGAAGCGCACTTTGTTCAGGTACATTTTCTTCAAATTTAGTTTGATTGTGAAATCTTTCTTGCAAACATTGTGGCTTGGTTGGCGGTTTCTTATAAATAGTTATGTCCTGTCTGCTATTTTCAGACTGGACCTGGTTCCCATTAACAGATCGGTTGGATTGAAAGCAAAACCAACAAAACCTGTGACGGAGGTTCTGCGACCTGTGGTAGCCAAGTATGGACTCCACCTTGGAGACTTGGTGGCCAGAATAGTAAGTTACTGCTGGTAACCTTGATTATTTATGGTTGGATCTACTGTATATTTGCATTGTTTACTGTACATATGTCAGATCGGAATTCAGTTTAAAAAGTCTAAATAAGGCGATTGTTCTAATTTATGATCTAGGTTCAGTTTCTTTCCATTATGTGTTATTGCAAATGTGCACCTGATGAGCAGCTGTTACAGGGTGTGGAGTTATGTGGTATATAAGGCACTCTAACTCTCTACTGCAGTTTTCCCTCTTTTAAACATTAGATGGTGGTCAAAGCCAGTCCTCTGAGTCAGCCTTCAGAAGTTAATGGAATACAGCACTAAGCAGAGTTTAGAAACGAATGCCTTACCAGAAGCCAAAACCACTTTGCTCTACAGCTGGTTTATTTTTACCCAGTGCTTTATGAACATATATCTAAGTGCACAGATCTTTAGCAATAACTTAAAACCATATTAAGTAGATCTTTGTGAACAAACTGTGATGGACTAAATTGTCCTTACTATGTAAGTAGCCCACATGAAGCTAAGATGTTAAAGTTGCAGTTCAGAAGTTTGTCTAGATAACATTTTAAATTCTAAGCTTGAACAACTCTCCGCATTTCACAGCACCGCATCATCCGCACACATGGTGAACTGGCCGGTTCCTCTCCTTTGTAGTTTTTGACCTGGAAATTATAAATCATTATTAAAAGCTTACCGTTGGGAATTGGGGTAAAATAAGTCAATCATTTGTAACACTGATCAGTCTATGTACATTTACATTAATGCATTTGGCAGATGCTTTTATCCAAAGTGACTAACATTGCATTATCCTAAAAATTTGTTTCTAAGCATGTATTTGATCAATAATTGATTTCTGTTTATCTTTAACCCAAAAAAGTGACAAAGTGGTGCTTTAATTTAAGTTGAACAACGAGGCCAATACTAATCTACATGAAAGTCAACGTGAAATTTAAATGGGTCCTATCCTTAATATTACATTCCTAAATATGTTTTGAATGCTCTTTTTGTGCTGAATTTTAAACTTTTCTTGTGTTCAGAGTGGAGAGACGGACATTCTTGATCTCGGAGTGCCAATATCCAACCTTGATGGCCTACGAGTTGTACTAGAGAGGGCTGATCCAGCCAAAGGTCAACTCAATTCAATTCAGTTCAATTTGATATCATTTACTGTGTGTTCTCTCCTCTAATATTAAGTAATTTTGCTCAAGGTTGCTTCAACATTCTTTTGTGTAACTGTTTTGTTATACTCCTCCAACAGACAAATCTAAAACACCAGCAACCAAGAAAGACCTGACAAGAGAGGTGAGATGACTTAAGTTATTGAAACTGTGAGATGGCCTTTCTGACTCATACCTCTAAATGTCATGTGCATGTGCTAGCTTCTATAATTTTATTTGTTTCAAGTTTTTGTATGATCTACATGTGGTTAAGTGCTGAACAGGGAATGCCTTTTAGATATCGGACAAACAGTGGATCATTTGTAATTCGTAATTTGTCAGTTTCAGGAAAAAAAGCCAACTTATGACAATTTGGAGTTAATTCACTCCCCCTCAGGCCATCCAAGATGTAGTTGACATTGTTTCTTTGGTAGAAATGTAAGATTTCTGGTCTTTAAAAGTGCAAAAACAAGTTAGAGGCAGCACAATAAAAATCTTAATGGCTTAAGAGGGGCGTGACCAAAATGGTTTGAGTAGCACTGCCTTAAGGACATCTAGATGCCTGTATATGCTTTTTGGACTTTTAAAGACATGGAAACTGTGGACGAAACACCAAGGACTACTAATTCAGCAAAAATGTAACTGTTCTACTGAGGAAACAATGTCACTGACATGGCATGGTCGGAGGATGAGTAAAGCCCAGGATTATCCTATATCTGTCTTTGCTGCATTTCTAGAGATACAACAGCTCAAAGGGGAAACTGTTGAAAGGAGTTGGTGGTGACAAACATCCTCAGCCAGGAGCGTCAGATAGAAAGAAAGGCAAAAACAATCACCTAGATGAAACTGAGGGTAAATATTCGTTCTCTGATGCTGCTTAACATATTCATTAGACAGATCTCTGGAATACTTGGTTTATGAACTGGTTTAGATCGGTCAAATATTCTTGTATAATGAGCTGTACAATCGCACACTTTTATCTCCCATAGCAAGCTAACTCAAATTTATTTTCCTGACTGGTTCCTTATGATTGGCAAAAACGTTAAGTTAATTGCTATATATGTTCTTACTGTTTAACTCCCTCTTTTTTCCTAGAATTGTTTGAGTTACTCAGTCGTGCTCAGGGCAGTCGGGTCGATGACCAAAGAGGCTTGCTGAGAAAAGAAGACCTTGTGCTTCCAGACTTTCTCCGCATAAACCCTCATTCCGAGCCCCAACCTCACTGCTGTTCCACACCCACCTCTCACAAACCCGGCCATACCACTACCATTACTCTTCCCCAACCCCCCAAACCCAGTTCTTCTCATAGACATCCCCACTCACCCACCCACGAATCTCCCCCATTCGCTGCCCCTCTCTCCCCCATCTCACACTCCTTCTGTCCTCAGAATCAAGATGAGGAAGGGCTGGGCGATCTGACTCTGGTGGGGGAGGGGGATATCACCAGCCCAAACTCCACCCTGCTTCCAACTCCATTAAGCTCCCCTTATGAAGGCAGCCTGCCTGAGGCCAACTTCACTCCACCACCTTGTGTACACAGACAACCAAGCCCAGGTATTTCTCCCACCTGACTAGCCGTGAGTATGTTTGTGTGCGTATGTTGGGTGGTGGTTGTAAATGGATTATTAGAATATTAGAAAACACTACAAATTCTCCTGTGCAAAAGCAAATTTATCACAACAAATCTCAATAGCTAATTTCCCTTAAGTAAAAAGTCAAAATGTAAATAACTTGTGTTACAGATGTAGTATGTTTGTGTTGAATGTTTTAATATAAAAGAATGGTCTTTCCCTCAGGAGACAAAATTTGTATACAAAGTTTTGGTAGATTATTTTGTGACGTAAATTAATTACTGGAATTATTTTACATATAGGTGTATTAAGGATATGTATTTTTACTGTGTTTTGAGGGGTTGTACATTAAGTTCTGTTCAGTGTTGTTCATTTTAAAAACCTGTTTCTCATATATTTGTTTCATTTTTTATACTGTCTGTGGAAGTGTGCCCCTAACCATCTAATAATTACTCGCAATGGTCTTCAACAATGCTGAATCAAAAAAAGACTGATAGTATTTCACAATAAAATTGTGAATGAAAACATTTGAATATTTGAGAGCTATCCATTTGTACTCTCAAATCGCACAAATCGCATTGTTGGAATGCTTTTACATCCTCTTTCCTTGAGTCCTCTGTAGTTGATCATGTTTAGTTTGTGTGAATCTCTTTAGATTTAATAAATGCTATAGTAAAATCACACTAGACTTCCCTGTGATTGTGTCTGACATCCTTGCAACTTTGCTACTTTCTTACTTTCTTTATTTTATACATTTTTCGCAATTTTCTACCCTGCTTCTTGTTTTTAGTCCATGCTAGCTTGAATTACATTTTATACAAAGACCCTCACTGATCAAAGATTATTATGATGCATCATGGAATAGAATGAGTGCACTTAATAATGTCCACTATGGATTCGGACACCACCAAAAATGGTTGTTCCCTCAAATAGTGCACTATATTAGGGTATAGGGGGCTGTTTCTGACACAGGCGCTTTTAATACACGTCGCCGTGTATGTGTGTTTATAGTAGTTTGCATATAAATACTATGTTTCCACTGGTTGTAGTGGTGCAGTAAATCTACTTTTTGCTGAAGAAATGATAAGAAGTATGTCAGGCGGCACAAACATGCAGCATGGATGCTGCCATTACTGTTTGGGGAATACACGTGAATGCCGACAGACCCCGTAATACGCACGCCTTTAGAGTTTACACAGAAACGATAATGGTGTCGTTTGCCAAAACGTGCTATTTAAAACCTGTTTTCAAAAGTTTGTGTCTCAGTCCCCCAAAACGTTTTGGTGTAAAACGCATCTTTGATGACTTCCTGTACAGACACCTTTTTATAGTTAAGCTTGGGCTTTGTTTAATTATAAAATGAACTTGCTGCCACCTTGTGGTTAGATGGCCATTACTTCGACGGGTTTTAAAAAATATTGGTAATTCAATTTATTTGAATTACCAATTCACAACGTGCATTGTTCCAAAGCAGCTTTACAGGAGAAAAACAGAAAAACACAGGAATGGTAAAACACGGCACAGTGCATGGTGTTTATAGAACAAGCAAGATCATTCTAGAAAATAATATCTGTGAGCAAGCCAACAAGGCCCTGTGGCGAGGAATCCATACTCAAATGATAAATAAATGGAGAAAAAAAAACCTCTGGAGAAATCAGTCTCAGCCCGGAGGGCCAGGTCACCTCTGATGTTTCACAGCTGCACTCAGTGGCTTTGATTAAAAGTTACTGAGTAAATGTTTATGAAAAATAGGGAGAGCTTAAATTCCCAAACGCTCTCTGCTAGTAATGTTCAAGTTGAGTACTTACCAGTTATCGAAGAGACAATTTTGAAAGCAAATCCATTCAAAGCCACAATACTTACTGTCATGAACTGTGTTGGAAGAACCCAATTGCAGGCAGCGTTGGTGAAGGGGTTAACACACAGACTTTAATAACCAACAAAAAACACCCTCGATGGGGGGAAACACTAACAAAACTAAGATACAAAATTGAAACCAAACACTTCCCACAAGGGGGGCAAACCTAAACAACTAGAAATAACAAATAAAGACCTAGACTAAGAACATGACCAGGGAACATGGCAGGAGACAAGAACAGGAACCGTGTACCGCATACAAGTAAACGTACAAGTATAACGAACGAGCACAAGACAACAGACATGAGGGCATCTTATAGGAAAACTAACAAAGGAGATAACAATGGGCAGGTGTGGGTAATGAGACACAGGAGGAAAGCAATACTAGGAACGAGAGGGGCGGGGCCAATGACGAGACTGGAGAGAACACATATTATGTCCTGATTGACCCTAATCTGTTTCTCTCCACATAAAACACGTGGGTCTGTCATGATTCTGCCCCTAGACCAGAAAACCAAGACAAGATTAGGCAGAATCATGACAGAACCCCCCCCCTTAATGAACGCCCCCTGGCGTTCACCAAGGGAGAACACTAACAAGACAAGACCGACTGGGAAACAGACAACAACCAACAAAACATGGTAAACAAAACTAAGGGCAGACAAGCAAGAATTACAAAGGGGTTGGGGTGACATAATAAAAATAACAAACAAGGGAGGGGGGGAGGGGGAACAACAGCGTTCATGGGGGGAACAAAAGAGTCCATGGGAGGAAGTCCAACGGGTCTGGGACATGGGGGAACAGTTCTTGTCCCTGGCGCTCGGAAGCGCGGAGTCCCAGGAGACTTAGGGAACACCCTGGGGGGCGGCGCTCGAGGGCGCGAAGTCCCCGGCAGGGCAGGACTTGACGCCGGCTGGAAGGCCGGCAGGGCAGGACTTGACGCCGGCTGGAAGGCCGGCAGGGCAGGACTTGACGCCGGCTGGAAGGCCGGCAGGGCAGGACTTGAGGCCGGCTGGAAGGCCGGCTGAGGAACAGGACTTGAGGCCGGCTGGAAGGCCGGCTGAGGAACAGGACTTGAGGCCGGCTGGAAGGCCGGCTGAGGAACAGGACTTGAGGCCGGCTGGAAGGCCGGCTGAGGAACAGGACTTGAGGCCGGCTGGAAGGCCGGCTGAGGAACAGGACTTGAGGCCGGCTGGAAGGCCGGCTGAGGAACAGGACTTGAGGCCGGCTGGAAGGCCGGCTGAGGAACAGGACTTGACACTGGAGTGGGTGCAGGCGGGACCACCGGACTCGGGACCACCGGACTCGGGACCACCGGACTCGGGACCACCGGACTCGGGACCACCGGACTCGGGACCACCGGACTCGGGACCACCGGACTCGGGACCACCGGACTCGGGACCACCGGACTCGGGACCACCGGACTCGGGACCACCGGACTCGGGACCACCGGACTCGGGACCACCGGACTGGACGGGACCACCGGACTGGACGGGACCACCGGACTGGACGGGACCACCGGACTGGACGGGACCACCGGACTGGACGGGACCACCGGACTGGACGGGACCACCGGACTGGACGGGACCACCGGACTGGACGGGACCACCGGACTTGAGACCGCCCTCCGTTGCCTCTTCTTCCTCAGCCGAGCCACCCGCCTGGTGGTCGGCTGAAGGAATGATGAGAAGGGCACGGGCGGCTCGGGATTGGAGGCCTCGGACGAGGACCCCCAGGATTCCCGTCTCCCACGCTTGCCACCAAAGCTGACTGCGGGTGAGGAGGCTGTAGGTGGTGGAGCAGGTGGTGTGGTGCTGCCCATAACCCCGATCTGCAGGGCACGACCCTCTGGAACTACGGCCAGCGGAGATGAATAGTCAAGTTGGCCTGAGATCCTGAGCTCCGAGCGTGCGACGGCGCACCTCCACACATCCTCAAACTCCAACGGCTTCAGCGATCTCATCTCCGCTGGCGAAAGAGGGTCCCTCAGACCGGCGTTAAATAGCACCGCCAGCTCCTCCTCACCCCGGACCATCTCCTCTGCGACATCCAGGAACCTGCCCAAATAACTTTCCAAGTCAGTATTCCCTTGTTGGACGCCGCAGAGAAGACGAGGCTTCCGGGACCGTGAGGTCATTGCTGCCTGCTGGGTTCAGTAATGGCTCGTTCGTTCTGTCATGAACTGTGTTGGAAGAACCCAATTGCAGGCAGCGTTGGTGAAGGGGTTAACACACAGACTTTAATAACCAACAAAAAACACCCTCGATGGGGGGAAACACTAACAAAACTAAGATACAAAATTGAAACCAAACACTTCCCACAAGGGGGGCAAACCTAAACAACTAGAAATAACAAATAAAGACCTAGACTAAGAACATGACCAGGGAACATGGCAGGAGACAAGAACAGGAACCGTGTACCGCATACAAGTAAACGTACAAGTATAACGAACGAGCACAAGACAACAGACATGAGGGCATCTTATAGGAAAACTAACAAAGGAGATAACAATGGGCAGGTGTGGGTAATGAGACACAGGAGGAAAGCAATACTAGGAACGAGAGGGGCGGGGCCAATGACGAGACTGGAGAGAACACATATTATGTCCTGATTGACCCTAATCTGTTTCTCTCCACATAAAACACGTGGGTCTGTCATGATTCTGCCCCTAGACCAGAAAACCAAGACAAGATTAGGCAGAATCATGACAACTTACTAACTTGCCTCGAACTAGGTCGCCATCTCTTTTTGAAACATAAAATTGTAGGTTATCTGTGACGTCCTTATCTTTCCTATCATACCAGAAAGCTACAGTAAGTTATTAAATCATTATTATAAGTTTGCTGTTGCGAATTAGAGTAAGAAATAAATGCAGATTTATTTTTTAACTTAGTGAATAACTGATATTTAATTATTAGAAAAGCAAGGATTGCATCTTTAATTTCATGTTTATCCAGTATTCAAGTATTATGTACAGAATTCAATTTCAAATGTGACGTACATGATCAAAAACCAAGGTTTAAATAAGCAAGTGGTTATTATAATTTTTAGTTAAAGGGATAGTTCACCCCAAAATGAAAATTCTGTCATAATTAACTAATTTACTTAATTTCAAACCTGTATGGCTTTCTTTATGCAAAACACAAAAGAAGATATTTTGAAAAATGTTAATGAAAACTATCCCTTTAAAAGAGTTAAGTAAAACATGTGTTATTCCCCATTGAACCATTATGCACATTTTTGTTCAAAATAATAGCAGCGTGTTTAATAAAGTGAGTAAAGCTCAAAGTCCTTATAATAACTTTTATTTCAATAGACAAATGCAATGGTAACACTGCACATCTATCTTCTATTCTAAATCAAAACATGAAGAAAAAAGTAGCATTATTGTTATTACTAGAATCGCATTGTCTGCATTTTTCTTTACAAAGTCAAACGTTTACTGTATAAAATGAAAAATGCTTGAAGATTTAGCGTTCTTGTGAATCACTGAACTAATATTAGTTGTTTAGCCACAGTTTCTGAGAACTCCTTCACATCTGTGTTGCATGGCGTTGACCAACTTCTGGTATTCCAGCCAAGGACGATTGCACTTCAGTCCACAATTCCTCTGCATTTCTTGGTTTTGTCTCAGAAACAGAGTTTTTGATGTCACCCCACAAGTTTTCTATTGGATTAAGGTCTAATAATCTTGCTGGTCTGGAAACAAGATGCTGCTCGCTTACTGGTGTGTTTGGGGTTGTTTGTCTTGTTGAAACACCCATTTCAAGGCCATTTCCTCTTCGGCACAAGGCAACATGACCTCTTTAATACTCAAACTGATCCATGATCCCGGAATCCGATAAATAGGTCCAACACCATAGTATGAGAAACATCCCCATATCATATCACAGTGTACTGTGGCTTGAATTCAGTGTTTTGGGTCGCCTGACAATCTATCTGCGGGCCCCTAGACCCCAAAAGAACAATCTTGCTTTCATGAGTCCACAAAATATTGTGCCATTCCTCTTTAGGCCAATGTGTTCTTTGGCAAATTGTAACCTTTTCACCACATGTTGTTTTTTCAACTTTGTGGGGGGTTCTTGCGGATAGCTTGGCTTTACATAGGGATCTTCTAATTGTTACAGTACTCACAGGTAACATCAGACTTTCTTTGATCACCCTGGATCTGAGTCTTTGCCATTTTGGCTATTCTTTGACCCGTTCGAATGGTAGTTTTCCGTTGTCTTCCATGTCTTTATGGTTTTGCTTGCCATTTTAAAGCATTTGAAATCATTTTAGCTGAGCAGTCTATCATTTTCTGCACTTCTTTATATGTTTTTCCTCTCTAATCACCTTTTTCTAATCACTTAAATTATTTTGAACTTAACTGTATGTACCTGACTGACTTTTGTTCAAACTCCTTGTTCAAGGTACAAAGAAAAGAAACGCATGCACTTCACCGGTAAACCATCAGGCGAAACAGTGTCCCAACTCAACAACCCAAGACAACTCTCCTGTGCTGGACAGTGGAGTCGATGTGGATGGGGTAACCTTGGAAGACAGTTTTGAGGGCTATGCAGCTGAGCTTCGACTGTACCAGAGCAAAATGAGAAACAGCGTTTACTCATCCACAGAACCGTCCTTCCCACTTAGCGGCATGCTTGAAGTGAACGAGAGCGATACAGTGCAATATAAAGCGACAATTGTCTGACGAAAGCTGTTTCTTCTTCCAGGTATAAGGAGCCAAAATGCATACATGTAAAATACTGTGTTAATAAAATGAAAGGGATTGTTCATAAACAACTTGTAACTACATTATTCTTTATTAATAATAAATAAATGATGATAATAGTCTAAAATAGTCTATTTCAAAAGATCCTTAGGGTAAGTGCAAATGTTCTCAAATTGGAGCTTGAAATAATATTATTTGTACTGATTTTGAATTATTTAACTATTATTAAAATTTACATAACAAATTGAAAATACTTATATTAGCCTTGATATGTAATAATTTATTAAACATCAAATTCATAGCTATGCATTATTTATACAAAATATACATTCACAAAATAAATCTTTAGATCATTCAAATCTTCTGTATACAAACTTCTGCATAAGACTAATATAGCAAAGTAATTGATCCAAATACCTATAAAGAGGTAAAGTAAGGCTAAACAGTCTCAATTTCACAAATTAAGAGCAATATTTAATCAAGAATAAAACTAGTGATGTTATTTTGTACCGACTGTGTACACGCGCACACATAATTTATGAAGATGTTTTCACTGAATGGTGACTTTAAGGGACCAGCAGTCAAAGACCTTTCAGTGTTGGAGATTAAGTTAAAATAAACTCTCAAAATTGACTGCCAGATTGTAGAAAATAGATGATACACAGTGGAACAATATGTTAACAATATTATATCACTTAAAAATTATAATATACAAAATGAATGGTAGAACGATTGATGTGGTTTGGAATTGCAAAAAATCAAATTATCACACCCATGTATTACATCTTGTTGTAAAAATACGGAGCACCTGTAAGAGTCGAATCTGTAGCAAATATCTTAATCAAAGAGAAAATGTTTTAGGATTTGTGCACCTCTAAAGACTTTGACCAATTGAAACTTATTTGGTGAGAAAAAGAGATAGGAATGGTTCCTCATAAAAAACAATTTTGTTAGTGACTTCAAATTTACCGATGCACTTGTGTGATTTTACAACCAAAAACTCCACTCTCACAGGTGCTCAGCTTTGCTATGATAACACTGTAGTAGTCACAGTGTAGAGAGGTCTGTGGTGTGCTGTAGGCCCACATCTGTTCAGGCCAACATACGATCTCTGCTGGGTCTCACATAAAACAGAAGAACTGCAATACATTCATACCCATTTTAAAGTGTCCATCCAGTCACAAATTGTCACGAGAGTATTCACATAATGGTAACACTTTAGATAATTAAACAGATTTAACAGCGTTACTAATTGTAACAATAAAGTACCTCTACAGTACCTATATGTTGGTAAAGGGGAACAATATGCAACGTTTGGGGAATGAAGGGGTAAGAGATTAGGAAAATATTTTTTTTGTCTGTGCTTCATTCGTGTTTTCTTTGCACAAAAATGGAACAGATAATTTACCAAAGATGGGATGCTGAGGCCGAATATTTTTTGTGTGTGTGCTGGACTGGCACATTTTTATGAATTCATGTTCTAAACAATGTATACATTGGTTGTGTGTTTTGTGTTCATCCTGTGAAAAGGTTTT
Organism: Barbatula barbatula; assembly: GCF_947034865.1. NCBI lineage: Eukaryota > Metazoa > Chordata > Actinopteri > Cypriniformes > Nemacheilidae > Barbatula > Barbatula barbatula. Next base: position 27,635,421 of record NC_136766.1, read on the forward strand.
TGAGGGGGAGACCACAAGCAACATAATTTACCAGTTTTGGAAATATTGTTTTGAATTTAGCGAACCTATTATTGACATTGAAAGCTAAATATATTTAACAATGAACATTTGTGCTGTTTTATCGAGCACCAGTTCTAGATTGCTGGCAGTCTCTCTAGCCTGGCTTTCACAAGGCTTTCATGATCTCCTTTTGTTTAATATTTCCGGGTTGCACCAAATCCACCAATGTTCCAAAAGACAGTGCTTCAGTGTTTCTGACACAAATCGACATTGTTACGTATCCTTGCGCAAGTGGATGTTACAGTACCCTTCAATGAATACTCTTACACGAAACAGGTTCAGGTAAAAGTTGCCAGAATTTATTGGTGGCACTCACACAAAGGCTACGCACAAGGATGGTCCCCAAATTACCTTAGCAGAGATGAGCTTTCACATGCATACACGCAAAACAAAAGAAATACACGCAAATCATAACATGACTTTCAAAAGAATACCCTAGTTAAACACTGCACATACGGTTAAAAAATGTTCACACAGTTGGAGTTCAACAGAAAACAAACAAAAATAACACTAGGATTAGAGGAAACATCATACATCAAAAGAAACCAAAAACAAACCCCATACAAATAAAAAAATAACAGCAACGATCAGGCCTCACAGAGCCGAAATAGCGGTTTCCGTACTGCAAAGGAAAACAAACATCTATTATAATTACATTAAACCCACATCCCCGAATATACAACCCTTCGTACCCATCTCACTAGTCCAATGAGACTAGTATGTCACAACGTTCTGATTCCGGCATGAACATCCGTCTACTTTGGACGCCACCCAGCTACGATATACAAACATGAAAACAAACATCCCATCCACCACAATAATCAGATGGGTTCTCTTTACGATATTCCCACTGAAAATGTTGCACAGGACAAGTCCACGATGCCGCATGAGTCAGTGTGTCACCCTTTATTCCTGCCGGCCAGCAACACACATGCTCTGAACTATTACCAAACCCCTTCTCTTGTTCACTTGTTAAGTGGACATATGTATCAAGGCAAACAATGTGCATCAATGTGTTGTCAAGCACCAACAGTCTGGTTTTCAGACACGTTTAATACATGAATGGAGCCTTAGATGATACACAGACCTCTGTGCCTCTTATATTTGATTATTCCAGACAATATAACAAAAAGAAAAAAAGTTGATGGTTCGTTTTTCTGTATGCGCAAACATTAAAAACTTTTCAGCTTGAAACGGCAAATCCAATAAACACTCCTTGAAGGACTACCACTTAAAAACAGTTTTATTCATCACTTGATGTCATAGCCGTTTTAAATTACAGTCGACCGAAGCCAAATTCCTTCACATTGAGGGGCCCAACAGACACCTGCTCCCACCGTAGATCTATGGAGAACAGACAAGTAGTGAGAAACTTCAAAGACCATTATCAGAATAATTAGTAGTTTGTCAATGTGTAAACCCATACCTCCAAGAACCTGATCGCTTGCACTACTGCTACAAGTTGAGTCACAGCAGCCACACACCTGATCAGATTCATCTACAGACACCCACCTGCCAAACAAAGATAGACCCTCAATGGTAAATGTCACCCTGCGGACCCAGTGAAGACTATTTTGGTTAACATACCCATTAGGGGAGAACGAGCAAGCCTTCTGCTCAGGATTTGTTGGAGTGGCTACAGGAACCGCCTTCAAAATACATGTGATGTACACCTGCAAAGACAACAGGGTTCAAACGGTGCACTTTAATGTAATTCAAATGAAGGCAAATACATACCAGCCCACTGTTCACTTGCTGGAACCTGAAAGCCTCCAGCTGAAACTGCAGCTTCTCAATTTGTGTTCGAGGCAGGTAGCGAGAGCTCGAGCCGGTGAACTTGGCATCAACCAGGCACCTGGTGAAGAAACAAGTTAAATGACCATTTACCCAGCCTATCCTAGAAGTGTTTCAGGGCATGTCTTACCCATTATTCTCAATGAATGAGTATCTGGGGTCAGAGTTCACATCAGGGGATGCAGAGGCAATGCAACGGTCCACAAACACACGGAGAGGTACATGGTTGTACGTCTTCACAAAGGCCTCAATATTCACAATGTCACCCAGGAAGTACTGGTTTGAGGGTCTCTCAAACTGCCACTCATCTGTTTCAAGTACATAAGACAAGGTCTACAAAATGCAGTTGAAACTACATTAAAAGCTGAAGCTGTATAATACAAACCAGTCATAAGCTTGAGGGAGAAGACCAACCCCTCTTCAGCGACCTTCGTAGCTGCATATGGTACCCAAGTGGGTAACAGGACATTGCTGCTCACATTATGCATTCTATAGATTATAGAAAAAGTAGGTCACCACAAACCGCAAAATCTTTTAGTACACGCATGAGTATACAGCCATCTTGAACTCAGAACCTCACCTTGGATAGTGACACTCAATACTGACAACAGCACCACTACTCCTGACAATAGGAACACCATTTGAAGCCTCTTGAGGAGTATAGACCAGGGTGAAGGCATAAACAAGCTCATCTTCGGTCACCTAAAGAAACAAGAATGTTTTCAAAGAGTTCAGAACCTAAACACCTTTGGCAAGTAGAGGCTCAAACTTCTCACCGTTAACATGCTGCCACATCCATGCAGTTCTGACTCAAAGATGAGCACTCGAGCACTATTGTCCTGCCCTATTGGTTCACAGCCTCCCAGTGCAAAACCAGAAGCCATTAATGGTTTTCCAGTCCCAAAGAAGTCTTCCATCACTTCCACATACACTGAATTCTCACCGCACTGAGCCCCTACACTATTTGGAGAAACAGGGGACTTCAGCTCAAAAGGAATCCCAGGCTGTACCGGTTCTTCTGGCAGTCTTGGAAAAGTCCACGTCAGTTTTTCTATCGGACCCTGCAAAAGCTGTTTTGATTGATCAACGACAGGATCTTGCCCAGGCCTTAAACCAACCATACCAGGAGTCTGCATTGGAAACTGAGAAGGAAATCTCTGTGGCACAAGCATGGGGTTGTTAGTTTGGGGAAACTTAGGCATCCTAGTTTCACTCTGTTGAGGAACTTCCATATGTGACCGATGCCTAAATGTACGAGGTGTCTGCGCTTGAGCTGCTCTTCCCCGCCATTGTGCATCAGACAAGGCAACTGCAAGAACAAGCCCCAAGCCAAATCCAACTTGCCACAACCCCATTATTGCCAAACATAAGTTTCCATGAAGCGTTAGCAACCAAGAATCAAAATATTATACATTTGGAAATCAGGATGGCTCCGCCCCTCTTGTGATTAGCATAATGTATCTCTAGACTTGTTAAATTACCTAACCAGCTAGCAACAGGTGGATGTTGTTAGACATTTATTACCCAGATGGAATTATACTCTTGCTTATTTTAATTAGACCTGTCAAGTTAAAACACAACCAAACTTAACGCATAGCTGCACTTGATTCTGTGGTTCTTGTGGTTTTTATGAATTCAGACACATAGCCACACAGCTTTATACTCTAGAAAGTATCTAAAATAATAAACCTTAATATCAAAACTTTGCAGAGACCATGAATATAACAGTTCAAACTATTTATTGTGAATTTACATTACAATTGTATTGTGATTAGACTGTGTGAACAAATCTAGAATGTGTGGTAGGGTGTTAAACTTGATTCAGCATGACCTATATTATATGCAGGACAGTACCGACACAAAATGGGACAGTTTGCATCTCATGAGACATTGACTCTGCTGTATATACTGATCTGAGAGCAGTTGACTGCTTTCTGTACACTTCCCATTAATTGTCCAGTCGAGGTCGATGTGTTAATGCATAATGATTGTGCTCATCAATGCCCCTTTTTACTCGGCCCTCCAATAACAGCGTAAAACTGTATAAAAAGTATTGAATCAAGAAGTATTTACTTGATGAGAAAACTGACCTATGAAAATAAGAAAAAAATATGAAATTTCAGTGAATTTGTGCTTAAAACAAGCAAATAAATCAGCCAATGTGGTCAGAAAAAGAATCTTGAATTAAGGTTTACCTTTGTTTTAGTCACTCAATTCAAGATTATTTTATTATTTCCTGGGAAACAAGAAAACAATACTAAGTAAGAAAGTTATTTTTTGCAGTGTTGTTTTGGAGGCCATGTCAAAGACTTACAGTAAATCACATTGAAATAAATGTTTAAAATTAAACTCTGATGCTTTTCACACACTGGGTCACACTTATGAGTGTAAGTTATGCCTATTGTTGAAATTGATAGTTAACTATAATATTTAACAATGAACATTTGTGTAGTTTTGTCAAGCACCAGTTGCACTTCTAGATTGCTGGCAGTGTATTTAGCCTGACTTTCACAAGGCTTTCATGAGTGGCTCCCTCTAGTGGGTATACGGCATGTACCTGCGTATCACGTAGACCACCGCCTGGCAGCGAGATCAAAGTTTATCTTAACTCTCATTTTCAACAGCTCTATTGAACTATTTAACTTAAAAATCTGAAATAGATTTAAGTAATTTATAATGAACCACAATGGAGTACATTTTGAAAATATAGGCTAGGTACATTGTTCTAACTTTGTTTTTGGGCGGACAGTGGCAATAAAGTCTAAAAAGCGCACCAAATTGTTGAAACTAAATTTGTCTTCATCCATCTGAAATTGGAGCTAAAATTAAACCCATGTTAATGGCAGGTATGAAACACAAAATTATAATTTTTGCATTTCTAGTCTAAAAAAGATAAATCCTATTTTTAAGCGCTCTCTTAACAGCACAGTCATTGTTGTTGTCAGTTTATTACAACTAAAGGGTAATTCAGTAGAGGGAGCGAACAGAAAGTAAGCAACAGTTATGGCTGGGTTTCCCGAAACCGTCTTAATGCTACGTCATTCTTAAGAACAACCTAGTGATACAAATGTGTTTTGGAAACCCAGCCATGACCAGGTTAAGATTCGATACCCTTTCCCTCTCTGCCACTCTTGTACCCCTGCAAACGAATTAGACACATATGGCTTGAGAACGATTAAAATGAACAACCCACTCAGGGCCCTTTTCTTGTGGCCCTATTCGATACAAAACATCCGTAACACGCTCAAGAACAACAAAAGAGCCCACAAAACGCCTTTGTAACTTCGAACACCCCCCTCGTTTACGCGCTGTATTTTAAAAAAACTCTCCTTCTGTATAGCACTGATGGGAAATTTTTAGATCAAAATACAGATTCTGTCGTCCTGAAGCTTTTATGTGGTGAATTTTCACAGCCTCCGCTACCGTAGACAACCTCTCTGCTACTTTGACCACATAGTCATTTACCGAATTGTATGGGATTCAATGAGGAACAGTATTATTTAAACACTATTCTCCAACAAAGTTGTAAGAATTACTATGAGCTTCGATTACAATCATGAGCTTTGATTACAATAATATTTTCCACCACCCTTTGCAAGGGAAATAAATAGCTTTAAATTTAATTGATTATGATCATTATACTTATCTGGATCAAATTACTGTTAATTTTTAGAACTATGGACCATTTTTACACACCAGGACCACAGGGGCTCCTTACGGAATACAGGAAGGCTGTATGATACCACTCACCTGCATATCCTTAATATGCTCCGCCACTTCAGATGTAAATGAAAAGGGACACCACACAGGGGTAAAATAATGGGCTTCGCAACCCCCGTATCAGTTACTGACTAAATTAGCCTTTCCATGCCATTCATACCAGAACTACTTCTATCTTTAAATAATTTCCCAATTAGAATGTTGTTCAACACAAAATCTCAGTGACCCTGCTTGTGAACACCCAGCAAAACTATTTTACTGATGTCTACATAAAAGCATCCTACAGAATATTCTGTGAAAATATAACAGCAATATCTTCAATATTGACCGCATAATGCCGTTTTAAAGATTGAAATGAATGCTTGAAATTAATCTTTGACGATGGTTATCTTATAATTTATTAGATTATGAGTCTTTAACCTGGGTTTTCAAAGGGTCACAAATGTTTAAATGCTGATCAATAATGCTAAATGTATATAAAAACGTTATGGTCCCATAAAATATGACTATTCTCATCGAAACGTTGGAGACTTATAACAGTAAACAGACTGACAGATACAAATACTATAATATTGCTGCATTTTGTTTACTGTTGTGTGTCATTTTACTCTGTGTGTCTGCACTAATGTTGTTAATATAAGCACGTGTCTGCTGCCCTTCATATGCGGCGCATCTTTGGCGGGAGAAGCAGCTAATTTCGGAAGCTGGCTGAGTGAGAATATCAGTGGAGGCTGAAGCACAAATGCTTCCATTAGAAATCGACTCATTGGATGTTCCTGTGTGTGTATTTCACCTTCACTTCCAGGTGCCTCGGTGTGTGTTTCTTCGGTGTCATTGTCTAGATGTGTTTTTTTAAACTGCCTCATGGTTAATTAGCCATGTTTACATGATCATTGAAAGAGACTCTACAGACAGCGATATTGCCGCGCAGTGTAACCTGACATCACGTGAGCACATTCTTAATCAAATTAGGATATTACTATTAATAAACAAACATTTCAAATGTTATTATTTAATTTATACAAATTTAATTAATAAATTGGGTGGGCCAGCAGTAAATCTGGGTTGGCCCAGGCCCACTCGTAGCTCCACGCATTCATGGAAGTCTGCTGAGATTTTTCCGTATTCTGTCTTTTTCTTTAAGGTTTTATTGGCGGTTGACAAACATCAAAATGGTGTATTACATAACATGTTCCATAGTTTCTTCTTGCCCACAAAAGTCACACAATCATTCACATGATTACCCATTTTAAAAGTGTGCTGTTTAGTCTTGTATGTCCAAATCTCATCCTTGATATTATTATCTCTTCTCTTCTATTTTTTCCTGCACTTCTCATCCATCCGACTTTCCTTTGAATTCTGTAAAACCACATACCGTTCTTCTCCCTATCCCATTGTTTTTTCCACCTTATCCTCAAACTTTCCTTAATAATACTCTTGATTTCATTCTTAGTAATACTAACACTTATGTTAATATCATTGTTTTTAATGGCTTCTTTTGCTGCCTTATCTGCCATTTCATTTCCTTTGATACCAATATGTGCAGGTACCCATAAAAATGAAAACTGATTTCAATGGTTTTATCTTAATAATAGTGCAATCATTTCCCCTGTATAAACAGATAACTCATCACTGATCCTTTTCCTTATTGAAACCTGAAACTCTGGAACAATAAAAGCAACTCCTATCTTATTATCTATACTCTTTGATGCATCTGTGTAAATCTGAACATAGTTGTGGTACTCATTAATATATGTCTGCGCATTACATGAATTACATTCCTTTTCCTTGTTTTTCTTTTCTAATAATTTAAAATCTACTATTGCATCTGAAAGTAACCAAGGCTTTATTACTGGTAACGGTACTGCTGCTCTAACGTTTAACTAATTCATTTTAAGTTCTATTGCTTTCTCTACTGTCCATCCAAAAGCCTTTTGTTTTCCACCTCTCTTTTTCCCAACTAGGCTTTAAAGTGTCTTATGTTTGATGCTCTTGATTGTGACCTTGCAAATTAGCCCAATAACTGTAACCTTCTAATTTCTAATGACATTCCTCCCATTTCTACCTGTAGTGCGATAATTGGTGTAGTTTTTATAGCTCCTGTACATTATCTCAATACCTGATGCTGTATACTGTCAATTCAATTCAATTCAATTTTATTTATATAGCGCTTTTCACAATTTGCATTGTTCCAAAGCAGCTTTACAGGGGAAAAACGAAAAACCCCCCCAAAAAAGGTAAAACACAGAACATGAATAGTTTAACTTTATAAAAAAGACCTAGTAAATAATATCTAATGTCAGCATCTCCTGGTGGTTTATTTAGCATATTTTGCATTAAGTGAATGCTTGGCTGAAAAGATGCGTCTTTAATCTAGATTTAAATTGGGCGAGTGTGTCTGATCCTCGAATAATATCAGAAAGGCTTTTCCAGAGTTTAGGCGCTACGTATGAGAAAGCTCGACCCCCTTTGGTGGATTTAGTAATTCTAGGTATTATCAAAAGTCCTTTGTTTTGAGATCTTAGAGAGCGTGATGGGTTGTAGTGTGATAGAAGCTCTGTTAGGTAGGTAGGGGCTAAACCCTTTAAGGCTTTATAAGTGATTAAAAGAACTTTAAAGTCAACACGATACTTAATGGGTAGCCAGTGAAGGGTTGATAAAATTGGGGTTATGTGATCGTATTTTCTGGACCTGGTAAAAAAAGTTGAAAAAAACTGTAGTTTGTTTATTGATGATGCAGGACAACCAATAAGTAGCGCATTACAGTAGTCAAGTCTTGAGGTCATAAATGCATGAATAAGCTTCTCTGCGTCAGCAACACATAGTATATTTCGTAACTTGGCAACATTTCTTAGGTGGAAAAGGCTGTTTTTGTGACATTTGAGATGTGATTTCGAAATGACAGATTGCTGTCTAATAAAACACCTAGATCTTTTACTGTATTTGTTGGAGTAACAGTTTATCCGTCAACTTGCAGTTTATAATCCGAAATGTTCGGTTTGTGTGTCTTTGGTCCGATAAGTAATATTTCAGTTTTATTAGAATTTAAAAGAAGGAAATTACAGGTCATCCAATGTTTTATTTCTTCAATTCACTCTGCCAGTTTGGATAGCTGGGAGGAATCATCTGGTCTTGATGAGATATATAGCTGAGTATCATAGCAATGGAGGCTAATTCCATGTTTTTTAATAATGTTTCCGAGGGACAGCATGTATATGAAGAACAGCACAGGTCCCAGAACCGATCCCTGAGGTAATCCATAATTTACTTGCGTTAGATTTGATGATTCCCCATTTAAATGGACAAATTGATGTCTGTCTGACAAGTAAGATCTGAACCATTGTAGTGCCTCTCCCTCAATACCGGTATAATTGTGTAAGCGATCTAGAAGTATGTTATGGTCTACGGTATCGAACACAGCACTAAGGTCAAACAGGACCAAAAATGAAATGTTACCTTTATCTGATGCTATAAGCAGGTCGTTTGTAATTTTAGATTCAGTTCTATGATGCGGTCTAAAGCCTGACTGAAATTTTTCGTGTATTTCGTTATTTTTTAAGAAAGAGCACAACTGAGTGGACACTACTTTTTCTATATTTTTAGACAGGTATGGGAGATTTGAAACCGGTCTATCAATTGGATCTAAGTTTGGTTTCTTGATTAGAGGCTTAATGACGGCCATCTTAAAGGGTCCTGGGACATGGCCTAGATTAATTGACGAGTTGATAATGTTATAAATGGGCTCAATTGCAACAGGTTGTAACTCTTTTAATAATTTAGTTGGTATGGGGTCTAATAAGCAAGTTGTAGGTTTAGATGTTGCAATAAGTTTAATTAAATCTTCCTGTTTTATAGGTGAAAAACACTGTAGCCTTTTTTTAAAGAATCAGTTTATTCATTCAAATGTGTATACATAGGTACATAAGTTGAAATTCAACTCGGTCGGTTTGAGTTAACATGTCTTGATACACAAGTCAGTCAGAACCTGCCTAGCATTAGAAAACCATAATGTTCATCCTTGGCTTTCTCCACAAAATTTATTTTAATTTCAATTTAAGAGAGTCAGCCCACCTTCACCCAAAAACAATCGCTGTATTGATTAATACTTTGGTTGAAGTCAACGTGAAAGTTGTATGCTAAATCAAAAACTCAAAGGTGATTTTCCCCAGTAAGACAGTTTTCGGGTCCAAACACTTTACAGATACCACTTAGGCTAGGCTTAGGGGTAAATCCCTATATTCTTAGTTGTTCCCTGGCAGAGTTCAACCCATATTTGGATATCAGGATGGTTTTTGCAGATATGCGACCTATATAGAAAGAATGGGTTCAAACATCAAAGAAACATCTGCAGTACTGTAATGATGCATTGTAGGTCAAATTAACCATGATCTCGTTTTATTTAAATTAGATTAAATGAAAGCTGAATAACAAAGATCTGTCAAAATCTTTTTGATCTGTTCTGATAAATATGTCTTGTTTTTCTTCAGTTCGATCACTTTGTTGGTTGGTGATAAACTCATCCTTTAGGGATCTGTTGATTTGATCGAACCTTCGCAATGATGCCTGTGGACTTCCTCTCCTTTAATCCAATCAAAATAGTTTTATGATTACATAGACCACAACAGCTGGGGAGGCGACCAAATCCACTTCCATTCTATAATATTATGAGGTGTTGTAAGTAAAACCTCCATGCTTTTCATCTGCGTTCTTTCATAAAATCTGGACCATGCACTTGAAGGAGGATGGCACACCAAAAAAATTAACTACATAAGTTAAAAGCTGGAAAAGCCAGTGCTTAAAAAATTCAAAAATGGCAAATATTCCTCCCATTTTTGCCCATGAAGCGTCAGTCACTGAAGTACTCAGCACTGACTGGAGGTCGTGGTGTCAGAAAACAGCTCAAGCTGCTCATACTTGGTCAACATGACCAAGTTGGTGCCCATTTGCAGGCTGATTGTCGACTGGTCCAGAGGATTTTCCATTCCTGTTTTAGGGTCATAAAGATGACGCCGTGTGCCATATGATGTCATGCCTTTCTGACTGGCAAACTTATTGGTTCCCATTGACGTTGCAGTCCAATGATATTGCGTCCCTCCCTCAGCTTCTGAGGAGCAAATCTACGCTGCTGTTTCTCTGTGTATTTTACTCCAATATCATATTTACAGTGAAAACCTTTAGATTTAGCCATTCCGGCCAGGGTGATAAGAGTGCATTGCACCTGAGTGTGATTGACTTTCTCAAACAGGTCATTGGCCTCGAATATGTTGTGTGGCTTCAGTCCATACTCTTGAATGGCTCGTACAAAAGTTACTGATATTTTCCAGCTGATGCCAGTTTTGAGGTGAGTTATTGATCTTTCTCATGGAGCCGGGCTGAAGGATGTTAATGAGCTTGCACAAGACAACTCCATTTTTCAATCCCTCCATGATGTTGTCTGGAAGTTTGTCTATTAAAAAGTCACTGTCTAACTTTCTAATAGACTTACCTGCTGCTGATCCATACACCACAAAACCATACTGATCTAATAAACCCATATGGCCTTTAATGCCATCGTATCTGCCCCCATGCTCACTTCTTACTAAACACCTCATTATCACTTTCTTACATTTGTCCAATATTTTCTGGATATGCATCGCCAATGTAATTATTTCGTCAGACCACAACCCTTAAAACTTAAAATGTTTAACTCTTTCCAGTTCTTGATTATATAATTTTAACTTTACCTCACTTCCAATTGTTTTCCTTGTAAAAAACAATATCTTTGTCTTGTCAACTGAGAATTTAAATTCCCACCTAAATGACCATTCTTCAACTATTGTAATAGCCTCCTGTAATATTTTAACAATAAAATCAATGTTCCTTCCTATTTTCCAGATTGCCCCATCAATCTTTGAGGAGTTCCATTTTCGATCACAAATGTACCTAAAAGTCTCCCAATCCGCATTTAAAAAAAATAATTCCACTCTTTCTGTACTATATTCTTCTATAGGCCTACTTAAATTGACTTCTACTACTATAGGGTAATGATCACATCCTATAGTACCCTCTCTAAATACCCCCCACAAGCATACACCAGCAAGTACATCAAGTAACAAGGGTTATATCAATAGCTGATTCTGTGCCTGTTCTAACATTTATCCTTATATCCCTTCCATAATTTAAGCATACTAAATCTTAAATATTCATAAACTCTTCCATCACTGCTCCATTCCCATCATTGCAGTTATCCTATTAATGTGCTATGTGCATTAAAATCTCCACACCATATATTAATATTAATTATATTAATAATTAAAAGTAATCAATTAATAATTTTAACATTTCCTTTTGCAATCAAAACTTCTATTACTATAAATTCCAACTCCTTTCCTTTCCCAAGAACACTATATTGTATTCTGTTTTTTTTAACAACAGGTTTCCCACACTCTTCCAGTCTTTTCTATATTTTTCCAAGATATATTGTCTATAACCAAAAATCTTTCACTATTATCTAAATTTTATCTCCTTTTTGTTTGACTTGGTCTGTACAATTAATGACATAAGCAATGAACATAATCAGTTAATCCACCGTCAGTGCTGTACTGCTTTCCTCTGCTTGACCAACATCTTGTCTCAAGATTTATTAATCTGTACTACTTTCCTCTGCTTGACCAACCTCTTGTCTCAATGTGTGTTTAACTTTATCAGTATCATCACTTCTCCTTTGCTCTTGGACCTTCTTCACTGCTTCAGAGTAATTTATGTTGTTTACCGCTTTCACTTTCCACTACTCTCCTCCTTACTTCACATCTACTGTATAACCCTATGTTGCCCACCACAATTACAGCATTTATCTTTTGCAATTTCTCCACAATTCTCAATTCTATGATCACTTCCAAACTTCGTTTTCCTTTGCACACCGCTGCATTATGTCCATATCTCTGACATTTATAACAGCGTAATGGGGGAGGAATAGATTGCTTCACTATGAAGCTCATATATCCAATTTTAACTCTTTCTGGAAGCTCTAAATCCTTAAACTTCAAAAGAACAGACATGCTATCTAACAGACATGGACTTCCCCTCCAGAAATAATTTGTATGAGTTTTTCAAGCTCTTCTTTAATTGGAATGCCTGTTATCATTCCCTGTTTCATTTACCCATCACCCAAAATCAATTTTTCTTCAATTCCTTAGACAAAGTTATTGGGTTAAGGCTAACATGCTCATCTTCCTTTCTGAATTTAAGAATTATTTTAAATTCCTCTCTAACAGTCTTTTCCGCACAATCCTAGTTTCTTCGTCTGACCTGTTTCCTTCTAATCCCTGTTTACTGGATTGGTTTAAGATCAAATTCCCTTAATTTCATCCATTTTCCTCATTTCTTGTCTTTTCCCACTACCTACTAAATCTTCATCTTCATTAACTTCAGAAGTCATCTCAATCTAGTCACAAACCAATTTATGTCAACCGCAGTTGGTTCCGAAAAGACCATGCTGAGTCATGTCTCCATGCTTCCGCCCACGAGTACCTTCAACACAACAGATCATGGACGAAGTCCAGAGGGGTTGGGACAGGGTGGGACAGGCTTTGTCTTGAGTGAAGGCACTCAAGAGTGCAGAGTCCTGGGGGGCTTGACAGGGGAAGGCTGGGCTGCCTGTTGGCCTGTAGGCAGAACTGGACAGGTGGTCGAACAGAAGGCAGTCACTGGCAGGAGGGCCGGCTGAGTCACCGACTGGAAGGCTGGCTGAGTCACCGGCTGGAAGGCAGTTTACCAGTTTTGGAAATATTGTTGACATTGATAGCTAACTATAATATTTAACAATGGACATTTGTGCACACACGCTTGACACCATCTGAACTACAAGTTTATCTTGGTCATCAGACCACGAGAAATACCCTTAGTCTTGTCTTTAGCAAACTGTTTGCAGGCGTTCTTGTGCATCATCTATAGAAGAGGTTTCCTTCTGGGACGACAGCCATGCAGACCAATTTGACAGGCTAACTCGCCACCCCTTCAACCACTCACACATCTTTCCCAAAGCCAACCTCTGGATAGGACCTTGAGCATGTGAACCTAATTTCTTTGGTCAACCATGGCGAGGCCTGTTCTTAGTGAAACTTGTCCTGTTAAACCGCTGTATGGTTTTGGCCACAGTTGCAGCTAATTTTTTAGGGTCTTGGCAACCTTCTTATAGTCTAGTCCATCTTTATGTAGAGCAGCAATTTTTTGAGATCCTCAGAATTTTTTGCCATGAGGTGCCATGTTGAACTTCCAGTAACCAGTATGAGAGAGCGAGAGCTCGAACACCAAATGTTGTACATGAAGATAAAATGTTTACAAAAATGTGAGGCAAGTACTCACATCTGTGAGATACTGTTTATGGGCACATCTGGATATGTAGGAAGAAACTGACAAAGGCTGAAGTCACGGTTTAAAGAAACTGAAAAATCATAATGGATAAGTTCAAAACTGTAAATCTGGGTAACTTCAGCTTTTTTTTTTGTACCTGCCCTGCCTAGCAAAAATCCTGTAACAAGTATTCATCCAAATTACCGCTAAAAGTTGAAAGGCTTTGAGTGACATGAAACATGCAAAAGATATGTGCAACACTGAATAACTACCACTTAAGAACAGTTTTATTCATCACGTGATTTCATAGCCTTTTCAAATTACAGTTGACTAAAGCCAAATTCCTTCACATTAAGGGGCCCAACAGATACTTGCTCCCACCGTAGATCTATGGAGAATATACAAGTAGTGAGAAACTGCAAAGACCATAATCAGAATCATTTGTAGCTAGTCCATGTGTTAACCCATACCTCCAAGAATCTGATCGCTTGCACTACTGCTACAGGTTGAGTCACAGCAGCCACACACCTGATCAGATTCATCTACAGACACCCACCTGCCAAACAAAGACACATCCTCTGACAAATGTCACCCTACTGACCCAGTGAAGGAGATTTGTGGGCAACATACCCATTAGGGGAGAACGAGCAAGCCTTCTGCTCAGGATTTGTTGGAGTCGCTACAGGAACCACCTTCAAAATACATGTGATGTACACCTGCAAAGACAACAGGGTTCAAAACGGTGCACTTAAATGCAATTAAAATGAAGGCAAATACATACCAGCCCACTGTTCACTTGCTGGAACCTGAAAGCCTCCAGCTGAAACTGCAGCTTCTCAATTTGTGTTCGAGGCAGGTAGCGAGAGCTCGAGCCGGTAAACTTGGCATCAACCAGGCAGCTGGTGAAGAAACAAGTTAAATACCCTGCAATACTACTAGGATAGGCTGGGTAAATGGCCATGGCTTACCCCTTATTGTCAATGAATGAGTATCTGGGGTCAGAGTTCACATCAGGAGATGCAGCGGCTATGCAATGGTCCACAAACACACGGAGAGGTACATGGTTGTAAGTCTTCACAGAGGCCTCAATATTCACAATGTCACCCAGGAAGTACTGGTTTGAGGGCCTCTCAAACTGCCACTCATCTGTTTCAAGGACATTAGACAAGGTCTACAAAATGAAGTTGAAACTACATTAAAAGCAAAAGCTGTATAATACGAACCAGTCATAAGCTTGAGGGAGAAGACCAACCGCTCTTCAGCGACCTTCGTAGCCGCATATGGTACCCAAGTGGGCACCAGGACATTGCTGCTCACATTATGCATTCTATAGATTATAGAAAAAGTTGGTCACCACAAACTGCAAAATCTTTTACTACACGCATGAGTATACAACCATCTTAAACTCAGAACCTCACCTTGGATAGTGACAATCAATAGTGACAACAGCACCACTACTCCTGACAATAGGGACACCATTTGAAGCCTCTTGAGGAGTATAGACCAGGGTGAAGGTATAAACAAGCTCATCTTCGGTCACCTAAAGAAACAAGAATGCTTTCAAAGAATTCAGAACCTAAACACTTTTGGCAAGTAGAGGATCAGTCTTCTCACCGTTAACATGCTGCCACATCCATGCAGTTCTGACTCAAAGATGAGCACTCGAGCACTATTGTCCTGCCCTATTGGTTCACAGCCTCCCAGTGCAAAACCAGAAGCCATTAATGGTTTTCCAGTCCCAAAGAAGTCTTCCATCACTTCCACATACACTGAATTCTCACCGCACTGAGCCCCTACACTATTTGGAGAAACAGGGGACTTCAGCTCAAAAGGAATCCCAGGCTGTACCGGTTCTTCTGGCAGTCTTGGAAAAGTCCACGTCAGTTTTTCTATTGGACCCTGCAAAAGCTGTTTTGATTGAACACCGACAGGATCTTGCCCAGGCCTTAAACCAACCATACCAGGAGTCTGCATTGGAAACTGAGAAGGAAATCTCTGTGGCACAAGCATGGGGTTGTTAGTTTGGGGAAACTTAGGCATCCTAGTTTCACTCTGTTGAGGAACTTGCAAATGTGACCGAGGCCTAAATGTTCGAGGTGTCTGCGCTTGAGCTGCTCTTCCCCGCCATTGTGCATCAGACAAGGCAACTGCAAGAACAAGCCCCAAGCCAAATCCAACTTGCCACAACACCATTATTGCCAAACATAAGTTTCCATGAAGTGTTAGCAACCCAGAATCAAAATATTATACATTTGGAAATCAGGATGGCTCCGCCCCTCTTGTGATTAGCATAATGCATCTCTAGACTTGTTAATTTACCTAACCAGCTAGCAACAGGTGGATGTTGTTGGACGTTTATTACCCAGATGGAGCTATACTCTTGCTTATTTTAATTAGACATGTCAAGTTAAAACACAACCAAACTTAAAGCATAGCTGCACTTGTTTCTGTGGTTCTTGTAGTTTTTATGAATTCAGACAGATAGCCACACAGCTTTATACTCTAGAAAGTATCTAAAACAATAAAGCTTAATATGAAAACTTTGCAGAGACCATGAATATAACAGTTCAAACTATTTATTGTGATTTTACATTCCAATTGTATTGTGATTAGACTGTGTGAATGAATCTAGAATGTGTGGTAGGGTGTTAAACTTGATTCAGCATGACCTATATTATATGCTGCACAGCACCAAGACAAAATGGGACAGTTTGCATCTCATTAGACATTGACTCCGCCGCTATATATTCTGATCTGAGAGCAGTTGACTGCTTTCTGTACACTTGCCATTAATTGTCCAGTGGAGGGCGATGTGTTAATGCATAATGATTGTGCTCATCAATCATATTACTCGACCCTCCAATCACAGCGCAGGAGGGGCGGGACAAATACAGCATCAACCAATCAGCAAATACCTGTAGGCTACAGCCATATGTCTGTCTACAATGCCTAAAAACAATGCAGGAATTAACATTTGAGGAATCGAGCGTCAGTGTCTGTATCGATTAGTATCTGTGGACTACCAAAACATTAAAAAAAACGTTAATTAAACAAACTATCTGCAAAACTAGTGCTAGTTTGACAATACTTTGGCGCAGCTTTTTGTAGTCAGTATACTCCGATCCCCCCAGCCTACTCATTCATCCCGGATCGACAACCCATGAGCACCACAACGCTCATGAATGCATAGAGTATGCCTCTGTGTAATCAAGGGAAATAAATCTGCCAATGGGGTCAGAAAAATAATCTTGAATTAAGGTTTACCTTTGTTTTAGTCACTCAATTCATGATTATTTACTGTGAAACAAGATTTTTTTTGCAGTTTTGTTTTGGAGGCCATGTCAAATACTTAAAGTAAATCACATTGAAATAAATGTTTAAAATTACACTCTGATGCTTGTCGCTAATAACTATATTTTTAGCCTTGTTTTCACACACTGGGTCACACTTATGAGTGTAAGTTGCGCATATTTTTGAAATTGATAGTTAACTATAATATTTATCTATGCACATTTGTGTAGTTTTGTCAAGCACCAGTTGCACTTCAAGATTGCTGGCAGTGTATTTAGCCTGACTTTCACAAGGCTTTCATGAGTGGCTCCCTCTAGTGGGTATACGGCATGTACCTGACCTGCGTATCACGTAGACCACCGCCTGGCAGCGAGATCAAAGTGTATCTTAACTCTCATTTTCAACAGCTCTGGGACGAACTATTTAACTTAAAAATCTGAAATAGATTTAAGTAATTTATAATGAACCACAATGGAGTAGATTTTTAAAATATAGGCTAGGTACATTGTTCTTACTTTGTTTTAAGGCGGAAAGTGGCAATAAAGTCTAAAGAGCGTACCAAATTGTTGAAACTAAATTGGTCTTCATCCATCTGAAATTGGAGCTAAAATTAAACCCATGTTAATGGCAGGTATGAAACACAAAATTTTAATTTTTGCATTTCTAGTCTAAAAAAGATAAATCCTATTTTTAAGCGCTCTCTTAACAGCACGGTCATTGTTGTTGTCAGTTTATTACAACTAAAGGGTAATTCAGTAGAGGGAGCGAACAGAAAGTAAGCAACAGTTATGGCTGGGTTTCCCGAAACCGTCTTAATGCTACGTCAATTCTTAAGAACAACGTAGTGATAGGAATGTTTTTTGGAAACCCAGCCATGACCAGGTTAAGATTTGATACCCTTTCCCTCTCTGCAACTCTTGTACCCCTGCAAACGAATTAGACACAAATGGCTTGAGACGATTAAAATGAACAACCCACTCAGGGCCCTTTTCTTGTGGCCCTATTCGATACAAAACATCCGTAACACGCTCAAGAACAACAAAAGGGCCCACAAAACGCCTTTGTAACTTCGAACCCCCCCATTTACGCGCTGCATTTTTAAATAACACCAGCTCTCCTTCTGTATAGCACTGATGGGAAACTTTTAGATCAAAATACAGTTTCTGTCGTCCTAAAGCTTTTATGTGGTGAATTTTCACAGCCTCCGCCACCGTAGACAACCTCTCTGCTACTTTGACCACATAGTCATTTACCGAATTGTATGAGATTCAATGAGGAACCGTATTATTTAAACACTATTCTCCAACAAAGTTGTAAGAATTATTATGAGCTTCGATTACAATCATGAGCTTTGATTACAATTATATTTTCCACCACCCTTTGCAAGGGAAACAAATAGCATTAATTTAATTGATTATGATCATTATACTTATCAAATTCCTGGTTCGGGGAAATCACTTAGCATTACGAGCAGGTAGCAAGAATGAGCATGATTAGGGACTCCGGATTAGCTATTGATGCGGTTTCTTGATTCGCCATGGCAAATGCTTCTGTCCACTTGGAGAAATAATCTCTTAAAGCCTTAATCCATCTATACATTTGACCTTTAATACCTATTTTACCTAACTTGATTAAAACCCCTTCTCTCCACATCATGTCGTATGCATGTCGTATGCATTTGTGCATTTCTTATTTTAGTGTTCTAGACACACAGCAGGATCCATTGTATTTCTCCCTCTCCTAAAACCACTATTTAGATAAATATTTATTATTTTCCACATAATACAGTAACCTTTCATTTATCATTTTCCATATTTTTTCAGATTTTAGAAGTCAA
The DNA here is from genome assembly GCF_947034865.1 of Barbatula barbatula. Classification (NCBI taxonomy): domain Eukaryota; kingdom Metazoa; phylum Chordata; class Actinopteri; order Cypriniformes; family Nemacheilidae; genus Barbatula; species Barbatula barbatula. The sequence goes on from NC_136766.1 coordinate 27,654,454, forward strand.
AGCAATAGGTCTATAATTTACTGGATTTGTACAATCTTTCCATGGTTTGTGTATTGGAACTATCACTGTTTCCTTCCAATTTTTTGGTAATTTTCCTCCCAAAAGTGTAAAATTTTAATCCATCCCTTAATATTGGATACCAATATTATCTTTTTATCCTGTTCATTCTTTTTATGCCATTCATTCTTTTTATCATTCCCCATATTTGGCCAATTTCTGTTTCCCTTCCCACTGTATTGCAAAATTTCCTCCAAAAATCCTCCTTTGTATTTTTAGTGATTCTCCTTACATTTGCTTGCCTTCTTTTATAATCAATTAAATACTGAAAACTATGGTTCTTTTTTAACATATTTAAAAGCCATTTCTTGCTAATTTACCTAAAAGTCAAACAATCCGCATTAAAAAAATATTTTCCACTCTTTCTGTACTACATTCTTCTATAGGCCTACTTAAATTGACTTCTACTACTATAGGGTAATGATCACTTCCTATAGTACCCTCTCTAAATACCCCCCACAAGCATACACCAGCAAGTACATTTGAAACAAGTGTTATATCAATAGCTGATTCTGTGCCTGTTCTAACATTTATCCTTATATCCCTTCCATAATTTAAGCATACTAAATCTTAAATATTCATAACATCTTCCATCACTGCTCCTACCCATCATTGCAGTTATCCTATTAACGTGATATGTGCAGTACAATCTCCACACCATATATTAATATTAATTATATTAATAATTAAAAGTAATCAACTAATAATTTTAACATGTCCTTTTGCAATCAAAACTTCTATTACTATAAATTCCAACTCCTTTCCTTTCCCAAGAACTCTATATTGTATTGTGTTTTTTTAACAACAGGTTTCCCACACTCTTCCAGTCTTTTTTTTATATTTTCCCAGGACATATTGTCTATAACCAAAAATCTTTCGCTATTATACAAATTTTCTCTGCTTTTTGTTTGACTTGGTCTGTACCATAATTTGCATAAGCAATGAACAAAATCAGCTTATCCACCGTCAGTGCTGTACTGCTTTCCTCTGCTTGACCAACCTCTTGTCTCAAGATTTATTAATCTGTACTACTTTCCTCTGCTTGACCAACCTCTTGTCTCAATGTGTGTTTAACTTTATCAGTATCATCACTTCTCCTTTGCTCTTGGACCTTCTTCACTGCTTCAGAGTAATTTATGTTGTTTACCGCTTTCACTTTCCACTACTCTCCTCCTTACTTCACATCTACTGTATAACCCTATGTTGCCCACCACAATTACAGCATTTATCTTTTGCACAATTCTCAATTCTATGATCACCTCCACACTTGGTTTTCCTTTGCACACTGCTGCATTATGTCCATATCTCTGACATCTATAACAGCGTAGTGGGGGAGGAATAGATTGCCTCACTATGAAGCTCATATATCCAATTTTAACTCTTTCTGGAAGCTCTAAATCCTTAAACTTCAAATGAACAAACATGCTATCTAACAGACATGGACTTCCCCTCCAGAAATAATTTGTATGAGTTTTTTTTTAATTGGAATGCCTGTTATCACTCCCTGTTTCATTTTCCCATCACCCAAAATCTTTCTTTCACTCACTATTTTCTTGCGCACATTTTCAATTTTACCACTTTATTTTTTTGTTCTTCTGTTTTACATATTATTAACAGGCTTCCATCTCTCACGAGCCATATCCACTTCTTCTTCAATTTTCCTTCAATTCCTTAGACAAAGTTATTGGGTTAACTACTTCAGAAGTCATCTTGATCCAGTCACAAACCAATTTATTACAACCGCCGTTGGTTCTGAAAATAACATGCTGAGTCGTATCTCCATGCTTCCGCCCACGAGTACCTTCAACACAAGAGATCATGGACGGAAGTCCAGAGGGGTTGGGACAGGGTGGGACAGTCTTAGTCCTGGGGGTCTTGACAGGGGAAGGCTGGGCTGCCTGTTGGCGTTTCGGCAGAACTGGACAGGTGGGCGAACAGAAGGCAGGTATAATATCCTTGATTAAATATTTTACAGTCTCTCCTACAGGAGGATCCGCTTGTCATTCACGTGCAGCAGTTCGCCAGGCAGTAAAAGTGTTAGACAATTTAAGTTATATATCATCCATCTATATTACTGACAATATCTAAGAAGACCATATATAATATTACATGTTATAGCAAGGTGTTTGTGTTAGTTGGTGATGTTAGACGCTCCAAATGAGCACTTTGATCATGTTTCTACGTTCGGGTTTATAACTGCTAGCAATGTGGCTTAGCGGACAAATGTATGCACTTTATTTGGTATACTACTACATTGAATAGCACAAGTTTTGCTTGTGGATGCTAAAGGTCCATATCACAATGTGATGCCTCAGTATTATGCCACTGCATTTATACGCTAATATGTTATTCTGAGGGTGCTAATATTGTTTATTATTGTTATTAGAAATGTACGTCTTTCATTTGTAAGAGTAACGTTTATTCATTTATTTTGTATTGTTTACAGAAACTACCTCTAATACACAACAGTGTATGTGGTCAAAACTGCCAATAGATAATAATATCCTGATGATATCTCCTTCCCTGTCTTACCGGAGTGCTGTGGTGGTCTATAGAATCCAAAACTGGCAATCAGTGGGGCAATCCCTAACAGATGTAATACTGCCATTCTTTACTTTGTCTATTTCTTTCATTCTTTACTGCCTCTACGTTTCATGAGTGTTGCTTCTTGATTGTTATTTGTTAATTAGTTGGTTTGTTTCCCCTTCTACGTAGTCAATAAACCTGCATTTGTATTTCAGGCGTGAATTGTTTCTGTGTTTATTGATCACATCTTAATGTCACTTTAACTGCTTGATTTCCTTACGAGACTGAAGTGGCACTGTACTAAAGTAAGAGTATTGTTTTCCAAGGCCAGGAAGGTAATATTTCTTAGTTCATTTACGATCTGCTGATCACCCGCTGGACGAGTGTATTTAGTGGTTGCTATTATTGATTCTGCTGCATCAGGTAAAGTGTAAAGATAGGTATGGTTTAAGCACCGTTAATTAAACATATCTTACTGGGGTTAAATTCATAGTTCCCCGAGATACACTACAACAGTATCTCACAGAAGTGATTACACCCCTCACATTTTTGTAAATATTTTATCATCTTTTCATTAACAACACTGAAGAATTTACACTGCTCAATGTAAAGTAGTGAGTGTACAGCTTGTATAACAGTGTAAATTTGTTGTCCCAACAAAATAAGTCAACACAGCCATTAATGTCTAAACGTGAGTAAAAAAGTGAGTGCACCCCAAGTGAAAATGTCAAAATTGGCCAGTCCATCACCTTCTTTAGCAAGGCAGTGGTCGTCTTCGAGGTGTGTTTGGTGTCGTTATCTCCGAAGTGAGGGGATCATGCTCTGCTTCAGTATGTCAAAGTGCATGAAGGCATTCAGGGTTCCCTCAATTACTATAGCTTCCCAGTGCAGGCAGCACTCATGCAGCCCTCTACCATGACACTCCCTCTACCATGCTTAACTGTAGGCAAGACACACTTGTCTTTGTATTCTCATCTGGTTGCTGCCACACGCTTGACACCATCTGAACCACATAAGTTTATCTTGGTCATCAGACCACAAGATATGCCTTTAGTCTTGTCTTCAGCAAACTGTTTGCAGGCTCTCTTGTGCATCATCTATAGAAAAGGTTTCCTTCTGGGAAGACAGCCATGCAGACCATTTTGACAGGCTAACTCCCCACCCCTTCAACCACTCATACGTCTTTCCCAAAGCCAACCTCTGGATATGACCTTGAGCATGTGAACCTAACTTCTTTGGTCAACCATATCTAGTGAAGTGAGTGACTCGTTACCACGTCATCCTCATTATATATTTAGCCAATGGGGTACCGCCCTCAGTGTGTATTAGACTCTGTGTTCGTGCCTCCTGGGATCGTCATTGTAAAGGGTTCTTGTTTCTATTATTTCATGATTTTGTTTGTGTTTGTGTTTGTAAGGATTTGGCTGGTTCTGTCACCAGGCCTTTAGCTGCAGGATCATTGCGGTTTAATGACTTTCACGGATTGATCGCAGCCAAATGGTCGTGTTACTTATATAATTTTTGTGACGTGACCACGTCATCTTGAATGTGTGTTACGTCATAAATTGTTATTTTCTGTCTTTAAGTGGATTATCTTTATTTCTTTATCCTGCCGGAGCTAGGTTTTCTTGGAAGTGGGCCGGTGGTGGTAGCTGCACAGCCTTCACCTTGACAATAGGGGTTTATTAGTGCCGTGTTATTCCTGATCACTAATTGCAGTGAAGCGTGACTTTGCAATTGTGGTGTTTCTGCCGTATGCAGCAGTGATTTACATAATTTTTACAAACTCAGCCCCTGCAGTGATCTACATAATTTTTGTCTTTTTTGTTAACGGATCAAGATAATTTATTGTGAATTATTATTTGGTTAATTGTTCTCTTTAATAAAAATTGTTTGTTTACTTGTGAACTCACGCCTCCTGCCTTGAGCAAACTGACTTGTCCCGTTTAATAGATTATTTCCCCGGTAGTTCGGGGTGGCGTAGTCACTACTGGTCGAGCCAAGTTTTGCTACACATGGGTAGTCATGTTCTTAGTGGAACTTGTCCTGTTAAACCCCTGTATGGTTTTGGCCACAGTTGCAGCTCTTGGCAATCCTCTAAGAGACTAGTCCATCTTTATGTAGATCAGCAATTCTTGGAGATCCTCAGTTCTTTGCCATGAGGTGCCATGTTGAACTTCCAGTGACCAGTATGAGAGCTCCACACCAAATGCTGTGTTGTACATGAAGATAAGATATTTACAAATAGGCGAGAAATCACATCTGTAAGATATTGTTTATGGATGTGTAGGAAAAACTGACAAAGGTGAAGTCACGGTTTAAAGAAACTGAAAAATATCTTAATGGACAAGTTCAAAACTGTAAATATGGGTAACTTCAGCTTTTTTTACCTGCCATGCATTGCATCAAATCCTGTTACAAGATTCCATTCAAATTACTGCTAAAAGTTGAAAGGCTTTGAGTGACATGAACCATAAAATGTCACACATGCAAGACTCTGAACTACCAATTAAGAACTGTTCAATTCATCACTATGTCATAGCCATTTCAAATTACAGTCGACCGAAGCCAAATTCCTTCACATTGAGGGGCCCAACAGATACTTGCTCCCACCGTAGATCTATGGAGAACAGACAAGTAGTGAGAAACTTCAAAGACCATAATCAGAATCATTGTAGCACCATTTGTTTTAACCCATACCTCCAAGAATCTGATCGCTTGCACTACTGCTACAGGTTGAGTCACAGCAGCCACACACCTGATCAGATTCATCTACAGACACCCACCTGCCAAACAAAGACACAACCTCAATGGTAAATGACACCCTACTGACCCAGTGAAGGAGATTTGGGGGCAACATACCCATTAGGGGAGAACGAGCAAGCCTTCTGCGCAGGATTTGTTGGAGTGGCTACAGGAACCGCCTTCAAAATACATGTGATGTACACCTGCAAAGACAACAGGGTTCAAAACAGTGCACTTTAATGTAATTAAAATGAAGGCAAATACATACCAGCCCACTGTTCACTTGCTGGAACCTGAAAGCCTCCAGCTGAAACTGCAGCTTCTCAATTTGTGTTCGAGGCAGGTAGCGAGAGCTCGAGCCGGTGAACTTGGCATCAACCAGGCAGCTGGTGAAGAAACAAGTTAAATGCCCTGAAATACTTCAAGGATAGGCTGGGTAAATGGCCATGTCTTACCCATTATTTTCAATGAATGAGTATCTGGGGTCAGAGTTCACGTCAGGAGCTGCAGTGGCTATGCAACGGTCCACAAACACACGCAGAGGTACATGGTTGTACGTCTTCACAGAGGCCTCAATATTCACAATGTCACCCAGGATGTACTGGTTTGAGGGTCTCTCAAACTGCCACTCATCTGTTTCAAGTACATAAGACAAGGTCTACAAAATGCAGTTGAAACTACATTAAAAGCTAAAGCTGTAGAATACAAACCAGTCATAAGCTTGAGGGAGAAGACCAACCGCTCTTCAGCAATCTTCGTAGCTGCATATGGTACCCAAGTGGGCACCAGGACATTGCTGCTCACATTATGCATTCTATAGATTATAGAAAAAGTAGGTCACCACAAACTGCAAAATATTTGACTACACGCATGAGTATACAACCATCTTGAACTCAGAACCTCACCTTGGATAGTGACACTCAATACTGACAACAGCACCACTACTCCTGACAATAGGAACACCATTTGAAGCCTCTTGAGGAGTATAGACCAGGGTGAAGGTATAAACAAGCTCATCTTCGGTCACCTAAAGAAACAAGAATGCTTTCAAAGAATTCAGAACATAAACACTTTTGGCAAGTAGAGTATCAGTCTTCTCACCGTTAACATGTTGCCACATCCATGCTGTTTTGACTCAAAGATGAGCACTTGAGCACTATTGTCCTGCCCTATTGGTTCACAGCCTTCCAGTGCAAAACCAGAAGCCATTAATGGTTTTCCAGTCCCAAAGAAGTCTTCCATCACTTCCACATACACCGAATTCTCACCGCACTGAGCCCCTACACTATTTGGAGAAACAGGGGGCCTCAGCTCAAAAGGAATCTCTGGCTGTATCGGTTCTTCTGGCAGTCTTGGAAAAGCCCACGTCAGTTTTTCTGTCGGACCATGCAAAAGCTGTTTTGATTGAACACCAACAGGATCTTGCCCAGGCCTTACACCAACCATACCAGGAGTCTGCATTGAAAACTGAGAAGGAAATTTCTGTGCTACAAGCATGGGGTTGTTGGTTTGGGGAAACTTAGGCATCCTAGTTTCACTCTGTTGAGGAACTTGCATATGTGACCGAGGCCTAAATGTACGAGGTGTCTGCGTTTGAGCAGCTCTTCCCCGCCATTGTGCATCAGACAAGGCAAATGCAAGAACAAGCCCCAAGTTTTTATGAATTCAGACCCATAGCCACACAGATTTATACTCTAGAAAGTATCTAAAATAATAAAGCTTAATAAACAAACTTCACAGAGACCATGATCATGACATTTCAAACTATTTATTGTGAATTAACATTCCAATTGTATTGTGATTAGACTGTGTGAATGAATCTAGAATGTGTGGTTGTGTGTTAAACTTGATTCAGCATTAACTAAAATATATGCTGCACAGCACAGAGACAAAATGGGACAGTTTGCATCTCACGAGACATTGACTCCGCTATATATTCTGATCTGAGAACAGTTGACTGCTTTCTGTACACTTGCCATTAATTGTCCAGTGGAGGGTGATGTGTTAATGCATAATGATTGTGCTCATCAATGTAATTTTCGACTCTGCCCTCCAATCACAGTGCAGGAGGGGCGGGACAAATACTGCATCGACCAATCGGCAAAAATATGTAGGCTACAACCGTATGTCTGTCTACAATGCCTAAAAATAATGCAGGAATTAACATTTGAGGAATCGAGCGTCAGTATCTGTATCGAGTAGTATCTCTGGACTACCACAATATTAAAAAACAGATAATCTCTAAATACCAGAGCAGTTTCAGGGTATGACTGGGGTGCAGATAAATAGTCTTTACTGGCTATATACTGTATAAGGCCTTAATACGATCCTGTATTGACTATGGGTGTATGATATAAGGGGCAGCAACTAAGAATTTTCTTGAGAAAGTTGACAGAATAGAGTCCAGAGCTCTTAGACTCAATATTTGTGTTACGAAAACAATTCCTAATAATGCATATACTTGTGGAAACTGAAGTACTTCCTTTATGCCTAAAAAGAAGCTTTCCTTGACATATTGGGTTAAGCTCAAAGGATCGGGGAAAGAACAATTTATAGAGGTATTATCTGATTGTTGCGAGTACACTCAAAATGTAAAGGATTTGGTTGGAATATAAATACATTAGCAGAAGAGTATGGTCTAAACAAAGTTGAGTATGGGCCAAATACAGTGTGGGGCAATGTTCCACTTATATTCCCAGTTCCCAGTGTTGACTTAAAACTTTTAGAATTAAAGAGAGAATGGTCTGAAAGTAATGCTGGCAATATAGGCAACTCAATATATATTGATATTCACAGATGGGTCTAAAGATTCAAATAACAAACATGTGGGAGTAGTTTATATGCCAGAGTTTGGCATAACCACATGCAAAATAATTAATGATAATCTCTGTATATACAGCAGAAGTGGTAGCTTTAATCCTAGGTTTACAATGGGAAGAAGAAGTAAAACCTCAAGGAGCAATCATTTGTTCGGACACTGTTGAAGCACTTAGTTGCTTGGATTCAAATGAGACAAAACGAGATGACCTATTAAAATACATTTGTTTTCTTTTCCTTTTTAACGGCAGGCGGCAACATATCCGTTTGAAGTGCATATCCGCCACCTACTCTAATAGTGTGGGCCAGAGATTATCCATGTGATGTAATGACAAGCGCAACAACTGAAGTTATGAGAGACAGGTTGCATTAATAACCATACATACTATGGGTGTTGTAAACAACACATGAAACAAAGCTTTCTTCAAGTACAGCACATCCAGAGCTTTTTATTTTCATGTATTGTCATTTTTATCTTGTAGGTCATAATGCTTTTGAAAAAAATTATAAATTAAAAGGGAAACAGCAACTTTGTGATTTTGCGATGTGTTTTCTCAGTTAAATTTCAGCAATAACAGGCCGATCCACACCTGCCATTGTGAATGATTATGATTATGCCAATAGAATGTTCTTTTTGTAAATAGAAAAATGCCTATTTACTGTAAACTGCTGCAAATTATTATTTTGACTGTATTCTGCCTATTGGTAGATGTCTCTCGCGTAAATACATCTATGTTGCTCTAATATGCATTCTATTGTAGTATTAAAAACAACCTGAGAAAATCCTCTTCTGTGATGTTTCTTTTATGTGCAAAGTATGTTTTAACAGACGTTATCCAAATGTTATCCAACCACGCTCTAGTTTTACTTCACTTTCTCCTCATCTGTTCTTTTCTTTCCTTGTCCATAAAACTACAACATTTTTCAACAGGTCTCTGCATTTTTAATTTAGATAAGTAATTTAATTTAGGTAATTAATTGATTTATTTGTGTTTTGTAATTATTCGTTTATGAAATGTGAAAGGAAACTTGTAACTGCGCCAAAGTCTATCGACCTGATTAAAATTATCTTGTGAATCATTATTATGCAATTTTATCTCAGAGTTAGAAAAACATTTAAGCAATATAGAATATTGTTAAGGGCAAATATACATATAAAACACAAACGTAAATAAACTGAAAATAAGCTCAATATTAATGATTCAAGTTTTCAAGTTTGGCTTTATTGTGGGGACATACAGTGTAATGAAATGTCGTGCCTCACAGGAACAAGGTGCTACATATATACATTTACATTTATTCATTTGGCAGACGCTTTTATCCAAAGCAACATACAGGTAGTTTTTTACAGTGACACATTACTGCAGAGCAATCAGGGGTAAGGTGCCTTGCGCAATTATCGAAGCTTTATTCTATTAAGACACAAACACATTCATACGAGACCTACTATCCCCGCCTTTAATGGGTTTAATCACCACAGACGACCAGGTCCCAGGGTTGAGACGGCAAGGAATTCAGTCTCACTTTGGGTTAGTCAACAGTCCGAGCTTCCCAGGAACCAGGAAAGGGACACAGCAGCTTTAAAAGTCTTACCGGATACAAAGTGCAGGTGACTTATCATCCAGTGGTCCACAAGACCACACCTTTCTCTGATCTGGGTAAAGTAATCAGGAGTTCTCCTACACAGTAAAATAGGCCCCCACTAACTAAAACATTTATCCCACTAACTGACTATCTTCACCGCCAGAGACACTCATTGTCCCGAGGGTCTGTTTATCATACACCCCACATCCAAGCTCCCGAACACCAAACAACCCGTCAGACAGCCTTTTTATTATCTGCTTAATACGCATCACCTGTGCACTTCAATTTCATTAGCCCACGCCCACTCACATTACCTATGGGACACATTTACAGGTAACTGGGCAGGTAACTTCTTAGCCCAGTGCATCCTTCCTCCGGCAAATCCATTATAGCATAGGAGCCGACCGTAGAGTAGGAGCAACAGATAAATCAGCGTTCAACCCCAGGTCAGGATGCTCTGCAGAGTCTCCCAAGAAACCTAAAGAGTCAATAGACAGCGCAGGGCCAGCAAGAGATCTGAGCAGAATTCACTACAGGATCAGCAGACAGCGCAGAGTCGGGAGGCAGCTTCAGGCCGGGAGACATCTCAGGGTCAGACAGCAGCTCACTCTCCTGACTTCAAACAGTCATTTGATACCCTTTCCCTCTCTGCCACTCTTGTACCCCTGCAAACGAATTAGACACATGGCTTGAGATGATTAAAATGAACAACCCACTCAGGGCCCTTTTCTTGAGGCACTATTCGATACAAAACATCCATAACACGCGCAACAACAACAAAAGGGCCCACAAAACGCCTTTGCCACTTCAAACACACCCCCCGTTTACGCGCTGTATTTTTTAACCACACCAGCTCTCCTTCTGTATAGCACTGATGGGAAACGTCCAGCTCAAAATGTCCTGAAGCATTCATTTGGTGAATTTTCACAGCCTCCGCTACCGTAGACAATCTCTCCGATACTTTCACCACATTGTAGGGGATTCAATGAAGAACAGTATTTTATTAAACTTTTCTCCACCAAAGTTATAAGAATTATCATGAGCTTTGATTACAATTATGTCCTCCACCACTCTTTGCTAGGGAAACAAATATCAGCCCAAATTGGCATTAATTTAATTGATTATGATCATAATTCTTATCTCGATCAAATTCATGATTTGGGGAAATCACTTAGCATTATGAGCAGGTAGCAAAAATCAGCATGATAAGGGACTCCGGATTATGAGCATGAACTACAAACAACGTCACGTGTGACATAAAACAGGACTTACAGTAATTACCTAGACTAGACACACAATAACCCAACATACATACACATACAGTTTAGGATTGGAAGAAGGTCGAAGTTGAAGCAGAGAGAAGAACAGAACATGGATTTATGGCAGCACTTGATATTCAGAAGGCCAATAGCCTGAACAAAACATCCATTTTTTATTGGAATAGCAACTTTCTTAAAAGGATTAATGATGCTCTATGCATCCACTATTGAGACTAAGTATGATACTTGCATGTCTTGCCCATCAAAAGAAAGAAAGTGTCCTGATGCAGTTTGTTAAGGCTCCAGTTGATCTGGGCTGGATCAGAGAGAACCAGTTGATGCAGAGGGTCTGTATCTGGAAAGACAAGGCTGCAGCCTGGCACATTCTTAGGGGTCTGGGTTAAGGGAAAAGAGAGAAAATCTTACAGATATGACTGACGCAATCAGGAGATGGCACCTTTGGAGGGAAAGTTAATTGTCTTTGTCATCCAGCATTTGTTTTGCATGTGGAAGCTGATTGGATGTTCACTAAGAAAACTTCTAGCAGTTATGAAAAGACTAATATGAAAAGAGATACCAAAATAATCTCCCTCCAGCCCCTGAAAATGAAGAACTGTGATCAGAAGGTTGCTGGTTCAAATCTCAGTGCCAGCAGGTCATGACTGAAGTGCCCTTGGGCAAGGCACCTTACCCCTGATTGCTCTGCAGTAATGTGCCACTGTAAAAAACTACTTGTAAGTCGCTTTGGATACAAGCGTCTGCCAAATGAATAAATGTAAATGTAAATGTAGAGGAAGCTATTAACTGTTTAAAAAACTAAAAAAACAGATGGACTCAGCTCAGAGTTTTACAGGCTTTTTAATCACAGTATAGCAACATTCTTGTTAAAGGTTTATAAGGAAAGAATAGAAAAACTATTACTTCCAGCCATATTAAGTCAAGGATTAATAACTCTTATACCAAAATCAAATAAAGATCCCCTCTTAATTGACAATTGGCGCCCAATTACACTATTAAATAATGATTATAAAATAATAGCTGCAGTACTAGCAAAAAGATTAAAATCTGTTTTGAACTCTATAATTGACGAATTACAGTCAGGACTTATGCAGAAAAGACACATTTCTAATAATATACGGCTAGTGTTAGATATGTTAGACTATTCAGAATGAATTGACAGTGATGGCTTCTTTTTCTTTGTAGATTATTACAAAGCCTTTGGCACATTGGAACACATTTTTATTTCAGGCTCGTCGAAAAATCGGCTTTGGCGATTTGTTCTGCAGGATGGTCCAAATTGTCATGATTCTCGTGGTGAGACATGGAGAGAGGACCCAGGTGCAGACAGCGGGTAAGGGGTTTTAACAGATAATTTAAAAAATAATAAAACAAAGACCCACGTGGGGTAACATAAAACATGGATACATAAGACAGGACAAAGACTAACTACACTATACAAAGACTTAAAATAAACTTAAAACAAGAACTACGACTAGACTAGACTAGACTAGACTAGACTAGACTAGACTAGACTAGACTAGACTAGACTAGACTAGACTAGACTAGACTAGACTAGACTAGACTAGACTAGACTAGACTAGACTAGACTAGACTAGACACATTGACTCACCACACAACCACAATGAGCCAGCACAAGATAGAAGACACAAGGGCATTAAATAAGGGAGTAAATCAACAGGGGAACAGGTGTAGGGCATTAGTCAATAACGAGGTAATGAGAGGATGGGAACAGAGACAAGACTAGAGAGTGTATGGAAGTCCAAAAGGGCCATAAATACCTCTCTCCACACAAGACATAAGATTCATGACCCTGCCACTAAACCAAGAGAAACATGACATGATGCGGCAGAATCATGACACAAATGCAAATACATAAACGGAAACAGCTCTATTAAGCTAAGTAATGGTACTTCACCTAGATTTGTATTAAAACAAGGAGTTAGACAGGGATGTCCAGTTTCCCCTTACCTATTCCTGATTGCAACACAATTCCTTAGCGTACATATCAATTACAGCACTTTAAAGGGTATCACAATTGGTAACACTAAAATAAAAATTAGTCAATTAGCGGATGATACAGCTTTATTCTTGAATGATTCTTCACAAATTCCAGTGGCTTTGGGTATTCTTCGGTCCTTCTCTAAAGCCTCTGGATTCAATCAAAATTTTAATAAATGTGAATTGCTACCTATTAAAAATTGCTCTCTTACCTCAATAGAGGGTATTTCTGTTAAAAATAGGGCAACAAATTTAGGTATACAAATTACTAAAGATGAATGTAGATGTTCAATAAACTTCAAACCTATTATTATCAAAACTTAAAAAAAAACGAATTGCTGGTTACAAAGGGACCTGTCCTTAAAAGGCAGAACGCTACTCACTAAAGCAGATGGTCTGTCTCGAATTCAATAAAATTCGTATGAAAAAATAAATCTCATTATATGAGAAAGTCAGTCGTATTAAAGTCTTATAATAGTGATGGTTTGAATTTTACTGATTTTGATTCTCTTAATAATACATTTAAAATTAATTGGCTAAATCAGTACCTAGCTAAAAACTATAAAATAAGATTTATTTATTAAGAATGTAATATCTGTTCCATCTGTTATTTCTTTTTGCAATAATCTGTTTGTTAACCTTAATTGGAAAAAGATCTGGTCTTTACAGCAGAAATTATTTCTTACAAATAAAGTGAAAGAAATCTCATTTAAGCTCATACACAAGTTCTATCCTGTTATGAAATGTATACAAAGATTTAAGTCTGATATTGAACTGATGAATTCTGATGAAACAGTGGTTCATCTTTTTTGGTCATGTCACTACACTCAGAAGCTTTGGAATGATATTGATGCTTTTGTTAAGTATAAGATTTGGCCATGCAGGCTTCTCAATAAATATGAGAAACATCATATTTGGGTACTTTGACTCAGACCCCACAAATGAGAATATAGCAAATTCTACATTCACAAATGCAAATTTTCAAACAGTAAACCTGTCTTCTCAGTCTTGTTAAAAGAAGTAGAAAATTATCTAAATATGATCTCAGTATCTACTAATAAGAAAGCTATAAGAACTGTAAGAATTTGTACTGCTTTTGATCTCTTCATGTGAATATCTTTGTATTGTAATCTGGCCCTACTTTTTTTCTTTTTTATGTATTTTTATTGATTTCTTTTTTAACGTATTTTACATAAGTATATATTTGTCCTATTTGTTGTTTATTGTTTATCATTGTTTTGGTTGATATTATGTGATGTATTCTTTCTCCTTTGTTATGTTCCTGTTCTAAGCATCAATAAAAAAATAAAAAGAACAGCAGATACGTTCCTGACTTTTTAAACAAATACGGAGCCAGAAATTTTTTCTTTTATTTTAGAGAACATGACACGTTTATGTAAGGAAATAAAACAGCCCAACAATATATGAAATTTACCAACCGTACAAATTTAAAACACAATAATGCACGAATAATGTTTATTAACAACATCAGACATAATATTAAAACACTTAAATTGAGCGTTTTTGTGAATAACACACTTTTATTTAACTAAAGTTTTATATTATTATAAAAAAATTCAAACCGTTACAGGCGTGAAATGATTCTCGAGATAGCCAAAGCTGTGAAGGATACATTTGCTCCATCCTTAAAAACATGTGGAAATAAGGTTGCATTTTCGAGCTGCATTTGTAGCAACCTTTAAATCAACAGCCTTACCAGCCTTCAGTCGCACGGCTGTGACGCAACCGGTCTTAAATTTGTTTTGAATGTCATCCAAAACTGTTTTTCATAGTAATTTTGGCCATCCCATCTGGACTTAAAATTATTATAAAAGGTTATTTATCATATAGTAAAATCACACAGACTCTACACAAAATATACATTGGATCAGTTGAGTTTAAAAGTAAGAAATGTACGAATATTTATATGAGACAAATTCTCAACAATGTCATATTCCGTTATAGGTCTTTGTTTGTTGGACAAAAAAGTGAGTCTTTCTTTTATAGATATTAAGTATCGAAACTATGAAGAAGATGGCCAAAATGTTTTTTGATTGACAATTTACTTTTGCTAGCAAAACATTTTTATCACAAATGTAGGTTTTTTAAATCACCCCTTTGTTTGTTGTTGTATCAAAAAAAAGTTATTTATTTCCTTACTTTTATATACATTTTGTGTTGTTGTTGTCTTATTCGTCTGTGACGAGTTTAAAAAAACTTACATTGTTAAATTAACATTGTATGCCGTTTTGTTGTGTAAATCTTTAATATTTTGTTATATTTTAATAAAACAAAAATTAAAAAAGAACGCAGCCCCCGAAATGGGACACAGCCGACGACAGTAGAGGGCGCAGTTTAGATACTCAACTTCCGTGGTAGGAGGAAGTTCGCCTGGTGGTCTATGGTGTCTGTGCAGCCTCAGTGTCCATCACTATCATAACATTGTACTGTATAGTACTCTAAGGTGAGTGCGTGCTCTGTTAAACATGAACCGAAAAAGAAACCATGGCTATATTGAAACAGGTCAGTCATCGGAGCCCCAGAGCACTTTCATGGACATCACAGGGCCCTTCATTCGAGATGATGAAGATTTCTCTGAGCTCGAAGCAGATGAGCAGTTGGTGTGCTCGGTGACCGAGATCACGGAGCACCTCGGCAGGAACATCACGGTGGTGCTGGAGTCCGCGCTATCCGAGATACGCAAACTGGTCAGCGTCCGAATCCGAGTCCTAAAGATGGAGCTCCGCGAGAAATGCGACGAGATCGAGCTGCTAAAGGCCAAACTGGAGTTGACGGGGAAAGACGGAAGAGTGTCTAACTCCGGTGTCCCGGAGTGCAGGAAAACAGAACATCAACCTGGTCAGAAGTACAGCGCAGACCCGAAGAAGACCAAACCCGTGATGCCCGTGGTCAAGAAGGAGAACATAAACGCGATCTGCGACTATTTGATGAAGGATAAGAACCAGCGGGGTGGTGCTGAAGTGGAAAGCGACCAGGCTAGTGGGTCAGATCGCGAGCGCACCGAACCGCAAACACACGCATCTCTGGGCCTGTGGACGGACAGCGGCCACGGAGATACGGACACGGATATCTTCAACATGTTACCCTCCGCCAGTAAACGCATGTATGACTATGAGTGGATGACTGGTGTGGAGCTCAACTCAGCCGAGTTTAAGGGTAAGCGATAATCCAATAGACCTATTTCACAGCGTGACGTGTACAAACCGGAAGTAGGGTAAAATGCTTGTCAGGGCTGCATTCAGCTTCTACAAAATGTTGCAAAACGTTTTTAAACGGAAACGGTGGTGCGGTAAAACGCCCTTGTCTTGATGAAGCAAGAGTTGAACTATGGCATCTGAGAAGGCCATTCTTTGTGTTCTTTTAGAATAATTTTCGGTTCCTGATGAAATCAGTGTAAATACGTGTTGAATACTGCAAAATAAATCTGTTCTAATATCTTCAATTGTATCTGTTCTAATAAGCCCAATGTTATCAACCCTTCACTGGCTACCCATTAAGTATTGACTTAAGTTCTTTTAATCACTTATAAAGCCTTAAATGGTTTAGTCCCTTCCTACCTAACAGAGCTTCTTTCACACTACAAAGCCATCACGCTCTCTAAGATCTCAAAACTCAGGGCTTTTGATAACACCTAAATAATATAATAACTAAATCCAACAAAGGGGGTCGACCTTTCTAATATGTAGCACCTAAACTCTGGAATTGCCTTCCCAAAGCTATTCAAGGCATAGGCGGAGTTTGACATTCGAGCCAGGGGGGGCAAAAAAAAAAAAATCATTGTAGCAGCTGGGACCTGGGCTATCAATTGGGGAACACAGCACTAACACATATGGACACAACAAACATGCTAAATAAACACATATATTAATTTTTAACCCAAAGAAGAAGAAAAAACAGTACAACAATACAATCATTCTATTAGTAAACAGGTAAGCCACTTGACTTTGCATCGCATCTTCGGACACAATTAGGATCAACGCAATAAAATGCGGACCACTTTTGTTAAAATATTATCTTCAACTAAAACGAAAAGATTTTTAAAGTTTTTCTTTCCTTTTTTCAAAACATTGTGGCAATGAGAGCGATTAAAAAACAAGTTATATTTCGCATTTTGTTGTACTTCATGAAACATGTAAACATTTTGAGACAAGGGGAAAAAATAAAAAAGACGGCATGTGAGAGGCTACAGTATGCATAGATACAAAATTGCCTTTCTCTTATAAGTGTGACAAGACGGAACATTTTCAACTGACAGTCACACAATAATCCCCACTTTTAATTTTTATATCAGTGGGACCCCCGTCCCCATCCCTCAAAAGACAGCATATTGATAGCAGTGTTTTGAGTTTAAAGCAGTTATTTGGCAGAGAAATCAAATTTACAGACCTAGACATTGTCCAGACTAGTGCAACAGTAATTTTCGTTTTTTGCGTCCAGCATATGCGTCGATAATGGTCTCAGGTGAGAGCTTGGCCGTAATGTCGCTTTCGATGTGAAGGATCGCAAGAGATGAAAACCTTGAATATCTGTGTCATTTGGAGCTCGACGTTTTAAAAATCTCCTTATGTCCATATTTTTGTCCATAGCTAGCTGAGAATCGCTGGACTTACGTTACTTGTCACATGACCCAGAGCCCTGAATTTTTTTTTACTAAAGGAGTATATGAAATCAGATGTATTACCTACCACCATTTAGTTGTTTTGTTTTATTTAAGATATTTATAATATATAATTTTTTTAAAGAATGCAATTATTTTTTTTGTTGAAACAATGCAATTACCCGTTTCAGCCGCCAGGGGGGGCAATGCTCCCCCTGCCCCCCCGCAAACTCCGCGCATGATTCAAGGATCAGACACACTCGCCCAATTTAAATTTAAATCTAGATTAAAGACACATCTTTTCAGCCAAGCATTCAATAAATGCAAATATGCTAAATAAACGCCCGGGACACTGCATTTATTAGATATTATTTACTAGAATAATTTAACTTGTTATATTAACACCATGCAATGTGTTTACCTCTTTTGTGTTTTTAGTTTTTTTCTTATTTTCCCCTGTAAAGCTGCTTTTGAACAATGCACACTGTGAAACCATGAACCATGAACAAATCGGACAACATATGCTACTTTTGCTTTTGGTAAATAAAATGAATGCCTTTGAGAAAACAAGATCAAAGAATGGCTATGACAGCAGTGCGCCAGAAAAGGTTTTTCCCTAATTCCAATTTCTGTCACCATATTGTGAAAAAGGCGAATTATCTATTATAAGCCGTAGACCCGCATTACAGTTAGTATGTAGGCTAGTATGTTTGCACTGTGGCTAGGGATGCAGCAATACATCTCACCCACTGTTCAATAAAAACCTGTTTTTCACCCACGGTTTTCAGTTCGGTTCTGATGGCTTGGTACAATAAAGTGTTTTTCATTGCTCTATAATTATGTGACAGGAACAGTAAAAAGTTGAGAAGAAAAAAAATATTTTACTGAAATTCTCTTTATTTAACTTAACTTAAAGTTTTTTTATTCGCTTTGGTACTATTTTCACAAGTAAGGTGTACATTTTCAAAACTCTTAGTACAAAAATCCAAACTTCTCACACTTGTGATGCAGCTAGTCATTCTTTCAAAACCTGATGGAATGCTTTCAGTCAGTTGCACATGTTTTCAGTCCACATAATCATGGTTTCAAACACGAGATTATTGTAATATGTAATGGGAACATTTGGTTTAATCACCGAAACACAACAGTATGATCTTCTTTCAGTTTAGTACTTTTAACAATCAGTTCATCCAACAGCAAACAATGCAAGATACATGTTTCAAATCATCCTTAGAAGTGCTGAAATGAATATGCTACAGTACTATAAAAGACAGATTACACAGTTTCACATTAGGCAATACACTGACATTACCTTGCATTTACATAATCTATAATTTCCAAAATATCCATCCTATGTGTAATCAAGTGAAGGATCAATGAACACATCCTCTACAATCATTTGGACAAATTTGTTTTTATTTTTCAGATAGAATTGTAACATAGTTATACTTTCTATTATGTAACTAAATGAGAACAAAACATAACATTTAGTGCACACATTACATTAGTTTGGATCAAGCCTGTCTTGAGCATTTGGCCATAGATTCTCATCCACATCACAATGAATGTTATCATTGTTCAAGCACCTTGGAAAAAAACCTTTTGGCATGACGAATCCATGCTTGACATTGGTCTACATTGATGTCATCACATGCATCATCCATGGCCTGAAGGAGGGTGGCACGCTCAAGGGGTGGGCGATCATAGCCCTTCCACCGCCATGCTGAAAAAAATGGTCAATAGGGTTGAGGAAAGCAGAGTATGGAGGCAGGTAGAGAGTCATGAATCGAGGATGTGCCTGAAACCATGCTTGAACTACCTCTGCGTGGTGAAAGCTGACATTGTCCCACACAATTACATAGGTGACCCCTTCACCTTGACAGGCCGGCTCAATTTCATTGAGAAACTCAATAAGATGTGCAGCATTATAAGAGCCAAGTAATGGCCTACATCCTACGACACCATCTTCAGAGATAGCTGCGCACATGGAGATGTTTCCTCCACATTGTACAGGCACTTGGACAGTGGCCCGTTTGCCGATGATGTTCCGTCCACGACGACGAGTTTTGGCAAGGTTAAAGCCCGCTTCATCAACAAAAATGTACTTGTGATGGTTCACATCAGTGTCAAGCACCATAACCCTCTAAAAAATATATTTTGGTTAGTTCTTTTTACAGTGATGTTCCAATATGTGATGCATCAAATAGTAGCAGTAATACAATATATAGTGCTGTACCTGAACATACTCAGCCCTTAGTCCTTTCACCCGGTCATTGTTTGTCTCAAAAGGCACCAGGTAAATGTGTTTCATTGATACCTGGTGCCTCTTTAAAAGGCGGGCCACATTTACATTTATTCATTTATTCATTTAGCAGACAAAAGCGACTTACAAGTAGGTTTTTTTTTTACAGTGGCACATTACTGCAGAGCAATCATGGGTAAGGTGCCTTGCTTAAGGGCACTTCAGTCATGACCTGCTGGCACTGAGATTCGAACCAGCAACCTTCTGATCACAAGTCCAACACTCTAACCACCAGGCCACAGCTACATCCTCCACACTTAGAGACAACAGTTCTGCCTCGCCAGAACTCATGACCAACCCTTTGATGGGCCCCATGCCCACCTCTCTGACCTCTCTGTTGGTGCCCATGCCCGCCTCTCTGAACTCTCTGTTGGTGCCCATGCCCACCTCTCTGACGGATCCCCTGTCCACGAGCTCTTCCTATTCCTTGTTGTCTATCCTGCTCCATGTTGAAAGAAATTGCCAGTGTTTACACCCCCACTTTTACTGTATATCTAATGACCAATTGTGGTTACCCCTATCTGAAATCAATGAGCAATAACGAGCATTCATCATGTGTGGTTAATTTATATGTTCGTACAAAAACACATTTTATTTCTGTAGTTCTCAAAATCGATATACTGTTTATTGCTGAAATGAAAATATATAGGTTTACCAAACGGTTCAGTGATTAACCATTAAGATCGGTTGGATTAAGTGTTGGTCAAAAGTATTTACCCAAATTAGATGAGAAGCATATCAAAAGTATCATGGGCATTGCATTGTGAAAGACAATTACTTCAAATGAAAGGTAGTTCTTTGATGACACACTGATTAGGTGTGGTGAAAAAGTGATTGTGTCATTTTGTGCATTGTACTTTGTCAATTGAACATGTGTATTACATGTTTGAAAAAACAGACTTTTTGATGATCTGCTTTGAGTTTTGTACTAACAGTTGTGAGGTTTTACCACATACTTGTGAAAATAGCACCAAAACGAATAAAAAAAACTGTATTTTATTATCTTTAAGCAAAAATCAACTTGTACAAATTCCTGGTGTTTTCAATAAATGTTAAGATTTACACTGTCAGCTCACAGCAGTTTTAGTAGTACAACGGGCATACACTAAAGCCAGCCCCCGTCTGTTTGTCAGCATTTTTCCTCAACATCACATTGCTTCTTGCGTTGCAGGCAGCCTCGCTTCATTGATCGACCACCACTCAATGTTAGATATTATGCAATACACTTACACGTATTGAACCATGGAGGTCGTACCGAACGGTTCAATATTATATTGAGAATTGTGGCATCCTTAACTGTGGCATACATGTGGTAGCATATAGTATGCATACCTTGGAATGTTCATGTAGTTTCACATAGTATGTTGTACATTCATTATAGTATGCATTTAGTCAAGATATATAAAACACGGATGTTGTTCTCATTTATTAACTGAAGTGAATCTCCTACTCTGTTCTACTTCACTAGGTGACACCGACATGAAATCTGAAAATGTTCCTGCTTTAGAGGAAGGTGATGTAAATGAAGGTTCTGAAGGCGATAGAGGACATGATGCAGTGTCTGACTCAAACTCCTCTCAGTTTCCTTTGGACACTCAGGGTTCCCCACGAGATGACAGGAGCAGCCCGGCAGAGGACAACGTGGACAGAATAGAGCCAGGTCAGTTTTTTTTAAAGAAATGTGAATTTGGTAATAGCCAATTTCAGGTCAACTGGAAAGCATTTTACGTTGTCCATTTCTGACACCAATATCCACTTTTCAACGTCCAAACCACAATCACAATTTTCTTTTATATTACTGACTATATTTTTCTGAACTCTGGAAAGTCATTTCAGTATGATCTTAACCCCCCAACTAGGAAGAACAATTTGTATTGTATCTTTATTAACTTCAGATTTGTTGTCGTAAGGCTTTATGTGCGATTTTGTAATATAAATATATACATTTACTTACTGCCTCCTCTAGGTCAACAATTCTCCATTCACACTTTCATTTGTCCCTTTTGTGGAACACTCTGCCCCGACTCATCGTTCCTGGAGGAACACATAAAGCTCACGCACCATGACGAGAGAACCCAGGCTCTGCAGTCACCTCTGGGAGCTTCCTCCTCTCGTGGGGATGGTGATTTGGGTGAGGCAGGGCGAGCTCTGGGGTGCCCTGAAAGACCTGTTGTAAGGGGTAGGCTTATGAAAAAAGTGGAAGGTGGTTATGAATGTGATGACTGTGGCCGTCATTTCAACTATTTGGGCAACTTGCGACAGCACCAGCGGATCCACACTGGCGAGAAGCCGTTTGTCTGCCCCGAGTGCGGGGAACGTTTCCGTCATGCCGCACGTCTCAAGAGTCACCGTCTTACCCACAGTGGGGCACAGAGCCCCTTTCCTTGCCCTCAGTGCGGTAAAGGCTTCCCAGTGCTGTCTGGACTCAAACGTCACCAGCGTGTACATACTGGAGAAAGCCCATATGCTTGTCCCCAATGCGGGCGCAGATTTAAGGAGCTGGGCAATTTGTATACACACATGCGCATTCACAGCGGGGCCACGCCCTATTCATGCTATCAGTGTGGGCGGAGTTTTAGACATTTAGGCACATACAAGAGCCATCGCTGTATGCCTGCTACTCAGTTACCCAGTGGGCATAGTCCAGCCTGGGCACAGGAGGACAAGGTGTAAACTGGGTAAAATCAAGTCAAACAAAGTTAAAGATATGCTATTAAAGTGGTGACCTCAACGGCTGGTTCAGGTTGAGTTTTATTCGCAGGACAGCTGACAACAGATGTTAGTTGTTTCTTGAGTGGTCTAGATAGAATGGGCCTGTAACAAGGAAATCTCAGCAAGGTCACTTAGATGTCTGCTATGTTGTTTCATCAACAAGACATTTTAGGTACATCTCGAAGACGGGTGGATTATCCTTGTTATTTATGTTAGTCGACATTTTTTCATTAGATGTATTTTTAAATTTTTTGCAATAATATGAGTCAGTATTTCAAACATGAAAGGTTCAAAGTGCTCATACAGATTTTAGGATTCCACTAAATTAATATTGTTATGTAATTTTATTGCCAGTCCCTCATCTTACACCTGGGGCCGGTTGCATAAACAAAGCCATGAATTTAAGACAGTGTCTAAGAATAAGTCAGAGAAGAAAGAATGTTGCATTAAATAAGCTCACTTTGACAGTCTATATTGTAGAAAAAGTAAGACACTGAACAACTAAAATAAAAATGGCGGACAGAAGGTGCTAAACCCAGCTTTTCTTTAATATAATGCTGCCAAATCGACTTAAATTAACACATTTTGTGATCACAGTGCAAGTAATCATAAAAACAAGGCTTGGGCTAACTGAGAACATTAATAGTGTAAATCAGTTAGTTTCATGCACCATCAAAGATGTTGTACATGGATCACAACGAAATATTAGCCGGGGGCCATCAGTCTTAACTTTTTGTCTTTAATAAGACACATATAAGATTTTATGCAACTGACTTAAAAAGTAAACACAAAGTAAAATAAATGCTAAAATTCACTACAAGACTTTTGACAAGATTATTTCCAGTCTTGACCTGTTGCAGAAAGTCTGTGCCAGTCTGCAGTTCAGATTTTAAAGTCTTGTAGTGTATTCCAGCCATAACTTGTAGGACTAGTCTTATCCAGTTTTATGCAACTTGCCCCTGAATCAATTTATCAGCTCATTAGTAGAGGCTGCAAAACTGGTGTGTCAGTTAAGGTTTATGTTTATTTGGCTGTTTTTGTTTCTCCTTTATGCAATTGACATATCGTGTTCAAGGCATTATTTAAAATGTATTCCAGTGTAATATATTGAATATTACGATTATATTAAATCCTTTATTTTTGAAATGCCATGTTCACTTTATATTACTTCAGTACTTCAGCGGAGACCCTTCTAAGAGATGCCGTTATATTTGAGTGCCATTGTGTGGAAGACTTGTGTTGCTACAATTATTTGCAATTTTTTATAGACCTGAAATTTAAAAAATCTCCTTAAAGTATTAGTATGTCATTAATCCTGTTAACACTTTTATATATCAGTGAGTTTTTTTACGCATGTCCTCCAGTATCTGAACAACTTAAAGCTTAATGAAAAATTTTGCTCATACATTTTTTTTGGATCTTATGTCTGTTACGTTGAAATTGCCTTGGACATGGATTAATATGAAGAGGATACAAAAAAAATCTGGAAAATACACACTTAACTCAGATGTAGCCTACCCTATTTATATATTTTTAATGATGCTGTTCTAATATGATATCATGAACGTTACAATAAGTACTGTTATATAGCACAGAAGAATACAATTTACGTTGAAATGATTTGTGAACAAATGAACAGAATTGTTGCTACTAAATACTCAAGGTATGTTTCTAGTTCTATGTATGTGTAAGCAGTTCTTATTGTATTGCAACATGCTATTATTAAAACGCATTAAAGTAACATTACTTGTGTAAAAAGGGATTGGTCAAGTTCTTTTATCTTGCAGCAAACGACAGCTACACTGTCAGAAAAATCTCTTATTGGGGTGGCACCCTTTCAAAATGCACACATAGTGTATATTGGTACCTTAAATGTTACATATTAGTACTAAAGATATCAGTACCTCCAAGGTACCGAATGCATATAGCTGTGCCCAAAATTATTAAATCTCTTTGTAAATATGACAATTGTTTATATTTAAACAAAAATATAACACACATTCCATTGTAAAATGTATAGTTTTATACACGTATATTTGATCACTGGCACATCATGGCTACAAATACATGGACCAATTCACCTAAACCTTACATACCACAAATATCATAACACCCATTCCCTTGCAAAGGAATGAAGATTTAAATTTAAAATGCATGCATAAAACATACCATATATATATTTAGAGTAACCATTTAAAGTTTCTTTGTAGACATGAATAGTAACACTACAACAAGCGTCTATTAATTTTCATATAATTATTGCACTTCACTTAATTGTATTTTAACACAACAAATGAACACAGATCTGCTTATATAAGCTTTGCATATTAATTGAATTTATAATCATTACTAACAATGTTGTAATTGTTTTTTGTTGTATACTACTTTAAGGGTATACTTACACAGGGGTGAGGATGATTCTGCAGGCACACAGAAATGGATAGATAGAAAAAAAATCTGCAACTTCGTATGTCATAATGCATGAGTCTGAAACAATGAGTAATAACAGTAGTGGATGTTTCTTGTTTAAGTAATGGAATCAAACCAATCACCTATAAAATAAACTTGTTTTCTTTAATCTAAGACGGGGATTTGAGTGAACTATCAGTCACTCATAACTATTACTATAATCTACAAGCTTTAATTGAAATGTATTGCTATATTAAAACCATTATATTTTCTTTTTAAACCCACTTGTTATTTATAAATAAAGCAATGTTCAATTTAAATGTAGACAATAAGATACTGTACTATAATAAGTGGTTGTGGCAAAAAAAAAAATCAAAACCCCATTGTGTCTACACAGGACATCACAACCTGCTTGTTTGATTGTTTGAGAGTTGAATACAACTCTGTTATTTGTATTGGGGTTTTTCGCGCCAGTGGCATCTGGTGTAGACACGGTGTTACAATATACGTTACGAATTGTGAACTCTGAGTGAACTAGGCACCTTAATAATAATAATTATTATAATATATAACAACCAAACAAGAACAAAATGCATATACAGAGATACATTTTTCCATTAAACTGCTCCTTGTTAATAAAAACAAGAGTCATGTCAGAATTAGAATTTGCTTTGATAAACTTCCATTCTCAGTACTGTCTTGAGGTTTCAATATTAGGGTTACAGAAAATGAGACTATGGTATCTCGAGCTGAAGCAGTGAAATGCTTTGGATAGCTGTGTACATGAACATGATTTAAAATTAACCAATCAAGCATTCAATTTGAATAGAAGCCACTAGTAAAATACCTGCCTGTACAGGACAGAAAGAGTTGTGTTTGTCCTGAGTATAGAATAAATGTGTACGTAATGAGACAGGATGATAACAAGGGAGAGAGAGACCGAGAATCACACACGCACATCTACTGGAATCAATGGGAATACGTGAAGGCACAGCTTGGAAAGATAGAGAGAAAGAGGGTGGACAGCATGATACAGAAACAAAATAAAGGGTAGAAGATTATTCAGCGCTGCTGGTGTCACAACATCATGAGGAAGATTCAGAAGAACCCTCTGCACAAACAGGTTGAGAGCTTTCTCCTGAATTATAACAAGCAGGATCACAAACCATATACTCACCATCATAGAAAGGTAAAAGAGTTACACTTTATTACGTTATATGTATCTAATGTACATCAAATAGAAAAGCCTGCAAATTTGTGTGGGTGTGTGTGCGAAATGATAAACTGTCTTCAAACTGTTGTCGTCATTCGTTCAAAAGGATAAAAGAATAGATGCACAAATCATTTAACCACTTTCACAGAAATAAATGCGTGATCATGGAGCCTCAGCACTGTATCACCTGATGTAAATTAATGAACAGTAGATACAACTCTTGTTTGAACAAAATCTATTTTTTTAATAGTCAATTTAATATAAAATATGCCGGTTCCAGCATTGTTTAAAATATCGTCTTTTGTGTCCTGCAGAAGAAACAAAGTAATACAGGTTTGAAATGACAATAAGGTGAGTAAATGTTGACAGAATTAACATTTCGGGGTGAACTATCCCTTTAAAATATCTTAAGATGAAGCTAATAAACCTTGTTTACTTCACATTAGTCTTGGGTCCCCTTGACAGCTTTAGAATAAATATTTACTGCTTGCTGAGTACATGCATTTCTATTGTACAAAATAAATTGTGGTGAATTGTTTTGTTTTTCATTCATAAATATATATCTAAGCTATGTGAAAAATACAAATGTTTATAGAAATGTTAGCATTGGGACTCATTTAGAAAGATTTTGTATTACAGGGTCTGTATTAATAATATCATTTGGTCCCTATCCTATGGACAAATGAGTGCTCAAGAGAATTTAGAAAATATGGTTGAATTAATATTGCAATGCAGTGAGTATACCAGATGTTGACACAAGGTGGACTATGTGTTTTCTCAACAAATCCCTACTTTAAGTGCACACGAAGATTTGGTTTTACTGATCAGACATTCATTTTACAAATGTATATGTACACAAATATTGAATAGAACACACACCATACTACAGGCGGTACAAGAACAGAGCAGTTCGTGAAATCATGAACTGCCCTTGAATAAAGTTTTGTTTTGTTTTGTTTCTTTATTTTAAATCAATGTGTTTTTTAATTTAATAAATACAGTGAAGCAGTGTTTCATTTCTACATGATTCCGTTTCTTTGTTAAAATGCTGCTGGACGGTTAAATAACCCACTGTACCTAATACGATTTTGTCAACCCCTACTTTGGCCTAAATAGTCTGTCATTCTTTCTTTCTTTTTGAAGTGGAACACACCTACAGTATCCCTATTCACTTGTCCACCAGCCAATACAGGCAGCAAGGGTGTTGCGGGTGCACAGAGTTCCAAGCCTCAAACATGTTGTGCCTGTTCTGTACAAATGTAAAATTTGGTTAGAAATTAATTTATAATCCTTATAATTTTAAACATAAAAATCAACACAGCAAACATGAACATCAATATTATGAGAACTTTCTACATGGATGACAATGTGTAAATGTCAGAGACGCGAAGGACGGACCCAAGAGCAGACGGATAGGCCTACTTGAGAACGTTTTTTATCCGAAAACGGATAAAAAACACAACTAAGAAAGTCCTGTGTCCCAATTTTAAGAACAGAGTTTTTTAATCAAACTCTTTTTGGAAGCAAACTCTTCATATCATTTCCTTAGGCAAGGTGAAAGGTAAAATAGCAAAACACACTAACAACGAGAGAGAATGGATGATAATAATGAGGGAAGAGGGAACGTGTGTGAGCGGGAGTAGAGCAGCTGTGCGAGAGCGAACGTGAAATTGAAAAAAAGATAGAACAAAGAAAGCTCAAACCGGGTCATGCCAGTAATAGTTTAGCCATGTTAAAGAGCTATTGTATAACATTTAATACCTTTTATATAGTGATTTTTTACTTTTTCTCTTTGCTGCCGACCGCGGATTTGCTGTGAATAAAGTAAAAAAAATGTTTTCAGTGTCAGTTCAAGTGCATGTCAAAGTACAGTTTTCATTAAGTCTGAGTTCACATTGTTCTTTAGATGGTGCATACAATCCCTAAAGTTTTATCAGCTAGCAAATTTCAATGCACATTTGAGATCCATGTGAAAAACCCAGCTATAAAGTCATTAATCTGTGATAAATCTGCTAAAAAACAGTATTACATATATTCTAGTTGTTGCCATTAATTAAATACCATTATGAACCACAATATTTTCTATTACAAAATGTATTTGGCATTAATAGGTGATTTATTGATTCCCTGCATTGTTTGGGCAGGGTTCTATTCTTTTTTCAGCAGAGCAACCAACATAATGTAAAGAATATCCTGTGATTTATATTCTTTAGATTTTGATTTAGTTAGACTAAGGCCACGTCAAAGATCATGTTGAAATGTCTGGTTCACACACACTGGGTCACACTGAACAAGTTATGCCCATTATTGACATTGATCGTTAACTTTAATAATTAACAATGAACATTTGTGCAGTTTTATGAAGCACCTTGCACTTATAGATTGCTGGCAGTGTCTCTAGCCTGACTTTCACAAGGCTGGCCAGGAGTTCTTATCTCTTAGTTTCTAAAACAATTAAGAACATTGTAGTATAAGTCATCTCTCCCTTTCTCCCTCGTGTATTGATTCACCACACAAACCAACGTTTATGAAGTTGGCTAGTTAAGACATAATTTTATTATGTTAATGATAACAAATATTCTCGTTTTATTAAAGAATACACAGTGGTTTTAAAAGTGGGGGTTATCAGCAGATAGTATAATACACCGGTGAACAGAGTGCGCAATTGCCACCCCCGGTACACTATCGCAAGAGTTTTGACTAGAAGGGATACAGCTACCTGCGCAATTTTTGTCATGCTGAAAATAGTTTTAGTACTACTTCCGGCCGTACCTCTTCTAGCAACAACCTATCGGGAGGGATTGGGATCCCGTGTATAGCGTAGCATAATTTTCTGTAACACCTGCTGCAGCTTCACATGAAGCGCCAGTAGCTTCAGTGGCAGGCTTACGAAAACACTAAAATAGTGTAATTTGAATGCTTGCCTTTCATGATTTCCTTTTGTTTCATATCTCCCGGTTGCATGTCCAAAAGTCAGTGCGTCACACTTTCCTGACACAAAACGATGTTGTTACGTATCCTCACGCTTTTTCATATGGAAATTATTGATCTTTTGTAGTGGGTATACGGCGTATACCTGCGTATCACGTAAACCACACCACTGCTCAGTGGCAACTTCTGAAAGGGCTCATAGACATGCAGTAGCAACTCCTATCTCTCTGGAAGGGGTACTGTACACTGTAAAATCTAACAACATCTGTTTCATAACTTTTGTTTCTTTGTGTATATTCAAATTGAGCCAGCTATTCAAGAATAAAAATGTTGAATGCAGTGCATTTTCTTACCTAAGGTATAGGCCTACGCCATGTTTGGTTGTAGATTTATATCTAGTTGTCTCTGGGCTCTGTAAAGCTTAATGCAGCTTCTGTATTTTAGAGAAACAAAAATAAAATATACAAAAAACAACATATATGCATATTAAGAACACATTATGCACAACAGTATAAACAAATAAATACATATACATAAGCAGTTGCCATTACAAACATAAGTATCTATTGCATAATGCCCGGGAGGCATATCAATATATGAAATACAGAACTATAAAACCCGGCAGCTCCTGTCCCAAATAACAAGTATGGTTGACTTCACGCGGCACTGCGCGGACTGATCAGTGTATGACAAGAAAATACTATGAGAGTGATTAGAACGTCACCAAGTGTGGACTCGAATGAAGTCCTCAAGTTCGGAGTGCGCCATTTGGGACAGGGTCATAGGCGCCAGTGCTGGACTGGTAATCTGGCATACCGGGCACTTGGGGGCCGATATAATATAATGTAATATTTTTTTAATCAGCCAACGACCGGCCCATACAGCAGGGACAGCGGCCCATTGGTTCATTTTCCATACTGACACTGGGCTGGCCCAATCATCTCTTAACAGACTCCACCCCCCCTCCAGATTCTCGTGTCAGATGCAGTCAGTTTCTTATAGAGTGTTCACACCAAACGCAGTAAATCGCGCTATTAGCGTCTAGTTGGACGCTTGAACATTTTGCTTTTACTCGCTTCATTCGCGTCATGGAGGGGCTTCTGTCAGGCGGCGCCCGTCTAATTGCGAAAGGGCGGACATGGATTTAGTTGAGAGGATAGCTGCGCATTATGTGCTATGGAAGGCTGAAAAACGACGTAGATAATTTATTTTATTATTGTAGTACGTTATGCGCCTAGCCATTTTACCTCAACTATTTATGTTAATAATAGCAGAGGTTTATGGGTAAAATGTAAATGAGTGGCGCCAAATGAACATTGTAAATGTTTCAATTGGTCAGTGCAGCGGATTGGTTGGTGCCACGCTGCCCATCGGTTGGCGATATGAAATTGAATCGCGCAGATGACATGTCAGCGCGGCGCGAGCTCTATAATACCCCGTTGTCTCATCCCACTATTGGATTGTTTGGCTTCCCTTACTAACGCTCAATTTGCGTGAATCACACCACAAGTAGGTATAGGTCTATCACCAGGGAATCAGTCAAGAGAGAGTGAGTACACTGGTCCACTTGCACTGGTACACTGGTCCATGGCACTTCGTTCTCAGCTTTGTAGGTTTTTGGGTGAATGGAACAGTAGATATGCATATCTACAGGGACCGCAAGGATGTTGTACTGGTTGGTTGTGTCCGACCCATTGTGGTGGGTCGGTCTGAGTAAAAATGCCAGGGCCCTTTTTTTGTCACAATCCAGCCCTGATAGGCGCACACAGTCACTCGCAAAACTCACAAAAACTACTTTCAAAATCAGGTAATAAATATGAATTAGTTTTAACGTTGTCCGTTAATGTAGACGTTTTGTACTTAAGTTGTCACTAACGCTAGACTGAGGTTATATGGCGGACAGTGCCCCGCTCCCGTTCATTGTTGAAGTAAGCTTTGTTGTCTCAACCTTAGGTAAGGCAAAACAGAGTAATAATTTTATGTTCCTGGCACTCTTTTATTACCGTGTTTTTTGGAAGTAACGTTAACGTTATCTGTTATAATTTCAATTTAGGGCAAGTTATTTAATTTCATTGGATTCACTTTTTTTAGTTGTTTCAATGAAAATCTTTTTTCAGTGTTCTTTGATCTGTTCTTCATCTACCAATGTTTCAACTTCTATGTTGTTCTCTGATATTATGTTCGCTTCATCTTCTACAGTCTCCTTCAACTACTGTCTTTCTGTCTCATCGCCCTCTGTGTCTGTCTCATCACCCTGTGTGACATCTTCTTCTGTTCTCTTCCTCAAACAGGTCTCTCTGGTTCTTCCTTCCCACTTTCTATCGGCTGTTCTGTGATCTGCTCTTCATCTTCTAATCTTTCCACTTCTACATTGTTCTCTGCTCTTATGTCCTCTTCAGGTTCTGCAATCTTTTTCGATATTCTGCATCGTTATTTACAACCTACAAAACAATAAATAAACTAAATAAATTATTAAATAAGATTTTGCATGGAAAATGCATCATTACTATCATATTAAAATACAGTAAAAGACTTTGAAAGAATCCAGTTTGACAGAATCTTGCATAGCTATAGAATCTACTGCACACACAAATATTAGACATTTGAGTATTCGTGATTGCCACTACGTGTTACCTTGTAAAATCTGCTCAAAAAGTATAAGCATTTTTTCCATGATTACATGTCCTTCAAGGGACATTGGACCTATCCACTTGTGGGCATTTTAACATTTTCCCAGCAGAAGGAGAGTAACATATCCCAGAGCTCAAAGCTTTTCCATCTAAACCAAAATAATAGAAAGCAGTACAGCTTTTTAACAAAAATTTAAAGAAGCAATTAAAAAGTTTGCTTAGCCTAATGACACATGCACGACACATGCGTTTTTCTAACTTGAACCCAAAAAACAAGAGATAATCTTGTAAATAAAAAATTCTGTTTCAAGTCAGTTCACTTTGAGGCCATATCTGCAACACCCCCAGGCAACTACTTTGGTTATGCAAGACTAACTGCTATTAACTTAAAGAGGGAACAACTACAATTTCAAAACTGTTGCCAAACTCACTACTATGTTTAATATATGTAGTAAATGTTTTTGTACGGGGTGAAGAAATTAGGATGTTGACCATGCTTACCATGTCAAGGACTTTTGACTGATTCCGAGACTTAAAAGTTGTTGTTTCCCAGTCTTGGGCTTGGCACGAAACTTTGTCAACCTTACTTATTGCCTGTGTTTAAAATCAAGCAATTTCACACAGTGTAAAACGATAATCAGAAATAAATTGCAGCGTTTATAGTAAATAGCTTATAAATGTGGGTCATTGGCGGACCATACTTTGGCCTTTAGATGGCTTGGGCGGAGCATCCGTTAACACTTCACCTTCAACTGTCATTTTGCTGCCAGCTTCGTTTAAAAATCAATGCAACAGCTGTTTTTACACATCCAATCAATTCACAGTGAAAAATAAAATCGCAACTTCCGGTTCACGGGAATTTTTCAGAATGCCGCAAGCATGACAAGAACCAACCAATCAGCTTCACCTCCTCTGACTGGAACAAAATAGAAAAGATTATATGGAGACATAGCATAAATAAATGTAGTAGCAGAGCTATTGCAAGTGCATATTTCAGTACATGCAGATATGTGCACCCTGTTCCAATCCACACACCCTTTGTTAAAACATCCTCGTCTTCACAGCAAGGGTGTCCATGGTTATATATATATATATATATATATGTATATATATATATATATAAAACCCACGCGGTATTAAAGAGACAGTTCTCAAAATGGGTCCAAGTCGTTTACAAATGTGTCCGCTGCTGCTCGGTATAGACAACAATTGAAGCTATTAGAAGACGTGTATTTTGCAGTATTCAACACGTATTTATACTGATTTCATCAAGCTCAAATTTTTTTTTACAAAGAACACAAAGAATGGCCTTCTCAGCTGCCATAGTTCAACTCTCGCCGCACTACGGTTTCTGTTTAAAAATGTTTTTGCAACGTTTTGTCAGCCCAGGGGGACGTTCAAGCTCAAAAATGTCAGCCCAATCAGCAACAACATGTATATAACCTACGCAGTATTAAAGAGACAGCTCGCACAATGGGTCCAAGTAAAGTCATTTACAAATGTGTCCACTGGAGCTCGATACATGTAAGATATTAGAAGAACAGCAGTATTAAACATTTTGCAGTATTAATAACGATTTCATTAGGATCAGAAAATTCCCAATAAAACCTAGCAAAACATTTTTTAAACAGAAACGGTGGATCACCCTGTTGTGAAGATGCAAGAGTTGCATACCGTTTCCAGGAAACACGTTGTTCAAACCGGAAACCATTGCAAAACGTTGCACACATGTTTGAGCTTGAACCCCTGGAGAGCGTATTCCGTGCAGTTTTTATGACCTAAAATGTAAAGCCCATGCCCCTTAGATAACTATTAATGTTTTTTTTAAACTATTGTTTTTTATATAAAATGACATATGCATATTCAGACCTTTCTTATAAACAAATTTCACAAATACCAATAGCTTTTTAAGATGTTCAGATAATAATTGAAAAACTGTTGTCCAACAATGTGGATGTTCTAAAATGTCAGGGTAGTGCAACCACAAACATCAGCCTTTATTAAGAAATTGAGAAAGTAGTTACAGTAAATATGATGCTGCATCATCCCGAAGACCCCAAGTTGTCCTTCTGAATTCTTGAAAAGTTTGCAGATTTTTCTCATATACTAAAAATTAACTACTTACATGTAATAGGTAGGCTGTTGAAACACCTTTTAAAAGTAATTAAAAATTATATTTAAGAACTTGGTAGCACAAGCAAAAGCTTATACAGGTAACCCAGTAGAAGCCTGTTAAATATAAATTAGTTACAAAAGTCAGGTGGTGCAGCTAGTAAGTGATTGAAGTTTGGTTAACAATTTGGTTGTATTCCTTAAATTTTTTGGACGGGGAAGTAAAAAAGCCTGTCAAAAATGCTTTTACATGCATTAAAATGTAATTCAACAAACAAAACTTGTCTAAACAAAAATATGTTTTACATACATTTTTAAAGGATTAAAAAAATGTATAAGCTTGTTTTGTCCTTGACACATTATAGTTAAACAGCAAAAACGTTGATATATATAACTAGCATTACTCAACCAGGCTAAAGTGTCATCATCAATAAAATATGCACTTTTGTTTGCCCTGTTTGGGAACACTTTTGCAAACTAACAGGTCAGTATAAGCAACGTTCCTCTTTGCCGCTCACCGGGTTCCCAGATAATTTAGTCAAAGGGGGATGCTAACCCACCATTAATTTATGTCCTGGTAGAAAAAACATGTTTTAAACCAAACATTTATTCACATTTTCATACTGCACAATTACAAACTTCCTGCTTAAACATGGGACTTAGTACCGCTGCTGGATATTTCAGCAGCCGCTTTGTCACCAGCACCAGCAATCCAGTGGTAGCAATCACTAGTATTTCTGTTCTGTGGCTTAACTGTGTATCGGGTACAATATATAATGCCCAGTACTACCATCACCACAATAAAGATGCAAAGTGGCACTAGCAGTCCAACCAATAACCAGCTACTTCTTTGAATCTGTTCATTATTGTTGTCATAGTTACTTTTGCCTTCCTCTGTTTCTTGCTTTGGAAACCGGGTGGATATTTGCCTATCCGGGCTAAATGTAGCCAATTCATTATCAAAGCTTTTTGTATATTCATGGCCTTGTGTATAAGAATCATATTCCTGATGAAAGTCAATAGGGTTCTTTGCTGTTCCTTGTGTCTCAGGCACTGTTTGGGTTGTGCTGGACCAGAGCGAATTCGAAGCTCCGCCTGCAAATCTGGAGGTACTGACCGTGGGAACTGTGGTGCTCTCATCCTCATAATAAGCTGTTGTGAGTGTTGAAATGGTTGGTGAAAAAAATACACTAGGCACTGGGTTGTCTGGATTTATGTCACTGCTACCAGAATTACTGACCTCATGGGGGGTTTCAATAGGTGTGGTCATTTCTGGTTCCTTCTCAGTGTTCCTTGTGAGCTGAAGAAGGTCTGTTGGAATCTTTACATTAGGTGTCTCTGTCTGCCAGTACAGAGATTCCCTCCCATCAGACTCATTTGCAGGATTCCATGGGTATATAGAATCCTCTGGTTCCCAAACAGGGTTGCGTTTAATCGATGGGTTGGACTCTGTGGATGTGGGATTTTCCAAATTCTCACCAGTGAATATGCAGGAATATTGGTCAGGTTGAAGATTATAACCTTCTTCACAGTAACATTTAGAGACTCCTTCATAATTTATGCACATCTGCTCGCAGGTTTCTTCAAATTGACATTCATCAATGTCATAACAACGACTATGATCTTCTTGCAATGGGGCATAACCAAGACGGCAGTGGCAAATGTAGGAGCCTAAAGTGTTCTCACAGGCATGCTCACACGGGTTATCCACACACTCGTCCACATCCTCACAGACACCATCGTCATCCAGTAGGTAGCCCTCTCTGCAGCGGCACTCAAAGGTTCCAGGTGTATTTACACATATTTGCTCACAGGGCCTCTGTAGGCATTCATCTACATCAAAACAGCCATGTTCATCAGGTGCTAACATGGAGCCATCAGGACAAGCACAGCGGTAGCTGTCCATTACTGGCAGGCACTCAAATTCACATGGAGACTCATTGCAAGGGTCAGGCAAATAGCAGCTTACCCTATCCTTACCCAGAATGAACCCATCAATGCAGTCACAGTAGTAATGCGCCTTATCCTCAATGCAGAGGTGATGGCAACCTCCGTTGTCCTTATCACACCAGCTTGTCTTGGGTGCAACAGAGCACACAGGAGGATCTCTGTTCCAATCAATAGTTCCATCTTCCTTTTGCGTGCACACCACTGTTTGGTCTTCTTTATCAGGACATTGTACGGTTGCCACTGATTCAAATGGGACATGTGTTAAGACAGTGCTCAGCAGATTAAAAGGGGTACTATAAAGTGTATTACCACCTCCTTCACTGGTAATACTTGTGCACATTCCTCGAAAGGTGTACTTGCACAGGTAGCCATCCACTGAAACTGAGCAAGTTCTATCTTTCCATTTTAGGTTATTCCCTTGATCATGGGGAGCAGTGCTGTAACTGATCACCACACAGTGAGGTGATATGCAGCTATTTGCAGAGTCCTCCTGCTGCCAGTTGGTGTACTGAGTGTCCTGATCTCCGGTGACCCACGAGAAGCCACGGAGTTGCCGGGTGGGGGCACATTGTCGAGGTTGCCTCTGAAGGCCAATCCAAATTTGCACCTTGCCTCTATGGTGTGGTCTCAGTTCCACATTGGAGAAAAGCCTCTTCACCATTTCTGCTTCTTGTGGCTGCCTGATTGTTGCCAGGTCACCTCCCAGTTCTTTGCAGCTCCGCCAGGCATCTAAGAAGATCTTGCGCTGGAAGTATAGCACATAGCATCCATCTTCACTGCAGAGTGCGTCCCGCTGTCTCAAGTCCTGTGTCCAGACCCCAGAGAGGCACAGTAGTGAGGACAATAGAACAACACATTGAACCTGACAGCCCATCATTTTTCCAGCTCAGCAAACTGTCTTTTTTAGTTTTTTTCCTTCTTCATGTCATTTCAGTGTAATGAAAGCACTTAATGTTCTAGAAACCCATTTTTCTTGTTTTATGTATATGCATTCAGCCTTTTCTCTTACTGCTTTGCTTTCTCTGTCCTCTCCAGTGGATATCTGTGCCAAAGCTGAATACTTGCAATCTCTCTCATGATTTTCCAGCAAGAGAGAGGGAGAGCGATAGAGAGAGAGAGAGAAAATGAGGGAGGGAGTGAGTCAGAGGGAAAGTGGGTAGGAGTGAAAGAAGAAAAGGGGGTCTGAAAAAAGTTTTTGTATGTTTGGCTGAAGGGAAGACCAGTGTGCGTGGTATGTGTCAGTGTTTTGAGAGGGGGTAACGGGGGGTGGGGGTGCACGAGTCTGTCCTCCTCTTCACCAGAGTACCGTATGTTTCTCATAAAAGTGTGTATGGAAATCGTTTGGGAATCTTCGCCTTCCCCCACCCCTACTTGCAAACTTGTGCAACTCTCCACTCCCACCCAGCTCCACATGCAGCTGAAGGTATAACAAACTATAATGCTTTTAGTGTTTCCCATCTAAAAAAGCAAACACAGAGAACAATTTAACAAAAGCTGTCTGATGCAATAATCTTACTCTAATTACATTTACATTTAGGCATTTGGCAGACGCTTTTATCCAAAGCGACTTACATTGCATTATCCTATACATTTAACATAAGTATCTGCTTCTGATATCTGTTGGACCCGGAAACGGTATATGTTCATTATGGTGCGTGAAGTCAGGCTTAACAAGCGGATTGGATGCCAGGCTTATTAATATACGAATCAGCATTCATGAGGTGCTTTGCGTTTACTATTGGGTAAAAAAGGGGTTAAAAAATGGGGATATAAAGCTGATTCACGTATGCACACTTGCAGGTCATATGTGATTTATAAAGCGAATATTGCTTCCATTGCTTCCAATTCATGCCTTACTACACCACTGGATGGTTACGATTCGTGAGGACGCTCACTCGTGACTCGCCAAGGCCGGTCAGTGTCGTTGCGCTGGAAATTGTGACGCGTTGCAGAACCATGGCGTTTTTTATGTAATTTTACCATTGACCCTTTTATGTAATGTTGTTGGCTGCAGCCATGTTTTGGGCAAAAGTTAATTTTATGGTTTGGAGCCCCTATAAAGTAAACAAACAGAATCTGACTATATAAATGAAAACAACACAAAGAACATTACAGTAATACAAGAGTGTGGTGTTCTAAATGTAATAATTCTTCAGGAAAGGTCTGT
Organism: Barbatula barbatula; assembly: GCF_947034865.1. Classification (NCBI taxonomy): domain Eukaryota; kingdom Metazoa; phylum Chordata; class Actinopteri; order Cypriniformes; family Nemacheilidae; genus Barbatula; species Barbatula barbatula. The sequence continues at coordinate 27,692,505 of NC_136766.1, forward strand.
TTTAGTCTATGTATCACAGACTGTTGCTTTTTAAGTCATATGAATCTGATATTAAAGTGTAATTCAACGATGACAAGGCATTTTTGGAAGGAGTGCTTTTTAAATAATCGAAGATCATGTTTTATGACAATCATACATTATCCTTATTTTACTGATTAACATTTCCAACTATGTTTGGAGAGAGGGAAGTTCAGGATGTATATTCTTCTGTGGCTTTGGTCAACATTTCACATTCATAATTCACTTTTGGAAATTTAGGTGGGACAGCCATCCATGAACACACTAAATTAAAAACTTTAAAGGTTCAGGAGGGGCCTAAAAATTAATGCGTGTCAATCATTATTAAAAGTGTATAAGCGTTAGTTTCTGAATCAACCCCGACGTCAATTCCTCTGGCATCCCTACCCATCTCTCACTACTTTGCAATTACTCTTCCTCTGTGCCGTTATATTACGAGGGGTGTTAAGTTCGAAGCTCGAGCCGAGCCTCAGGTTTGAGTCCCCTTTGAGGACAGCAGGCCAAATTTGTTAAACATTAACTTCTAAGGGATAGTCCACCCAATAATTTTATAAATAATTTTACCATAGCAGAATGTTCTGTTAAATATAAGATATTTTAAAGAAAACAAACAGTTCTGGGGAACATGTGCCTTCCACTTTTTGACATCCCAGAAATCTAAATTGCTAATGCAGCATGTCTGGAACGGACTCCCGAACACAAAAGACCACACGACCACCCAGTAATGAGATCCAATGTTTTCTTTCTTTTTAATCTGTAACAAATAATGATCATCAGTGGATCAACGGGGTATCAGCTACTCTCCCTCTTGTACACCGTAATGTTCACGGAGAGAAGCAACATTGCCTGTGCTCATGAGCGTCGCACACAGGTAGACTGAGACTATACAGAGCTTAAACAACAAACAAATAAAGAAAAGATGTAAATAAAATAATAAATCTTATACATACATGTATAATACATTAATACTGTTATTAATACACCACAATAGTGTGTAGTACATTAATTGTATCTTAGAATGCATAATCATATGCATTAATCCAGATATTTATACGTTATAACATACTATGATGAAACAAATAATCAATTATAATACCATTTGTACACATAAATCCAAAGGAAACACATTTAACAGCATGCTATGTGCTAGCTGCACCACGTGCACCATGTGCGAATCGATGAATCTGATTTGTTCTCCCTATAACTTTCTTCGTACAGTGCATATTTATTAACAGTAAACAAGATCTCTTTATTTCACTAAACAGAACTAATAACACAATATACCTGTAACAAATAATGATCATCAGTGGATCAACGGGTTATCAGCTTCTCTCCCTCTTCTACACACTAAGCATATCAGACGGTCAGTAAGCTCCATGATAAATTTCGTAAAATCATATTGCCACTTTCTTCATCACAACTGACATGCTCAAATGATGAAACACACTCAAAATAACACTTAGAGAGCGATAGTTATGCCTTAAGGCAATAAAAATCATCATACCCGTACTTTCGCTTATCCGGGACCGGGGCAGCAGTCTAAGCAGAGATGCCCAGACATCCTTCACCCTAGACACTTCCTCTAGCTCTTCCGGGGGACACAGAGGCGTTCCCAGGTCAGCCGGGAGACATAGTCCCTCCAGCATGTCCTAGGTCGGGGAAGGCGTCCAGTAGGCATCCAGAACAGATGCCCAAGCCACCTTAGCTGACCCCTCTTGATGTGGAGGAGCAGCGGCTCTACTCCGAGCTTCTCCCGGGTGACCGAGCTTCTCACCCTATCTCTAAGGGATCTCCCAGCCACCCTGCAGAGGAAGCTCATTTCGGCCGCCTGTATCTGAGATCTTGTCCTTTCGGTCATGACCTAAAGCTCATGACCATAGGTGAGAGTAGGAACGTAGATTGACCAGTAAATCGAGAGCTTCACCTTGCGACTCAACTCTTTCTTCACCACGACAGACTGGTACACCGGTACATTACTGCAGAAGCTGCACCGATCCGTCTGTCAATCTCCCGTTCCATCCTTCCCTCACTCGTAAACAAGACCCCAAGATACTTATACTCCTCCACTTGAGGCAGGAACTCTCCACCAACCTGAAGTGGGCAAACCACCCTTTTCCGATTTGGTTCATAGATCCATTCTTCTAAATATAAAAGTAGGAAAAACTACATATAAACAGTAAATTAAAGAAAATAATACAATGTTAAAAAAACAAAGAATAATTCACACCAGTTACACTAACATTCTTTTAAATGTCATTGTGTTTGTGTTGTGTTTAATAGAACAACGAAATGTATACAAGTTTGGAACTACTTCAGGGTGAGTAATTCATGACAGAATTTTGTTAGGGTATTTGTGTACCCCTCCTTATATCCTTAAGGGCTACTACTCTTGTAACATCGCTGTATTAACTCAAAAGTAGGATCTTGCTGCTGAAAAATGTTGTTCAAAAAGGTTTGAGACATAGTTTTTGTTTGTAGTTTTTTTATGTTCCTTGTCAGGAGGAAACTGATGTTATGTTCAAGTGAAGCTTGCTATATAAAAATGCATCTGAAAAGATAAACAGCACTGAACAGAGTTTCGTTTGTTTGACCTACACGCGAGTGAAGGTGAATTGCGCACTCGGATGCTCAACAATATGTTTTTCTTTCAGCAACATGACATTCATAAATCCCACATTGTTTATAATTATATAATTCTTCTTACGTCACTTACTACATCTAATATCAAATTAAACATCTCGAGACCAGTGCAATGTGCAGCTGACACTCATTATCACTTGTGTTCCCGGCCTCGGCCGTTCTCTCACGGCTCTCGTCCCGCCTTTGTTCGTTACATACCCCCATCGCCCCTTACAGGCCGGGGGGTACCCACGAATGGGTGCTCTACTCCCCCCTGGGGGCCAGTCTCGGCAGCCGCAGCACCTGGGGGTATGGACAGATGAGAGTAGAGAAGGGGAGTGACAGAGACAAGAGAGGGGAGAGAGGAAAATCCTGGTCCGGTTCCCCGACACACTGTCGCTCGGTCCTCAGCCAGCCGAGAGGCTCTTCCTCGCGGTGCCATGCGATGACAAAAAGAAAATAATATCCTCACTATTAGATTCGCATTGACTGACCACTGATTCAAATAGTATACCAAAAGAAAAACACAACCACAGGAAAAAACATTAGACAATACCAACAAAATACACCAATTTACAGGGCTGAGGTTACCCACCAGAGTGATCAAGGAAGGTGACTTCCTACAGCAGGGAGGAGTTTTAGTGTAGACACCCACATGGTCTCAAAGGCAGGGGAGAACTTATGGGAAAAATGTGCAGTCCACCAAGGGGACGTCATGGGCTCCCAACACGGGAGCCAGATCATGAGGATTCATCATACGGAACCGCCATTGCTCAAGACCCGCTCCGACATAGGTTCCAAGCCCGTGCAAGGCAAATGTCTGCCAAAGAGGGGCACTGAGGCAGTCCCCACAAGGGGGCTAACCCCGGTGGAGTGAGTCGTCTCTTCTGAAGACGCTCTTCTGATCAGGCAGGCTGTGTGCTAGTGCACGTGCGTAGAATGCGTCGCATTCCAGGTGGCACATTTAAGTTGGTGGCAGCAATTTGTTCAGTCAAGTATGATGGTAGCACTGCTATGTTCGAGCCACCTGAGTCAGGCCTTCCAGCCGCACTCTTAGTATCACCTGCTTTAGTTAAGGTGGTCTGAGGAACTGTCTATGGGCCTGTGATGAATGTTGGCACTCTGGATGTAGTTTTTTGGCCTGCAACCATGGTGGGTAGTTTGAGGGAAGTTTATGTAGTCAGCATGCTATCAGTCGTCGTTGAAGTAAAGCCAGTAGTTTCCACAGTCCAGTCCCATAGTGTAGCGTTAGCTCCGTCCCTATACCAGCAGATTTAATCCCTTGATTTATCTGTTCAGAGCAGACTCAGGTAAGGGTTCTGTTACAGAAGTACCAATTGGTTTTTCAGAACATGAAAGCGATCTAGTTTGTACTTGGCTCATCTCTCATGATATCCCTCTTTTGGATGTCCAGGTGTGTCAACGATATAGGCATATCCTTCTCAATATGAGGTGGTAAAAACTCAAAAATCTGTTATTGGAAGTTAATATTATTTTTTGAGATTAGAAGATTTTGTCATGATTCTGCTGCATCATGTCATGTTTCTCTTAGTATAGTGGCAGGATCATGACAGAACCTCATGTTTAATGTGGAGAGAGGCAATTATTGTTGTTATTGCCTTCCATACGCTCTCTCCGGTCTCGTCTCTGTTCCCATCCTCTCGTTATTGATTAATGCCCTACACCTGTTTCCCTCTTGATTTGCTCCCTTATTTGATGCCCTTGTGTCTTTTGTCTTGTGCTGGTTCATTGTGGTTTGTGTGGTGAGTTCACGTTTCTTGTTAGTCTAGTGTAGTTTTGATGTTGATGTTCATGTTCATTTTCATGTTCATGTTCATAGTTTATTTTAGTCTTGTTTAACTGTAGGTAGTTTTAGTCCTGTCTTGTTATTGTTGTGTTGTCATGTTTTGTTATGTTACCCCCACGTGGGTCTTTGTTTTATTACTTATTAAATATATGTTAACCCCTTACCCGCTGTCTGCACCTGGGTCCTCTGTCCTTGTCTCACCACATCCAGAACCATGACAGACTTATGCGCCACCTATTGTGTTGGTTAAAAAGAAAATCAGTAGTCTGCGCATGTTTGTAGACTACCGTCCCTTAAATGCTTTTCCCTTCCTCGTATTGTGGAGTCCCTAGCTTCATTATCTGGGGCTCGTTGGTTCTCCGCATTGGTTTTATCCAGTGGGTACTTGGAGGTTTCCGTCCTGGAACAGGATCGGCCAAAGACTGCGTTCTGTACACTATATTACTGAACTCGGACTATTACTGAACTCGGACAAAACTGAAGTGTTACTTATCGGACCGAAAACCGCCCTACGTAACAACCAAGAATACTGCTTAACTATTGATGGATGTTCCATAAAACCCTCATCTTCAGCTAAGAATCTTGGCTTTATATTCGATAGTACTCTGTCATTTGAGAACCAGGTCGCCAAAACCTGTAAGATTGCGTTTTTCCATCTTAAAAATATATCTAAATTACGTCATATGCTGTCATCATCAGATGCGGAGAAGCTTATACATGCCTTTATGACATCAAGACTAGATTACTGTAATGCACTATTAGGTGGTTGCCCTGCAGGCCTATTACAAAAACTCCAACTGGTCCAAAATGCGGCAGCTCGAGTTCTTACACGTACAAAAAAGTATGAGCATATTAGCCCGGTTCTGTCAACCTTGCACTGGTTACCTATAAAGCATCGCATAAATTTTAAAATCTTGCTTATTACCTATAAAGCCTTGCATGGTTTAGCTCCTCACTACTTGAGAGAACTTCTTACGTATTATAGTCCATCACGTGCACTACGCTCTCAGGCGTCAGGTCAGTTGGTAATACCTAGAATTTCAAAATCAAGTGCAGGCGGCAGATCCTTTTCCTATCTAGCGCCTAAACTTTGGAACAGTCTTCCCTGCAATGTCCGGGAGGCGGACACACTCTGTCAGTTTAAATCTAGACTAAAGACGCATCTTTTTAATCTTGCATACACTAGATTATCATAATATATGTATTTCAAAGATCTAGGCTGCACTAGTTAGATCAACCGGAACCAGGGACACTTCCAATAACAACTGATGCATTTGTTGCATCAAAGAGTGCAGAACAGTACTCTACTCTCAGCCAGTCTTGTCTCATTGTTCCAAGGTTACAAGAGCGGAGCGGGCAGGGCGCAATCCATTCCTAGACCTGACAAATGCTGGACGAAGGAAGTGACGTCCCTACAAAACTTCAGCCACTATTAGATTATTAATGATAATTTTAAATCTAATTTTTTTTTTATTTTCGCCTTGTTGTGCAAGCACTGTTGAGCTTGTGCAGAGGCTGCAGTTTTTGCCAGAGGGGAACTGGAATCCCCTGGTTAGGCCTGGTTTCCCTCCGAGGTTTTTTTTCTCCTCCAATGGAGTTTTGGGTTCCTCGCCACCGTTTGCATACTGTTTTGCACTGTTTTGCCTGGCCGGGGGGGCTGCTAGAATTTGGTAGTCTTATTTAATTAACACTGCATATAGGAATTTATTGTGTGTCTGATATTTGACCTGTGTTTTGAATTCCATAACCTTTTATGTTTTACTTATAGTCATTTTTTCTTGTACAGCTGCTTTGTAACAATGAAAATTGTAAAAAGCGCTATATAAATAAAGCTGACTTGACTTGACTTGACTATATGGTTTATTTGAATGGAATAGTATGCCATTTGGGCTTTGTAACACTCCAAGTACATTCCTAAGGTTATTGGAGAGACTATTGTCAGCATTGTCAGACTCTGCTTTTATATCTTGATGATGTTGTTGTGTTCTCATCTTCCATAGCTCAGCACCTGGAGCGACTGGAGATAGTCCAGGGTCCTCTGGAGAGGGAAAGATTTAAGGCAAAGCTAGAGAAATTAGCATTTTTTAAGCCAGAAGTGAAGTACCTGGACCATGTTATATCTCCGCAAGGGGTGGCAACTGACCAAGGTCAAATTGAGCAAGTGTGTCAGAGTTTGAGAAACTAAAAACAAAACTAACATCTGCTCCAGAGCTACCATATGCAAACTTTTCTTGTCCCTTTATCTGGGAGGTTGATGCCAGCTATGGAGGGTTGGGAGCAGTTCTTTCCCAAGAATTTGAAGGGAGAGTATGACCTAAAGCTTATGCCAGCAGCATCCTGAGGCCCACAGAGCATAATATGAATAACTACAGCCCAATGAAATTTGAGTTTTTAGCCCTTAAATGGGCTATGGATGAAAAGTTGAGCAGTATATTTTGGGGCATATGTGTATAGTGTTCACTGATAACAACACCCCAAGTCATCTGTCTATGGCAAAGCTAGGGGCAACTGAACAAAGACTTGGCCGCTTTAAATTTTGAGGTAAGATATAGGTCAAGACTGAGCAATGGTAATGCCTCATCTCGCCAGAATCCAATTGATCGATATGAGATTGAGGGTTTGACTGCTAGGGTTACTGTCCCTGAGTCATTACAGCAGGCTATGGGAATTGAACATTGGGCACAGTCCACTGTGGTGGCTGTTAGTGTATTGCCTGGGTTTTCTTTCTCTGACTTGTGTTCTATGCAGGAGACTGACACGGTCATTGGGCCTATAAGGAAGTTTAGGGATTGAGACAAGTGCCCGCCAGATGACACACAGAATCTTCCACAGGCGCAGCATGAGTTTGGGACAGTTCTTATACACTTTGTACAACGTTTCGCTCATCAGCTGTGCCAGGCCAGTGGGCTCATCCTCTCCTGCCTGCTTGAATTGTCGCTTCATGGTCTTCATCTCCTGATGATGTGGTTTCTCTCCTCACATAGGTTCTTTGAGCGAGATCGTTTACAGCCTCCTTCCTTCACCTCTTCACCGAACTGTTCAGATGCCATCCTGACGATGATCATTGTCATGGCTTGCATTTTCCGGTCAACATCTCCCCTCATCATGGCCTCCAGAATCTGGTTGACATCGATGTCAAACTGGTTCCACAGCGAGCTCATATTCGCTGCTGGCCACTTGATACACCTCCTCTCAGACTTGATGCTGGAAGGAGTCATTTGCAACACTATGAGGTTCCAGGGTGCCTGGGGTTACTCTGGGCCTGGCTCCTCCTGCGTCTCACCAGGTTTTACAGATCTTGCCACATGAACACTGCTTGCTCGTATTCGTTTGTCTATTGCCTTGTTCTAATGCCGTTGAATCCTTCTGGTTGGGTTGCTCATCCCCCCCTCTCTGCCCCAGTTACCGTCTCTCCGAGCTGTCACTGATTCTCTAGTCATCACCACAGTTTTCAATGGTCTAGGCAGGGTTTTAGATACTTGGCAAATACATACAGTATACATACAGAGGGAAACACGATTGCTATAAAAAGATTACAAAACTAGTGGTCGTTTGACTACACATTACTTGACTGGCATACACTACAAGACTTCTGGGTGAAAACCAGGTCTTGATTTTGGTATCCAGATTAGTTCCCTTTTTGCCTCTGGCTATTCTTTAATGCATCCAATCTGGTACAACCATTTGTGCATTGTTTGATTTCCTAGCTTTTTTATAGGGCATACACTGAACAGATTTTAAAACCGTCAGGCAAAAATAGAAGATAAAGTAACCGATTAGAATTAGAATGTTAAATCACCCCCAATAAATTGCAAATGCATTCATCACCAGATAATATTGTTCACACTTATTATGAAATTCTGACACTTTACAATGTTTTGTGCAGGTACCCAAACTTCTGCCTACCACAACATAAGCAGGGAGTGGGAATATATATTTTTTCATTTAACTCTTCTTTTGCTACGGTCATACTATCTTTACTATATTAATAAGACAAGGAAAATATGTTTTTTTACATGAAAAACATATAAACAGTACTTGTGGTGAGAGGTTTGTATAATATCTACTGCAAAAACATGATTATAAGTCATGTTAACACTTATGTCAAGAGATGTATCACTTTTATAATGCATAAATATGTTTTCTTATTTCAATCTTAATGTACTGGAAAATAATTTGAATTTGAAAATAATCTTCTGAAATCATTAATTAATTTCTTTTATTTAGTGTTAATACATGCAGAGTGACATTATAACTACAGCAATGATAAAAACGACCAAACAAAAATATCAGTCATAAAAAGGATGAAGCATGGTGTTCCTTTTGTCCTTTGAGCTCACAAATGAAGAATTTACAAGTGTACAACAGACCAACTGGCAACATTTTGGGTTGTTCTCTTCTCACGCCCTCCCGAAGCCTCCCAAAAATACAACAGGAAGCAAGGGCTATGGGGGGGGGTTTCTCATGTGTATTATTTTTAGATCTTCCGCTTGCTGGCTGAGAATCAGAAACAATAACTCTATACACGTACCCACTAACAGATCAAACTATTGTTTGCACAAGAATATTGAATAACGTTCACCTTTAAAATGTCATAGCACCTAAAGCCATGCACTTTTTTACATAAATGTTATTAAAGTAGAAAAAAATCTGCTAATTTCAAACTTTTGGTTTATTTTCTTTTTTATTAACATGATGCACTGTGGAAGCATTGTTCAATAAACTTTTTGTCTTAGTCTCACAGATTGAGTTAAATAGCATACTTTCTGTCAGTGATTAATCTGTAATTAAACATGTATTCATTGTTTACAGTTGTAAATGGTTCACTTACTATGCTGGCCCCTGTGACAATTTGCAAAATTACTCAGTGTTTATTTTCATGACAAGGGCCTGGGAACCCAACATCTCACTACTATATTTGGACATGTTGACCTTGCATGGTATAATATGAAATATATCTACTGATACAGCCATGAAACACTTCTATAATGTAAGCCAGAAAAGCAAAGAATGAAGCATGAGTTGTATGTTTGGGTTAGAGGTTATATTTGCAAGGTCCTTGTACGGGAAAATTAAAGCATTCGCTGACCCCTCTGAAACAACTTGCTACATGGATCACATATTCTGAGGACATTGGAATGTCGGGAGTTTGGGTAATGTTTATGTTTAGGTGGAGCTGCTTTGGTGGAGCTAGGGAAAATAAGAAAAGTGATATGGCATATTATTGATATTATGTTATACATATGGAATATTACTAGAATATAAACAGAATGTGTGCTTGTGGGCTTATACTCCCCTACCTTTATCCTTTCTGAATCTGTGACATTTTTAGTAACTGCTGGCCTGGTGTGCTTTTCACACTATTCCAGACTACCTGGGAATAATGCGCAGGGGATAGTTCACCTCTGGGTGTTCACACCGAACGCGAATGAAGCGTTACACAGTCACGACTTTCTTCCAAATAACGCACAAAGGTGGTCTCGCCCGGGGTGCAATTCAATGTAGAACTGCCACTGGGTGTTCCAGATGTGAACACTTAAATCCCTGCATGAAGGGACCTTCCAGAACTGTCAGCAAAGGGTACATGCCATGGTCACTTTAAGGAAGTGAGTTCTGTTTGTGATCACGTGAACTTTAATGAGCTCTTATGGTGCATTTCAAAGCAAATATGCTGTAGGATTTTGACTTTACATACAAAAGTAAGTAGAATAATTGTGTTTTATTGTAATGCATATTTTGTCATTGATTGAAAATATGATTTAAGAGATTTAAAAGGTGGTATAACCAAGATTAGTTTGTAGTAAGTCATTTTTATATGTTTTATAATAGCTAATAATAGAGTGTGTTTATAACCTAGGAGGTGCTGTGATCATATGGGTACCCAGCTAACATATGGCCAGCTGACCAGTGGTGGACCATGGGTGTCAAAGTTAGCGTCCACCGGCGGCCTGATGCTGAGCTGCTGGTTTACCAAAATGTCCTTAAACATAATAATAGAAAAAAAAATTTTCAATAGCAGTATTTTTTACATTTATCAAATGCTTTTAACTGACGTTGCACAAATAGAAGCATTCTATGGAGCGATTTTAGTCTCATTAATTATTCATGCGTAAAACAAGATACACACATGCGTAAACAGTTTCGCATGCATAAAACCTATTTTACGTGCACATAGTATATATTTACATTTACGAAAAGCAATTCACGTTCGTAAAACAAAACTATTTTCTCACAAATTACGTTTCGCAAACATACAACTGTGCACATAACTTTCGAAAAGTTAAAATGTACGCGTTTGTCTTGTTTTACGAGTGTGCAAATCGTCACACACGTGTGAATCGCCTTGGACGTGTGTGTGTGTTTTTTGAGACTCTCCTGGCGACGCAACCCCTTCCACTTGGGTTGTCGTACTCTTTAGCCAATCCAAAGTTTGTCCAACTCCTAAGTCTTCAGTGTTGTAGTTACCAATTTGAAATACAACAAAACTCTGGTGTCTACGAAACGGCGTGGATGCGCTGCTGCCCCCGAGCAGCACGCATCAAGACGCTAACCTGAGCTGGTGCCAGGACATTCACCTGGGTTTCCCCTGATCCGGGATCAATTGTAGCTCGACCCGCTTTATAATAAAGGGGACCTGTTATGGACTTTTCCAGCCGCCAGAGCCTGCTTCCTGTCCGGCCCGGCCGAGTCCCTGCCGGTCTAACTATTACATTTTGGTGAGGGGGGATTTGGCTCCCTCAGGGCATTTTTGTGCTCCACTATTGTACTTTATTCTTTCGAAAATTTTGCCATTATGCCATCTAGCAACTGCGGTGACGTAAATTAAAGCGATTGACATGATTTCACCAGCAGCTGATTTGACCCAAATGTTACATCTCTCCAATCATCTGCATATTTTTATAAAATGTCTTATGGGCAAAGAGGTTTTTTTTCTAACCAAGTAACATCCCCACTCGTCTGCCTGCCAAACCCGCTGCATCAGCGCCTTCTACTCTGCACTCTCACCGATCTATTAATATCACAGACTACAGTCCCCATGATCCTTTCACCCATTCACGCCATGAGTACACCCTTTCCTCTGGACTCTATTTGTACCGTGTTTCTGTTGACAATCATTGTCTGGTCTAGTTGTCAACATGGCCGTTCCTACCATTGAGGTCCCTGAGGTCCAGACCTCGGTAGTTTTGTTGTGAAAAAAAATTGGATAGGATACAAACTGTATTAACTAATACCAATGTTGTAGGAAACACTTAGATAACTGATCTCAGATCTGATCTACCTCAGCTGTTTAACATCGCTCTTAAGTGTCAATCTGATTGAGTTGACCAATCAAATGAAGAAAGGCGAGGATTACTGTCCAATCAAATTAAAGAAGGCAAGAGTTGCAATTAGGGTTTTTTGAGATGGCCAAATTCTGCAGCAGATCGATCACTGGTGATCAGCGCAAAATGCATGCAGGTTAAAAATGTGTCAGAGTTACATACGCCTTGCTCTGAGGCGGCTGCTCTCTTCCTCTTTTCAGGCGAGGTGCATCTCAAACAAGCCTATTGAACAAAGTCAAGCTCGAGTTCAGTTTCTACTGTGAAAGAGCGCAATGTAAGTAGCTAACGGTTCGATATTTTATCTGTTAGCAGTCATTCACATGATGCTGACTGCGTCGCTTTCTCCCTCTTTTCAGAGAACCCGGGAGTTTGCACTCTCATTTTGAGCGTGCTTGGTGTGCATCAACATTTGAACCACAAACCTGAGTAAACGACGATCATAGCCAGTAATCCAAATTACAAAACGCAGAAAACAAACAATTTACGTCTTAATGTCCATTTGACGAGACAAAAACAGAGCTTCGCTAGTTCATACTACACTGCGTTGCTTTGACTCGGGTGTGTTTATAGGTTGTGGTTAGCCTATTAAAACAACTATATGATTTGATGCATCATGTTTAAACAGATTCTTGATCTTTAACTCTGTTTCTATAGTATTTTAAGTTGACCTATTGTTAATAAAAACCTAAGTGCCTGCAACTTCTTTAAAAGGGACAGTTCAATCAAAAATGGAAATTCTGTCATTTTAAACCCAAATGCATTATGCTCCTTTATGAAAGATGTATTTCAGTCTGGTAGTATTTGTATAAACATGTCAATTGACCATGTGTTTACTTTCATTACTGATCACCATGAATTGACAGACATGGTTTTAGCAGTTGTTATGGAATTTGCACTCCAAATGTTTTAAAATGCACATATGTAGATCAAGAAAGTAAATGTTTTTGTTTGGGACAAATTCAGTGTTTGGAACTATTTTCAAAATCCTGCGTATGGCCCTAGTTGTCAAGTTGTCGAGTTCTATATTGTTAAGTTGCTTGTTTCTATTTCGTATCCTTTGTTACCTGTAGCTTTATATTCACCCGTGGATGTTAATCTGGGGATAGTTTATCTGTGGATGTGTACCTGTGGATATTAATCTTTGGATTTATTCTCGTCTGTAGATTGTTACCTGTCTTTGTTCTCCCGTTCACTCCATTAAATCTCCTGTTCAGTTCAGTGTTTGTGTGCCATCGTTCATCTGCAATGGGTGGTGACACTTGACATATCCTTAGCAACTCCAAAGCAAGTACACCCAGAAAAATCATGGTGTAATATCACCAAAATAATCTCTCAAAAACCGTTCCAAATTAGTTAAATTTTCTTTTAGAGGGATGTTAGGGAAAAACGATCCATGTGACCTCTGCCACGAGAAAGGTTCCCTCCACACATGGTCATTAATCTTCAAGTTAAAAGATCAAATAACAAGCTATGAAGTTGCAGACTAGTTGTTGTGTCCACAGCAAAAGAAAGTGAAAGATGTGCCTTCCGTCACCATTTTAATGCAACATCAAAAATATTTTATTCAAAGACATTTGACCAATTCCTAACCACATCAATCTTAATATCTGCAAATTGTGCATATAACCTTTTTCAGGGATATATAATGTTTAATAAAGGTTTGAAATGTAAAAAAATATTTTATTCAGGTCAGCAACTAATCTTTACATTTACGGAAACATAACATGAGTGAAATGTTATATAAACTGTCTTTAAACGGACTTTGAACTGATAATGAGGTGAATGATAGTTGCATGCATAATTTCATTTTCTCCTCTTCTTTTTTCCTAATGTGGGTAGCTGAAGGCCTTTTACCTTTACATTTAGTCGTTTAGCAGATGCTTTTATCCAATGCGACTTACAAATGAGGTAAACAATAGAAGCAATTGGAACAACATAAGAACATCAAAATGTATAAGTGCAGTAAAAACTGGTCTCAAATAGCCCACCACAGTATACACAGTATTTCTTTTAAGGATAGAAAGAGTAGAAAAGAAATATAAGTCCGTACTAATCGGTCAGGTGTTGATGGAGGAGATGTGTCTTCAGCCGCTTCTCAAAGATCTTCTGCTTTTGTAACAGTGTGCAGATCATTCCAGAAATGTGAAAGAGATCCAGAGAAGGTATGTGAAAGTGATTTTTTTCCCTTTTGGGGATGGTACTACAAGACCTTGTTCGTTTGCAGAGCGTAGGGATCTGGAGGGTACATAAGTCTGTATTAGCGAGTGAAGATATGGGGGTGCTGAACGAGTGGTGGTCTTGTTGGCCAAGAGCAGAGCTTTGAATTTTATGCGAGGGACTATAGGGAGCCAATGTCAACTGATCATAGATTACCACTTCCAGGTTTCTAGCCGTTCTGGAAGTGTGATGGTTGATAAAACTAGTTGAATGGAGAGGTTGTGATGAATCTTTGGGTCGGCCGGGATTACAAGCAGTTCTGTTTACGTATGGTTCAGCTGCAGGTTATGGTTTTTCATCCAGAGTGAAATGTCACTCAGGCATGCTGAGATGCATGCAGAAACAGTCAGATCTTCATGCTGAGATGACGAATAGAGTTGTGTATCATCAGCATAGAAGTGATAGGAAAAGACATGTTTCTGCATGACAGAACCTAGAGATGTCATGTATATATATTGGAGGAAGAAACATAATTGAGTTGACAAGGGGCCTCAAAACAAACCCCTTATATGCTTTAGGCACATGTCCTAGTGTCAGAGATGAGTTAATAATGCTAAGAAGATGATCTATAATTTCTGGGAGAATCTCTTTCAGTAGATATGTAGGTAAAGGGTCTAGCATGCATGTTGTTGATTTAGATGATCTAATGATTTTAGATAGTTCATCGTGATCTCGGTAAAAAATAATAGCAATTTCTCCTTAGGAGCGCTGTAGTTAGTTGTTTATTCATTTAATTTTTTCTCTAATATCTTGGATTTTATTTGTGAAGTAGTTCATAAATTCATCACTGCTATGCTTATATACAGAATCAGAAGAAAAGATCTTCAACGTTATTACTCATGCTAGAGACAATTCGGGCAGATTATCAAGAAACGCACCTTTAGTAGTTGAAGTTATTGTTCTACTATATTTGTTAGGAGCCATAGGCCCGTGAAGCAAACATAATACCAGATAATGATCCGAAATGTCTTTGATCTTGAATTTTAACATCATCCACATTTATACCGTAAAACAGTATTAAATCTAAAGTATGATTACAAAGGTGAGTGGGTCCTGACACATGTTGTCTAACGCCCATGGAGTTAAGAGTGTCTTTAAAAGCCATTCCTAAAGCATCTGTATCGTTATCTACATGGATGTTAAAGTCGCCAACGACAAGGACTCGTACTAGTTCTGATAAAAACCCACCAAATTTTGGCTTTAATTAAATCTGTGTGGTGCCCTGGAGGCCTATATACAATAGCCAGAATACATTTTAAAGATGTTTTATCCTAAGTATTAGGTGTTGATACATGAAGTACCATGACTTCAAAAGACTTCTATTGTTAAGACTTCTGGGAAATGCTAAAAGCAACACCTCCCCCTTTGCCTTTTAGATGAGGCTCATGTTTATAAAAATAATCTTGGGGGGCAGACTCATTTAAAGTTATATAATCATCTGGCTTTAGCCATGTTCCTGTCAGACAGAGCATGTCTATTTTATATGTGTTATCATATCGTTAAAAGTGCTTCATTAGAGAGAGATGTAATATTTAGCAATCCGCGTCATAACAGTTGATTATCTGTATTTTGTTCATGTTTAATTTGTTTAACGTTATTTAAATTACCTTTCAGAGGTTTACGTATGATTTTATGTTTGCTAATCCGTGGGACAGACTGATGTTTGGAAGAAGCGATTATCGCATGTCGTGCATTTTGTGTATTCTGCGACGTGAGACGGCAAAAAGACCATTGGTTATGCCATTCTGTCTGCTTCCTGACAGAGTCAGTCATGTTTTAGCATTTAGACTATGTGTCATATTTATAGACAGGAGGAAAGCACCAGCCCACTAGGGATGGAGACCATCACTTTTCAACAGGTCAGGTCTGCCCTCAAAACTCTTCCAGTTATTTAAAAAAACTATTTCATTCTGTATGTAGATGGAAATAGCTAGTGATAAGGTTAGAAAAACATGCAGGCAGATGTTAACTTCTGTGTCAGCCCTACGCCATAGACAACGCACCGTTTTTGTTTATACTTACTTGTAGTTGTCCGTGTCAACAGGCAATGGCCACTAGGTGTCAGTGTCCACATGCTTTTGTAACCAAGGCAAGAGCCGAAGATGAAGCGGTTTGTTGTGTACGTTGTTTGAGAAGCATTTAGCAGTGATAGCGACAAGTTAACAGTCACATTTGCAGCTTGAATTGTCAAATACAGATAAACACGTCATTTATTTCGATAATTCATTCGGAAATGTGCATGAATAAACCTGATGCTTTCGCACAGTTCATTCATTCCTTAGTACTGTTGAGTACACTCAACAGTTTCTGTAAACCCTAAGTTGGTAATCATTTTATAACATTGAAGGCAGGACAGTCAGCGGATGCACATGCAGTTAGACGTTTATTGAACAAAAAGACAACGTACCAAATAACAAAAGCACAAAGGAAAGGGAACTAAAATAATCCCAAGTACATTGAGCAACAACTGGGAACACGATCAAACATTTAACGCCTGACAACAGACAAAGGAAACACTGGGGTTTATAGAAACTAACAAGATAACACGACACACCTGGAGGAACTAATTCATACTAAAAACTAAAAAAGGACTACACAACATGGCAAAGAACCCGTTTCAATAAGGAGGTTCAAGCAACACTGAGTTAAAATATGAACTTGATTTACTCAGATAATCTCTATTTGATTTACTCAGATAATCGCTACTCTGAGTTTTTTGTTTCAGAACAGCTGGTTTCAATAATCAGTTCAATCCACTCTGAGTAAGTTCACCCGAGGTTATGCGTGTTCACAGCGGCTTTAAAAAGCCATAATCAATTGAGCGAAGATAACACGAATCACCATGGCAACGGCACGTGACAAAAAGCGCTCGGTTTATTTCTCGCCAGTCTAATTGGAGGCAATATATATATATATCTCTGTATGGTGGACTTTTCTAGAAGGGTTCCCGGGGTCTCGAATTGTCGATTCTGGCACATCTCTACGAGTCTGGGCGACATATCAAGACCAGGGATCTCTAGGGTTTAGGATTTTTTTACACACATTTACATTACATTTACTCATTTGGCAGACGCTAGCGATTTACAAGTAGTTTTTTTTTACATTGGCACATTACTGCAGAGCAATCGGGGTAAGGTGCCTTGCTCAAGGGCACTTCAGTCATGACCTGCTGGCACTGAGCTTTGAACCAGCAACCTTCTGATCACAAGCCCAACGCTCTAACCCCCAGGCCACAACTGATCAAGAATCACCCTCTCTTGTCGAGGGGGGGGCCCAAGCCAGGAGAATGGCGACTCCACACCAAGGTTTCGTGAAGGCCAAAGTAGACCTTTTCGCCACACAGGAAAACACACACTGTCTCCTGTGGTATTCGATGATGGGCCTCAGGGGGCCCTTAGGGGTGGACGCTCTTGCGAACGATTGGCCCCCAGTGCTCCTTTATGCCTTTCCTCATTTCCCACTACTGCCTGCAGTCCTGGCCAAGGTGAGAGCTCTGAAGGCCAGACTCCTGCTGGTGGCACCGGATTGGCCTCAACAGCCATGGATGGCCGAATTGATCGCATTGTTGATGGGGCCACCTTGGGGTCTCCCGGTCACAAACGATATGCTGTCCCAGGCCCAGGGTCAGATCTGCCACCCGACTCCGGGGAAGTTCAAGTTACATGTCTGGCCACTAGACGGGAGTCAGCCAGGATTCTAGGAACAGCAGTTCTGACCACATTGCAGGCAGCAAAAGCCCCATCCACAAGGCGGCTTTATGCCTCTAGATGGGAGCGGTTTTCTAAATGGTGTCACTCAGTAGAGATAGACCCATGTTCATGTGGAGTGGATTCCATCCTCTCATTTCTTCAGGTCGTCCTCGAGACTGGAGTGACGGAATCAACCTTGAGAGGCTATGTGGCAGCTATATCTGACCGTTATGAGGGCTATGGAGGTTGCACAGTGGGGTCCCAACCTCTTCTCAGACGTTATCTCAAAGGTGCTCGAAGACTTTGTCCATCTCAAGCTCGACTAATTCCCTCATGGGATCTGAGTGTTGTCTTGAAAGCTCTGGCAGAACCTCCTTTTGAAGCTTTACATGAGCTAGGGATGGAATTTCTGACATTGAAGACGGCATTTCTCTTGTCTATCTCTTCAGTCAAGAGGGTGAGTGAAATTCATGCCTTCTCTGTGCATCCAGCTTGTTTGAGATTGGGAGAAGAAGGCTCATCTATGTCGCTTCTTCAAAACCCCTAATTTCTGCCGAAAGTTCTGCCCCGTTCTTTTGTTTCCAGGCCCTTGGTACTGGAACCATTCCATCCACCTCCTCACGCTTCAGACTCCATCTTATCTGTCCTGTCATGGCACTGAGAAGGTACATTTCTTGCACACAACAGATCAGGCATACCGATCAGCTTTTGTGTTTTATGGAAACTTGGTACAAGGCCAGGCAGTGTCCAAGCAGAGGCTGTCAAAATGGATTGTCAGGCTGATCGAGCTCGCCTATCACAGCGCTGGGATGCCTCCCCCTCAGGGAGTAGTAGCCCACTCTACAAGGGGAGTGGCTGCCTCCTGGGCATTGTTTAGTGGGGCTCCTTTGGAAGATGTGTGCGCAGCAGCAGTATCGTCTAGATGTGGCTACAACGGTCTCATCATCTGTCCTGCAGGCGGCAGTACTGCCTGACCGGACTTGTCGAAGTGATGTCCAGGTGCAGAACTCCCTCTGATTTCACTGTGTAGGTGTAATGTTGTCAAGATGCTTGACTGCCCTCTGACTTAACTGTGTATGTGTAAATATGTGACCCTGGGTAAATTTTTCAAAGTTGAGATTATACACCACATGAAAGCTGACTAAATAAACTTTCTATTGATATATGGTTTGTTATGATGGGACAATATTTGGACCATTTAAAATTCTGGAATCTGAGGGTGGGAAAAATCTAAATATTGAGAAAATCATCTTTAATGTTTTCCAGAAGTAGTCCTTAGCAACGCATATTACTAATGATGGGTAATAAATGAAACTTACACCATTGATTTACCACAACTTAAACTTTATACACACAAAATTTCATAAAAATAATTTACCAGGAACATATAAAATGCAGTGAAAACTTTGTATTCCTTCATGGCATCATTTTCCATAACGGAGTCGAAGTGATCCAAACATTGATTGAATTCGTCGTCTTCCGGGGCATCCTCTTTTGTCAAGCCGGTCTCTGGACATTCGGTATCATCTTCCGAATTATTTGCAAAAAAATCATTTACTAGGTTCGTAAAATTTTTGCTGTCATTAGCGTTTAGATTGAGCAAACGCGCTATTTCAGAATCCATGTTTTGAACCGCGATCATGAAGGATTGTGTACATTTCTAACATTTCTAAAAATCCTTTCTTTGTATTGGTCTCAGAAATTTTTTATATTACTTGAGATACTGAATTTGGGATTTTCCTTAGTTGTCAGTTATAATCATCAAAATGAAAAGAAATAAACATTTGAAATATATAGCTGCGCACGTGACAAAATTGGCAGCCAATTAGAGACGCTATAGCAGGCCGTTGCTAAGAAGAGACAGGTTTGTTTTAACACTCTCGATTGGCTTACCCATGTAATGACATAGAAGAGAGTAGATGAACTGGAAAGCGGAAACTCTAAACTTTACAAAGATACCAAACATGAATGAATAGTTCTCATAGAGCGGACAGCAGCGAGTTAAGTTTGTGCTTATGTTTCGGACCATTTTTTGTTCATGATATTGAGGGATCCACTCACAAAAATTATGTTTTAATATATTTACGGTATGAAATTTACTAAATATCTTCATGGAACATGATCTTTACTTAATATACTAATGATTTTTGGCATAAAAAAAATTTGATCATTTTGACCCAAACGATGTATTTTCGGCTTTTGCCAGAAATATACCGTGCGACTTACAACTGGTTTTGTGGTCCAGGGTCACATATTGTCGAGGTGCTAACGGCCCTCTGCTTACCTGTGTACAAGGAAATTAATAAATGTTCTATTCAGCATTAAAAGATTTCCTTGAGTTTATTGCCCCGCTTGGGTTGGTTCTCCCCTCCTGACTTTATCTGGTATACAATGACCCATACTGTGGCGTGTTGACTGAAATGAAATAGAACGATGGGTTACTTAAGGTAACCTAGTTCTATGAATAAGGTCAACAGGCCACACGGCGTGGTCACTCGGGGAGTGCCTTTTCGCTACTCGGCAAACGAGAATGAGTGGTGGTCCACGCCCATATTTATAGCCGGGTTACAAGCGGTGCGTGGCTAATTTTATATACCATCTCCTGACAGCTCATCCTTAGCTAAGGCTGACCCATACTGTGGCGTGTTGACCTTATTCATAGAACTAGGTTACCTTAAGTAACCCATCGATTTGAAGGGTGCAATACCATACTGTAAGTACTCAAGATTAACATGAGATATTCAGAAACTGTTTGAGATAAGGCCGCTTTAAGGAAAAGCCCATACCTGTGAATAACACAGCTTTTAATTCAACTGTACAATTACTTTTGGTCCCTTGACAAAGGGGGATCTTTATATTAAAGAACTGAAATTCCTAAAGCCTTCAGCTAATCTGGATGTAAATACACTCTAAATAAAGCTGAGAAAACCTATTGCTTTCAAAAGTGTTCTTATTATTTGGGTATGCTTCTCTAAGTGTTCCTATTAGGTGTCAAGCCACAAAGTAAAGCAGAGCCCTATTGCTTTCATTAGTGTTCTTATTAGATATCAAGCCACCAAGTGGCATAGACACCTATTGCTTGCGTTATTGTTCCTATTCTTATTCTGCTGCTTCTGCCATTGAATGTATAACACAGGTGCTGGTCATATAATTTCAATATCATCAAAAAGTTGATTTATTTCACTAATTCCATTCAAAAAGTGAAACTTGTATATTATATTCATTCATTACACACAGACTGATATATTTCAAATGTTTATTTCTTTTAATTTTGATGATTATAACTGACAACTAAGGAAAATCCCAAATTCAGTATCTCAAGTAATATTAAAATTTTCTAAGACCAATACAAAGAAAGGATTTTTAGAAATGTTGGCCAACTGAAAAGTATGAACCTTAAAAGTATGAGCATGTACAGCACATGTATATACATATTTGGGGCTCCTTTTGCCTGAATTACTGCAGCAATGTGGCGTGGCATGGAGTCGATCCGCCTGTGGCACTGCTCTGATAGAAGCCTTCAGCTCTTCTGCATTGTTGGGTCGGGCATATTGCATCTTCCTCTTCACAATTCCCCATATATATTCTATGGGGTTAAGGTCAGTCAAGTTTGCTGGCCAATTAAGAACAGGGATACCATAGTCCTTAAACCAGGTACTGGTTGCTTTGGCACAGTGTACAGGTGCCAAGTCCTGTTGGAAAATGAAATCTGCATCTCCATAAAGTTGGTCAGCAGCAGGAAGCATAAAGTGCTTTAAAACTTCCTGGTGTACGGCTGCATTGACCTTAGACCTCAGAAAACACAGTGGACCAACACCAGCAGATGATATGGCACCCCAAACCATCACTGACAGTGGAAACTTTACACTGGACCTCAAGTAACGTGGATTGTGAGCCTCTCCTCTCTTCCTCCAGACTCTGGGACCCCGATTTCGAAAGGAAATGCAAAATTTCCTTTGATCAGAGAACAGCAGTCCAGTCATTTTTGTCTTTAGCCCCGGCGAGATGCTTCTGACGCTGTCTGTTGTTCAAGAGTGGCTTGACACAAGGAATGTGATTGTGTTTAAGTGCATTTCCCTGTTTTTAAACTGGGAATCATCTGAGATGTATTTCCCTTTGGGCCATGGTTCGACTTGACCCCGTAATTGCTGCTTGCAGCTATAGTAAACCGACTCTCAGTTCAAGGTTTAACCTAGAGTTGGTTGAACCTCCTTATTGAAACAGGCCCAATGTCTTGTGTAATTGTGTATGCGCAAAGCATATAACATCAAAGACTGAAGACTCTATGTCACTGACTTTTGTGTTATCACGTAGTCACCAAATACAGTGAAACGCATTTAAATTGCTTGTAATAAATTATCTGCATCACAGAAATTTAACAAACTGTGAACAAAAAGTTAATAAACCATACGCAATATACTCCTGAGAGTTTAACTATCTTTTACAGCTGTGCAGACCCTTTAAGTCTGGATGCCCTGGAGACTTACGAAAGGTCAAACCAGGCCAATGTTCCAGTCTTCCTGCCTCCTTGTACAGCTGCTGCATGAACTGTATAACAGAGAGCCGCCTTTGAAGAGTTTTTAAAAGGAAACTGATTTGTAAATGTTTGCAGAAACTAATAGGTAATTTATGTAGTGTTTGTGTGCGAATAGAAAAAAAAATCTATCGGGAAGGTTGAATATCAGTTTGAATGAAACCTTGTGGATAAACTGTGAGCAACCTATTCTGCCCTTGAGATCTGTCAACCAGATGGATTTACAGACGTGCTCAAATTTGTTGGTAACCTTACAGCTCATTGAAAAAGTTGCTTCATTCCTCCCGAAGAGTGATGAAATTAGAAGCTATTGTATCATGTATACATGCATGTCTTTGGTATGTCATAGAATAAAGCAAAGAAGCTGTGAATTATTCATCGTGCTTATTCTACAAAGATATTCTAAATTGGCCTGGACACATTTGTTGGCACCCCTTAGAATAGATAACACATAATTTGATGATGATATTTCAAACAAATTAGTTTCTTAGATTAGTATCACACATGTATCCAATCTTGTAATCAGTCATTCAGCCGATTTAAACTGAGAAAAGTAGTCACTGTGCTGTTTGGTATCATTGTGTGCCCTAAACTAAACATGGACATTTACATTTAGGCATTTGACGCTTTTATCCAAAGCGACTTACAATGCATTATCCTATACATTTATATATAGGTATCTGCAATCCCCGTTGTTAAAGCAATGCTCTTACCATTGATCTACAGGAAAGCAAAGGACAGAGTTGTCTGAGGAGCGCAGAAAGAAAATGATAGACAAGGATGGTAAAGGTAAAGGCTACAAGACCATCTCCAAGCAGCTTGATGTTCCTGGGACAACAGTTGTAAATATTATTAAGAAGTTTAAGGTCCATGGAATTGTAGCCAACCTCCCTGGGCGCAGCGGCAAGAGGAAATCGACCCCAGATTGAACAGATGAATAGTGCGAATGGTAGAAAAAGATTACAAGCTGAACTCCAAGGTGAAAGTACGTCAGTTTCTGATCGCACCATCCGTCGATTTTTGAGCAAAAGTGGGCTCCATGGAAGAAGACCCAGAAGGACACCACTTTTGAAAGAAAAACTTAAAACATTTGCTAAAATTCGTATTGACAAGTCACAATCTTTCTGGGAGAATGTCCTTCGGACAGATGAGTCAAAACTGGAGCTTTTTGGCAAGTCACATCTGCTCTATGTTCGCAGACAAAAAAGAATCAAGCTTTCAAAGAAGTGAACACCATACCAAGAGTGAAACATTGAGGAGGCTCGGTTATGTTTTGGGGCTGCTTTGCTGCATCTGGCACCGGGTGCCTTGGGATTTCATTGTGCCTTGCACAGATTCAAGACTATTTTGAAGTGGCCTTGTATGAGTCGTGATCTGAATCCTATCGAACATCTATGGAAAGAGCTGCAACTTGCTGTCTGGAGAAGGCTAAAATTTTAGGTTATGGGTCCCATCATTTTTGTCCATGACATTTTCGTTTCAAAAGCAAGGTCTGATTTCTATTAGATATGGAATAAACGATGGTGAATGCCAATTAATTTTGTCATTTTAAAAGAATATTGTGCAACAACAAATAAATTCATTATTTTAAATAACATATTAAACCATTTTATTATAATTTTCTTGCAATTATACTTCAGGTCAATGTGTCTCAAGATGAAATTAATCGTTATTAGATGACTGAACAACAGTTTTTGGGCTGCATAGCATTTTATCATGGGCACTACCTCTATAAATAGTTCAATTTAAACCTGTCTAAAAAGAACAGAAAATAAATATACACCCATAGTATGAGAAGCAAAACAGTACTGTTGGTACACTTAGTTGGCATTACTAATTGAATATGGCTTAGTTTTGGCAAAGCTTGTTTGGCAGATCATCAAAGTTGTAATGATTAAGAATACATTTACAATAAATCGAAATATTTAAGTAATGTTTGAGATTTTATTGTATCATAATAAAATACACTTATTTCAACATGCAATTAAAATGTGACGGAATCATGCGTCTTCCTAAACATTATTAGGAGACCGACTTTTTTGACAGGTCAACTATTGGTTTAAGCAGTAGTGTGGGACACTCTTCAAATTATGGCAGACGGTGGGTAGGAGAGAGATTACTTCATCTTTTTAGTGCTGCCAGTGGCATAGATATTGTAGACTTCCCCAAGAAGTGATGTAGAAATAAAGAGAACAAAAAAATACAACTTCATGTTAAAAAATCTTTATTTACAAACAGCAACGTATTACAGAGTGAATTAAAATACAGCCAAAAGATTGTCATAAAAATACTATTGTCCATTAGTGAATTGCAGAAAATTGCATTGCACGTTAGTCAAACACCTTGTGCGTGCACATTATTCTCTGAGTCACCAAAATAGATTATAAAATATAGCTCTCACTATAAACATCTGAAGAGTGTGTACTTAACACCAACCAGTCTATTTTATAAATATCTGCGTTGCGATTTTCAAATATTACACATTTTTCTAGGTGATGTTTCAATGTGCTAAAATAGCAATCTGTTACTTTCACATTTGTAAAAATAGATTTCAACATCTGTCCTACTATAAATACGACGGGCCAAAAATCTGTAGGTGAATGTATTTTGCTTGGAAAAAAAGACCATTGTAAATATTCTGAACTCAAAGAGAAAAAGAGTCACTAATATTCAATATACACTAAAAGTCAAATATAAAGTTGCCTTGCAAAGATTAATAATTGGAGAAGATCACTGTAGAAAATTCACTTGATAAGGGAATGAGAATTCAATAAATGTGCTGGATTGCAGCAAGTGACAATTAGCAAGCTTTTGAAACAATTTCAGTTACACTGGTATTAAACAAAGTGTCAACAGGCAACTTGTCTCTGCCACAACTCCTGTGAGTTCAGCTTTTCTTAAATAATTACAAATGAATGGCATTGAATTCTGATATCCAATCTGTATCCCAATTATAACTCTTACTGACAAATGTTTCATGGCATATCAAGGCATTCATTTTAGGGCATAATATAACAGTGACGTATTTACATCTAAATCCAATAATACAATTAAATATACAATAAAAAAGCTTTTCATAAAAACCCACATGAAAGCTATTAATAACGCCGTAAGACACAAACAAACAATGATGGTCTCCTGTCGCCCTCTGTTGACCGCAATTACAACATGCACAAGGATGTTGAATTCTCTACATTGCATCATGTCATGAGTTTAACTGTTGTTAAATGTAACCGTTTTCTTTGCAGTAAGCCAAATAAGAAATTAGTTTAAAAGTGAACAGGAAATTTAAGTTGCATGGCACTAAATGGAAATCCCTGATTCAATCCTGTTTGTGAGATTATTGCTTAAAGTTTACTTTGCATGGTCTCTCACAAAACAGAAAAAAACTATTATTGACCTAGATAATGAATGTGAGGGCATGCCTGTAGCCATGCCAATATATTAAAAATTATGAGCAATAAAGTAGATTATACGTTTTTATTTACTCCGCTTTCACATTTATCAAGGGTTGAAACTAAAAACAACTAACAAAGCTAATTTTAAACATAGCATTACATGTTCTGGTCAAAGCAGCCTGTATTCTGGGCTAGCCATATTTGTTCATGTAAACTACTTTTAATTACAGCAAACACTTGAATGAGTGGTAATAATATGAGCGGTATTTTGTGTGTGTCTATACGATCAACATTCGAACATAGATTTACATCCACAAGTTAAACTGTAGCAGCATGCAGAACAGTTTAACTAAACACGAGAAAATACTAAAGATGAGACCATATTTAATCTGTAAATGACTCTTTAATCTGTAATATAAAAGTTTTCCAGTGCACTTCCAGTGCATTCCGTTAGAACATTTTGTAAAGTTTGCTTTGCATTTCAGTGACACTCTACCAGCTGAGCTACAGAACTGTGAATGCGGTTAAAAAAAAGTTACAAATAGTGACACAAATCACTAAATATCTTAACATTTTATAAAATAACATGTTACATCAACATGAATTAGTATTAGCCTTTTTTTGTGTAATAATATCCTTTGCTTTTATTAGTTCATGCCCAATATTATTCTAAATAATTTAGAATTATAAGGCTATTATTATATCTAGGCTTGCGCATGATGTAATGTGCCAAGGGTAGTTCTGCGTCTTCAGAAACACACTCTTAAGTTTGTGTGTTCTCATGTCTTTTGATGCAGCAGCGTACCTAAAGACCAGGGTTCTCGTTTATAAAACTTTGCGTATATTTCACCTAAAAGTGTGTACAGGCACAATGGAATATTTTGAGTACGCAAGAACCTGCGCATAATTCCCTTTATAAATTCCGGTCAGTGGAAGACTGTGCATACGTGTATCTCCACCCAATCTCCTCCCCATATAATCATATATGGAGTTTATGTCGCCTAGATTAACGAAGCATAACGTCATCTGCATAATAATTTACATATGCATATTTCCATTCACAGTATGAGACATGTGTAAATTAAGAGCCAATGAACCGTTCCACCACCGGATCAAACTGTGTCCACAATAATAGCAAAGTGCGCACCGTTGATCATTCTTCTCGCTAGAAATTTTTTTATCCATTAAATATGTTTTATGATACGAGTTTTGCACTTTAGTTTAAGAGGACCTCGCACTCCTCGCTGTCATTTAAACATTAAAATGCGCAACATGCCACAGGAAAATGTTTAAAAGCAGCACATGCTCTAGAAATAGATCTATACTTTGTCTAACTTTTAGATGTCACTTGAGTGCTTAAATCCATTAATAAGAGTGACATTTTTAATAAAATGTATGTATTAAAGAGAAAACCGAGTTAAAAATGTTTCTGCCTGTATTATTTGGCGTCACACGCCACACTGTAAAAATGATTATGTGGCGTAGTAGATTTCATGAAATGAAAAAAAGAGATTTATTTAATAAATTTTCCTTAATACAATTGTGTTCTTGTTTTTTCAACCAACATTTTTGTTAATCATAGAAAAATCTCGGAATTCTAAATGCACAAATTATTGAGTGAATCACTTAAACTTGTATAAAGGATCTTTACTTAATTATGTTGCGGTGGGACACGTGGATTCTTTAATTCACTGCTCAGTTAGTGAAATTACCTTAGAGTTTCTCTCTGTATTTTGTTTTGTTTTGTGGTTACCATCGTTCAGAAGAGAGGTGCTTGTGCTAAGGTAATGGGAGAGCTCATGATGTCTGTTTAATTTACCCAGTGAACAGTAGTGGTGCTCAAAAAGTTAACTCCAATCCTCAAATTAGCATTTCTTCTTGATTTTTGTGCTCAATTAATTTAGGTAATAGAACTTGATTTATTAATGGAATAAAATGTGTTAAAAATAATCTTTAAAGTACTTAAAAAAATGATGGTAACAATTTGACACAAAATGTTTTTAAATAAATATCCTAATATGTCATTTTTTACAGTGCAGTAAAAGAATGCGTTCGCATGGTCCCGTAGTAAACAATGTGATGGTGATTTTACAAGAACAAGTGTTTATGAAACAATTATCATGCAGTAAAAGCGAAAATAACACTTCTGGATTTATTCTTTGTGATCATGTGGATCTAACGTATGATGTATGATCTATGAGTGAAATTAAATGTGTGTGAGGCATCAAAACTTAAATCCGTTCTTCTCAAATTTAAGTTCACCAACTAGACAGTAGAATGTGCGCGCCTGTAAGTAAACTCTGACCCATGCGTACACACATTCTTGAGACCAGGGGAATTGGCAACACAAAGTGAACTCAAGTTAGACTGCAGAAAGTAAATGTGATAAGAATTAAAAGTATTAAGCTTTCGCAGAATTGTTTCTCCTCCTTATCAGTCCTAACTATAATGGTGCTCATAACAAAACCTGAATAAAGAAACATTCCTCTTTTACATTTGTGTTCAAATTTTCTCTCACGTGAAGGACACCACTTATTAATGATGTGATTTTGGCAAGGTGGAAATGATCAGTCTAATTTCTGTTAACATAAATGCTGCAAAGACCTTCTTTGGCTTTAATATCATTCTAATAATTAATAATAATTATTACCAATAATTATAACAATTATTCATTTGTAAATCGCACTGAATCACATGTGTGGCCATTTGTGCTATTTGATATGAAGATAAAGGATGAGATGGGGGTTCAGCAGGTTTACATTTTCCGTTATTTTGCTTTGCAATCTGATAGCGGTTGAACCCAGAAACGATATATGACCTTCCATATATGGTGCTGCCTGACACTCAACAAGCGGTTGGATGCCAGATTATACTACATTAATATACGGATCAGCATTGATTGGGTGCTTTGCATTAAATATATATGGTTAATATAGGCGTGTATAGGGCAGGAAATGAGGCTGATTTAAGTACGCACACTTGCAGGTGATCTGTGATTTATAAAGCAAATATTGCTTCGAAGTGTGTTTTATAAGTCTGATTATTTTTTGGCGTACACCATTTTGGGCACACGTACATTTTTGGTAAAGATCCTACGCACAGATTTATAAATGAGACCCCAGATACGTAAAGTGTAAAAAAGTAAATGATTCTTTTTTTATATAAAAATCGAGGGTAAGGCCAAAAATATCAGTAACTTCCAAAACTGTCATGAGGCTGAAGGTCAACATGAAATGTTCAAGTAAGGGCACCAGTCAAAACAGCTGTACGTGAGCAAAAATCTAATTTCATAATAGAAAAATGGATTTGGAAATGGATGCATTTTTAGCAATGCACATTTCCATGTACAACTTCTAAGTAAACCCGTAAGTTTCTGATCATTATCCCCAGCACCAATTTCAAGATAAACACAAAGAAATATTGTCATAAGCATGCAGGCATGTATTACAAAGCATGTCTTTATCATATTTAGGCCTGAAAGATTATGTCATTCATGCAGAACAGTAAAACGAAAGGCCATTTCCACCTGTGGACAATTGCATTTACCCAGTTCTTCCACTAACCTCATGGAGGCTGCAAATTGATCCCTAGCAATCCCTTGCGGTACCAATTGTAGATCCAGGGGAATAGCAGCCACTTTTCAAATTACTGTAGGCCCTGGAGACAACTGAGGAGAAGGAATGTATAAAAAGCTGGATGAAGTGCAGGTGGAGCAAGGGATCAGGAGCAGATGGAGCCAGGCGTGGATATCAGAGTGCAGACGGGTGTAGGCGAACCAAAGAAGAGCGGGTCAGTCATGGGGAAGAGGAGAAGGAAGAAGAGAATGACCCCTAACACATAGAAGAATAGAATCGTAGAGCGTTGTGGGTGATCCAGGACCGCGCTGAGAGCTGGAAAGCCCATGTAGTTACAGAAGGAGTGGCACATCACAGGACCCACCAGATGACCTACAAAACACAAAAAGACAAAGTTCAGTTTCCCATAATTTTATATGCTGTTAAAAAGTTATTTCATCAAGTTATGTCAGTGTTACAACAACCATTAGTTCAATTAGGAAATTTGATATTTCCTCAAACATTAATGTTTTTGCATTTTGTGTTGTCAATTAAATGCACAACTAAGAAATTATATCATCATGTTAAAATCATAAAATCTACAATATGTAAAGAACAATCTGTAAAAGTGTAACCTTGATAAATATTGACTGATTGAGGTTAAAGTCGAAATCATCCGAATTGAAGTTTGATGCTTGTTATCTTATAATTAGATTGTGAGACTTTAACCTGGTTTTCACGGGGAGGATCACATTTATGCCCCAAATTCTCATTTCTGTCGATGTTTCACTTTATAGCTTTTTTACAATTATCATTTGACCATTCCCAGTTCTTTTATTTAAAGTAAATCACCCAAACATGTTGTCAATTTTAGGCAAAAAAATAAGAACTTTCATAAAACGTTACGAAAAATACAATATTCTTAACTCTTAAAGATATGTAATAAAATGGTGAGGGGGTTGGTCGATGGTGCAGCCACACAGTAGAAGGGTAACATTGAGTGCTTTTCCACAATTGCGCCGAACCGTTCCAAGCAAAGTCGGATATTGTGACACAGTTGTTTAAACATGATAAATGGTGCTAATGAATGTGCAAAGAGCCGTTATAGCTCAGTCTCTTGTGTTTCCAAGGAAACGCGTGGCGTGTTTGTGTTTAGCAACGAGAATGATTCGGTGGGAAGGTGGAAAAGCTTTTAATTTATCAGTAACGACAGACACAGATTTGGTTTGGTTTACAGATATTGTATTTCATACCACATTTGACTAGTCTGTGCGCACACTTTCTAGCTTGTGGTATTTTCTTGGTTAATATGGGTTAATTAAGGCTTAGCTACCTGCATGAGTGGAGTTGTGCTGTTGTTAGATGAATAGATAAATTAATTAAATTATATGATTTATGTTAACCCCTGCGTGAGTAATGGACTAGTCCTTTGTCTATAAAAGTTTCCCTTGTGTGCTTTTAGTTGTTCGGTGTTATGTTGAGTTAAGTTCTGTTTCGTTGCCTTTTTGTTTGGCACATCCTTTAATCATTTGAGCTTCTTATTTAATTTGTAACCTTTATTGATTTTTAGTATTTAAGAAATTCACATTTTGTATGGAAATCCTGCATTTACTGTTGCCCTTAGTTGTTTGGTCCCTCACAGGTAGTAAGAGTTTTTTTCCAATAAAATTTGGTGTACCCACACTCTGGGTATATAAAGTTAATATAGTTATAATACAGCTTATAGTCTTCTTTGACTATATAAAAATTAATTGTAGATGCACCTGTCCTGATGAATATAAAGGCTGTATAGGCTCCAAATACTGCCGTGTAGGAGAACTGGAACACTGTAATGACACAAACAATAACAATCATAGACATAGACAGAATTTCACAAGCAGCACTGCATGCTTTAAGAGGACCGTAAACTAATGTGTTTGTTACCTGCAGAGAGGAAAATCCCAGAGACAGTGCCCTGTCCAAACCGAAGCAGCTCAATTACATGATGAAAATGAGCTGCAGTTGCACAAAGAGAAAGAGAGAGAGTGATGAGTGTAATGGAGAGATACAGTTAGGTCTATAAATATTTGGACAGAAGCACATTTTTTGTTAGTTAAGCTGTGTATCAAAGTGTATTTGAGTTAGTTTTATAATGGATATTGTCTTAAAGTGCAAACTCTCAGTTTTATTTAAAGAGTATTCATATCCAGATCAGCAGAAGGCTTTAGAATTAAAGCTCTTTAATATGAAGCTCCCCTCGTTTTCAAGGGACCGACAGTAACTGGACAGTTGAATCAAAAGTGGTTTTATTCACAGGTATGGGCTTTTCCTTAATTTATGAAGAAATTATTTAAGCAAGTTAAAGTTCTGGAGTTGATTCTACGTGTGGTGTTTGCATTTGGAAGGTGTTGCTGTGAACCCACATCATGAGGTTCAGGGAGATCTCCATGCAAGTGAAACGGACCATAGTTAGATTGAAAAAACACAACAAATCCATCATAAAAATGCCAGGAACATTAAGAGCGGCCAAAGTGACAATGTAGTGACAATAGCAGTCCACAATGCACTACAGAGTGACACAGGTTAACAGACTTTTTTGGGATCACCCCTAAATAGTAATAATACAGACGTGCTCAAATTTTTTGTAGCCCTCCACAAAACAAAGAATGCACCATTTTCTCTGAAATAACTTGAAACTGACGAAAAGTAATTGGCATCCACCATTGTTTATTCCATATTTAATAGAAATTAGACTTTGCTTTAGATTTTTTATTCAACATAATATTGTAAGTAACAAAAAACTAATTAAAATGTCATGGACAACAATGATGGGACCCCAAACCTAATATTTTGTTGCACAACCTTTAGAGGCAAGCAAACGTTTTCTGTAGCTCTCAATGAGACTTCTGCACCTGTTAACAGGTAGTTTGGCCCACTGTTTCTGAGCAAACTGCTCCAGCTGTGTCTGGTTTGATGGGTGCCTTCCCCAGACTGCAAGTTTCAGCTCTTGCCATGGATGTTCGATAGGATTCAGATCAGGACTCATAGAAGGCCACTTCAGAAAAGT
Source organism: Barbatula barbatula (assembly GCF_947034865.1). Taxonomy (NCBI): domain Eukaryota; kingdom Metazoa; phylum Chordata; class Actinopteri; order Cypriniformes; family Nemacheilidae; genus Barbatula; species Barbatula barbatula. Next base: position 27,724,709 of record NC_136766.1, read on the forward strand.
CCAATGTTTTGTTCTTATCCACTCTTGGGTGATTTTAACCTTTGTGTTTTGAGTCATTATCCTGTTGGAGGACCCACGACCTGCGACTGAGACAGAGCTTTTGCTCCAGAATACCTTGATAGTCTTGAGATTTAATTGTGCCCCCAAAACATAACCGAGCCTCCTCAAAGTTTCACTGTAGGTCTGGTGTTCACTTCTTTGAAAGCTTGATTTTTTTCGTCTGAGAACATAGAGCTGATGTGACTTGCCAAAAAGCTCCAGTTTTGACTCATCTGTCCAAAGGACATTCTCCCAGAAGGATTATAGCTTGTCAATAAGAATTTTAGCAAATTCCAGTCTGTCTTTTTTATGTTTTTCTTTCAAAAGTGAAGTCCTCCTGGGTTTTCTTCCATGGATCCCCATTTTGCTCAAAAAGCGACGGATGGTGCGATCAGAAACTGACGTACCTTCACCTTGGAGTTCAGCTTGTATCGGTTTGGCAGTTATCCTTGGTTCTTTTTTTACCATTCGCAGTATCCTTCGGTTCAATCTGGGGCCGATTTTCCTCTATCGTCCACGCCCAGGGAGATTAGATACAATTCCATGGACCTTAAAGGAACATCAAGCTGCTTGGAGACGGTCTTGCAGCCTTTACCTTTACCATGCTTGTCTATTATTTTATTTCTCAGAGAACTCTGTCCTTTGCTTTCTCTGGTCCATGTTCAGTGTGGGGCACACAATAATACCATACTGCACAGTTACTACTTTTCGCTGTTTAAATAGGCTGAATGACTGATTACAATTATGTATTATCTTTTCTAAGGGGTGCCAACAAATGTGTGTAGGCAATTTTAGAATACCTTTGTAGAATAAGCAATAATTCACAGCTTCTTTGCTTTATTCTATGACATACCAAAGGCATGCAAGTATAGATGATACAATAAATTTTAATTTCATTACTCTTCAGGAGGAAGAAAGCATTATTTCAATGAGCTGTAAGGGTATCAACAAATTTGAGCATGTTTGTATATGTTGTGTATGGTATATGCTGATCTTAATTGCAATAAAAAGGCAAGTAAACACTTTAATCACATCTCTTCTGTTCTGACCAAAGTGAGCGTGTTTATATTAAGCACATTGAGCGCAAATTTGTAGTTAACATGACATTCTGAAGTTTTACCGTCAACACAACTCCCTGTCAGCAGTCTTTCATCTTACCTTGATTTTTTCAAATAAAGATCACAATGAATGCTTTACTGGCACTCACCAACACCAAAGAAGAGTGGGCATGTAAAGATGGATTTGGAGGGGCCAGCACAAGGTACTAGCATGGGAAGCATGCATGCTCGAAAAACCAGCTCCTCTGTCAATGGTGCCACCACCTGGTTCCTCAACCAACGCATGTCACTCAGACAGAGTGCCCAGAAGCAGGGGTCTTTAAGAAAATGAATGCATTCATTATAAAACTAAAAGTGCAGCAATAATATTCATCGTCAAATTATAGATAATACTATCCATAATATATTACTGGAAATAGAAAGGGCTGCGTACCAACTATGACTTTCATCCCATCAATAAAGCCCCAGGGACAATCCATGGCTAGCTGGATCAGAGGACCTAGAAAGAGCACCTGAAAAGAGGACAAACTGAAACTTATTATCAAAACACCTCATATAAACACTGAAAAACAACTGCAGAAAACAAGTTTTAATGTGGTTGTTTAATCTTATATTGGGATTTTGCTTACAATAAAAACAACATTTTATTTATTTTTATATCCAGACAAAGCCAGGCAGAGCACTGAAAACAATAATTTGATCAAGTTTATCATATCAACTCAACTTGTATTTATTAGTAATTTTAAAATGTTCATTGTTACAAAGCAGCTGTACATGAATTTCTTTTAAAGACGATAGCCAGTGGTCAAGACTGGTCTGGTTTACATATTCATCCAACATAATTTGCATCCCACTGTAACTTGGGTTACAGTGTTATCTGTGCCCTTGGCTTTCGATCTACATATTTGGCATCTTAACAGGAAGTTAAAAATATTTGCATTTGTATCGTTAATAATTTTCATTAAATTGTTATAAAATGAGCATTAATAAATGGCTACAACAGTATAACTCAAAGCACAAGTTATTATGAATGACAATATGATGTACTCTCTAAAATGAAATTATATAGTATAACTTTTTCTTCATTGAAAATATAAAAACGGGTTATACCAGTAGGCATTACCACTCAAATCAAATGACTACAGGAGACATTTAATTCTATCATTATTGTATTTTTTTAAATAGGTCATACAATGCAAGTTTAACAAGATTATATTACACAATTTTTGTTGACAGATGTAAGAAATCAAAATGTCACTTGTTAAAATACTAACACATAGCTAAGACAAAGTGATACACTAATCATTAGGTAAGACAGGTAGTCTGTAGATGACTGCATGTTAAAAGTCAGCAATCAAATGAGCGGAGACATCTGCCAGTGAACCACCTCCGAAGTCAACACGACAGGCAAGCGAATGTTGAGCAGTTGCGAGAGCATGGAGAGAATTGCGTGCACGCTAATCGAAGCCTCTGCTCATGGACTGCGTTTCTTCACGCGGAGCATTATTGTCGACTTAAAAAAATCTGAGATCGTTCACCCCCTACTATGCACTAAATGCATGTAACAATCGAAGATACAGTAACATTTGCAATTTCGAAGAGACACGTGTGCCTTTTTGGCTCCACAGCTTCCAACAATCTGAAAAAACTAATGTTGTACTTTTGGTACGATTAAAATTGTTAACTGCTACTACATTTACATTTATATTTAGGCATTTGTCAGACGCTTTTATCCAAAGCGACTTAAATTGCATTATCCTATACATTTTACATAGGTATCTGTAATCCCCTGAGATCGAACCCACAACCTTGTGTCAACGCAATGCTCTTACCACTGAGCTACAGGAAAGCTATGTAAAGGAAATACTGTTGTAAAAAAGTGTTTTAAGTGTTTGCAAATCAACTCTTGAAGCACTTTTGTTCATATAGCAGTCCTTTAAAAATAAAAATGCACAAAACTCTACGTTTGAATTCATTATTGAATTTTACGCTTAATGCAATAAATGGAGAGACGCTCTTGCGTACCTCCCCCATTCTACTGAAACACCTGCATAGACAATCACAACATAGACTCTTACACACACACACAAACAAAAAAACCCACTCCCAGATCCAGGGCCTCCTAGCTTTGACCCGCCAGCCTGACAAGTGGGTCTGCATGCGGCGCCATCATGGCAGCAGAATCAGATGCTGCTTGTCGGAACTGGATTACCTATCCCTGTTGCAAGTCTTGTCTTTGGTGTATTGTGTACATGTTTTTCTCCCCACCTTCCCCATGTTATGCTTTATCTTCTTCTAAAAATACATTTCGTTGCACTGTACTTGTATGTGTGTAATGACAATAAATTGAATCGAATCAAATCAAATCAAAATCGCCATTACTTACTGAAAAGTAATGCGATTAATTCGATAAAAAATTTGCTGGGGAACGTTTGTCTCCATCTGTTCCTTTTTAAGGTATCTTTTTTTATCTCATATGTAGTGCAGTAAACTCGCCCACTTAAATTTCAAAATGTGTTTATCGCTGAGGTTGCCACAGACTTGGTCCAATATTCACAGGGGAAACGTTGTCCTCAATATGACAAACATGTTTGCCATAGGCTTTTATTAGCTCGTCAAACAGAAATCTGGCATTTCGTATTGTTTGTGTATTTTTTAACATTGTTGCCATACCAGTAAAAATGTTTTGCTCATAGCACTGGTGCTACAGAGGTTTAAAGTTTTGAAGCAGTGCAAGCCGTGTATTTATGTTTAAAAAGCAAATAATATTTTTGTTTTTTCTTGGAAAATTACTAATTGTTTCGCTAGACAACGTCTTGACGTGGGTGAGTAAATGATCATGAAATCAGGGCTCTAGACTGCGACCAAAATGCTCGCAAATTCGATAGTTTTTTATCAAATGCGAGGTAAAATTTCACAGGGTTGCATTGGTACGAGTGCGCAAAAGATTTTTTGCCCCACCAAAGATAAATTTAAATTTAATGTGATTTATGATTGGTGAATGACACGCTTGTGATAAGCGGAGGCAGCAGAGAGCTTGTGCACTCCCTCTGTCTCCAAAACTAAAGTGTGTGTTTGTGACTTCATTCAGTGTTGCACAGCCAGAATGGCATAAAAGCATCGCAGGACCGGTGGCTCCATATGCTTTTCAAAATTCTCTCACTGAACATTGATGGATTGATTGATTTAGAGTTTTGCATCTGAACACGTCAATTTTATGTGGTAGATTTGCTAATATTAACTTCCGTCATAACAATATGATTCATGAACTGGGTTCTTCAGAGAAACTTACTATAAATATACTATGAGCTTCATTCGTATTGTCTGTTAACTCAGGTATAAGTTTGTCATATTCTATGGTAATTCGTTAAGAATAAAAATGAGCAAACATTTTAAGCATTCATTTTGTTCCAAAAAAAGGAAAGATATAATGTTAAAGATCATAATGAGAGCAGCATATGCAGAATGTCATTGACAAATATACCAAGTAGGGATGCTCAAATCATGATTTTGTAGCCGATACTGATTACAGATTTCTTCTAGATTACTTTTGTAAAAATGTTTGATCTTTTACAGTAATAATGTATTATACATATTAATGTAATATAACTATTGTTTTAACAGTGTACTAAATAATCACAACTAATATTAATTATACAGTGACATTTTTAATATGCCTTAAAATAAGACTTATGCAAAACAATATGCATGTCTGGTTACTTAATAATGAAGAAAATAAAAACAAAATGGACCAGTCTGATGAAAACTACAAGGTTTATTTAAACCTTGTCCTATAGTAAACTGTGGAAGACAAATAAACATTTAATCTCCTAAGAGGGAGAAGTCTGATGTAACTTAAACATTGTCCGATACAAGTTTGTAGTGTGTGAGTCACATTACTAACCGTTGCCTTTGCAGTTGCCAGTTTTTCATATTCGGCACAGAGGTTGTGCTAGTCTTTTTCCATTGTCCGTCATTTTGATGGAGAGGCTTGTATCCGCCATAATAATTTTTTTACCTGTCACTATGGTGCAAGGTGATAAGTGCTAATTAGCTTGTTTGTGACATCACTGTTTACATGTGTTTACTCTCTGAACTGAATACCCAATAAAGTTTAATGTTTCTGTTTTTAAACAAAATAATAATTACAGACAAATGTTTATAATCATATGTCCAGTCAATAACAATGAGAGGTGCTTGTAAACGCTGTTTTGTAATAATTAAGTCATTCAGTTACAAGTATTGTTAAGCTGCTCTTTGTTATGAATGTGCTGCTTTTGCCGCTCACGGAACGGAAAAGAAGAAGACAGACATTTTCCACTTATTTAAAGTTCAGGTTTATCCAAAATGCCGCTAGTCGTTATCGCTCTCTGAAGGAAGAAAGTCTGTTAACACCGCACCACTGAGCTGTATATGTGAGAACGCGACGTGGGGGTCTGATTAATTGACAGATGCATGCATTGCAGAATCAGATCCAGAAACAACGCCTCAAACAACGTTACAGTTGTGTTAATACGTAAAGGGTAAAGCGATTTTCTGTTCAATTTGCGATGGTGGTGAGCCGTCATATTATATAATGCCTTGTTTATACATTTTTACTTTACAAATTACAGACATGGCCGATTCACACAGGATTAAGATCACAGATTACCTCTGCAATTATTACAAATGACTAGATGTCCCCAGGTAATACTTATCCCATGCGAATAGGGCATTACTCTAGAGAATAATACCATGTGTGCCATCTCATGCACGTACGCATTTCACTCTAGCCAATGTAGAAGAAAAAGCAGCATATATTTACAAACACTCAAACATCTCTTAAGAAAAACAAAAACATGCAGTAGAATATAGTCCTTGAAGATTTTTCAACTACATTTAAATTCCCTGTTATAGGCTAATCTGAAATTTTGCTAATTTCTAGTTAATTTGCATAAATTAATTAAAATGGATAGTTCATCCAAAAATACATCTCAAACCTGTGTTTTCTATTTTTCCGCACAATACAATAGAAGATATTTAGAAAAAAAATTAACCAAACAATACAAATTATCGTTTTTTGTGTTTTACAGAAGAAAGAGTCATATACAGGTTTTGAATTACATGACTGTGAATAAATAATGACAGTGTGTTTTTTTGGGGGGGAGGGAGGGAAAATTCCCTATAAATTAAAACTTGTCTTAGCATTGGCACCATTTTCTTACCATAGTCAACAGCAGGGGTAGAATGACAGCTGGCAGTAGACCCTCCAGCCGAATCCCCATAAGGGCCAGTAATGATGGTCCAGGCTATATGGGGAAAAAGAAGTTAATGTTAATGTACATTTCTTTACCAAATATGTTTATAGAATCAAAGCCCTCTAGACTATGGGTCAGTGACAAATAAGGTTTGGCAAGATGAGAAATTCAAAAATCTTTAAAAAACGATACAGATATTTGAAAGAAAATTACACTTGAACTATTTTTATAATTGCTAAAATGTCAAATTGTGTAACTGTCAAAGAATGAGAAACATTTAATATTTAAACCACCTAGATGGAGTATAAATGTTTTTGGCAAAAATAAATACTGTATTTAAAAATATCCACCAGAATTTTTTAAGTGACCGAGTTATCTCTAAATGTAAATTTTAAGGCGTTTTTGCATTATTTTGTTGGAGAAATGCTGAAAACACCTGAGGTGCGCATGCGTGTGGAATTAAATGGAGTATACTCTTCACAGTACAACACATTCATAGATGACAGCCTGTTATTCACAGACAAACTGTGTTCATATTTCCAAACCGTCGAGAACATTGGAAGTGCAGTTTGTACTCTTTTATTCATTTGCTGTCCACTGTACGGTAAACTTGTTGTGCTGATTCTCCCTGCTCACTCAAAGATGCTGAGAGACAGAAGATCCCTACACCAGGAAAGTGAGACCTCACACTATCGGGGCAGCACTGACGATAGTTTCCCACTGAATGAAAGCTATAATAAAAATTATAATAATAGTTACATTTATATAGTGTTTTTCTGGGCACTCAAAGCGGTCTACATGGAAGGGGGAATCTCCACCAATGTGCAGCATCCAACTGGATAGTGCGACGGCAGCCATATTGTGCCAGAAGGCCCACCACACACACCAGCTTATTGGTGGAGAGGAGACAGAGCCCTGCTTAGCTCTAGTGGGCAACAAGTCTTGGGCTACAGGGTAATATGGCTGCTGGCTTATGTGTGTCTGTTTGTGTTTGTAAGTGTGCAAGCTACAGTAACTTGCTGCAAGATAGTCTGCCCTTCAGGGCTCTAGACTATGACCAAAATTGTTGCAAATGAGGCCATTTTTTTTCAACGTGCAAGGTAAAATTTCACAGGTGCGAGTGTGAACATTTCATCGGGTCGCATTGGTGCACGTGTAAAAATAATTTCCCCATCCAAAGATTTTCTTTTAAGCATTTAATTGGATTTATGAGTGGTGAATGACAGGCTTGTGATAAGTGAAGGAAAGAGGATGGAACAGACTGCGCCAATGATATTTTGCTCTATTAATAAGTTAAGTAAAATAAATGTATTTCTTTCTGATTGGTTATGCTGGCATTTCGGGTGGTACCCAGAGATTTGATTGGTTGCGTTGTGAGCGTTAGCGGTCCAGAGTCAAATCAGGAGCACAGAAGCGTATATTGAAAATGCAAAGAGATGCCTGGTTTTACTTTGATAAACTTCACAAAAAACAGTGCAAAATGTGCAGCGCCAAGCTACATATCAACTACAAGTTTGATTCGTTATCATCTTACACTCGATCTATACCGCACACGAGCAGTGTGATGCAACGTGGCAAAAGCAAAAAGAAACCAAACCATGCGTTTGTTGCGTCTCTACGTGCTGCTTCCAGTAGGAACAGAATTTCTGTTTGTAAAAAGTTCTAGTGTTGCATTTGCGCAGCTTGCATTTTTAATTATTTCCCATGGAAGCAGAGCCAGGGTGACAATCGCGGAGCAAAGTGAGCATTCCTCTGCCGTGTTGATTTAATTATGAATTAAATCTTGTCATCATTTTATCAACATCAATTTAAATCTTTTCATTGTCACCATGAGGGACACACCCACCCCCGCTAATGCCCCGCCCTGAGGTTGCCCTTTTTGTGCAAGCACTGTCGAGCTTGTGCAGAGGCTGCAGCTTTTGCCAGAGGGGAACTGGAATCCCCTGGTTAGGCCTGGTTCCCCTCTGAGGTTTTTTCTCCTCCGATGGAGTTTGGGGTTCCTCGCCACCGTTTGCAGACTGTTTTTTCTGGCCGGGATGGCTGTTAGAATTTTATAGTTTTATTTAATTAACACTTCATATAGAAATATTAGTCTGTCTGATATTTGACCTGTGTTTTGACTTGCATAACCTTATGTTTTGCTTGTAGTCAATGTTTTCTTGTACAGCTGCTTTGTAAAAATGAAAATTGTCAAAAGCGCTATATAAATAAAGCTGACTTGATTTTGTTGGGCCAATCGGGCGCAACTAGCAGACCTAGATGCTCCTCTACCCTGGCTCCGCACAGTACCTGCAGGGAGGCTTACCTGCAGGGTGGATGGAGATGTACTCCCGCTTGTCTCGTAGCCAGCTGTGTGCAAATGCATTCGTACAGAGGAGGTCTCAGTTAGGGAGTACCCAAGTGGGCAATGGGAGGGACAACATCCACCACTGACTCCAGAGGAGGAGGCATTGGCGAGTTTCGACATCTGCCATGAACGAACACCACCTGACGGTTGACGTATGCTCCAAATGAGAGGCAGGGGCCTCTTCATTGCAATTGGATTGCCACTGCATGTGGGGGCACGTCTAGCGGCCTGACACTGCCTGCCCGTTGCACACCGCATCCCAGCCATGCAGGGAGGCCTAACCACCTGCTCTAATGGGAAACCACCCCGTAGTGGGACATGTCTGTCCGAGGGGCTAGGGTGCACCTGCAGACGGACGTGATGGGAACACGCCTTGTGCCATGCTCTCCAGGGAACCCGACTCCTAAGCCAATGTTGAAGCGGTCTCATATGAATCAACCCGAGCGGCATGGCTGCTGACGAGGACGCCATATGCCCCATAAGCCTTTGAGGGGGCCTGACGAGGGCCAGGCAGTACAGACATGCTGCACGGTAACAGAGTCTAGTTCCATACCGGGAAAAGAGGTGCTCCGTGCTCTTGTCCTGGTTGACCCGTAGTCCCAATCGGTGGAGGTGCCAGGCACAAGGTCACTGTGCGTAGGCCACAGATCCCACGGGCCAAGATAGGTAAGTCATCAAGATAGTTAGCATACGCATGCCTTCGCGACCTCCATAAAGGCACAGGGAGGCAGGGCCAGACCGAGGGGGCTGTACCGGTATGCTGGACCCTTGAGGGGAAAACCGAAGTAACGGTCTGCCGGGGGAGAATCTCGACACAAAGTACGGGTCCTTCGTGTCGATAACCACAAACCAATCCTGGTGTCGGACGGACTCCAGGATGCGGCTCTGCGTCAACCCCCACCTTACTCAGGGACGATGAAGTAGGGGTTGTCACCCCAAGACATCTCGGCCAGAGGGTCGGGCTTCATTGCCCCCTTCTCCAGAAGGGTTGCGACCTTGAGCCGAAGCACGGGAACGATCTCCCCTCTGCTGAGGTTAGAGAATGCCCAGAAACTTGGGCGGGTGCCTGGCAAACCAGATCGCATGGCTGAGACTTATCTATTTTTTCCCATTAATGTACACACAGCACCCCTTATTGAAAGAAAAACAAAGAATTGTTGACATTTTTGCAGATTTATTAAAAAAGAAAAACTTTAATATCACATGGTCCTAAGTATTCAGACCCTTTGCTGTGACACTCATATATTTAACTCAGGTGCTGTCTATTTCTTCTGATCATCCTTAGGATGGTTCTACACCTTCATTTGAGTCCAGCTGTGTTTGATTATACTGATTGGACTTGATCAGGAAAACCACACACCTGTCTACATAAGACCTTACAGCTCACAGTGCATATCAGAGCAAATGAGAATCAGAGACAGAATTGTGGCAAGGCACAGATCTGGCCAAGGTTAAAAAACATTTCTGCTGCACTTAAGGTTCCTAAGAGCAAAGTGGCCTCCATAATTCCTAAATGGAAGACGTTTGGAATGACCAGAACCCTTCCTAGAGCTGGCCGTCCGGCCAAACTGAACTATCGGGGGAGAAGAGCCTTGGTGAGAGAGGTAAAGAAGAATTCAAAGATCACTGTGGCTGAGCTCCAGAGATGCAGTCGGGAGATGGGAGAAAGTTGTAGAAAGTCAACCATCACTGCAGCCCTCCACCAGTCAGGGCTTTATGGCAGAGTGGTCTGACGGAAGCCTCTCCTAAGTGCAAGACACATGAAAGCCTGCATGGAGTTTGCTAAAAAACACCCGAAGGACTCAAAGATGGTGAGAAGGTTCTGATTGGATGGTAAGATTCTCTGGTCTGATGAGACCAAGATAGAATTAAGGCCAAAAAGTTTTAAGTGGTATGTGTGGAGAAAACCAGACACTGCTCATCACCTATCCAATACAGTCCCAACAGTGAAGCATGGTGGTGGCAGCATCATGCTGTGGTGGTGTTTTTCGGCTGTAGGGACAGGACGACTGGTTGCAATTGAGGTAAAGATGAATGCGGCCAAGTACAGGAATATCCTGGACGAAAACATTCTCCTGAGTGCTCAAGACCTCAGACTGGGCCAAAGGTTCACCTTCCAACAAGACAAGGCCATAAGCACACAGCTAAAATAATGAAGGAGTGGCTTCACAACAACTCTGTGACTGTTCTTGAATGGCCCAGCCAGGGCCCTGACTTAAACCCAATTGAGCATCTCTGGAGAGACCTGAAAATGGCTGTCCAACAACATTTACCATCCAACCTGACAGAACTGGAGAGGATCTGCAAGGAGGAATGGCAGAGGATCCCCAAATCCAGGTGTGAAAAACTTGTTGCGTCTTTCCCAAAAGGACTCGTGGCTGTATTAGATCAAAAGGGTGCTTCTACTAAATACTGAGCAAAGAGTCTGAATACTTAGGACAATGTGATATCTCAGTTTTTCTTTTTTAACAAATCTGCAAAAATTTCAACAATTCTGTGCTTTTCTATCAATATAGGGTGCTGTGTGTACATTAATGAGAAACAAAATTATTTAAATGATTTTAGCAAATGGCTGCAATATAACAAAGAGTGAAACATTTAAGGGGGTCTGAATATTTTCCATACCCACTGTACCTGCCTTAAGGCTTCACTGCCGAATGCAGTCGCATGGAGAGTGCAGAGTGGCATGTCACAACTTCGAATTGAGGCTGTTGCATGCTGTTGGGCACCCAGGGAGAAGGAAGCTCTCCTGGAGACCAGGTGGGCACCAGGCCCTGAGAAGTACCCGGCTTGATGTGGGGGACGTGGCATGGACCGTCTCCCAGGTGGCTCCTGCCAGGGCACACCATCTTGCCTTTTATACCCGTATGTACAGGGCGGAGTCTGGCGTCCCATTCGCCAAGTTCAATGGCCTTTTCAAAGTAGAATCAGAGATGATAGGTTCTCAAGTCAAACACCATTCTGTCAGTCCCGACAGTTTCTATAGTTTTTTCCAGCTGGGGCGGCCTTTATTTATCTTAAACAAATCATGTAATTGATCAATCTTTAGAATCATTAGTTATTATTAGAACATCATTAATTAAAATCTATAGTATATGCAGTTGTATACAAATAAGTTTTATGATTTTAACGTTTAATGGTACGTTACTCGGTTCCTTGTATAGTTTTTACATCATTAGTTGAGTTTATCCTTAAGAAAAAAACGTTTTGAGCATTTGCATTTATGCATTTAGCAGACACTTCTATCCTAAGCGACTTACAGTGCACTCAAGCTATACATTTTTAATCAGTATGTACTCCAAGAAACTACTTTATATATCCAAATAAATTTATATTGAATCAAACAGAATGTCTGAAACAAAATTGCAAGCTTAGAACTGTGTCAATGGGCTGCCTTATTTAAAACACAGTAACAGCAGTTTGACTATTGATGACTTTTCAAAAGCTGAAATAATGTCCTTGATTTAATTGTTAGTTAAAATAGGTCAAACCCAATATTTTAATGAATAGCAAAAACTGAATAATCGATCATAACCCGAAAAACGATGAACAAATAATGAACAAAAACCCATTTTTTTTCCCTGTGATTTTATTTCTTGATTCCCACGTTTCCCCAAATGAATCATAATATTCAGAACAATGGTGTTCTATTTTCTTTTATTTACTATTAAAAAGGTCTGACGTAAGATTGTCTTTTTTATTGAGAATTCAGAATCAAACCCCTCTAACATCAAATATTATGTTTTATTTTAATGCAGGGTTCCATATTGGGTAAAAATATCATATTGTTGGTGTACAATAACATGTACACAGGCTATAGATTAAAGGATTACCTGGATGCCTGTTAAATCTTTCCATGCCCACACAAAGACTGGAGACAGAGCAGACACAATCAGCACACTGGTGAAACGCCTCTTTATCACTGCAGGATGATCCCTGTTAGTGCAAACAACCACATAAATCAATTTTCTTTTTTTCAGATATTTCATTAGAATAGACTAAATAAGTGCATGTATTATACATATGAGCGTGACTGGAGATGACAGAAAAATCATATCAGCCCTTTTATTTCGGCTTTGAAAGATGCGACACTGCACCGAACACTATTAAGAATGGAATGGTGAGAAAACATTCTGCTTGGTACATTCTTTAAAGCAAACTTTTAGGTCTTTAGCCGGCATAGTTTAAATCCTGTCTGGCTAGCACGCTTCTCAAAGTTTAGGCATGATGTTCGTGTGCGGAGAGTAGGCAGTCTCTTGTGGCTGTTTGATTCTCTTTTGCACCAAACGCTGCAAAAATAAAAGCCAGAACAAAAGTTCACAGAAAAAAAGCTGAAGTCTAACTAAAGCTGAGCGTTCAACACTGCGACGCTACTCTTCTATTGCAATAATTCCACTTATTGCCAGGGACAAAAATGTATAAATTGCCAACATCTAAATACAATAAAAATTGCGCTATATTGTGGTGCATGTAAGGTTACTACTACCTTACATGCATAACCTGTGTTATAGTAATTTAAAGGTTACATATATTTTGCAGCTCCAGACAAATTTTATTTGGTGGGAGAGGGCACAAAATGACTCTTTTGGTCGCAAAGATTGGCAACACCTGCTTTAGGCCATTAGTTGACTATTCGCATGTTTATGATATTAATTTTATAATATTTAAACTGGGAGGAAGAAAAGACCATCGTCTAGGGTAAGCGATGAGGGAGAAGTAGGGATGGGTATCGTTAAGGTTTTAACGGTATTACTACTTTTATCGATACCACTTATCGATCCGGTACTTTAACGGTACTCTTATCAGTACTTTTTGTTGTGTTTTTTTATTAAAGACTAAACTAAAGCTGGAGTTGTTTTCACTATTTTAAACATTCTTTACTGACCTAACATATCTTATTTCATCACTACAAATACATTTTTAGGTAAGCTCTGCTTTATAATTTCTTAAGCATAATTTATTATTATTCATCCATTTTAAATGCAGTACTGTGAAAGCAGTTTTAATGTTTAAGATTTATTTATGCTACTGCTGATTTTAATGTAGGCTATTTTTTAATGTGATGTGTGCTTATTAAATTATTACATACTAATTTAAAGAAACCTTTTGCAATGTTTATGTCGGTGTTATTTAGGAAGACTGCTAGGCTAGCATACGTACCTGAGGACGTGGACGATGAACTATTAGCTAGGCAGTCGAAAACTTTGCATTTTTCTGTCTGCACATAATGCACATTAGAAACATGTTTTGCCAGATTACTTGTGTTTCCACTCTTACAAGCAAAAATCTTGTTGTTATTAATGAATAATAATAAATTATGCTTAAGAAATTATAAAGCAGAGCTTACCTTAAAATTAATTTGTAGTGAAGAATGAGATATGTTAGGTCAGTAAAGAATGTTTTAAATAGTGAAAACAATTCAGCTTTAGTTTTGTCTTTAATAAAAAACACAAACAAAAGTACCGATAAGAGTACCGTTAAAGTACCGGATCGATAAGTGGTATCGATAAAAGTAGTAATACCGTTAAAACCTTAACGATACCCATCCCTTGTGAGAACCGAATCCAGTCATCTTTTCTTAACGTACAAATTAAAGTTTTCCATTACGATACAGCACTGGAAGTGACCGTTCTCTCAACTGGCCCGAGGATCTCCCATGCTGGCCCCCGGGCCATTCGTTATGTTGAGGCCTGTATAGGCCTGTGCCATTACCTGTGTATCAAATATTATAATCTACATTGTGTGCACAATTATTAGGCAAGTTGTATTTTTGAGGAGTACTTTTGTTATTGTACAACTACAGTGCTCTTGGTCAATCCAAAATTAATCAATTGGTGTTAGAAATATCTCATATGAAAAGCTAAAACCCTCCCAAATGATGTTTAATGCACTGAAATAAATTTCAGTTTCGCTGAAAAAAGATTTATCATTTAATCAAGACAGAAGGTCAAATTTTCATTCAATTCATACAATTTATTGATGAAGTCATCAGGAATAGCAAAGAAAGCAGTCTTGCATGCATCCCAGAGTTCATTAATATTCTTTGGTTTCGTCTTCCATGCTTGCTCTTTCATCCTACCCCACATATGCTCAATGATGTTCATGTCTGGTGACTGGGCTGGCCAATCCTGGAGCATCTTGATCTTCTTTGCCTTGAGGAACTTTGATGTGGAGATAGAATTATGCGATGGAGCACCATCCTGCTGCAGAATTTGGCCTCTTTTATGGTTTTCTGGGTGAATCTCTGATCCGGTATTTCTAACACCACCTATTGCACTGCAACTTTAATAGCCAATGTCAATAATTTATGCATACCTAAGTCACTTGCACTATTTTAGTCTAAATTATTATCTGTTCATAGCCACCTGCACATTAATGTTCATAGTATATAGCCATCTGTATATATTATTCATAGTATATACCTACTGTCATATTTTCATAGAACATTCCTACTGCAAAACATTTTTATAGTCCATGCCCACTGTATTATATTCTCTCATATTGTATTCTGTATTTATTCTAACTGTATATCCTGCACTTGCTAACTGCACTTCTGGTTAGACCTAAACTACATTTCGTTACACTGTACTTGTATATGTGTAATGACAATAAAGTTGAATCTAATCCATGCGGGCTCCAGTAGGTCTCCTGCAATATTTGCCGCGACTGTGGTGTAATTCAACAGAAGATTCATCTGAAAAATTCACCTTCTGCCACTTTTTCAGCGTCCATCCTTTTAGCAGGCTGTGGGCCTTGGCAAATGCACACGGTTTTTAATTTGTTTAGTGCTGGCTTATGGGCGCTGATTCGACCATGGAGGCCATTTCGATACAGAATCCGACAAACTGTTCTGGTTGACACAGGGACTTCAGGTGACCAGGTCTCGTGGAGCTCTGCTGCAGTGGAAAATGGGCTGGCCTTGGATTTTCGAGCCAACAAACGGTCCTCTCGAGCAGTTGTCTTGCGGGGTCTGCCTGACCTGGGCTTGTCAAAAACGTCTCCAGTCTATTCAAATCTTTTTTTTATCCTCTGTACTTGGCGCTGAGACACATTGAAGGTGTCTGCCACATCAGCAGTGGATCTGGTCTTCAGCCTCTTGATAATCAAAACTTTAGTCTAAGGGTGAATCTTAGGCATGTTTGCAGAGGTCTAGTTGCAGTTGATGTGAAGGTCTAGTGTACTGGGGTTATTTTTATACACACTTGAGACCTAATTGATCCATTATTAGTCACAGGTCAAGCTCATTTGACAAGGCGACAACACTTATGTCTTTGCAAAAATTTACTCAATGGCCTTTACCAAGCTGTGAATATTAAAATACTTTTTGACAGTTTCGTTTTGCACTGAAACATTATTACAAAAGGTGTTGGGATTAAAATGAGCCATTTCTTGTAAAAAAAATCTTGATCAGAAATATATTTCAGCGGCAATTCAGGTCAATTTGTACACAAGCGACAAGACTTTTGTCAGATTTTATTTTAATTTGCAGACTTTTTTTCCAGACTGAAAATCTGGGCAAAATCTAAGCAAAAGTCTTGTAGTGTATTTTAGCCTTTAGCGTTTGGTTTTTTTATTTATGCAGTGTTCTACCAGAGCTTGACAACAACATTAATGACACAGATGAGGCATTGACTGCCCGCTAACATGACAGAGATGCTGATTTTCCTTCATTTCAAAGTGTCAATTAATGTCAATAGCACAGAGTGAACTTGCAGAATTGTGTTAATTGTTTTAGTTTTGAGGCAGTGTTGAATGAAGCGCTGTTATTCTGTCGTCTCGTGAGGATAAACTCCTGTTCAGCACCAATAAAAGCTAGGAAGGCATAGCTAGGTAGCAAAATGTAGACTGTATGAACGGTGACACTAACTCGAAATTGACCGCAAGAACCACTGCGGTTGACTAGATATTAATACTGTAACACAAGTATCCGCGGAGCAGAGCAAGGGCTCAGACCCAGACATGTAATTTATATTGAAATATCGAAAATGTGTTTAAAAATCTTATAATCGTTATCGAAATAAAATCTATCATGATAGATATTGTTATCCAATTATTGTCCAGCCCTATTAATGTAAGGAATGCACCGATATGTAGATTTTGGTCGATAACGATAACTGATGATTTTTTAATATTGGAAGCCGATAACAGTTATATTGGCCGATAAACTAGATATTAATATAACATTTCCTAAGACTGAAACCAAAGGCAAAAAGTGGACAACTGCTTTTATATGAAAACATTCACTGCAATGATCACAACAGAAAGATAGTTCTGTACTGTATTTGAACTGTGAGCAGTGTGCAGCTGAAAAAGTTTTACCAGAGGAAATGATTTTTCGGCTATAATATATTGGCATAAATTGTATTATTGGCCGATAATTAAAAATGACCATTTATCGACCGATATGGCCAATAATTTATCGTGCATCCCTCATTTATATTATTGTATAATAATTGTACTAAATAAACAATTGTAGGATTTTGTTGTGTGCTTATTTTATTGCATAAACAATTTGTTGAATGGGTCCTGTAGTTTGGTCGCATTTAAAGAAACCTTATGGTACATTTATATCTAGTGGTTGACTTTGGTATCTAAGACTAAATTCAAAATATTGGAGAGGTAAGTTTAGCCAAGTAACGGTTCTTCTCCGTTTCTTTAGCTTGTTATCAGAAATAATCTACAAGCACTTTATTGCTTGCGAATGTTTAGGGTAGGGATGGGCGATATATTATTGTTTGCAATATACCTTAGAAAAATTATCATCGCGGGAAAAATTTGTCTCATCGAGATAATAACGATAAGTCTAGTTGATGACGTAGTTTTGTGCACGACTAACTCACTATTCACGTGCGGAGTGAAAACAAGCATAGCGGAGGGCGGAGGTGAGGTTGAGGAGGAGCTTGGTAAGCGAATCACTACCGCTACAATTTGGAACTGGTATGGTTATAGAAAATCAGATGCGGAGGAAACTACCGTAATATGCAAGGTTTGCAGAAAAACAGTGGTTACAAAGAGTGGAAACCCATCCAATTTGTTTCACCATCTAAAACACAAACCAGAGTACGAAGAAAGTTTAAAGGTATGTAATGCAACAACTACACATGAATCTAGGGGTACTATAATTCCCACCCAGACGAAAATTGCCAGCGTATTTTCTAATTGCGTCTCTTATGATGAGCAAAGTAAACGATGGAACGAATTGACGTTTGTAATACAATCCATAAAAGGAAGGAAGGAGACGGGACCCGCCGAACATAAAAGGACTTTTAATTAATAAAAGCAATGTAAATAGACGGGCGACTGCCGGCGACACACACACAAACCATAACAAAAATCTCCTCGGTGATACGAGACCGGTGCGCGTACAGCTGACGCTCGTCATCACTCACGCACCGGCCTGTGTGTCGTTCTCACTGAACTTATTTGCTTTATCAGGTTACTTTAACATGTTTGTAACTTTATCAGGATTTATTTGCAGTTGTACTTGTAAATTTGAAACTCAAGACATGGTTGGTGATTGTTACTTTTGCTGTTTGCACAATATTTGCCACTGTTGCACCTTGTGAGTATAAAGAAATACAGAAACTTTATTTACATTTTAAACTTGTAATTGATTTTAATTATTATTGTGTAATTGTTTGTGTGTGGTGTTTATCAGCACAGTCACTGAACATAATCTGCAATTTTACAGAAGGAAAAAATTAATAATAATAATAATATATATATATATTATCGTCATTGTTATCGTTATCGCAATAAATACCTGAAATTATCGGGATACATTTTTTAGGCCTTATCGCCCATCCCTAGTTTAGGGCAATCCACGAAAGTGTGCATGCGCAGTAAGGTTTGTTTAGGTTGTCACTCTGAAACCGTCTATATCACAAAATGTTTTCCAATAAATCAAGTCGAGTCAAGTCAACTTTTCTTATATAGCACTTTTTACAATTTTCTTTGTTACACAGCAGCTGTACAAGAAAACACATTGACTATAAGCAAAACATATAAGATTATGCAAGTCAAAACAAAAAAGTTGAAAACAGACAAGAAAGACACACATATTCAGCTACACCTACACACAAAACATGCACACAAACAGACACCAACACACAAAAAAAATTATAATTTTTATATAATAATAATTATATAATAATAATAATAATATTATATTATAATATATTCATATATATTATATTTATATAATAAAAGTCAATGGAATCCGATGACAAGTTAAAACAGCATTGTACATATCATCATTCCATTGTAAGAGTAGTCAGAAACATTGTAGATGTATTTATCCCAATTGAAATATGGATTTTTTAACATCCTGGGTATTTTATGCTACAACGGCTTGCCATAGAACAAAATCACATTTAACTTGTTTGTGGAATATAACAAATGCATATACATTTGGATCAGACCCCAGTCAGCAATGAAGAGCACTTCAAACATGCAGTCTAGGTTACCAGTTCGGTAGTTTTTGTAACACAGCTAAAGACATACCTTGGTAAATTGCTTTTCCAGACGTATAAACTTCCGACATAGGAACAAGCAAGCAGCAGGCAAGAAATGATTGACACCCAGCAAAGTCCATCAGGAACAGACGCCACATTATAGTTGGGTTGATCTGAATTAAACCTTGCAGTCAAATCGTCATCGTCGTTCATGGCGATACTTACAACAGCTAAAAAACCCTCGGTGCGCTATAAAACGACAGGTGTGGGTCAAACATTAAAAAACCACACGTGTTTTTGTTTTTATGCTTTATAAGACAGGGTCCACACCAGAGGTGCTATAGCGAGCCGATTGGCGACTGTATTTGACGCCACCAAATTACGTCATCATATTGCGACGCTGTGGCAATAGGCTTGTTTGAGATGAGCAAAATCTGCGCAGTGCTGTCTAGAAAAGTGTCCGAGTTACGTCCGCCTTGCTCTGATGTCATGCTGACGTGTGCCAAAAAACTCTCGCGACGGCGAGGCGGCTGTGTCGGATTGAGCAGTCGAGCGCAGTTGCTCTCCTCCGACTGCGCTGTTCAAAAGCATGATGGGAAATGACTGACTGACGTCACAGCTTCAAGCTCATTGGCTGAGAATGTCAACTGATGCATTTTCTCTTCATTCTAAGAATTAGATTAGATTACGCGGTATACCTACGATAAGAAAGAGGACAATTTCACTAATTTAATGGTAAACCAAGAGTATAAAAAGGGAAAATGGCAATTATATTCTAAAAATAAACTGAAAAATTACTTGCAAGCTCACTGACTTCCCCCTGTAATTACAAAAATGGAAATAAACTCCTAATGTATGCTTTACTACAGTAAAACAAAACATTTTTGTTCTACAGTATACATAAGTGTAAAGAAGCAGTAAATAATAATTGTGAACTTAAAAAAACAGTTGTGGTACCACTGTTCGATCTTCCTTTGTCTTCTACGGAAGAAAGAAAGTCATACAGGTTTGAAATGTCAACAGGGTGAGTAAATGATGGCGGAATTTTCATTCTTGGGTGAACTATCACTTTAAGATTTTACTAAATAAAGTGTAGGTACTTTTGACAACAATACTTGGAACAATATGGGTGGTAAAAGAGAAGCAGTGAAAACGTATGCCTAATTACCTTTAAATCTTTCAAGAATTCTGAAAGTAAATCAGGTCTGACAGGGATCGAAGGCTGCAGTATAAAAATATAAAGATATAGGAATTATAGGGTATGTACTGGCTGTTTTGGCATCAGAAAAGCACAAAAAAAGAAAAGAATCCCGACAGTGGACACGTTCCTGGATGGCAAGACTGGGAATGTATGGGTTGTCCATTCTACAGAGAGAACTTGAGGTAAAGTTATGTTATGTTTAGTCATGAGAAAATGTAACAGATAGCTCTCATCAACAATTACAAAAGACTGTTTAAAAATCATCTATATAAACACAACATGTTTGAATGTTGTGTATAAGGCCCCCCTAAAGTTCTAGCTTAGCCCCCCTAAAATTTTGTAAGAACAAGTCTGTACAAGTATTCTGGATCACTTTATAGTCCCCTTTAAAACTCTAATACATGAACACGCAGTCATGCACAGGAGGGCCAGCGCTCGTGCTAATCAGAATTGAATGGCAGGGAAACATATCAATATCATATCAAGTTATTTCTTTCAGCAGTTGATTGGAACATTTATTATGTGGATTTGTGACAGTTGTTGTCACTTTGAATTATAAATGTTCCAGATCGATCGATTAATAACTTGTCTTTAATCTGCATATTCTTTCTGAATTATTTGTTTTAGTAATGTAAACAGTATGTGGTGCTAAGAGAGTGGCTATGTACAGTATTATTTTTTTTATATATATCCTAATTGGAGACTGAGCCCCCCTAACATTGAAAACCTAGAATCGCCCCTGTTGACGTTGTTCTGAAGTCATAGGTCATCACACACAAACTCGACACATTTGTCTGTTGTTTCATCCATAAGTGCACATGACACTTTCATTTGTCTTGTTGTAAATGCAAGGGAAGTTTGGTCTGTACCCACTTCAGATTTGAAGTAAAGTTAGGCTGCTGTAGACATCCACCTGCTGCTCTTTTACGAAATAGCCCCGTCGCTACCGCTGACATCACACTTTAAAATAGTTTTATTTTATTTTAGTTGTTGTTGCTCCTGTTCATGTCAAAAGTTAATTTAAGTCTTGTTTAAGTGAAGTTAGTTTTAGTCCTGTCATGTTATTGTATCCCTGTTTTGTTCTGTTACCCCCACGTGGGTCTATGTTTTATTATTTATTATTAAAATATGTTAACCCCTTACCCGCTGTCTGCACCTGGCTCCTCTCTCCGTGTCTCACCACGAGAATCATGACAGAATCGGACCCAGCAGACAGAGGGATCAATGCGGCAGCGGTCGAAGCCGCCGGGTTCCCTTCCAGGGTTAGAGGCTGCCGGACCCCCTTCCAGGGTCGAGAACGCCGGACTCCCTCCTGAGTCGGGGCCGCCGGACTGCCTACCAGGGTTGAGACTGCCGGATTCCCGCTCGGGACCGAGGCTGCCGGACTGCCTTCCAGGGTTGAGACCGCCAGTCTTCCCTCCAGGGTCGAAGCCGGCGGAATCCTGTGGCCGCCAAAGATCGTGGCATCCAGGTCAGTGCAGCCGGGCGTTCCAGGTTGATGCAGCGGGGCATTCCCGGTCGGTGCAGGTGTACGCGCCATTTCAGCCCGGTGCACGCGGCCATTCCAGCCCGGTGCACGCGGCCATTCCCGCCCCGGCTATCCCAGTCCGTGTGTCTGCCGGCTATCCCAGTCCGTGTGTCTGCCGGCTATCCCAGTTCGTGTGTCTGCCGGCTATCCCAGTCCGTGTGTCTGCAGGCTATCCCAATCCGTGTGTCTGCCGGCTATCCCAGTCCGTGTGTCTGCCGGCTATCCCAGTCCGTGTGTCTGCCGGCTATCCCAGTCCGTGTGTCTGCCGGCTATCCCAGTCCGTGTGTCTGCCGGCTATCCCAGTCCGTGTGTCTGCCGGCTGTTCAGCTGGCAATCCAGTCCGTGTAATGCCGGTTATCGTGTCTGCCTGTCTTTGGACTTTTGTTTGGACTTCCCCCTTGTTTGGACTTGTGTGCCCCTTCCCTTGGACTCTTGTGCTTCCCTGTTTTTTATTTTATTATCATGTTGCTCTGTTTTGTTAGTGTCACAGTCTGTCTTGTCTTGTTTGTGCCTTGAGGAGCATCAGGTTGCTGCTCCTTGAGGAGAGGCTTCTGTAATGATTCTGCTGCATCATGTCATGTTTCTCTTAGTGTAGTGGCAGGATCAAGTCTCACCAAAAGGGGAAGTCAGATATGACATGTTTCCATTGTGGTAGGAAAGGACACTTTAAACGAGACTGCTGGCAGTTGCAAAGGCAGAATGAACCTAAAGTGAACTCGGGGGGTACACAGCCCCCAGCACGTCCTGCAGAGCATGACTCTGATGACAGGAGACGTCCGCCACACCGAGGAAACGAGAACTCGGGTGCCACATATCATACCCAATGGCACCCAAACCAAGCATAGGGATGCCCAAAGAGTGAAGTCAGTTCAGAATTATGTATGATGACCTTAACATTCTCAAATATCGGAGAGGATTTGCCTTACTTTACCCTTATGGTGAATGGGCAGCCTCAAACATTTTTGCTTGATACAGGTGCAGACGCTTCGTCAATGACATCTAAAGAATATGAGGGTCCCATAACTAACCAAATAATTCACTCTGTGGGAATAACAGGAACTGACATTGCATGTCATGTGACACCTCTCTTGGAGGTTAAAGCTTCAGGTGTTAAACCATTTTATCACAAGTTCACCATTATACCTGGGGCTCCGCTGAACCTTTTAGGTCGTGATATGATGCATAAATTGGGCATGGATATTAAATTTACTAAAAAGCAAGTTGTTTTCTCTTTTCTGTCCAGTTTACAGGCATCCATCGATCCATTACCGACATGTGAGCAGGCAAGTGGCTCACACACGCCTGTTTCCTGTGGCAGTATGCCTGCACGGGTGGACTCCATGATTAACCCTTTGTTATGGTCTCAGTTCAAGGATGACACTGGTTTCATTGACATGGAACAATATAAAGCAAAGCTTAAAACAACTAAGCCTGTTTACATTAAACAATACCCTTTGTCAAAAGATAAAGAGGAAGGTATTAAGCCTTTGATTGAAAATTTTGTCCAGCAGGGTGTCCTCCAACCAACACATTCACCATACAACACACCAATTAACCCTGTAGTGAAAGCCGATGGAAAAACTTGGCGATTAACTCAAGACTTAAGGGCTATCAATCAATTAATTATACCACTGGCACCAATTGTGCCTGATGTTCCGACTGTTATGAATTCGGTACCTTACTCACAAAAGTATTTCACTGTCATTGATTTGTGTGCAGCTTTTTTCTCTGTGCCGGTACACCCGGAGACTGTTAGCTTTTACATATAGAGGGCAACAATATTCATGGACACGCCTTGCACAGGGTTATGCAGACTCACCCGCTGTCTTTTCGGCAGCAGTGCACAAAACTTTGGCAAGAATGACTGATTTGCCATCAACGGTGTGTGTGCTTCAGTTTGCAGATGATATCCTGGTGTCAGGAGAGACGGAGGAGGACTGTGAAAAAGTATCTGTGATTGTTTGCAATGTGCTTGCGGATGCAGGTTTCAAGGCCTCGAAAGAAAAACTGCAATGGGTCCAGACTAAGGTGAATTACTTAGGTCATGTACTGATGCAGGGCCTCAGAGCAATATCCACAGACAGGATCCAGTTGATAAGAAGCATTAAGTCCCCACGAACAGTACAGCAGCTCCAAAGTTTTCTGGGACTAGTGAACTATTGTAGATCGTGGATACCTGACTGTGCAATCCACGATAATCACCTGAGAGGTCTGATTGATCACAAAACTCCGCCAAACACACGTCTGGACTGGACTGCCGAGGCAGATGAACATTTTGATGCATTGAAAGCAGCCATCATTAAAGCACCAGCACTGGGTTTACCAGACTATACCAAGCCTTTTCACTTGCATGCTAGGGAGACGGAGGGTGTAGTTGTAGGTGTCCTGGTGCAACTGCATGGTTCCGCATATAGACCAGTAGCATATCTGTCTAAGAAATTAGATAACATAGTCACAGGTATGCCAGCATGTCTTCGTGCTGTGGCTGCAGCTGCTCTGATTGTGCAGATGGCGGAGAAAACTGTTTTATCACACCCAATGACATTGTATGCATCGCATCAGGTCGGCGCTATTTTACATAACTTGCAGACACAACACATGACAGCGCAAAGGCGCTCAGGGTATGAGGCTATTCTGCTGGCTACACGAAATAGTATAGTATCTTAGTATACAAACGACAGCATGTATCAACCCTGCTTTGCTGGGACTTTTAGGTGTTATGGAGATAACAGATTTGACTATTGATCATGATTGCATCTTTGAACTGACAACCTCTTGTTCTTCCAGGGTCGATCTGTTGGATGCGCCCCTGGATGGGGGGGAACACATCTATGTTGATGGGTCTTGTTCAAAACCCTATGATGGTGTCTACCTTTGTGGCTATGCTGTGGTTTCAGACTCAGGCGAAGTAATTGAAGCTTTTGCTTTAGACTACAATTCGGCTCAAGCGGCAGAATTGGTAGCATTAATAAGGGCCTGTGAACTAATGACAGAGAAGCGAGCAACAATTTACACAGACTCCAAGTACGCGTGGAGTGTGCTTCACCATTATGCTAAAATGTGGGAAGCAAGAAGTTTCAAAACAGCCGATGGTAAGCCCATAGCACATGCTAATCTGATAGGGCAGTTAACGGAAGCAGTTCAGCTTCCGTTGGAAGTGGCCATAGTGAAGGTCAAAGGTCATGCCTTAGGGGAGGATGAACAAACTTTAGGGAACCGCAGGGCTGATGAAGCTGCAAAGACAGCAGCCAGAAGTCAGATTAAATCACCGTTTCACCAAAAAGATGAAACACAGATAGCAATGACCGTGCACATAACGAATATACCAGATATCGACATCAAAATTGTACAAAGTCAACCGACACAGGCAGATTTGGAGCATTGGACCAAAAGTGGTTGTGCTCCGGACGAAAGGGGGATCATAAGAGATGAAAAGGGTAGAATTGCAATACCAAAGTTAGGATTAATTATTCTAATAAGGCACTACCATGGTTTGTCTCATACAAGCTGTGCAAAAGTTGTTCAGGCAATTAATCAATTGTATTGCATTGCTGATGTGCATAAAACGGCAAAACTCGTTTTGGACGCATGTCTAACATGTGCGCAGGTCAATCCGCACAAAGCAATTAAGCATGATGCGTTGCCACACCCAGAATCACCGTTCCAACATGTACAGATCGATTTTACTCATATGCCGCCTGTAGGAAATCTAAAATATCTTTTGGTCATCATTGACCGATTCTCAAAGTGGCCAGAAGCATTTCCGTGCGCGAAAGAGGATGCTAAAACGGTAGTAAAGATCTTAACGAAGGAGATAATATCGCGTTATGGAATAATTTCGACTATCGAAAGCGATAACGGGACGCCATTCACGTCAAAGGTGACACAGCTCCTAGCAAAAGCTTTGTCTATTGATTGGCACTTCAACATTCCGTATCATCCGCAGAGCTCAGCAGTCGTAGAACGATGCAATCGCACGCTAAAGACTCGCCTAACGAAAGCCGCGCTCGAAACGGGGAGAAAATGGGTAGATTTGTTGCCCGCCGTGTTAACCGAAATACGGATGACCCCATCTTCCACTACCAAGTTATCACCTTTCGAGGTGCTAATGGGTAGGCCTTTCCCGACCCCGTGGGTCAAAGGCCGTGCCGGTATTTCTTCCTTAGGTGACATGCAGGTGATCCAGGAGGACTACGTGACTTCCCTTGTCGAAAAGCTAAATTCTATATGTGCTGATGTTTCCCTGTGTCTTCCTCTGCCCTCAGAAAACCCCACTCATAGTTTTGTTCCAGGACAAAGAGTGTTCGTGAAAAGTCTGAAGCCCACTAAGGTTGGAGAACCCAAGTACCACGGACCAGCAACTGTAATTGCCGTAACCCGGACAGGAGTTCTGACAGATTACCAGCCACAGTGGATACACGCTTCGAGATTGAAGTTGTGTTCTTCAGGAGAGCAGGCAAGCTCCAATTTAACATAGAATCCCAAAAGGGGATTCACCTTACTGTATTTTAGGGTGGGTGAGGCACTGACTACGCTGAGGAAAGAACTACCTTTCGTGAGGTGGGGGCCACCCAAAGCAAGAAGATAGATGGCCCATTGAGTCAACAGTGCCGACCCCCTAATACCCCTGAAGTACACTAAGGGCCAAATTGATCTATTCACATGTCTAATGGATATATTCGACAATGACTCTTTCAGTGAGTGCACTATTGGTAAGTAAGTAAGTAAGTAAGTAAATTTTATTTCTATAGCACATTTCACAGATAAAAATCACAAAGTGCTTCACAACAAAAGAAGAATACGCAACATTTATGAAAAACATTACAGTACAGAGCCTAATCAAAAGGACAGAAGTACACATTAGACCGGCCTAGCCACCCTACAGTCTAGTTAAAAGCCTCTTTAAAAAGAAGGGTTTTTAACTGGTTTTTAAAATTTTCCACACAGTCCAAACAGCGTGTGGAAGGAGGCAAGGTGTTCCACAACCTGGGTGCCACAGCTTGAAACGAACGGTCCCCTCTTGTTTTAAAATGAGTACGGGGGGCAACTAAAAGTCTCTGACCTGTTGATCTCAAACTACACGAGGATGTATGCAGCTGTATCAGGTCAGAGATGTATGCGGGCGCCTGTCCTTGCAGGGCTCTAAAAGTTAGAACCAATATTTTAAAGTGTATTCTAAATTTCACTGGTAGCCAATGGAGTGAAGCTAAGACAGGAGTGATATGTGCCCTTTTACTTGTGTGCGTTAAAAGCCTAGCGGCGGAGTTCTGTACAGTCTGGAGACGGCCAAGATCCTTCTTATTAAGGCAAATAAAGAGACTATTACAATAGTCTAATCGAGACGAAATAAAAGCATGAATTATCATCTCCAGTTCTGCCTTTGACACTAAAGGTCTTATCTTAGAAATGTTTCTTAATTGAAAGAAACAATTTCTAATGAGTTGCTTCGAGTGTTTCTCCAACGACATGGCCGCATCAAAAACAACACCTAAGCTCCTGAGACTCGGCTGAACAGACGAGCCTAGGTCACCGAGATGTTGTTTTATCAGAGGGATGCTCTGCTCAGGGGCAATGATTAAAGTTTCAGTTTTAGCCGAGTTCAACATTAAAAAGTTATCATTTAGCCACTGCTTGATCCCACTCAGACAGTTGATTAAAGATGACAGTTTAAATAACTCAGTAGGCTTAAAAGAACAGTATAACTGAATGTCATCTGCATACAAGTGATAAGAGACATCTTTAAACTGGCTAATTATCTGTCCTAGAGGGAGTATATACAGAAGGAACAGAATCGGTCCCAGGACAGAACCCTGAGGAACACCACTCGATAAGCCTGCAGTATCTGACATGATCTGGTTTATAAAAACACTAAAACTTCTACCGGAAAGGTAAGATGTAAACCATTTTAACGCTGATCCAGATATCCCTAATAGATCCTGAAGTTTATTAATCAGGATATTGTGGTCAATAGTGTCAAAGGCAGATGTAAGGTCCAATAAAACTAACACTGTATGCTTCCCAGAATCTGCTGACATCAAAATATCGCTTGAAACTTTAACTAGTGCAGTTTCCGTAGAATGCTTTTTACGAAAACCTGACTGATATTTGTCAAAAATATCATTTATCTCTAAGAAAGTAGTAAGCTGCTCTGCTACCACTTTCTCTAAAATCTTAGCCATGAAAGGGAGTTTAGATATAGGCCTATAATTAATAGGTTGCAATGGGTCTAAACTGGGCTTTTTAAGAACAGGTTCAACAATAGCATGTTTAAAGAAGTCAGGAACCACACCAGTTAGAAGAGAAGTATTGATCATTTCTACAACACAGGGGCCAATACTATCAAAAACCTGCTTAAACAGTATAGTCGGGAGAACATCACTGTGGCCATTAGAGGGCTTCAACTTGTCTAGGAGAGTGGTAACATCATCTAATGACACTAGTTTGAAAGAGAAACACGGATGGAAAAGAGCCAAAGTACAAGCCTTGATATATGCAGGAGGTGGTGAAATGCTAGCTCTGATATTCTGAATTTTCTCTACAAAGAAATTAAGGAAAACATTACTGTTTGACAGAGAGAGCACCGCAGTTGGAGACACAGAAAGCGAAACCATAGAATTAATGGTGTCAAACAAGAATTTGGGGTTTTTCTTATTAGAGGATATTAGCTGAGAGAAGTATTTAGTTCTAGCACTTTTCAGAAGATCATTTAGAGAAGCAGTTAATTCCCTAAGATAAAGTCTGTGAACTTCAAGTTTAGTTGTTTTCCATAAGCGCTCTATTTTCCGACGTTTACTTCTACAGCTCTGAATAGATGTATTTATCCACGGGCAGGGCTTTTTAAGAGAGACAATGTTTGATTTCATAGGAGCCACTACATCTAAAATTGCTAAACATTGGCTGTTAAAAGATTCAGCATACACATTTACATCACTACAACCCCTTAGCTGGCATGGATCAAACAAAATAGAAAACTTCTCAGCAACATCCTGGTTAAGAACTCTCCTTTGAGTCTTAATTCTCAGAGGCGAAGGGTCCAGAGGTAAGTTCAGGTTAAAGAAAACACAACTATGATCACTCATATGTACATCCTCCACACACACATTTACTATCTCAAGACCTAATGTAAAAACAAGGTCCAGGGTGTGTCCCTTTAAGTGTGTAGGTTCTGAGACATGTTGCGTAAAATTAAAAGAGTCAGTAATGGATAGGAGATCTGTAGCTGCAATACATGACATATCATCAATATGAAGATTAAAATCTCCAATAATTAAAACTTTCTCCAGCTTGATCATAGAGGTTAAAAAATCAGTAAAGTCAGTAAGGAAGATACCTGCAGGACCAGGAGGGCGGTAAATTAACACACAATAAAAAATGTTAACAGAACCGACCTTAATCATCTGTGACTCAAACGAGGAGAAGGTTTCGGAGTGAATTTCTCTGCATAAAAATCTGTCACGATACACAACAGCAAGGCCGCCGCCTCGCCGAGCCGTTCGAGGTGTCCCAATCACAGAGCAGTCTGCAGAGCACAGCTCGTTTAAATGAACAGCTTCCTTATCCTTTTGCCATGTTTCTGTGAGGAACATAAAATCCATCTTTTCCTTGGTGAAAAGATCGTTGATGGCATGCGCCTTATTAGTGATGGAACGAGCATTGAGCAGCGCTAAACGGAGCGATGATGGCAGACCGGTCTCCTTAATGGCAGGCCGTAGTGGCCGCAGACACCTGGCACAGTCACGTGATTTCCAGCGGTGCCGTGCGGCCAATCGCTGGTCAGGCAGGTCGGCCACAAACTGCAGTTTCCTAACTGCGTCTCCACCACCGCACCACGATGACCACAGGGGATCTCCTCCAATGGGCAGGACGGGCTGAAGGCGACCCTGCGACAGAGCGCCCCCAGCGCATACATCCCAGGGAAAAACCGGCAGCAGCCACCGCGGCCGCTGCCCGCAAAGAAGCTTGGGCACCCCCATCCACAAAGATAGCCTCATCCCGACTCGAACGCCAGCTCTGCAGCCCCTTCTCCTTCGTCTCTTCTTGGGATTTCTACGACCCCGAAGCACAAATCGGTAATCAAATAGGGTGGGTACACACACCAACGGGGGTGGAAAAGTTTGACTGTAACTCTCCCAGCTGTTACAGAGTCCTTCCATATACACTCCAATGTTTATCAGAGTGACACGATCGTATGTCTGAACAGCGGTGACACAATAGTTTAAAGGCAAGGTTAATGTGACCATAAAAGAGACATATAAAAACAAATAAAAACGACACAAATGTAACCCAGCAGCGGCCATGCCAAACAAAGGCGCCATCTTGCTTTCTTGAAAAAGGCAAACTCAATGGTGATGCTCTTGTTGAATTTGGCCCATTAATTATTGGGACAGTGATAAGCGCATTGCACGAAGCTCACAACCCCCTACGGATAATACTGAAATATGAACAAGATGGCCAAATAGTTCTATACTCATTTGAGAAAATCGAAGGGGAATTAAGAGTAAAAACGAAGACCCAAGGGTTGCCACCTAACCCAGAGTATTTACACATCTCCTGAAATCAAATATAACTTGAGGAATGTGGGGGATGAATAGAATAAC
This sequence comes from Barbatula barbatula, assembly GCF_947034865.1. Taxonomy (NCBI): domain Eukaryota; kingdom Metazoa; phylum Chordata; class Actinopteri; order Cypriniformes; family Nemacheilidae; genus Barbatula; species Barbatula barbatula. The sequence goes on from NC_136766.1 coordinate 27,755,170, forward strand.
TGGTATTATAGCACTTGTAGGGATAACAATAATAAGCATATGTTTATATTGGGAAAAGCAATATAACAATGACGGAAATGAAACTCTGACAAAAAGAGAACTAACTAGAAGTTACCCAAATGAGAACCCCATGAAGGTCATGGGAAGGGCAGGAGGACGTCTAAACTTCCTCTGTGACCCTATATCTGTGAGTATCGGAACGTATAATAATATAGAAGAAGCAAGAAGCAAATATGGTCACAGTCTGTATTTCTGTAAAGGATCTTGTAGTTGGGCAGAGGTAAAAGTCTATAGAGGCCCAGAAGTAGTAATTCCAGAATCAAGATTCAGTATAACGATTGAAAGAGTACCACATAGAATAACTGAAGAAGGAAAAAGATGCATATATTGTGATAGGGACAAAACCTGCGTGGATACTGAATGTCACCATTTTAGACATAACAAAAGAAGATGAAGGGACCTATTACTGTGCATGGACCCTTTCTGGTACAGACGCATATCAAAAAGTCCAGATTATTGTAGAAATTCCGAGACATGACTCAGCCATAAATGAGGTAATTAATGACTTACGTACAAGAACAAGCTCACAAGGTTCGGACGCATCTGAGGATGCATCACACGATATAGATTTCTTTATGGGCTCGAATCTCACTCCAGACACCAAAGACATAAGAGTAGCGAAGGCTCAATGTGATGGAAATTATGCATGTGCTCTAGCAATACTACAGAAAAGGGTAGTGCATGAGGAGGGAGAAGGAGATTGTTGGGTATGTTTACAACTTCAGTCAATGTGGAAAACGCAGGAGGTGAACACTGATATGGTTTGGAATAGCAAGGGTGTATGTGAAATGCCTCAACAGATGTCTTTGATCGTACAGATGACAGACAATGTGCGACAGGGAAAGTCTCCCATTGTAGGAATTAGAGATTATGGGTGTTCGTATACAGGTACACCATTTCGAGGTCCCACATTCCATGTACATGCTCATCCAGCAGTATTGTGTGTATGTTCAGGGGTAGGAAAACATATGGTAGGGAGGTCTGATTGTAAAAATACGATTACTCTGATTCCGGAGAGGAGACAACTTCATAATTGCACGATAACTTACAAAAACAGCACCAGTGAGGGGTTCAACTGTCCCTTTTCACATTTAGACAGCGCACCTGGGATGGTGTGGGTATGTGGTGAAACTGCTTATTATCATTTGGATGAAGGACAGTGGAAAGGTTGTTGTTATCCTGCTATTATATCTACAGGAACTACTATTTTAAGAAAGAAAGTGAAAGCTGGAGAAAAAGAACCATTAAGCCGATCGAAGCGGGATATCAAACCCCCGCCAGACTATTATGCTGGTCATCGAACTAGCAATCCATGGACCAGCCCGTGGGAAACTGTAGGATGGTCTGTGGCAGGTTACTTTACAGGCATAGGTACAGCCATTGCTTTAAACAAAATAAATGGTCTGGCATGGCAGGTTCTGTCGCTGGAAAATGATACAGCACAGGCATTGCATTTGATTAGCACTCAGTTAAGAACCATGAGAGAAGCAGTTGTTCAGAATAGACTTGCTCTGGACCCCCTAATACCCCTGAAGTACACTAAGGGCCAAATTGATCTATTCACATGTCTAATGGATATATTCGACAATGACTCTTTCAGTGAGTGCACTATTGGTGATGCTCTTGTTGAATTTGGCCCATTAATTATTGGGACAGTGATAAGCGCATTGCACGAAGCTCACAACCCCCTACGGATAATACTGAAATATGAACAAGATGGCCAAATAGTTCTATACTCATTTGAGAAAATCGAAGGGGAATTAAGAGTAAAGGACAGTGGAAAGGTTGTTGTTATCCTGCTATTATATCTACAGGAACTACTATTTTAAGAAAGAAAGTGAAAGCTGGAGAAAAAGAACCATTAAGCCGATCGAAGCGGGATATCAAACCCCCGCCAGACTATTATGCTGGTCATCGAACTAGCAATCCATGGACCAGCCCGTGGGAAACTGTAGGATGGTCTGTGGCAGGTTACTTTACAGGCATAGGTACAGCCATTGCTTTAAACAAAATAAATGGTCTGGCATGGCAGGTTCTGTCGCTGGAAAATGATACAGCACAGGCATTGAATTTGATTAGCACTCAGTTAAGAACCATGAGAGAAGCAGTTGTTCAGAATAGACTTGCTCTGGACATATTGACAGCCGAGAAAGGAGGCGTGTGCAAGATGTTAGGAGTCTCTTGTTGCTTTTCAATTCCAGACTATTCGGACAACATCACCGACATGAGGCAGTCCATCCCAGTACCTGAAACTGCTGATTCATCATGGTTTGAATGGCTACACGGGTTGGCAGGAGGATGGGGTGGCTGGATTTTTAGTACCGTAATACCAATAATTGTTTGTTTATTAGTCTTCATACTGTTTGGACCTTGTATTCTGCAAGGCCTCCATAAATGTGTACTGCAATCCTTTGCTCCCTTGACAAGGCAAGGAGCTTATCAGGTAATGATTGTAGCGTCTGGTCGGACCAAAGGCCAACCCATGGGATCGTAAAATGTAAATAGCCGAGCTATCACCTATCTGGACTGACCAGGGGACATTCCGACACTCTCCCTGAGCTTCAAAGGCATTCTCGGGGGGGGTCCCGAATGCGTCCTAAGGTGACAAAAGCCATGTGGCACCAGGAACAGAGAGAGATTCAAAGTCTACCAGAGAATGTCTCTTTCTCCCCTCTTGCCACCTTAGAAAGGCTTAAAGTGTAAATAATTGTTTCTTCCGTTTATGTTTGTTCCCATGATATGCTAGCCTAACCATCATATCAAAGGCATAGGTGTTACACCGTAACTAGGCTCATAATTGTGTTCTTGTACAAATTATGGGTCAATGTTCTAATAACCCTATCATGTTTCATACATAAAGGTTCCCCTTTTCCTTCTTTAGATGATGGTGTATAGCACAGTAATGTATTGTATACCATACTCGTTTTATTTTCATCTAAGAATATTACAGCGCCAAAACTTCCAGTTGACCATAAATGCAAATGGGCTGTTGAGCCGGACAAAGGAACCTTTCCCGCTCAAAAATCAGCTCACTACATTGGATCGCCCACTCGGGAGGGGCGTGACGCCCTCAGGGTTAAAACATCTGTGCACGGAAGAAAATGCGCTCGTTGCTGTTCCTTCAATATCTCGAGACCTGTCTCCTCCCTGGAGACAGCCCTTTTCCGGCAGTTTGCTTCGGCTAAGTTCGTACTTCCTTCGGCAGCCAATCCGGTTCTCAGGGAGAACCCAACGGACTCACCGCTCGCTTTAAACGCATCAGGACTTCCATCAGCGCAGACCAGAACATGTCCCAGCACATCTAAAAGCCAATGCAAGTATCTGGTCTTTTTATAAATAGCTGCGCATAAGTTTTACCCCTTTTAATAAGGAGATTGTCCTTGATGGTTTATGCAGATGTGAATTGCTGAGGTAATACTGCCACTTCTTCTTTGTCTATTACTTTCATTCTTTACTGCTTTTACGTTCCATGGGTGTTTGTCTAATTGTTCATGATTGTTTAGTTAGTTGGTTTATTTCCCCTTTGTCTTGTGTTTATTAAAATCCCAAAAAGTACATTTGAACTGAATCTGTTATTTGCACCACATGCTCGAAGTCAATGAAACTAAGATATTGACGTTACCTACGCTTTAGTATATTACTATTTCAGTGATATAAACTGTACGAACCTAGGAAGTATTAATTTGTCCTGATCAGAAAATTAAGACTATTTAGACGTTCGTAAGGCAGTAATCCCTTTTTGAGAATTGAGTGGGAAATCTATAACTATAGTTTGCAGGACAAACGAAATAGTCAGATAACTTAAACAATTCTATAGAGGTTACTTGTACTAAATTAATCATTTTTCCTTATCGGGAAAGTTGAGATTTAATATGAACGACCAGCAGATTATATTCATAAATCAATGAATATTCAATCCATTTGAGTTTGATTTTTCCCCAAGACTCATTGTCGGTACATGATGATATCACGCCAGTTGACAGAAATGAACCGAATTAGGATGGCTAGAGCCAGACGTGAAGGTCTTGCTGAGGAAAGTAACAATAGAGTATGGGGAACTGATTTTGATAGTGATAATGATAATGAAGACGATGATGATGATTATGTACATCTATATGAAGAAGCACTTGAACCAATTATAAGAAGGGAGGCGCGGGTATTGGAAAGAGAGGAACGGGAAATTCAGGTAGACAGGGATGTTTACCAAATAATGGAAGGAGATATTCAAGTAGATGAAGACAGTTACCAGATTATGCAGGATGGAGAAAGAGAAGTTCAAGAAGATGAGACTGATAGGGCAGACGACGGAACAGTGGTGGTGGACAGACAAGTAGTAGAGATAGGGACGGACAGCGATGAGAATGATGAGAATGATGAGAATGATGAGAGCGATGGAAGAGCGATGGAAATGAGGAGAATCAGGAAGATTATGAGTAATTCCTTGTTAAGAGGGGAAGGAAGTGATTGTAATGTTGAGACTCGTAATCAAAAGAAATAAAACAGACCAGATCAATAGATGTTTTCAACTTCTTTCTCTTTACTTCACACACTTCTTCTTCTCTTTTCCAACACATACAATTCTGTCTAACAGCCCCTAACGGACTGGTTCAGTATTGCAGTCCATGAACATAAATCATAGAACATAACATTCCCCTCTTTCTTTAGGAAAGAATCTTAACAAGTGGAATTATTCAACCCAGTTTCCATCCACTTATGAACTCTGTCTATAACTATAAATTTACTTCTGTATCTTAAACTATCAGTTAAACAACATATGAATAAACATACAAAAACATTCACCATATATTTCCTGTTTCATCCCTAATACAACTCTAGTGTTCTTTCATTTACTTTTCCTTTCAGTTTCTCTTTACTCTGTAGCATAGTCCTTTAACCATACTGGAGGCTGTCTAGCCCGTGTGCTCTTAACTGGCTCATACACAACATTCTCTGTTCTGGGATTAACCTGAGCATTCTCTAATGTCATTTGAGTGGTTTCTGGAACCAGAGACAGGTGAGCCGCATTCCATTTCTTCCCATCACTCAAGACATAAGTGCTCGGTCCCAACTTCTTATTCACTAACATTGGAACAGTGAATTTCCTTCCAGCCTTCGGTACATGCATAGGTTTTCTTACACGTACCCGATCTCCACACTTGAAGGGTGGTGGTTTTGCTCCACGTTTCATATCGGTGTACAGTTTCATCTTTTGCTGAATCCGCTGTACACGGTCCCGTATGTCCATTTTTGCTTTCTCACCCTGAGCTGCTGTGGTTGGTAGAGTGTTTAGCTTTGTACGCATCTTCCTCCCTCTTAACAGTTCAAAAGGTGACATGCCTGTGGTTGCGTGCGGCGTAGCTCTGTAGTTCAGGAGGAAATCTGTGACTGCTTGCTTCCATGGAAGTTGTTGCATTTCAGCTACTTGGATGCAGTTCTTTAAAACACGATTCCATCTCTCCACAGCACCATTCGCTTGGGGCCAGTAAACACTGCAACGAATGTGTTTTATTCCTCTTTCAGTCAAAAAATCAGCGAATGCCGAAGAAACAAATTGAGGACCATTATCACTGACTAAGGTGAGTGGGTTACCTTCTCTCGCAAACACAGATGCTAGAAACTTCGTAACAGTGTTGGTCGTAACATTTGAGGTAAATGCAACCTCCGGCCACTTACTATAGTAATCCACCATCGTAATAGCAAATCGACAGTCCTGTGTGGCTCTCTCAAAAGGTCCAACAATATCTATTGCCACTTTCTGAAATGGACCATCTGGCAGGTCCACTGGCTGCAATGGAGCTGGACACGTCCGGGCGGTTTTGTCACAGGACTGACAGGCGGAACAAGAAGCAATTGACGAATGCACTTCATAGTCCATACGAGGCCACCAGTATAAGTCTCTTAGCCGTTGTTTAGTTCGTACCACTCCCTGGTGCCCCTCGTGTGCTAAGTGAATTAATTTAGAGCGCAGTGCCACTGGCACAACTAGTCTCTGCCCTCTCAAGATGTACTTATCCTCCACAGCTAACTCATGCCTGATCTGAAAGTACGCCATGATCGTTGGATCCATTTGTTTCTGTGATTTAGGCCAGCCTTGTGTGAACTGGGCACGCAGCTTGGACAACTCTGGACAAGATTTGCATGCTTCCAGGAGATCCTTCATAGCAATGGCTTTTGAAATGTCTTTTGAAATCTCTGCTACAAGGCCTAATTCCTCTTCCTGACCAGCATCTGAATCGGGTAACGGTAAACGTGACAAACAATCAGCAACACAATTTGTTTTACCTGGTCTGTATTCGAGATTGTAGTTGAAACACAGAAGTCTGGCTGACCAGCGCGCTATCCTCATTCCTGCTCTGTTCATTCCTCTGGTGGCCAGCAATGTGGTCAGTGCTTGGTGGTCCGTCTTCAGTGTAAACTTTCTGCCCCAAAGGTAAGTCCTCCAACGTTCTACTGTCCAGACACACGCTAATGCTTCCTTTTCGACTGTACTGTATTTTCTTTCGGCTGGCGTCAATGTACGAGAAGCGAATGCTATTGGACGCTCCGTCTGATCTGGGTGCCGTTGAGAGAGGACACCTCCAATGCCGTAATCGGAAGCATCAGTGGACACAAATGTTGGCAAAAAGGGGTAGAATAAAGCTAAGGCTGGGCTGTGGACTAACAGCTGCTTTAGCCCTTGAAAACTCACCTCAGCTGCTTCCGTCCAAGTAAATCCATTCTGAGATGATCTGAGTATCTCACGCAGAGGATCTACTACCATTGCATAGTTCGGGATGAACTTGCTAAACCAAGATGTAAGACCTAAAAAGGACCGTAATGAAGGTAGGTCGGTTGGTGCAGGTGCATTTGCAATGGCTTCAACTGAGTCAGGGTTAGGATGTAGTCCCTCTTTTGAGATGTCATGGCCTAGATACCGAATTCTGCTCTGGCCGAATTTGCTTTTCTTCATATTCAGTTTTAGACCAATATCTGTGAGTCGAGTCATCACTGCCTGTAGATTGGCGTCATGGGTGGCTTTGTTTTGGCCATACACGATGAGATCATCCAAGTAGTTCTGTACTCCTGGTAAACCCTCAAGTACAGTTTTCATCATTTTCTGAAAGGCGGAGGGCGCAGAAGCCAATCCGAAAGGAACCTTTGTGAATTTGAATAACCCATCGTGTGTGATGAATGCAGTCAAATTTTGACTCTCCTCATGGAGAGGGAGTTGATGGTATGCGCTTTGCAAATCAATTTGGGAGAACACTGTAGCGCCTCTGAGCTCTGTGAAAAGATCCTCCATATGAGGCAGTGGGTAGCAGTCAGTAATTACCGCTCGATTAGGCTCTCTCAAATCCACACACACCCGAATTTCTCCCGACTTTTTTCTGGTTACGACAATCGGTGACACCCATGGCGAAGCATCAATCTTTTCCATTACTCCATCACCCAGTAACCGATTAATTTCCTTGGAAACCTCCTCCCGTACACTCAGTGGTAGTCTGCGTAGTTTGTGCTGCACTGATTTTACAGACTCATCAATCTGTACTTTGTGCACAAATCCTTTGACACATCCTGGTGAGCTGGCTGCTGCATTACATATTTCTAGCACTGGTGAAACAACCGGGCTCGATAATGTAACAATCCTATCCCCCACAATGTGACATTTTAGGGCTTTAATTAAGTCCATGCCCAAAAGTGGTGAACCCGTTTTAACCACATAGAAATTTGCTGTGGTTGCAACACCGTCATGTGACACAGAAACAGTGAAACAGCCTAAAGTTGGTAATTGTTCACGTGAGTATGTAACTAACCTCACTTGAGGTTCCTTCAGTTCACAATTTGCAAAGTGTTTCATGAACAGGGTCTCTGGAAGGATGGACACACTGGATCCTGTATCAACAATCAAATCCAGTGGTATTTTATTTCCTTGCGGTGCTTCTAACTGTACTTGGCAACGAATTTTGTCATGATACTGATTTACACACAGTACAGTCAGTTCAGGCACCACCACTTCTCTGACAGCAGCAGATTTACATACCTTTGCAAAATGTCCTTTCTTTCCACACTGATGACATGTGGCAGACGCAGCTGGACAAGTGCGTGCGTTGGCCAAGTGAGCGTTTGATCCACAGCGAAAACAGCATCTTTTATTTGAATTCTGTGGCTTCCCAGTTTGTACTGGCATTTTGTCATACTTTTGTTTACCTCTTTTGAAACTGCCCTTTGTCTTCGAGATGGCTTGAACCTGGGCATGAGATGAACCAGTAGTTGAAAGAAGTGTAGCATTTTGTACTGCCGATTCGACTTGCAACGCTAACGCGGAAGCGCGTTCTAATGTAAGTTCGGGCTCAAGTAACAATCTGTCTCTCACCGCGGACAGAAAAACCTGTTCAATCAGCTGATCTCTTAACATTTCGTCTTCCATTCCTCCAAACTGACAATCCACTGCCAGATGACGTAACTCCGCTATAAACTGACTAACAGTTTCATCAATGGGCTGTGCGCGTTGTCTGAATTTATGCCGTGCAGCGACAACATTCACTCTTGGCGTGAAATGAGCATCAAGTGCCGCCATGGCCTCATCATAAGTTGTACCGCCGTTTGGCAGCGTATAGAAAAGCCTCTGGCCTTCCGTACCGAGACAATGTAAAAGAACTGCACGAAGTCTAGCATCAGGCCATGCGTCACCTCGCGCTCCGATGACAAGTAAGTAGTTTTGGAAAATTTTCTTCCATGTAGAAAACGGTATAGCAGGCTCTCCTACCGTCGGAAGAAAACATGCAGGCATAGGTACGGATGCAGACATCCTCGTCGCCAAAATTTGTAATGTTGAGACTCGTAATCAAAAGAAATAATACAGACCAGATCAATAGATGTTTTCAACTTCTTTCTCTTTACTTCACACACTTCTTCTTCTATTTTCCAACACATACAATTCTGTCTAACAGCCCCTAACGGACTGGTTCAGTATTGCAGTCCATGAACATAAATCATAGAACATAACAGTGATGATTTCTTATTTTTATGATAACTTTTTGTTTCGTATTTCAATTTCTTTTCTAAATTCATATTCAAGTTTTATTAAAGTGTTATTAAAAGTGATGTTATGTATAACAGCTTGCACGTGAAAACAAAACAAAAATACGCTAACCGCAAATAAAATATCACTAACTAATTTGAATATATGTTCTGACTATTGTAGGGGTAAATGGTTATTTGTAAGACTGTTGGTCTTAAAGTGGCCATTGTGAGATTCTAGAATCTTGGTCGTTGATGGTTCCCATGAATGCCATGGTTCCCATACATTTACTCGCTGTAAGTAACCTAGGAGGATAATATATGTTTCCTTAGATGATATATGCTTCCTTAAAAGGATGTATCTCATGGTGTGTTATAAGTGGCACCGACGTATAACCAAGCACTAATAAATTGTCCTGGACAGGAATAACTAACAATGTGTGATATATGTGCTGTGCACCAATGTGAAGGATTTGAGCCCAAATCTCACTTCCTCTTTTGCATATATATAAACTGAACCCATTTGGAATAAACTTTGACTTTGAGTGAACTGTACTTCGGTGTCTGTTTCATTCTTGGTCCCCGGATCCGGTTCTTCTGATTGTTCCATCGACTAGACTCATCAACTCGTAAAAGCTATTATCTAGACAAAGTAATAATCTTACAATGACAGAACCTCATGTTTAATGTGGAGAGAGGCGATTATTATGGTCTTACAGACACTCTCTCTGGTCTCGTCTTTGTTCCCATCCTCTCGTTATCCTCGTTATTGATTAATGCCCTACACCTGTTTCCCTCTTGATTTGCTCCCTTACTTAATGCCCTTGTGTCTTCTGTCTTGTGCTGGTTCATTGTGATTTGGTTGGTGAGTTCATGTCTTGTCAGTTTAGTTATTTGTAGTTCATGTCAAAAGTTAATTTAAGTCTTGTAGTTAGTTTTAGTCATGTTATTCTATCCCTGTTTTGTTCTGTTACCCCCACGTGGGTCTGTTTTATTATTTATTATTAAAATATGTTAACCCCTTACCCGCTGTCTGCACCTGGGTCCTCTCTCCGTGTCTCACCACGAGAATCATGACAGTGTTATATAATAAATCCAATTATTCTAGTAAATAATATCCAATGTCAGCATCTCCTGGTGGTTTATTTAGCATATTTGCTTTAAGTGAATGCTTGGCTGAAAAGATGCGTCTTTAATCTAGATTTAAATTGGGAGAGTGTGTCTGATCCTCGAATAATATCAGGAAGGCTATTCCAGAGTTTAGGTGCTACGTATGAGAAAGCTCGACCCCCCCCCCCCTTTGGTGGATTTAGATATTCTAGGTATTATCAAAAGTCCTGCATTTTGAGATCTTAGAGAGCATGATGGGTTGTAGTGTGATAGAAGCTCTGTTAGGTAGGTAGGGGCTAAACCCTTTAAGGCTTTATAAGTGATTAAAAGAACTTTAAAGTCAATACGATACTTAATGAGTAGCCAGTGAAGGGTTGATAAAATTGGGGTTATGTGATCGTATTTTCTGGACCTGGTTAGAACTCTGGCAGCTGCGTTCTGAACTAACTGTAGTTTGTTTATTGATGATGCAGGACAACCACTAAGTAGAGCATTACAGTAGTCAAGTCTTGAGGTCATAAATGCATGAATATGCTTCTCCGCGTCAGCAACACACAGAATATTTCGTAACTTGGCAACATTTCTTAGGTGGAAAAAGGCTGTTTTTGTGACATTTGAGATGTGATTTCGAAATGACAGGTTGCTGTCTAATATAACGCCTAGATCTTTTACTGTATTTGTTGGAGTAACAGTACATCCTTCAACTTGCAGTTTATAATCAGAAATATTTGGTTTGCGTGTCTTTGGTCTGATAAGTAATATTTCTGTTTTATTAGAATTTAAAAGAAGGAAATTACAAGTCATCCAATGTTGTATATCTTTAATGCACTCTGCCAATTTGGATAGCTGGGGGGAATCATCTGGTCTTGATGAGATATATAGCTGAGTATCATCTGCATAGCAATGGAAGCTAATTCCATGTTTTTTAATAATGTTTCCGAGGGGAAGCATGTATATGGAGAACAGCACGGGTCCCAGAACCGATCCCTGAGGTAATCCATAATTTACTTGTGTTAGATTGGATGATTCCCCATTTAAATGGACAAATTGATGTCTGTCTGACAAGTAAGATCTAAACCACTGTAGTGCCTGTCCCTCAATACCGGTATAATTATGTAAGTGATCTAGAAGTATGTTATGGTCTATGGTATCGAACGCAGCACTAAGGTCAAGCAGGACCAGGAGTGAGATGTTACCTTTATCTGATGCAATAAGCAGGTCGTTTGTAATTTTAACGAGCGCAGTTTCAGTGCTATGATGCGATCTAAAGCCTGACTGAAATATTTCGTGCATGTTGTTATTTTGTAAGAAAGAGCACAACTGAGTGCACACTACTTTTTCTAGTATTTTAGACAGGTATGGGAGATTTGAGATCGGTCTATAGTTTCCAAGTTCATTTGGATCTAAGTTTGGTTTCTTGATTAGAGGCTTAATGACGGCCATCTTAAAGGGTCCTGGGACATGGCCTAGATTAATTGACGAGTTGATAATGTTATAAATGGGCTCAATTGCAACAGGTAGTAGCTCTTTTAATAATTTAGTTGGTATGAGGTCTAATAAGCAAGTTGTAGGTTTAGAAGTTGCGATAAGTTGAATTAAATCTTCCTGTTTTATAGGTGAAAAACGCTGGAGCCTTTGTTTTGGAGCGATGGTTGGTGCTAATTCATAGGACAGATTTGGAGGTTGAGTTTTTACAATTTTGTCACGAATGTTTTCGATTTTCTCTGTAAAAAATTTCATGAATTCATTGCTACCGAGGTGCGGCGGAATAGCCAGGTCAGGTGGAGTCTGTTTATTTTTTAATTTAGCGACTGTGCTAAATAGAAACCTTGGATTGTTTTTGTTGGTTTCTATGAGGTTACGAAGGTGCTCAGCCTTTGCTGCTTTTAGTGACCTTTTTATAACAATTTGCACTCTCTTTCCACGCCATTTTAAAGACTTCTAATTGAGATTTTATCCATTTGCGCTCTAGTTTGCGAATTTCTCTTTTAAGGGCGCGAGTGGTGCTATTGTACCATGGTGTAATAGTTTTCTCATTAATCTTTTTTGACTTCGCAGGTGCGACAGCTTCTAATGTATTAGAGAAAATAGTGCCCAATTTCCTGGTCATGACATCGAGCGATTCTTTACTTATCGGTATGGTTATTAAAGGAGTCAGATCTGGCAAGCTCTTGATGAACATTTAAACAATGTTCTGCGCGTTCAAAAATTGGAGAGAGGCCAGTTCAGAAAACGTTGAAATTTATTGATCAGAAGTCTCAAACAAACAGCTGTTGGGGTGGATCCTCAGACTCAGAACAGTCTTAACAAAGAATCGACCACCAGAAAACACATACACATGGTTTTATATTTCACGCCGAATCTCTTCTTCAGCCTGGGTCCAATCAGATCGTCTCCCCTTTGTCCTGTCTCAGCCAACCAGCTCACTGCCTTGTTTTTCAAACCCGACATCTGTAACAAATTATAGAGGCCCAACACGCTCTGTGCGTAACCTGATCTCAACACACACACATAGTAATTTCCTATGGAAAAACCCCACAATATCAGCGCTGTCTCGGTTAACCCAACTAACACACTGGTTATATTTTCAACATATTATGCATAGTTAGTAATCAATAATGAAATCATATTAAATGTAAAGGCACGTTTAAACCACAATAAGATCCTTGAGTGTACACATTTCTTCCCCAAAAATAAGATGTGGTTATTGTTACACATTCACACATAAGCAGATCCTGCAACCCCCCACTAACTGACCACATTCCATCTCTGGCAGCATCTAGCAACTGAAGAACTCTCAACTTCAAGCTTTTGTTCACCATCATGTCATGTAGGAAAATACATCTGATTTAAACAACATCAATCATCCATTTTTATATCGATCCATATATTGATCTTAATTCCCACACTCTTTGCGAAGCTATCTTTAGTAGCGGAGGTGATTGTTCTACCCTGTCGATAACGAGTTAAAGGGCTGATTCCTGACGTGCGCAAAGTACCCGTTATAAGATAGTGATCGGTGACATCGTCGCTTTGAGGCATAATATCTATATTGGTTAGATCGGCTCTGTGAGATATAATCAGGTCTAGTGTATGATTAAATCGATGAGTGGGTCCTTTAATGTGTTGTATTACCCCAAAAGATTCTAGTAGTTCTGTAAACGCCAGTGCTAATGCATCGTTAGCGCTATCTACGTGGATATTAAAATCTCCGACAATTAGTATTTTATCAACGTTAACCAATAGGTCCGATAGGAAGTCCGCAAACTCTTTCAGAAAATCAGTATAGGGACCCGGGGGTCTATACACCGTAGCCAATGTAAAAGAAAGCAAAGGTTTTTTACTTTTGTAAGGAATAATTATGTTCAACGCAAGCACTTCAAATTATTTAAATTTATGCTCTGTTCTCTGAGTTACAGTAAGAAAGTTTCTAAATATTGTATATATATATATATATATATTAATTAAAAGGATTTATATATTTTATACACCAAATAGTCTACAATATAATAGCCATATAAACGTAGCGTAATTATAATAATAAAACATAGTGGGATATTCAGTGATATTGGCCGTGCAATATCGACTTTTGTGATTGGTCAATACCGGCAGACTGGAGCAAATGGAAATGCTTCTCCTTTGGTGCGCGTCTTATTCCTCTGAAAACTTCAAAGCAGACCGCTTGAGGTAAATGATCTGGAATGATTAGTATATTAATTGATTTACGATGCCCATACACTATGACATGGCAGTCAACTTGGATGAAGCTGTGAACATATTATCCAAATCGCACCCAAGAAGATTGGAACTGACCAGTGTACTAAATCCATAAATGTCAAGACAAATACAGCAAGCAAAGAGTCATTGACAGAGAGGCAAGAAATGATGATGAGAAGAATTATTATTAATATTTCAGTAAAGTTCATTAGATCTATTCTGTTGTTAGTGTGGTCTTTAAATTTATGAACTGTGTATGGACTGACAAAAGTGTTACATGAGGAAGCAATTTGACAACAATGCAATAAATATTTTAGGTGCATCAAAAAGCGTGCTCCTTCAGATACCAGCAGACAAGCTAATCCAGCTCAAATTAGTGCATAAAAGGTCACCAAAATGAAGTATTTGAACCTCATAATTAAATACAAAAGGAGGAGAAAAACTGCAAAAAGGTCCACTTTTTGAAAAAAAGAACCTCCCCTTTCAATAGGCTGGCTACAGACCTGCACACACCGATTCAAACACACACACCCACATACAAAACACTCCATTCACACAATATGCACATAAACTAAAACACATATACAAACACACACAAATGTACACAAACATGGATGCGCAGCAACACACGCACACACACACACACAGTGGTCAAGTCAAGTCAAGTCAAGTCAAGTCAAGTCAAGTCAAGTCAAGTCAAGTCAAGTCAAGTCAAGTCAAGTCAAGTCAAGTCAAGTCAAGTCAAGTCAAGTCAAGTCAAGTCAAGTCAAGTCAAGTCAAGTCAAGTCAAGTCAAGTCAAGTCAAGTCAAGTCAAGTCAAGTCAAGTCAAGTCAAGTCAAGTCAAGTCAAGTCAAGTCAAGTCAAGTCAAGTCAAGTCAAGTCAAGTCAAGTCAAGTCAAGTCAAGTCAAGTCAAGTCAAGTCAAGTCAAGTCAAGTCAGCTTTATTTATATAGCGCTTTTTACAATTTTCATTGTTACAAAGCAGCTGTACAAGAAAACATTGACTATAAGTAAAACATAAAAGGTTATGGAAGTCAAAACACAGGTCAAATATCAGACACACAATAAATTCCTATTATTAAATAAGACTATCAAATTCTAGCAGCCCCCCCGGCCAGGCAAACAGTGCAAAACACTATGCAAACTGTAGCTGCCTGCAGAAACAGTTGCATAATTTAAGTTCCATAAAATAATATTTTATTTTATAAGTTTTATTTAATAAGTTTCCACGTTCAATATATCATAATATATTTGTATTTATCTGCATTTATTTTACTTTGAAATATATGTATGGGCTGACTGGTTTATGTAAGCTATTATAGCGGAACTATTGTTTTTTAAGAGTTTCGGTTGTTTCAGACGTCTCTCAATGTTACACCAGCTTCGTGATATAGACATCTCTGGTAGTCGGTAGCGCACATGGATATCGCATGCCGAGCTAACTTCGGCTCATTTTAGTATATGGTGATGTTATTATGTTTGTAAGTTTACCGAGAGTCACACGGAAGAGAAGTTGCCTCTGTTACCTGTGTTTTCACTCCCTTGGAGTTAACGCTGCCAATGAGGTATGCATAGGTTCATGTGTAATTATCAATGTAACGCATAACTGTGTGATTGTTATTAGCAGCCAATCTAACGTTGTGTTGTTTGTTGTTTAATATGCTATTCTCTGTGAGAATATTCTTATTTCTGTGACTTATGTGATTTTATGTTTGATTTAGTTCTCACGGCATGTTGGATGGCATCGATGATGACTAATAAATGCCCGTAAACAAGAACGCCTTGTGTCCGTGTCTGTTAACCGAAGGGAGTTACAGTGAGAACTCAGCCTGCTCGACACGAGGTGGAGAAGATAATTCACGCCTGCTGTTCGTCGACGGAGCTGCACGCACGTTTACATTGAATGTGAGCGTTAAAAGATAAGACTGTGCATACAATGTTAACATATTAAGAAGCAAGCAGAACCCGGGAGCATTGCATTGTTAAACCTACAAGAAGTCGAATATTTAAAACAAGTTAAATATTAAGAAGTGGAATGGCATTCAACTGCTAAAGGGGCTCTATAAGTGCTAGACGTTATATGTTAATTTGTGATGTGCATGTTTTTAAGTTATTTACTGCTAAGCTGTTTGAAGGGTAAAAAATAATTTAAAGGGACCATCATAATATTTCCAATTTTTGTATTATTTTGGTGTTAAAGATAAGTGAAAGTAACTTAATTTGCATTGTGAAAAGTGTATCTAGCAGAGTACACTGTAAGACATACTGGGTTAAATCTAAAGTTAAAGTTGAGGTACATTATTACAATGTAATCAAAGGCTCGCTGGTAACATTAAGCTAGGTTTGTCACTTGCTTTATTTATTCTCTTTTGCTTTAAGTTTTCGCTACTAAACAAAGGGTGTTAATGCACAATTTCAGGAAATATTGAAAATGTCTGAGCACGAGTGTGAGACAAGTGAAAGGGGCATAGATGCTAACAATAGAGCAACAGAATTACAGCAGCAGGTTAAAGACCTTGATTTAGAGGCAAACTCATCAAAAGAGACTGAAGTAGCTTTAGAAACCCAAGCTGCTGTAGAGGAAAGTCTAAGAAGAAGCCAAAGAAAACGAGAGCTTACTGAAAAGGGTCAAGAACTGTATGACAGCCAAACTAAAAAGCTTCAACAACGCTTTACTACCTCTTATGACAAATGGAAAGTTCTTGCTAAAGAGACTAGGAAGGCAATCGATGGAACGTTCTCCACTGAAACCCTGCAAACCTACATAACCAAGATCAGTAACGCTTCAACAAGTGTAAAACAAGCTTATCAAGATTTACGCCAACACAATACTCCGGATGGCAAGACGCGCCGCCGAGTAGACACGTGTAATACTGTCTCAGGCAAACTAATGGAACATGCAGAGGATTCTCTTGAATTAAGAGAAAAGGTACCATCTACTCACAAAGAACGAGCATACTGGACGGAGACCGGCTCAGTGCTTACACATGCAACCTCCAGAAGATCTAGTATGTGTTCACAAGGCTCAAAGTTTACAAGCATCAGTTCAAAGCAATCAAGCCGGATCTCTTCAAAGAAAATGGAAGCTGCAGCAGAGATAGCTGCAACTCAAGCCACGTTAAAAGTATTAGAGGACATGGAACTTAAGGAACAAGAGCTTGGGAACCTCGAAGTTGAGAACAGAAAGAGGCTTGCACTGCAAGAAGAAGAAAATGCTGCAAGGAAAAATGTATTAGAAGAGAAGCGCAGGCAGTTAGAGCGCTTGGAGACAGTTAAGAAAATGAACGCTGCAAAGGCACGTCTACAGGCCTACGAACAGGAAATGGGTTCGGACGAAGAGATATCGGAGCTGCTCCATTGCGGTAGGCATGTGAAAACCGAAACTAAAACTGCCCAAAGAAGTCTTTCTGTGCATCATGTGGCAACACCACAAAGCGCCACATATGTACAACCTGCTGCCATTGCTCATCAACAAGATGGCACCACAGCACTTGCCAAAGCAATAACAGAGTCGATCAACGCAAGCCATCTCCCAATACCAGAGCCTTCTGTTTTCAATGGAGATCCACTGAGGTACAAAGACTGGAAAACGTCTTTTGAGACATTGATCGGTAGGAAGAATATTCCAGTAAATGAGAAAGTCTACTACCTCCGCAAGTATGTTGGAGGACCTGCAAAGAAAGCTATTGAGGGTTACTTCCTTTTAGGCACGGATGCAGCTTACTATTCAGCATTAGACATCATGGAAGAAAGGTATGGAAGCCCCTTTGTGATTGCTAAGGCCTTCAGGGATAAGATAACTTCATGGCCAAAAATAGGACCCAAGGACAGCATTGAACTAAGAGAATTCTCAGATTTTCTACGAAGCTGTGAAGCAGCAATGTTGCAGATCAAGAGTCTTACAGTCCTAAATGACTGTAGTGAAAACCAAAGAATGCTGAACAAGCTTCCTGATTGGCTGATAGCCAGATGGAACAGAGAAGTCCTGGCGGTTGAAGAATCAACACATGATTTTCCAAGTTTTGGTGAATTTGTCAAGTTTGTTGCAAGAGAAGCCAAGATAGCATGCAACCCTGTGACATCTCTTCATGCTTTGAAGTCTGGTGATGGTGAAAAGTTTAAGACACCAAAGCCTCAAAATGTTGGTGCAAAGGTGCTGGCAAGCAGCTCAGAAGAAAACCCCGACCCTAAAACATGTGTCTTTTGTGAGAAGTTATACCATGGCATTCAAACGTGTAGAAAGTTCAAAGAAAAGTCAATTTCAGAAAGGGTCAAGTTTGTGCAAACTAAAGGACTGTGTTTTGGATGCTTAAAGACAGGACACCGTTCTAGGAACTGTGAAAGGAGGAGTGTCTGCGATACATGTAAAAGGAAGCACCCAACCTGTTTGCATGAAGATCGTGTCAAGGAAGATGGAAAGAAAGATTACAGAGATGACGAGAGAAAGGAGAGTTGGAACCAAGCCAAACCGAAAGAAATGATGGATTCTAAGCAGTCTAATGAAGCTTCTAAGGAAGCCATTGCTAACCGTGTGGTGCAAAACATGAATGGAACATACACGTCCACCGTTATTCCAGTGTGGTTATCAACAACGAGTAGCCCAGGGCATGAAGTTCTCGTATATGCTTTACTGGATAACCAAAGCGACACCACCTTTATCCTGAAAGAAAAGGCAGACACTCTAGACACACAGAAGGAGCCAGTTCAACTAAAACTCTCAACCTTGTCATCGAGAAGTACAGTCATTCCAAGTCAGAAGGTAACTGGGTTGCAGATCAGAGGGTTTTATTCAGCGAAGAAAATCACTCTTCCGGTAACCTATTCAAGAGAC
Source organism: Barbatula barbatula (assembly GCF_947034865.1). NCBI lineage: Eukaryota > Metazoa > Chordata > Actinopteri > Cypriniformes > Nemacheilidae > Barbatula > Barbatula barbatula. The sequence goes on from NC_136766.1 coordinate 27,773,889, forward strand.
TTCATTCCTGTCAATGTAAGCCACATTCCCACACCCAAGACAGCAAGAGCATGGCCTCATCTAGAGCATCTTGCAGATGAGATTGCTCCTTTAATTGACTGTGACGTTGGTCTGCTTATAGGTTACAATTGCTCTCAAGCCCTGTTACCTAGAGAGGTTGTGTCAGGCAGAGATGAGGAGCCTTTTGCTCAAAAAACAGACCTCGGCTGGAGTATTGTTGGCTCTAGTGGTTCCTGTGTCGACTATGGAGATGCCATTGGAAGCAGTCACAGAACTATTGTCAAACAAGTAATGCCATGCATTCAGTTGTCTGCCAATCTGACAAGTGAAGTCCGATACATATGTCGAACACAAGTCAAGGAGTTAGTTACTCCGCCAAATGTCATGAAGATATTGGAGTCCGACTTTAATGAAAGAAGCGTGGAGGATGCTCACTTCTCACAAGAGGATTTTCGTTTTATTTCAATTATGGAGGAAGGAATTAAGAGCAAGCCTGATGGTCACTGTGAAATGCCTTTGCCATTTAAAGAAGACAAGCCAAATCTGCCAGACAACAGGAAATGTGCCGTTCATCGCCTTACGTGTTTGAGGAAGAGATTTGAAAAAGACAAACCGTACCATAAGGACTACTTAAGCTTTATGAACGAAACTATTACGCGTGGAGATGCTGAGAAAGTTCCTGAAGAAGAAATCAACAAGAGCCCTGCTTGGTATATCCCTCATCACGGGGTGTATCACCCTCAAAAACCAGGCAAGATACGCGTTGTGTTTGACTGCTCAGCAAAGTTTCAAGGCGTGTCATTGAACGATCATCTGCTTACTGGGCCAGAGCTGACCAATACGTTGGTAGGTGTTCTCTGTCGTTTCCGCAAGGGTCCAGTAGCAATAATGTGCGATATAGAACGCATGTTCCATCAGTTTCACGTAAGAGCAGAAGACCAAGACTATCTAAGGTTTCTCTGGTGGGAAAATGGTGACTACCACGTCGAACCATCCGTCTATTGAATGAAAGTGCATTTGTTTGGTGCAGCCTCATCACCCGGCTGTGCAAACTATGGCCTCAAACACGTTGCTGCACAAGGGCAAGGTCGCTTCAGTGAAGCATCCATCCGCTTCATTGAAAGAAACTTTTATGTGGATGATGGGCTGATCAGTGTATCAACAGAAGAAGAAGCGAAACAGTTAGTCAGTGAAGCAAGACAACTTTGTAGCGATGGTGGGCTACGCATCCATAAATTTGTTTCTAACAGCAAGGAGGTGCTAGAGTCAATTCCCAAAAAAGAGTGTGCTCAAACAGCAATACATCAAGACCTAGCCTTGGGAGAGTACCGAATGGAGAGAGCCCTAGGGGTTAATTGGTGCATTACTTCAGATCAGTTCAGATTCAGAATAGTGGTGAGTGATCAACCGTTCTCTAGAAGAGGAGTGTTATCGACCGTTGCGTCTGTCTATGACCCTCTTGGATTCGTAGCGCCGTTCGTTCTAGTCGGAAAGCAAATGCTTCAGCAAATGTGCCGGGACAAGGTCGGATGGGATGAACCACTGTCACACGATCTTCGAACACAATGGCAATCCTGGCTCTTGGACCTACAGAATCTATGTGATCTCAAGATAAACAGATGTTACCTTCCCACAAGTTTTTCAGAAGACCGGAAACATGAGCTCCATCACTTCTCTGATGCTAGCGTCACGGGATATGGAGCGTGCAGCTACCTGAGAGTGATCGGGACATCAGGACAAACGCACTGTGCTTTGGTGATGGGCAAAGCTAGAGTGGCTCCTACAAAAGTCACTACTGTTCCAAGACTTGAGCTTTCTGCAGCTGTTGTTGCTGTGCGTATTAGTGATCTGCTCAGAAAGGAGTTGGATATATCAGAGATTCAGGAATTCTTCTGGACTGATTCTAGAGTTGTCCTTGGATACGTCAACAACGATGCAAGAAGATTCCATGTTTATGTGGCGAACCGTATTCAGCGCATCAAGGACAGTACCGAATCAAGTCAATGGAGATACGTGTCTTCGGAAGAAAATCCAGCTGACCATGCGTCAAGGGGCCTTAAGGCAAAAGAGCTTATCGCCTCTAACTGGTTTAACGGTCCAGATTTTCTTTGGTGTGAAGAGCTTCCCAGTGAAGATAGTAAGGTGAAAGATGTTGCAGTGGAAGACCCAGAAGTTCGTAAGGTCTTTGTGCATAAGACATTGACAACAGAAGAGTCACTGCTTGAACGCTTCCTCAAGTTCTCCAGCTGGACGAGGTTAGTTAAAGCCATCGCTCGACTTAGGAGATGTGTCAGAGAGTTCAAAGGGTTGACATCAAGAACCAATGAAGTCAGCAGCCTGGAAGAGAGAAAGGAGGCAGAACTTGCCATCATAAGTATCGTCCAGAAGAAGAACTTCTTTGTGGAGATGCAAAGTCTTCAGTGCAAGGAGGAAATAACCAAAAGCAGCCTGCAAAGGTTAAATCCTTTTGTGGATGGACAAGGCATCCTCAGGGTGGGAGGTCGATTAGAGCATGCTGCTCTGCACCCTCACATAAGGCATCCGGCAGTCTTACCAAAGACCAGTCACATTACCAAGTTACTGGTTACACACTACCATCTGCGAGTGCAACACCAAGGACGTGGCATTACAATGAATGAGCTGAGGGCTAACGGGATCTGGATACTTGGATGCAGTCATGCGGTTTCGTCCTACATCTACAAGTGTGTCAAGTGTCGAAAGCTCAGAAGGCGTACAGAAGAACAAAGAATGGCAGACTTACCTCGTGAACGTATGGAGACAACGCCCCCCTTCACATATTGTGGGATGGATTGTTTCGGGCCATTCTACGTTAAAGATGGAAGGAGGGAAGTGAAGAAATATGGCCTGCTATTCACTTGTCTGTGTTCTCGTGCTGTGCACATAGAAGTACTTGATGATATGACGACCGATGCATTTATCAATGCTCTTCGTGCTCTCATTGCTCTGCGTGGTAATGTTCGACAACTTCGTTCTGACCAAGGCACCAACTTTGTTGGTGCAAGACGTGAGTTCCTGGACGCAATTAAAGAGATGGATCAAGAATGCCTCAAAAATTTGGGATGTGAGTTTGTCATGAACCCTCCGTCTGCTAGCCACATGGGTGGAGTCTGGGAAAGGCAGATCAGGACAATACGAAGCGTGTTGACATCCGTGCTAGATCAGGCATCACGAAGACTTGACAGTTCATCTTTGAGAACTTGCCTTTATGAAGTAATGGCAATTATAAACAGTCGACCTTTAACAGCACATTTGCTGAGTGATCCAGCTGGGCCACAGCCTCTTACGCCCAATCACATTTTGACGATGAAGTCTTCCATAGTCTTGCCGCCACCTGGAGACTTTGTGAAAGAAGACCTTTATCTTCGCAAAAGATGGCGTAAAGTTCAGCACTTGGCCAATGAGTTTTGGTCTAGGTGGAAAAAAGAGTACCTGTTAAATCTTCAAGAGAGACAAAAATGGCACAAAACCCGCAGAAATGCGCAGGTCAACGACATCGTGATTGTGCAAGATGACAATGCACCACGAAATGAGTGGAAACTTGCCAAGGTCACTGAAGTGTATCCTGGTGACGATGGACATGTGAGAAAGCTGCGATTGCTGATCAGTGACTCAGCACTGGATGACAAAGGAAAGCGGCTCACAAAGCAGACTTACCTAGAACGACCTATTCACAAGACGGTAACACTGCTTGAAGCTGATTAATGCAGTCTTGGTTGTTGCTAGCTCACTTAGAAAGTCTCATAATTTTAAGTGGAATCTTATGTTTATTAAGTTAATAAGAAATCACCAGTGATTTGGTGGGAGTGTAGCTGCCTGCAGAAACAGTTGCATAATTTAAGTTCCATAAAATAATATTTTATTTTATAAGTTTTATTTAATAAGTTTCCACGTTCAATATATCATAATATATTTGTATTTATCTGCATTTATTTTACTTTGAAATATATGTATGGGCTGACTGGTTTATGTAAGCTATTATAGCGGAACTATTGTTTTTTAAGAGTTTCGGTTGTTTCAGACGTCTCTCAATGTTACACCAGCTTCGTGATATAGACATCTCTGGTAGTCGGTAGCGCACATGGATATCGCATGCCGAGCTAACTTCGGCTCATTTTAGTATATGGTGATGTTATTATGTTTGTAAGTTTACCGAGAGTCACACGGAAGAGAAGTTGCCTCTGTTACCTGTGTTTTCACTCCCTTGGAGTTAACGCTGCCAATGAGGTATGCATAGGTTCATGTGTAATTATCAATGTAACGCATAACTGTGTGATTGTTATTAGCAGCCAATCTAACGTTGTGTTGTTTGTTGTTTAATATGCTATTCTCTGTGAGAATATTCTTATTTCTGTGACTTATGTGATTTTATGTTTGATTTAGTTCTCACGGCATGTTGGATGGCATCGATGATGACTAATAAATGCCCGTAAACAAGAACGCCTTGTGTCCGTGTCTGTTAACCGAAGGGAGTTACACAAACGGTGGCGAGGAACCCAAAACTCCATTGGAGGAGAAAAAGAAACCTCAGAGGGAAACCAGGCCTAACCAGGGGATTCCAGTTCCCCTCTGGCAAAAACTGCTGCCTCTGCACAAGCTCGACAGTGCTTGCACAACAAGGCAAAATAAAAAAAGTTCGATTTAAAATTATCATTACAAAACTTCAGTCGCTATTAGATTATTAGAGTCGCCACGTCCTTCGTCCAGCATTTGTCAGGTCTGGGAATGGACTGCGCCCTGCCCGCTCCGGTAACCTTGGACTGCATCCTGCCCGCTCTAGTAACCTTGGAACAATGAGACAAGACTGGCTGAGAGTAGAGTACTGTTCTGCACTCTTTGATGCAACAAATGCATCAGTTGTAATAGGAAGTGTCCTTGGTTCCGGTTGATCTAACTAGTGCAGCCTAGATCTTTGAAATATATATATTATGATAGTGTAGTGTATGCAAGATTAAAAAGATGCGTCTTTAGTCTAGATTTAAACTGACAGAGTGTGTCTGCCTCCTGGACAGTGCGGGGAAGACTGTTCCAAAGTTTAGGCGCTAGATAGGAAAAGGGTCTGCCGCCTGCACTTGATTTTGAAATTCTAGGTATTACCAAATGACCTGACATCTGAGAGCGTAGTGCACGTGATGGACTATAATACGTGAGAAGTTCTCTCAAGTAGTGAGGAGCTAAACCATGCAAGGCTTTATGGGTAATAAGCAAGATTTTAAAGTTTATGCGATGCTTTATAGGTAACCAGTGCAAGGTTGACAGAACCGGGCTAATATGCTCATACTTTTTTGTACGCGTAAGAACTCGAGCTGCCGCATTTTGGACCAGTTGGAGTTTTTGTAATAGGCCTGCAGGGCAACCACCTAATAGTGCATTACAGTAATCTAGTATTGATGTCATAAAGGCATGTATAAGCTTCTCTGCATCTGATGGTGACAGCATATGACGTAGTTTAGATATATTTTTAAGATGGAAAAACGCAATTTTACAGGTGTTGGCGACCTGGTTCTCAAATGACAGAGTACTATCGAATATAAAGCCAAGATTCTTAGCTGAAGATGAGGGTTTTATGGAAGATCCATCAATAGTTAAGCAGTATTCTTGGTTGTTACGTAGGGCGGTTTTCGGTCTGATAAGTAACACTTCAGTTTTGTCCGAGTTCAGTAATAAAAAATTGCTACTCATCCACTTTTTTTTATCGACTATGCATTCCACTATTCGATGGAATTGCTGTGTTTCATGAGGCTTCGAGGAAATATAAAGTTGAGTATCATCAGCATAACAGTGAAAGCTTACTCCTTGTCGATTTATTATATCTCCTAGAGGTAGCATGTATAATGCGAAGAGCATAGGCCCTAAGACTGAGCCCTGTGGTACACCGTACTGGACTTGCGATTTGCGTGATACCTCATTGTTTATTGCTACATATTGAACACGGTCGCATAAATAAGATCTAAGCCATTTCAAAGCTATTTCCTTAATACCGACATCATTTTCTAGTCTATGTAGGAGCATGCTGTGGTCAATGGTGTCGAATGCAGCACTAAGATCTAGCAGCACCAATAAGGAGATACAACCTCGGTCGGACGCCATAAGCAGATCATTTGTAACTCTAATCAGAGCAGTCTCTGTACTGTGATGTGCTCTAAATCCAGACTGGAAATCTTCATTAATCTCATTCCTTTGGAGGAAGGAACATATTTGAGTTGAGACTACTTTTTCCAGAACTTTAGATAAGAAAGGTTGATTCGAAATAGGTCTGTAGTTAACTAGTTCTCCAGGGTTCCAGATGGGTTTTTTTTACGAGGGGCCTTATAACAGCCACCTTATATGCTTAAGGCACATGTCCTATTGTCAGAGATGAGTTAATAATGCTAAGTAGAGGATCTATTATTTCTGGGAGCATCTCTTTCAGTAGATTTGTAGGTATAGGGTCTAACATGCATGCAGTTGATTTAGATGATCTATGTATCTGCTATGTATCTCATCACCACGATAAGAGGGGAGGGGGCCAGAGAATATTACTGTGTCTGACATCGTGCTTGCATCGTACTGTTCTACACTCTTTGGTGCAACAAGTACAGTTGTTATGGGAAGTGTTCCTGGTTCTGGTTGATCAAACCAATGCAGCCTAAACCATCAGATGATTGATATTATGGAAGTGTAGTGTATGCAAGATTAAAAAGATGCGTCTTTAGTCTAGATTTAAACTGACAGTGTGTCTGCCTCACGGACAGTGCAGAGTACAAAACTGTAGTTAGATTTTTGCGGGTTTCACTTCTGGTTGCATTGTTATAGTTTTTTCTCTAAATTCTTGGATTTTATTTGTAAAGTAGGTCATCACTGCTATGCTGATATCCAGAATCAGAAGTCGTTGACAATTTTTTTATTTAGCCACTGTGTTACATAAAAATCCTAGGATTGTGCTGGCTTTCTTCTCTTAGTGATGAATAGTAGGCCGATCTTGACGGTTTTAGGGCTTTCCTGTGTTTTCGAATACTATCCTTCCATGCTGTACGAAATGCTTCTATTTAGTTTTCTTAAAGTTGCGGTAAAGTTTTTGGGACGCTTTCTTCAGCGCCTGAATATGTTAATGGTGTTGGGCTGCCATCTTTAATCTTCTTTAAGCACAGAGGAGCAACTGTGTCTAGTGTTTCAGAGAAGGTGGAGTTAAAATTTTCAATGGTTATGTCAAGATCTTCAATGTTATTATTCATACTAGAGATTTGAGACAAGTCAGGCAGATTATCGAGAAACACACCTTTGGTAGTTGAAGTTATTGATCTATCATATTTGTAACAAGGAGTTTGATTTGCATAATACCAGATAATTATCCAAAATGTCTTTCATCTGCTTATGAATTTTAACAATGTCGACATTTATACTGTAAGACAGTATTCAATCTAAAGTATCATTACGAAGGTGAGTGGGTCCTGACACACGTTGCCTAATGCCCATGGAGTTAAGAGTGTCTTTGAAAGCCATTCCTAAAGCATCCGTATCGTTATCTACATGGATGTTAAAGTCACCAACGACAAGGAATCGATCTGCGACCAGTACTAGTTCTGATAAGAACAAACCAAATTCTCTAATCATTAATTTGTGTGGTGCCCTGGAGGCCTATATACAATAGCCAGAATACATTTGAAAAATGTTTTATCCTTAGTATTAGGTGTTGATACATGAAGTACCATGATTTCAAAAGAATTGCATTTAGAGTAAGACTTCTGGGAAATGCTAAAAGATTTATTGTAAAGTGCAGCGACACCTCCACCTTTGCCTTTTAGACGAGGCTCATGTTTATAATAATAATCTTGGGGGACAGACTCATTTAAAGTAATATAATCATATGGCTTTAGTCATGTTTCTGTCAAAAAGAGCATGTCTATTTTATGATCTGTTATCATATCGTTAACAAAAAGTGCTTTATTAGAGAGAGATCTAATATTTAGCAATCCAACTCGTAACAGTTGGTTATCTGTTTGCTCATGTTTGATATGTTTAATGTTTATTAAATTACTTTTAAGAGTGTAACGTATGATTTTGTTTGCTAATCCGGGGGACAGACACAGTCTCTATTTTATGATGTTTGGGAAAAGGGTTTATCGCACATTGTGCATTTTGTGTATTTTGCAACATTAGATGGCAAGCAGAAAGTTAGTTATGCCATTCTGTCTGCTCCCTGACCTGGGGGGCCTGAGTCAAGTTTTAGCATTTAGACTATGAGCCAAATTTCTAGACAGGAGGAAAGCACCAGCCAATGAGGGATGGAGACCGTCACTTTTCAACAGGTTATGTTCAGCAGGTAATGTTTAATATTATCTTTTGTGATCTCAGATTGACGGAGTCGAACATCATTTGTGCCGGTGTGAATAACAATCCTACTGACTTCTACGATTAGCATTAGACAGCACATTTTAATTTGACTTGATGTCAGGCGCTCTGTCTCCCGGTAAACATTGGAGTATGGTGGTGCCTCTATGTTAACGTTCAGAACAATATAATCACCTATAACTAGGGCACTTTCAGTAGGTTTCTCAGTCGGTGCATCACTGAGTGGGGCAAACCTGTTCGAGACTGTAATCGGAACGGTTGAGTGATGTTCTTACCCGAACCTAAGCCATCAATTAACACACAAGACAAACTGAAGGCAAGATGATATTACACAGTGTAAACAGAATGAACGCTAATGCTACAATTTTGGTTTAGAATCTTCGATGAATAACAAGGACAGGGTGATTGAGATATCAGGATAAGTTAGCAACGACAGTGATAAGTAATGATAATAAAATACACTAATATTAAAACTAAATTAAATCAAAGACAGCGCCGTCCGTGGAGCCAGTTAGAGTATTTGCACAATTTCATTAGAGAATATTTTAGTCCCCTGGCTACCATGTCAGATGAGAAAATTCTACACAAAATTAGCCTGCCACAGGAGAAAATTCTGCAGTTCTTTCATCTTGTTGGCCCAACTTTGTCAAGACAAACTCGAAAGAGCCAGAGGTGATTCACCGGTTTCGACCATCTTCCAAACTTTGACCTACGTCACGGTAAATCAGTACCATCAACATTAAGGTCACAATTACAGGCATTGCTGTCTTCAGGACTTTCCTGACAGACCAAGTGATCTGGAGAGATATTTCCAGAAACCACACTTTGCAATGGAAAATCAACTACTGCAGTTGGGTTGTGAACATTACCTGACTCAACAGTCTGCAGTTCCCCGTCAGCTACAACTGGGCAATCACCAGCAGGTACAGAATCACCAGAGGATACAGAACAGATATCAGGTAATCTTGTAAATGTGGGTATTGGGATCCCGCAGTATATACTACATTGTCCCACTCATCTGAGAGTTTGCGCTGGCCATGTTAATTTTTATTGGCTAATAGAACCCTGTCACCAACTTCAATTTTCACACCCTTGTTTTTTCGATTGTACATGTGTGCTTGGTGAGACTGTTCTTTCGAAGTGTTAGACTCTGCAACAGCAAAAGCATCCTCCAAATCCTCCAAAGAGAGTCATTCGAATCATTCCACGGCACACTCTTGCTACGACCTCAATTTGCAGTCTCAGGGTGCGACCGAACATTAGATAGAAGGCAGGGTACCCGGTAGTCTCGTGCACTGTGCAGTCGTATACGAATGTCACTGTATGGAGCATCCGAGCCCAATCTTGCTTTTGCCGTGGTTCAAGGGCTCTAATCATGTTTCCCAATGTTCGAATTAAATCTTTCTGTGATTCCGTTGGCCATAGGGTGATATGGTGTCGTCTGTGACTTCTTAACACCAGAAAAATCAAGCAAATGCTTAATGAGCTCACTACAGAAACTGGCCCCCTGATCCGAATGTATGCGTTCCTGGGAACCCATAGTAGCTAAAGCAGTTATCCCAGAGCTTCTGTGCTACTGACTTAGCTGTCCGGTCTGGGCAGCGAAAGGCGTGGGCCAGCTTGGTAAAATGGTCTGTGACCACTAAAACATCAACTGACCTATTCTGTGAATCTTCTGCCGTCCAGAAATCCATGCTGACTAATTCAAGTGGAGCAGAGGTCTTGACACTGCAATAGAGCTCCGGATCTGGTGTTTTGGCAAGCACACAATGACTACACATCTTCACATAGTCACGAACCTCACGTTCAATGTCAGACCAATATACAGTAAGTGTTGCAGAGACAATTGGAGAGTGCGATATTGGCCTTGGTTTCCGGCCTAATTGTGACATCCTTTTAGCACTTAAGATGTTAGGGAAGATGGTACCACGTACTGAATTATTTTGTGAAGTGACAAGGGGTCTCTTGATACACGATACAACACATCGTCATTCAATATTAGCTTCACCCACTGCTTCATAAACTTCCTTACAGCGCTGGGGTCCCCCATGCGCTGCGTCTCAAAGGCCTGTGTTTTCAATTAATGTAGAACATCACCCTCTGCAAATGTTCATTCTCAAGCTGTTTGTCTCTCAGCTCATGATGAGAATACGAAGAAAGGGCATCAAACCCAACATCTGCGATGTTGGATGAATCCAGCCAGAGGAGTGGCCCATGTTCGTGTTCCGTCGTCCCAAGAAAGGTGATTAGTAAAGACTGCAGCCACTTCATCACTCGAATAGCTCCCAGGCATGTCCGTGTCCCATTTGACTGCTAACCACTCACAAGTACTCGCTGGAACCTCTATACTGTCAAGCACTTGCTGACTGGCGTTGGACCGCCGGAAAACATCTTGGATAGCAGCACAGGATATGCTGCATCACTTAAGTCTACATAAACACCTTCCTTTGAAACATGCCTGGGTTTAAACAAATCAGTAAGGTGTGGATTTTGTAAAATTGCCTTAAGCATTTCTAAAATCGGAATGCAAGCAAATTTATCAGTCACAACAACTTGATCAAATGTTCCTGTGGTTTTATTTCTCCTGCTGTAAAATTTTGTGCCAAGAACAATTTCACTTGGTTCAACTCTTCCCCACTTTTCAGTAAATGGATTTTCTAAATTTTCAAATTAATTTTTTATTTTCCTTTTAGTTGCAGTATCTTGAGGGGAAAGACAACGATCTCAAAAACGATTTTCTCCATAGGTAAAACAAAACCATTTAAAACCGACTGAATTACTCCAGAAACATTTAGTTCTGCAACAGCAGATGCTCTTCTGTGACTTTAACAATACAGAAGCGGAGGCTACCTCTACAGCACTGCCAGTCTGATCAGATGTTTCAACATTACTTTGTTCGTCTGCAATTGCAGTCTCACGGTTGTCAGTAACTCAAAAGTCTGTTCACTTTGCTCAGTGTGTTTTATGTGAAGATGTTTCCTAAAACCTGAAAAAGTCCCAAACACAGAACCACAACCTGCCTCTGCACATTTAGGCGAAGAGTCTTTCCTGGAACAAAACCATGAACTAACATAAAATGCCTAAGAAGCCTTTTTGAACCATATAACTCAGCCTCACAAACAAAACACTTCATCTAAACGTAAGGCATCTATAACTAAGCAGCACTATCCACACCTTATGCAGCTTTCACTCCTCATACACCCCTAGGACGGGTGGTATGTGTTATTTTCTAAGAATTCAACGGTCCATCGTCAATTATTCCTTACATAGCCTATATATAACATCAATTATTTTGACTTTATCCTACTCTTTTTGTTACTGCCCAGCAAGCAATTTTGTGTCTAAAAACGTTTATAGCCATCCAGACATAGCCAGGCTAAAACAAGGCTAAATTTGGGCTGTCAGTGAAAATCGAATATACCCTTTAACCATAGACCAAGAATAGACTAGTCATCAATTAACCGGCTATTAAACAACTACATGTATATGTCTAATAGACGTGTACATGGGTCTAAGCTAAAACTAGGCTGAATTTGGGCTGTCAGTGAAATGCTAATAGATATCTAACCATAGCCCAAGAATAGACTAGTCACCAAGCAGTAAAAATATAAAGCTTTTATTAAGTAAAATATAAATTTCACATGTTAGACAAATTGAGGTAATAGAAAATTACAAATTATAAAAAAATAATAGAGAAAATACAATACAGAAAATAGAAAATTACAAAACAAAGCATTTATAAATGAAAATTGAAATGCAATAAACAAATATTACAATAAAATATAATTGAAAAACACTGGTGTTAACAGTTAAACGAGCACGTAAGTTAAATTAGTATTTAAAGCTAACTACATCGTGGCATATACTGTTACACTGATATCTGCTTAAATGTTACAGTTCACATACTAACAAATAAAGTAGATAAATAAACACATGTGAAATCGAAAACACTGATACATACTAGATCAAATCTAAATTTTCCACTTTTGGTGTAGACTCTACGTCTCTCCAAAGTCTGCCGTGAATTGACCTTGCTGTGATTCGCTCTCCCTCTCTCGTGCAATTAACATGGCAAACACGTTATCGCGAGATCTGGTAGCGGTGTTGCGTTACCTAAGGAGCGACAACCTGCTACCATGTCTCAGCCATCTAGCGGTTGAGATTGTAATTGCATTTTAATAAATAAACGTAAAAATAATGCATATAAATGTTGTAAATGACAGCAAAACTAATCTGCGTTGGGGACATATACATGTAAACAATTAAACACATTTAACACATTGGTACACAACTAGTCTAAATAGGTCTAAATCAAGGCTATAGCCAAGACGTTACAAATAGACATAAATAGGCATATATCTTGGTCATATTTTTAAAATATAGAACATGATAAGATACATCAGCAATCTCTGCGCTAACTGACAATAACGAACCAGTCTACGTGGGCTACTAAATATGTCAAAGAAATTAAATCAAACGTCTGAAAACACTGTTGGTTTTGTTTACATGATGGAATATCATACATCATACACCTTTTAGGCAAAAACGACATGTAGGCCTAACCAAATTCATGGTTATTTGGCCATAAGTGGTTATTCATATGGTCTATACTTAACCGAGACGATGAAATGACGGCTATTGCTTGCTGGGTTAAATGTAGGATGTTAATATACAGTCCACGTTTATTACTAACATCTACTGCGTAAATATAGTATATGCAGATGTCATCCACAGAAAAACTATACTATGTATTAACCTTGGATGCTGTTCCACAGGTAAGTATATCCCTAAATATGGAAACTGCAGAAGATTTTCCTGCTGTCAAATCCCTCTTGATCGTCACAGTTCTTATGTCAAAACGAGGGTTTCAAATTCGCAAACTCCAGACTACTACCAAGACTACGACCTGTTTCAACTAGTGGCGAGAGCTAGCTTGTGAATGTTAATTAGCGTCTAATATCTATGACGTCATTACAGATATCTCAAATAGAGTTTTGACTAGTCAAAACATATTTACAGATATCTCGAATCAGATTTCTTACTAGCACAATATAATTGCAGATATCTCTAATTATCAATGTGACTAGTCAAATTATAATTATTACTGGTCGAAATACAATTTAAACTATCTAAAAATGTTGATGAGCATCTGCCAAATGAATAAATGTAAAATAATATCTATGGATAGTCAAACCAAAGGTTTATATGCTTAAATCGCTTGCCATACATGTAAACGGAGGCGGGTCTACGTGAGTCGTGGCATCCTAACCAACCACAGAGACATAATGATGTGGGCGGGGTCAAAACCCACATGGTAAGAAAAGCGTCCACTAAAGAATTTTATAGTCTTATTTAATTAACACTGTATATAGGAATTTATAGTTTTATAGACCTGTGTTTTGACTTGCATAACCTTTTATGTTTTGCTTATAGTCAATGTTTTCTTGTACAGCTGCTTTGTAACAATGAAAATTGTAAAAAGCACTATATAAATAAAGCTGACTTGACTTAAAGATTTACTCATTAGATGTATTGCTGTCTCGACATTGCTTATTATTTTTCATTTCCTGACATATTAATCGGGAGTGGGTAACTTTGCATTAAAGCGTCATCCCATCCCCAATACTAGCTACATTTAGCATGCGTAACATTAGTGTGTATTTTTAATCATAGTTTTCATTTACTGTATATATTCAAATGTTTGTTTAACCTGCAACGGCGCATCAGGCTGTACTTATTCGAGGACAGGATTGTCACGAAATGGTTTTGACAGAACCCAGATGCAGGCAGACGAAGGGTTAACTTGAAATGTTTATTAAATAAAAGACCCACAATGGGGAAAAACAAGAACAAAACACTAGCAAACACACACTAGAAACAAACACAAAACAAGAATCTTTAAATTGAAATAATCCTTTCACAAACTGTAAACTGAAACAGGGTAGTCCAACACAACAAGAAACTGTGATACTACCGTGAGCATTGCTAACCAACATAAGACAAAAGATATAAGACAATGCACCGACACTGAACAGAGGGAAACTAAGACTATATAAAGGGAGACACTAACGAGGAGTGATTACATGGGGAGAGTGGTGACAGCTGATTGGAATAAACCCTAATTAAAGTGAAACACCAAACAGACGATGGGAATGAAACCCTTAAGAAATTACAGGAGATAGGAGGGTGGGGCTGAGAGACATAACAGGAAGACACGTGGCATCAAGTAACAACATAAAGCCACATGTCTCCACACATAACACAACAGAAACCCGAAAGACGTGGCAATGTCATGACTCTGCCCAGGGAGCTTGAAAGCTCGAGACAGGAAGGACAGAGTCCTAACAAGGATCTCCTGCTGTCTATTAAGAGATGCACAGTGTGCTGCATAAAATACCACTGTGCTCACTGTAAATCAGTGTTTATCCATTTACACCAGCTCCAAAATCATGTGGCTAATCACATGCAAACATGCAAAATACAGTTCAACAAGAAAGTATGTGTGTGAATGATTTAATTCTACTACCTTCCATCTTATAATACTTGTGTTTTTGCTTGTTATAATCATTTCTTTCTTTAATTTAAAACTAAAAACATATTGATCATTTACCAATTTGTTGTGTTGTGAAACCTTTGAGAAGTCGGAATCTCAGGGGTTCAAATACTTGTTGTTGTTGTTATAGACTATACATTACAGTGCAGTACATTACAATACATTTAATTTAAATCGTTGTACAATTCATGAATAACTATATAAATACCCTAGACTCTTTAAACTGTTGTGCTTTAGATCAAGGCATTTCACCACAGAACCTCTTCCTAGGCAATGCATTATAAACATAGCTGTTGTAAACAAGACAATTGTGCTACTTTATTGATTTAGATTTGACCATCATCAAGTCTGGTCTAAACTGCAGATTATAACCACCTTTTCACTGCTACTATTGCATTTCAACAGTAATCAGATCTAAACATTTAAAACCATACAGCCTCCATTGCCAGCAGCACCACCTCCATCGCCAGCATCTGCAGCACCACCTCCAAAAAGATTGTCCGGCAATGGTGTAAATATTATGTATGTAAAAATCTTTTGTATTTAGTTTTTGTAAAATAACATTAAATTATGTTGTAAAAATAAGTGTTGTGTTTTTGAAATATATTTATATTTTTTGTTATATTATATTTATTATATTTTATGTACATATGTATTTTATGTTAGATGCACAATTTGCTAAATAAGGATAATAGAAACAAATAAATCCAGGAACACCTGTTGGACAGTGTAATATGTGACTCCCAAATGTCCGTGGATTGGATGCTTTACAGTCTCGGAACACATGTTCACAAGGTGGTTTCAGTCTACTTTTAGACTGGTTACATATTGAAATAGCCTACCTCGTGAAGTCTATCCTCAATTACAGTAATTTAATTCCATTAAAATGATTATATTTACAAGATTGTCCCTATGTGCATTCATATACGAATTTAAAAACCTATAACTTTATTATACGAATTAATCAGATTATATAAATTCCCATCTAAACCACACGTTAATGCGATATGTAAAAAGAGGGAACGAGTGCACAGATAGTAAGCTTTCACTTTTTGAGATGGGGACTAAGTTTCAAAAGTTGTAGAAAACATACTTGGGCATTCAATAGTTTTATTATGTTTACCTAATGCCGTTTGTCACAGAAACACCGTCTGACCGTGCTTAAAAATCTTGTGACAAATGTTAGGGAGTCAAAAATAATATTAGCATTTAGGTCCATACAGTGGTTTAAGTCTACGGAAAGATTTTATACATGTCTCAAAGTTCAGTTTATACACTTCACTTGCAGTATGAATTTGAACTGCGCGTGGACAGCTCAAGCTCCGCCCACTAGGTCCAGCGAGCGGAACTGGAGCTCTGCTCCACCCCCTTGGCTCTGCAGCGAGTACCTTGGATTTCTTTATCGAAAGAACTGCGAAGAGGAGATGGGCGTGACAGCTGTGCGATAGTGAAAACACTCTTCTCTAGGATTCAGATGCGCGCTGTGTTCGGAGTAACTGATGACATCCGAGTGTGGCGATGCAAACCACAAGACGCGATGAGTGTACCAGGCGATTTAACACTACGAGCGATGAATTAATAACACAACGTACTATTTTAAGGCCACACGGGGATTGACAAGCCAAGTATATTCAAGGCAGTGGTCTTTAACATCATCAGGTATGTAATAGAATAGTTCAATTGACAATCGACTTTATTTTACCCGTATTTATTGCTTTGTTAGGACTGTTAAATATTGTATTCTATGTTATAATTACAGAGTTGTATCCCTATATCAATGCTCTATGTGGACGCTTGACATATTCTGTAGTTGGTTAATTATTTTTATGCAGTGGAATCCCTTGGGTAGTATAGGCCAAATAGGCTAAAATGGCTCAGTGTAACATTATAAACAATCTCAGTTATATGATTAATCATATGGCATACAACAGTAGCGATGAATACCAAATAGGACGTAGATTATATAAATGTTATGTAATGCCTTTTTCAGACAATGTGTAACGACGTATTACATTGAAATGGGGATCATACAAACGTTTGTGACAACTGCATCATGTTAACACACGTTAATGAAATGCACCCCGACTGCATATTCAATATTTTATTAGTGAATGTTTTTTTAATAATCGAATTAGAATCTTCAAATTTGGTTTGAGTGAGACGCAACCCGCTGCAATAAGTGATCTGAGCACGGTAAACGGCTCATCCTATTTCGAGTAAAATAACATAACACGAGCATTTTCTGCCTACCGATGCTTAAAATGACATATAATGTGGACATAACGGACATTGTATGTATCGATTGTATAGCTTGTGCTCCTGTTTACAAGAAGTAACAAAACACCTTAAATCCATTAGTGATGTAAAAGGTGTTGATGAGGAATCGTCAACACCTGGCCTATCTTAAAGATTTCATTTTCAAAAGTGGTGTGTTTTTTCTAATTTGCTGCAATTCTAATAATTTGTCGGGAGTATTTCAATAAAAGTAGCATTTCATTAAATATCAAGGCGCTTCAATGTTATAAATTAATGTAATAATAATTATTGTACATTTTACGTTGATCTGTTTATATTTACATTTTGAATTGCCTTCTGGGTCATTTATATACAGAATTCATTGAAATTTATATATGTAATTTTTTATGCTCAATTATTCTAAGTAAGATCAGAAAGCGTGTAATTTATAGAGCTTCTGTTGAGTTACGTATCTGCCCCTGAAGGTCAGCATCATGTTTTAGAATCACAGTGCCTCTAAAGGGGAGAACTTCTCGCACTTTCTCTCATTCCCTCCATGTGGTGGCTGCAGCACTTTCCTTTATTCAGCCAAACAGGAGCAATGGGGTCAGACAGCACTAGACACATTTTATCATCAGCCACACAGACACACCTGCTGCAGAGAACAGTTTTATAGCACACTGTAAACAACATTGTACAGTCAGTGGACAACACTGTGTTTTTAGTTTATAAATTAATTTAGCTCAAACTGTATGATGCAGACTGCAGTCTTGAGACTAATGCTTTTCTTTACATCTGCTAAAATACAATGCAAGAGACTACATGACATTAAAGGGTAACTCCAACAAAAAATAAAAATTCTGCCATTTATTACTCACCCTCAAGTAGTTTGACATCTGTATGACCTCCATTTTTCCCACATGTAATGTAAATATGTATTACTTAATATGACTACATTGGTTATGTCCAACTCAAACTGTATATTGTTCTATGTACAATGAAACTTAATAAAGTTCATGAATAAATAAATTAATAAATACAAATTAAGTGATAAAGGTAATAAACAATTAATTTAGATGTGCAGCCATTCCTATCCAAATCTGTTCCGAGCAGGGTTCGAATGGCTGATCAGTCTGACTTTGACATGAAGTCATCACAAGTGTCCTATACACCTTTTTTGGTACCGTTGCCATGTTGAATCATAATATCGGAGCAAAATGCTGTGACCAGAACCACACCTGCATTACATCTACATGATGTAGACTAAACCATTTATTTTACATTTACATTTAGTCATTTAGCAGACGTTTTATCCAAAGTGACTTAGAGAGAGTTCAGGAAGCAATAAGCGATATGTCATACAGGAGCAATAATACAATAGGTGCTAATACAAAGTTACTAGGTTCAACAAAAGCCAGATCAATACCTGTTGAGGGAAACATATAATTTGTCAAGTTTTCACAGAAAAACTATAAGTAGTTTTTTTATGTTGCGGGAGATGTGAATGACCGGACTGAGTGTTTCACCAGGAATGAGTTGTGAAGGGGAGTGTAGGATAGTGTGGAAGTATGCCGGCTCAGATCCAGTGATAGTCCTGTAGGCAAGCATTAGTGACTTGAATCTACGGGCTTCAACCGGTAGCCAGTGGAGGGAGACAAAAAGGGATGTCACATGAGCCCTCTGCAGGACTCTGGCTCACAGTATTAACACATTGCAAACCTTGTTAGCAAATTCTACAATCTGAAATAGTAAACAATATCATTGAATCTCAAGTCAAACCCCATTCTGTCAGTCTCGACACAACGTCGAGAGACCGACAGAAAGGGAACCAAGCTTAATTTTTATTTGTTTCTTTAGTTGAGTAACGTGAGAACGAAAAGATAAGTGTGTCATCAATAATGATGCCACGGTATTTGTACTCCGTTATTAATTCAATCACATTACCATGTAAAGTCTGCCAAGGGGTAAGTTCATTTGAAATAGCTAATGATCTGATGAAAAGTAGATACTTGAGCCTCATAAACCCCTAATATACTGTAGATGGATAAGACAGACTCTCTCTCTCTCTCTCTCTCTCTCTCTCTCTCTCTCTCTCTCTCTCTTTCTCTCTCTCTTTCTCTCGCTCTATCACTCTCTCTCTCTCTCTCTCTCTGAGTGCATTCTGGGAGTGAGTGTTACCTATTTTTACACTTCTACACTTTCTATTAGTTTTGTTTTTACAAGTGTGTGATGAATTGCGATGAAGCTTTCCCGTAGCCCAGTGGTAAGAGCATGGTGTTAACAACGGCGAGGTTGTGAGTTTGATGCCAGGGGATTGCACATACTCATAAACAAATGTATAGGATAATGCAATGTAAGGATAAAATCGCTTTGGATTAAAGCGTCTGCTAAATGTAAATGACTTGACTTGGCTTCGCCATAGTTTAGTCCACATAGGGCAGCGTTTTGCTGGTTGGCAATGGCGTCGGCTCAAAGTTTGGAGCAACTTTCATGCAGGCACAGCATCACGATTGTGCCTGCGATGAATTGCTCAGTCAAAGATTATGCGTTAGCTGTTGGAGAATCTGTCGTTTATGATAGTATAGCATCTGCTTCCCAAATGAAAAGTGATGTGGTTATTTTCTTAGACTCAATAGAAAAGGTAAACAGTGTGGTTCAAAGTGGAGTTGTTATTCGAGATTCCAGACTATTTTTTTTGCAGCTAACGCAACCTGCAAGAAAGACAATTCTGTCCAATGTTCCCGCTTTCATTAAAGATGAACTGTTGATAACAGTGCTGCCTAGACATGGCAAGATAATGTCCCAAATGAAAAAGATACCGTTTGGTTGCAAGTCACCTTTACTTAAACATGTTGTGTGATTGAGGTTGATTTTAATCTGCATTAATGGATAACAGCAGTATTTATCGGACAAGTGTACACTAACAGTATTAGTCTATAAGCTCAAGTGGTAAGGACAATGTGAGAGAAAATACATGCAAAGATGTTTAAATGTCACTACTTAAGTATGGGTGGGCATTTGTCAATAATAGTTTTGTGTGTGTTTGTGCACGCAAGCCCTGCCTCCGCAACAGAAAACAGATACAGAGATTACAGAGGCAAAATGTTTATGACATTTATAAGAGAAGAAACACGCATCTACACGCGAAAATATAGTACATCATCAAAATCACAGAGGTCATATTTATATTTAGCCGATAAAGTAAATCTCACAAAGTGTTTAACATAAAGCCAGCATATATGAGTCTGTGGAGACTCTATCGGCACACACTTCTTAATATTGCTAAGAGACAAAGTTTGTCAAACCACTATTTTTTCTGGTCCACTTTAAAACATCCGCCTTTACTGAAATTATTCGTAATTGCGATGATAGTGTTTGTAATGCTTTTGACAGAAAATTTAAAGAATAATGAAGGGTTTGTTGAAGTGATAACTCTGTTACACTCTGTTGAAGTGTTATACTTCTGTCAGCTTGCTTTATGATTCAGTGTTGTTTGGTTACCACGTGACAATCAACCGAGTTCTTGTGCATTTGTCCTCAGGGTTTCCCCCACACATCAGGATTTCTGATCGTAAATATTCAACATGTTGAATATTTAAGATTCGCGATCGAGCAATTAAGAATCAATAGAAAAACTATTGTTAATTGTTATCGGCAGGTACTGCCCACCTTAGTTATCGAAATCTAGTTACAAGGAGGGTTACAATTCAATTCAATTTTTATTTATACAGCGCTTTTCACAAATTTCATTGTTGCGAAGCAGCTTTACATATATATATTGTTGATTTTAATCTGCATTAATGGATAACAGTAGTATTTAACCGACAAGTGTACGCTAACAGTAGTAGTCTATAAGCTCAAGTGGTATATATATATATATATATATATATATATATATATATATATATATATTTTATCATAATAAAAAACATTTTCAAATTAATAAAAATAATACTAGGGGAAAAATTCAAGAGTATATACGGTATTACATCCAGCGTTATGGATGTGACATTTTATTAAATTATAAATTGTCAGAGAATGTATATATTATCAATATATTGAATCATCTGTTCAAACATCAGTCTATGCACAAGCTTTCCATTGAAAAAAGTTAATTATGGATGTGAAAACACGTTTTTGAGCGACAACATACTTTATAGGATCCTAAACAGGACATTTCCTTAAAATTTTAATAAAAAATCTTTAAGCTTGTGCAAATTATTTGAGTTTTTATTTTAAATGCTTCAATTAACAATTACAATCTACTAATTTAAAATACCCGGGTGGTGGACAATTTCTAGTTAGATTTGGATGTGAGTATACTAATGTTGCGTCTGAATACGCCTATTTACCTACTATGTAGTATGAGAGAACAGTACTTTAACAAAGTAATATGTATTCATAAAAAAGTTGGTGAGAAATTCCCAGATGGCTTACTGGTTACGCCCAGATTCTGAAGCACTCAGCGTCGGATACACGAGATACTTTTATATCCCTTGAGCTCACGGGACAGAATACCACGCACAGCCTGCAAAACAGTCTCAGCCAACTTTCATGTACAATTAAACATGATGTTAATTATTGTAAAGCTAATGTAACATTAACATTGACCTTGCTTTATTCTTACATTTACGCATTTGGCAGACGCTTTTATCCAAGCGACTTTGCATTATCCTATACATTTGTTTCTAAGTATGTGCAATGCCCTGGGCAGGGGCGTTTCCAGCCCTGAAGGACATCCGGGGCTTAGCAATGACGTATACGTTCGTCTGACATATGCGATGTCGGAGGCGTGGTCGGCTGTCAGTGCCAAACGCTTATAACCGGGATCCCGATCAGCACGAGCGATCGCATCAGACCTAATCAAAGCAACACCGTGCTCTCCTTAAGCATCCACTTCATGCAGCAGTCGGCATCAGAGAAAACACCCTCTCCACGAAAAGGAGTTTTTTTGTTTGTTTTCCCGCTCTAGCAAGCCTAGAACCAATTATAACGGCTGCGCTGTGCATGTTCAGTGTTTTCTTATACATTAGAATCGTAAATTTAAAGGACGATTAAATAAAATGATGCAGACCAAATAAAAATGCGGCACACTGCTTATGAGTTGCGTGACAACAAAGTTTCACATTTCAAATGAAAAGCTTTCAATTTGAAAGCTTCCGGCAAAGTGCGGGACAGATGGTCCCCCTTTGGTAATAGTAAGCGGGTTTTTGATTTACACACTGTTTAATGTTTGATGATGATCACATTATTTTATATTTGACTGAGTGAGAAATATTCTATGAATTGGTTCAGCTTCTTCTCCTGTTTATTTATTTTATTAGTTTATTTGACAGGGACTGTGCACAGTTTAAGCCCTGAAGCAGAGTTAGCTGTACAGCTAATTTACATCTGTGGTCCCTGGGTAAGGACGATAGTGTGTTTTATCCGGAGGAGATTCGGTACTAGAAGATGCCAGTAAAAGTGCTAACATATAACGTTAGCCTATGGTAGTAAAAACTAGCTAGTTAAACAAATAGGCCTACAGTGAAACCCAGCCAGATGATGATCTTCAGACTTTAAGGATAAAAAAATTAATTCTAAACCCCTGATTTCTTTCAGAAAAATCCCCAGTCTCGTTTTTTTCATTTTTCTTCAATTTTTTCTTTCCTGCTCACTGACTGTCTCAGTTGTTAACTCGAACTCTTGCGGTTGTTGACTGTTCTAGCTCCTCCCCTTTCTGTTGCATATTCAACAGAGAGGTAGAAACGGAGTAGCCCATAGGCTACCGACATTAAAGAAATGTATTCTATAGGCTAGATTATTTTCTAGGTCTATTTTTACAGGCTTCATGCAGTATATGCAAAGCCAAAGCGCAATGAAATAAAGCAACTTGTGATTTCGGGGGCTATTGTCCAGTTACATATTTGCTCAGTGACAGTCTTTACATTCAGGGCTTGACTCAAAACATTCGGGCCTGAAGCCCAGGCAAAATCGTCTGGCGCCGCCCCTGCCCCTGGGATCAAACCCACGACCTTGGTATTACTAGTGCCAAGCTCAAACCACTAAGCTACAGGAACTGCTTCTTAAATTGACTGTGTTTTATATTGTGCATAGTTTTAATTCCATTTCCATTTACGCATTTAGCAGACGCTTTTATCCAAAGCGACTTACAAAGAGTTCAGGGAGCAATAAGCGACATGTCTTACAGGAGCAATAGGTGCTAATACAAAGTTACTAGTTTTAACAAAAGCTAGACCACTACCTGTTGAGAGAAAGAGAGGAAAGGGGTTAGTTTTTTTCATTTGTCTGTCAAATATTCACAGAAGAGATGGGTTTTAAGTAGTTTTGTGAAGGGGTGTGAGAGATTGGTTGACCGAGCATCCGATACCCAGCTTCCTAGTTAGGAAGAATGTTCCACCAGGAAGGAGTTGTGAAGGAGAATGAGCGGGAAAGCGATTTACTGCCCTTATGAGAAGGCAATACAAGTTTGCAGAACGCAGGGTTCTCGAAGGGGTGTAGGAGTGTGTGAAATTATGCCGGTGCATATTCCTGTAGGCAAGCATCAGTAATCAACAGAGCAGACGATTAAATCTCTCACACTAGCAACTAAAATAAATGTTTCGCCTTCAGAATGCAAGAATTTCCATGGTTAAGGTACAAAACAGTAACGATAATGAAATGTATTGTATGCAGTGTGAAGCTAATGCAGGAAACAACATTTTCAACAGGGTGTTTAAACTTCAAGCACTCTACAATTGCATTAAGCACTCAAAAAATACTGCAAAGCATAAAACTGTCACACATAACGTTACATTACTTTTCATTTCGAGCCGTTAAGACTTAATTAATAACTTTTTGCTGTGTTGATGTGTTCTCTTCAGTTTTTTTTCTTTTGGCATTCTTGTTATTGCAGTTTATTGAATAAAAGTATATGTTAAAAATCAAACCTCGCTCTGACACACTCTCTCCCTGTGTACTCCACTCACCCACTTATTGTACGCTCTCACACCACTGCAGAGGCTGCGGAGAGGATTGTGGGAAAGAGGAGAGTTAAAAGGAGAAAGGCAATTAAAGATGAGAAAAAAAAACGTAAAAGCAGACCAGAGGAAGTTGTAATCTGTTCTCATCAATTTGCATATAAATAACTCAACAGTGTGCTCTACTGATACCGATGTCAGATTAAATTGACAATCACACTCTACACGTCATGATGGCAAAATTACACCACAATATATATATTTGTCTTGTCTGCTCACCACCGAGCTAATGAGAAGGATTACATACAATTGGAAAGTGTAAAGTTGTGTTATTTATAAGCAAATAGATGAGAAGGGGTTGAAACTAAGGAAAGACAGATATAAAGGAGAAGTACTTGCACCGTAGGAGTTGACTCTTTTAATAAAGTATAACCTGATGAATTATTGATAAGAACAGTTAGACTAGTCAGAGACACCGCTTGTCAATTTATTACAGCCAGTTGTCCCTTTGGCAGAAGTCGTATAGATTGCTGTACTTTAAAATATGCAATTTCAAAATGTTCCATATTCTCTTTACCAGCCTTCTATATGCCTCTGTTCCTGTTAATCGCCATCAAATATCTCTCCCGTTCCCTCCTTCCTCCCCAGGTTGTGGGCTGATTAGAAACTGCGTGGCACAGAGCAGGCAATCCATCAACCTGCCAAATCCTAGCATACACACACACTATATATTTTCTTCTGCATGTAAGAGTGCTGTGTATTTCTAGTAATCTTCCGTTTTCGATAATCTGCTGTTTTATATACCGTACACTACTGTTACACCACACTATATCAGTTGCAAATCTTCTTCCCTTTTCCTTGCTTTTCTTTATCTGACTGTACCTCCCTGCTCCTCTCCTCCATCACCTGCCCCACCTTTCTGTTTCTATTTTTGTCCTCTCTTACTCTTTTCTCTCCTTCCCTCCCTCTCCTAGCTCACCCACCCTTCTTCCTTCAATCCACCTCTTACCACTGCAATCTCACAGTCATGCAGTGCCATAATAGTGCAGTGATTGGCTCATATGGTGAAGTTGTGCAAAGACAGGGCTTTGCATATGGGATTGATTGATTATGCTAAATTGATTTGGGAAGATGTATGTGCATGAATTAAGGATTTGGGAAGATGGATGTGCATGTATTTTAAAATCATTTTTTTTGTAAATTGTTTAATGTGGTCTCAAATGTTTTTTTCAAATTATTATTTACAGTAAATGGACGTCAATATATGAATATAGTATTTTATTGCGTTATACTGTACTTGTGGTTCAAATGAGTAGATCAAAATAAGGCTAGATTGAGATATATAGTTGTGGAAAAATATTAAGACCATTTCTAAAGCACCTTTTCAGTTTTACTGAATATAAAGGTATGTGTTGAGTAAAATTATAATTTTTGTTTTATTCTGTGAACTACTAGCAATATTTCTCCCAAATTTCAAATAAAAGTATTGTTTTTATTTGCATTTATGTGGAAATTTTTTTTTAATTGTAGACAGGTCAAAATAACAGAAACGATGCTCTGTATTTTTTCACACCTCAAATACTGCAAAGAAAAAAGTTTGTGTTCAAATTTTAAGCAATACAACAGTAATATTTGTACATGTATTTAGAAAAGGAACAGGTGGATCGGATGCTGGTAAAGATCATATTGTTTTCATTTCAGTTATATTTTCACTTATTAGCCCGAATCACACAGCTTAAAGTATACATTTTCTCTGTGGCTACAGCGGTTTTACATTAATATGCCAAAGGAGAATTGGCTCCTCCCGGTTAAGTCTGGTCTCCCAAGGGTTTTTCTCCACATTTATACATACAGTATTTATAATTATAGTGGTGTTTTGGTTCCTTGCCACTATCGCCACTGGCTTACTCACTGGGAGACATTGCATTTAATATCTGAAATGCGCATTTGACTTTAAAGGCCCTCTAATTTAGCCCTTTTACAACATGCAATATAAATCTTAGGAGTCTACAGAAGGTGTCTGGGAATTTTTTGTCTTTAAACCAAACTTTTAGGTCTTTAGCTGGTAACTTTCAAATCATGTCTGGCTAGCGCACGGAGAGTAGGCAGTCTTTTGTGGCTGCTCGAACACCTTCAACCACATGAACGTCTACACCACAAAAACGAACCGGTCAAATGCATCATATCTATTGGAGTTTATTGGGGTTTAAAAAAAAATGAATGGGTGGATTTTTAGCACTCTAGGGTGGTTCGCTACACACACTCCTGACAAACAGATATGTTCAAACAACAATCTTTCTTATTTTCTGGATTAGGGGGGCTTTAATATACATTATTGGTATTGTTGCAAATTGTTGTGGATATTGTAATTTAAGGTTTTTAGTACTGACAAAATATATTAAATAATAATATAGTTGAATTAAATAATATACTTCAATTGAACAATTGGCAGTTTCTCCATTGAACATACAGTGCTGTGAAAAAGTATTTGCCCCTTCCTATATTTGCATATTTGTCACACTAAAATTATTCAGATCATCTAACACATTTTTATATTAGACAAAGTAAATTCAAAATACAGTTTTTAAATGATGATTTCATTTATTATAGGAATAAAGCTATCCAAATTTACCTGGCCCTATGCAAAAAAGTATTTGTCCCCTAAACCTTGTCTATTGCCACCATTTTAGTCTTGACTTTGAAAACCACTCCAAAAACTTTATGTTGTTTCTTGAGCCATCCCGATGTGGATTTGCTGGTATGTTTCAGATCATTGTCCTGCTACATAACTCAAGTGCTTTTCACAAACTGATGACTGGACATTGTCCTTCAGAATTTTCTGGAAGAGTGCAAAATTCATGGTTCCATCAATTATAGCACGTTGTCCAGATCCTGAAGCTGCAAACAAGTCTTTGACCATCACACTACCATCACCATGTTTGACTGTTGGTATGATGTTGTTTTCATAAAATGCAGTTTTATTTTATTTTTGCCAAATGAACGAGACACACCTTTCAAGAGGTTCAACTTTTGTCGTAATATTTTCCCAGATATTGGGAATCATCAAGATGTTTTTTAGGGCAAATGTGAGCTGAACGATTGCGTTCTTGTTGGTCAGCAGTGTATTTCATCTTGGAACTCTACCATGGATGACATATTTACACAGTTTCTTTCTTATTGTCGAATCATGAACACTGACCTTTACTTAGGCAAGAGAGGACTGCAGTTCTTAAGGTGTTGTTCTAGGTTCTTTAATGACCACCTAGATGAATCATTGATGCAGACATTTTGGTAGGCAGGCCACTCCTGGGAAGGTTCACCATAGTTACAAGTTTTCTTTG
The DNA here is from genome assembly GCF_947034865.1 of Barbatula barbatula. Classification (NCBI taxonomy): domain Eukaryota; kingdom Metazoa; phylum Chordata; class Actinopteri; order Cypriniformes; family Nemacheilidae; genus Barbatula; species Barbatula barbatula. The sequence continues at coordinate 27,801,326 of NC_136766.1, forward strand.
TTTGCTCTCACCATGGTTCCCCTGAGTCACAAAGCCTTAAAAGGGGCTTTGTAACAATGACATGTGGGAAATAATTAGTTTTCATCTGTTCTTGGATTTCCTTAGATCACAGCATGACGTGTTGCTTCTTTTAGCTTACCTCACTTTTCATACAGGTTCTAATTAAGTAATTTCTTGATTCAACAGGTCTGACAGTAATCATTCCTTGTTGTGGCTGATAGAATTGAACTGAATTACTCGTTTATTCATGATTTTACAATGGGGGGGCAATTACTTTTTTTCACATAAGGCCAGGTATGTTCGAATAGCTTTTTTCCTTTGATAAATCATCAAATCATCAAATTAAATCATAATTAAAAAATTGCATTCTGTATTATCACTGTCTAATATTATAATTTTTGCGATGATCTGAATCATTTGAATGTGACAAAAATGCAATAAAAGAAAAAATCAGTAAGGTGGGGAAATACTTTTTCATAGCACTGTAGTATTTATTTCAGTTAAGTTTCATCAATGTATATTGCATAGAGAAAAACTTGCAATAATACAATGTATTTTAATACCATATACTGTCTTTATTTGATCTTTTCATTTACTACTGATATTGTTATTATTTTTTTATTCCTTTGATTATGATCCATGTAATGCTGCTTCGCAGCATTGAAAATTGTGAACATGTAATTTAATTTCCTAGATAAAATTGGTGAGCACAGTTCAGTGTGTGAGAAAACAATGTGATGTGTTGTCATCATCAACAACAACATCTTTCTTATTTTCCCCCTTACAGCTGTTTTGGTGGAAATGGTTTTGGAAGGGAGCTCTGAAGCTCTTTGCCCTTCCCCATCTTTAGAGCTGCGGCCATCTTGCAATAAAAGCCAGCCATCGCCTACTCTTGGCTCAGGATCCCAGTCCCATAATGCCCTCAGCCCTGAGGACAAGGAGCCCATCAAGTACGGGGAGCTGATTGTACTGGGGTAAGTGAACATCCCCAGCAGACTGAAATATTTTAATATAAAAAAAGGTGGTTAATTTATTTTCAATAAGAAGCGTCTAAGTATAGATATTTCTTTAAATAGCATGTAATCACAGCTTTGTCAGGTTTAAGGGGTAGAAAGAAGATTCTGGATCAATAAGTGACAGCATTTGTGAGGTCAGAGAGAGCTTTGTTGATTTCCACACCTGTACGCCCCAGAAATTTGTAGATTAAGTCTCATATTTCATAAAAAATATGCTCTTTGCTTAGAATTAAATAAATACAAAAAATGTCTGGAACAATGATATAACTGTAAATCTATTGCTGAAAGGCATTTGAAGTTGCAAAAATACATGAAAAAAGCTCACCTTGTGCTAAAAACACCCTTTCGTACATACACAAAGGTTAGTCTCTCAGTCCACGGACTGTTGGCTGAACATCTGATGCATAACAATAAAACGAAAACAAAATGTGATTGGTTTTTTTACCTGTCAGTCATATGGCTTCTTGGGCAGTCTTTGGCCATTCAGAGCTACAAAGGTTCCGGCGAGATTACACACCCACAATGTCACATTGGCACTGTAATTTGTAAACTTCTTTAATCTATAAAAATACACACACTCAATCCTGCCAAATATCAAAACTATGCAGTGCTTTCAACCACATGATTTTTATTTAAGGCTTCAGACAAGCAGAAAATATATTTAGAGTTTGTAAAATACACTAATGTCTATGGAAGTTGCAAGAACAATCCAATCAAATATCGTTTGACAGATCTGTTTATTCATATCAGATTCACAGAGTGTAAGCAACTGTAAAGCTATCTATTCTTCTCCCAGTTTACCAGGCACTTAGATTTGTATATTTTGAGAGAAGTGGATGAATTCACATTCTGTAAATACAACAGATCCTATTCTCTGAACCACGATACCAAAGAAACATGATGGCACCCACATATAGCTGAACAAACGTGATCATTATAAAAGTGTTTAAACAAACAAAACACATTCACATACATATATTTGACAATGGGAATTTCAGATATTATATTACATAGTTATGATGTTTGTGAATATTTGAAAAAATTTGTGTTTCTGCGGTGCATCAAAAGATAAGTAGTGCCACGTCGCGACTGAAATATTAAAGTGATACGTTCTAACAGTTACCATGAAAAATTAACACCGGGGGGTTATTCTGAAAAGTTTAAACTTATATGCGAAAGGGTTAATCTTAACAGCAGCTGTTTCGTACATTTAAGTTGAATGCAAACGTTCAGTGGGAGTTCAAGTGTAAAATAACTCCAAAATAAAGATGAGTTTAATTTACATCTTTACTCTGGGATAAATCAATTCCACATTATCTGGCATAAATTTTTATTCTGGTGTACCTGAGGCTGGATTTCCTTACTTACCAATAGATTTCAGCTGCAGATGTAAAGCACTTAATTTGACTGACAATAAAGCTGTAAACAAATCACACAGGTGTGAAACAGAGAAGGAAAACAAATGTTTCTAGTGCCAGGAGGGCCAAAGGGGGATAGAATTGAACCCTTGTTTTATACACAGTGAGAGAATCCGAGAGGACATAGTCTATTTTATATTGAAAGCGAGCATCCAGACTACTGATTGTTGTCTGGATGAATTCAAACATTTGCTCCCTTATTGACATGCTAAAAGAGCTGCGTCAGCCATTTTGTGAATAGTAGTTTGATATTTGACCTGTGTTTCCCTCTCCTTATCTTGGGTTCTAGGTGAAAGAGTCCCCTGTGTGTGTGTGTGTGTGTGTGTCTGTGTGTGTCTGTGTGTGTCTGTGTGTGTGTGTGTGTAGTTTTGTGTGTGGGTGTGGCTGAATCTGTGTCTGTCTTCTGTGTTTTCACCTTTTTTGTTTTGACTTGCATAACCTTATATGTTTTGCTTATACTCAATATTCTTGTACAGCTGCTTTGTAACAAAGAACATTGTAAGATAAATAATGTTGACTTGACAACTGATGGAGAGTTAGATTTATTGCCATTTCAGTTTTTTATGTACATGCCATTGATCTTATGTGAAAGCAAGCTATGCTTGCCTTTTTAATAATAATAATAATTAATTAACAATAATCTGTCCTCAATGTGTCATCTCTGTCAAAATGAGTCAGCTTGCGTGTTCTAATTAAAGCAATAAATGTGTTGGATCAATTTATTTAAAGCTAAACTTTGCTAAGCATAAATCGTACTCTTGTGGTCTTTGTTACATGCAGGCATAATGGTTCGCTAGCGAGTGGGGACAAGGGCCGCAGGAGGAGTCGACTAGCCCTTTACAAAAGACCCAAAGCCAATGGTGTCAAACCCGATGTTATCCACAATGTCTCCACACCTCTGGTGTCGAAGGTGACAGCTTTAACTTTACAGAGGTGCTACAGTGAAAGTTGTTTAAGCATAGTTTTAGTTGTGAGTTCACAGTAAGAATTTATATCATGAGAGAGAATAGCTGGATGTTGTGAAATACTACAAAGATAATAAACTTTTTCAGAATGTCTTCTATTGTGTTCTGCTGAAGAAAGAAAGTCATACAGGTTTGAAATGACAAGAGGGTGAGTAAATAATTGAATTTTTGTGTGAACTATCACTTTTAATAGCCAGCCACCGTGTGTCACCCTCTGATTGCCCCGTTGAGATTTATTCTGAATCGGCTGGCTGTGAAGTATCCCTTACTTCAGAAGACAAAATACTTTTGTCTCAAACTGCTTTATTCTGGCTTCCGAAAAATGTCCTTTTAAAATATGTTTTTACATACCTGTCCTTATGACCCACCCACCATGTTGTGAGAGATAACACAGCAATCTGCTTCAGCTTTGCTGAAATATTACATAAGATTAGGGATTTAATAAAGGAATACAATCTTAAATTAATGAACAGGTGCGACAGGGCCTGTTAATTAAAGATATGTGTATGTTTGCAGGCCCTAAGCAACAAAAGCCAGCACAGCATTTCCTTCACATTGTCCAGAAGTCACTCTGTTATTGTGGAATATACACATGATCCCAACACAGACATGTTTCAGGTAAAAAGAAAGATCTATCATATAATCACCATTTATTTCATTACAGTTTAGTTTTTGCTTTTGTGGATGAGTAATACATTCCTATATTTCTGTCTTTCAAGATTGGCCGTTCCACGGAGAGCATGATAGACTTTGTAGTGACAGACACAACAAGTAGTGGTGGTGGAGGGCAGGGAGGAGCCAACGGAGAGGGAGGACAGTCAGCACAAAGCACGATCTCACGCTACGCTTGCCGCATCATGTGTGAGCGTAGCGCACCATACACTGCGAGGATATATGCTGCAGGCTTTGATTCTTCCAAAAACATCTTTCTTGGGGTGAGTCATAACTGCATTTTTGAATGCAAGATCACTGTCAACACATAGAAACTTACATCAGAACTGAGCAGTGATACAGAGAAGCGGGAACATAATTTTCATACTGATTTGTTTGTTTTGCATTATATTCATTTAACCATCAAGTTCCCAGAACTAAAAGTAGAATGCTGGGGAAAATGTAAATTGTTGGGTCTTGGACGCGTTTTGGGATCAGTTTTTATCAGTAGCCCCAGAAATGACAACCCCATCCCATTAACTTCGCTGAAGAACAGATGCATCCAATGACATGATGAAATTATACTGTATATTATGGTGTAATTTTGCCATCATGACGTGAAAGGCACTACGTATATATACAATAATACGTATTTACGTGGTTTATTATTTCATTAGCACAATTTGAGCACATAAATCGACCCAACTCCACCCCTAAACCAAACAGTTTGTGTATTATAGAATATAAAACAACCTATAACAGGCAGATACGGTTAGATGCTATTTATTCCAAAAGTGCAATTATTCGGAGTGTTTCGAGGCCGGAGAACAGACCCTAAAGCGATCCCCTTCCCCGTCCGCTGTAAAATCTCCGACCTGGCTGTGCACAGATTCAAAGTTGCTGTCAGAATGGGGACTGCAGCATGCATTCCCAGAGTGTGATCGTCATCAGTGATTTAAACTACTGTGCTCGCTCAATGATATCGTAACAGCTATAGAAGAACGGCCGAGGCCGGTGACAATGAGTGTCAGCTGCGCGTTGCACTGGTCTCGCATCTCTCACGGAGGAGCTCCGGGAGCATAAAAGGATGAGCTACAGGAGGGTACGACGAGAGAGGACCAATTATGTTGGCTTTTATTATGTTTGTATGGCTGGCAGTCGACCGTGAGGGAGTTAACGTTGGTTTTGATGGGTTATTTTGTGTTTATTTTATTTAAAGTTGTTAAAGGTTCACCAGTTCTCGCCTCCTTTCTTCCTTTTATTGAACCATGATAAAACGTCTTTATCAAATCATTCAGTTTTAGAAATGCAAAGAACCGAACGCATCTTGTCATTATGACAGGTAAACGACTTAAAGCGGCTAAAGGATTGGCTTATTGCATGCAAAGTTTAACTTTGCTGTTTTGTATTACACAGAATCGGAAAGCGTAAAGTCAAGTTACTTATACACAGATCAAGGAAATCAGGTTGGAAACTATTATGTACTGTATATTTGAGAAATTTCATCACATATACATAAGTCAGTAAAGCTTTATTATCCTAAATTCGTTGCTAGCCGACACTGAAGGCTGCAACGTCTGAATCGCCATCCGCCCGCAGTGCAGGCAGGATGTATCCACGAAGGCTGCCACATCGTGTCGGACCCCCGACACCATGTCCGACCAGGTCCTCGATGAGTGTGTTGCACCCAAGAGAGCAGCGGGCAATGCCACGCTGAGGAAATTAGCTCTTTTAGAAAAACACCTCTGGAACTGCCGAGACGCCCAGGGAAAGTCACTCCGCTGCACCGCGTCATAGAATCCGGTTATACACAACGTCGTTGAGTTATGATAGTCAGTGTGTATACTATATAATCCTGTGGCCTAGTGGTTAGAGCGTTGGGCTTGTGATCAGAAGGTTGCCTACTTGTAATTCGCTTTGGATAAAAGCGTATGTAAAATGTAAATGTACATAAGTTATAAACAACTAAAGAATTAAAGATTCATAAAAGAGTAAGATTCCCTCTTGATATGATTTATTTCTAGGAGCGAGCTGCTAAATGGAGGACATCTGATGGTTTAATGGATGGACTAACAACCAACGGGGTGCTGGTGATGCATCCAGTGGGGGAGTTTGTATCTGAACCCGCTCCAGGGGTGTGGAGAGAGATCTCAGTATGTGGGAATGTTTTTGCTCTTCGAGAGACAAGGTCTGCCCAGCAAAGAGGAAAACTGGTGAGAAATAGCTCCACACTTAATCAGGGATGCAAACTCATCAGGGGTAAAAAAAAGGTGACCATGATGCCAATGATCCCCCCAATGCTATGCATACATATATTACAAATATTATAACAAATTTAATTTTATATAATTCAGTGAACATAATCAGAATGGTCTATGGTATGCTAAAGGTGTCTAGGATAGACAACCACATGTAGAGTTCATTTGCAAAACCATATAACTCTGTTTTTATAAATTTTCATAAATCATGTTTTTTATTGTGTTACTAATCTGTATTAATTGAGTTATTATCATTTAAACAAAACAACACAACTGTTTAAATTATATTACTTGGAATGCAAAATAAAAAAACATGGATTATGAAAATTTATAAAAACTGAGTTAAGTGTTTTTATGAAAGAGCTCTCCACATTTGCTCAGTTTACTTCACACAACACAGGATACCTGTTACCATAGTGACCTATTTAAATTTAAAAACGGCACATTTATTTTTTAAAAAAGAGGTTGCCTTGAAACAACAACATTAGGTTGTATACTATTTGCAATGTTGTACTAAAGACCGAACACAACACTCACGTGCAAACAGTATTTTACACAAGATATCTGGCGTTGCATTGTGGCGTCTATGGAAGCTTGTAGAGGTAGACTATAGCATTGAACTGTAGCACGGCTATTGTGTAGATAGATCGGCTGTGCAAAACTTAGCACAGTTACATGGAGTGACATGACAAAAAACTAGTTGTCCAGTATGGTTCCTTTTACACATCAGGGCTTCTCCGTAAATGCGGTGATTGCGGTTGTCACAGTGTGTTAACGCACTTACCCCATATTATGTTTCTTAGGTCGGCACCATTCCTTGCAAGGCAAAGAAACCAGCGCGCCTTTACTTGTTACGCAGTGACGGTTGTGTTGAAGTAAGTGAGAAATGTGCAGGTGCTGCGCATTTTGACTACATCTAATATTGATTCATGAGTATATGCGCTCAATCTTAGTGTGCAGCATTTAAAACATTACTCTCAAATTGGCAAGTGATTTAACATCCTTACCACAACATCTGGACATGGTTCTCATAATTTCATTTACCGCAAGTCCGCGACCCCGTCCAAAGACTCACAGACCCCCCTCACCCCCATTTTTGAAAACTCACCGGATCTAGATGAATCACAATAATGACCCATTTTGCATCCAAAACGGCAAATTTCACCAAAAAAGTTTGCATCCCTGCTTAACAAATGTAAAGAAATTAAGTTTGCGTTGCATTTATAGTTGCCAAATCACATCGCTGATCATTTGCATAAGTCTGAACCCGCACAAGTCTGAATTCATATAAGAGTGTGGTGAAGAGGTGATGAGATTAGAATTTTTTTTATTGTGCATAAACAGCGATTGACTCTTTTAACTGTATTGCAGCTGTTAAAAAAAGGCAAATGCACATTAACTGAAGCAGTACAGAGTGGCCATTAATGTTTACATTCCTTAATGTGTGTTTTTTTCCTTCACAGGTAGAAAATGAGTCGAACATGCTTCAAGATGGTTCTCTTATCGACCTTTGTGGGGCAACTCTGCTTTGGCGGACACCCAGCGGTCTTCGTCACACCCCGACTCTAAAACAGCTAGAGTCCCTTCGTCAAGAACTGAATGCCGCCCGTCCCCAGTGCCCTGTTGGCTTCAACACGCTTGCCTTTCCAAGCCTCGCCCAACGTGCCACTATTGACAAGAAACAGCCCTGGGTCTATATGAACTGCGGCCATGTGCATGGCTACCACAACTGGGGGTTTCGTAAGGAGAAAGTTGGATCCTCTGCCTTGGCACTAATCGGGGCTGGTGGGACAGCTCCAGCCACTACCGGAGATCGTGAATGCCCCATGTGCAGGGGGGTGGGCCCCTACGTACCTCTCTGGCTTGGGTGTGAAGGGGGACTTTACCTGGATGCGGGGCCCCCGACACATGCTTTCTGCCCCTGTGGTCACGTGTGCTCAGAAAAGACAGTGCAAGGCTGGAGTCAAATTCCATTGCCGCATGGAACTCATGCTTTTCATGCAGCTTGTCCTTTCTGTGGAACATGGCTGACTGGAGAACAAGGCCACATCAAACTTATCTTCCAAGGGCCAGTCGACTGAGTTGGATTAACTGCCATTCAGACTTTGAGACAGGATTTCTAAGAAATGTGCACAATATGGAAAACGAACACTAGTAAAAAAAGAGCTAGTAAAAAGGCAGAAGTAAAAGAGAATATTCTTTGTGATGCAGAATGTGTAAAAAAGTCAAATGCAATAAAAGCGGTAAAACAACATTAATTGTGATTTGTGCGTAACAGCTTTACGCAGGAGATGGATATGTGAATGGTAATTGCATACATTTGTTTATGTAACACAAGGCCACATATCACATTGGGGAAATCGAAAGTCTCTGTCAAGTAAAGTTTTATTACTCGCAAGACAAATTCAAAGTCCCAAGTATAAATAGTTGCAGGAAAAAAATAAGAACCACTCCAGTTTTTTCTTTAATCAACATATAGTATTGTGACCGTTTACAGTACAGTGTCTGTTGAATTCCATAGTGACCCAACAGCAATATGACAGACTTGAGAGAATGCTATGATGCCTGGAAGTTGCAAAAAAGGCTTATTCCATTTTATATTATTTTTGTAACTGATCCTAAATACTTGTAAAAACATTGATAGCACTTTATTTTACAGTACGTGTATTTTCTTGGTACATATGGTAAATATGGTGTACTTACAGACAAATGTGTATTAACACATGGTACTTACTTTTGAGAATGTACTTGGTAATTACAAGGGACCATTATTGTACATACCAATTGTATATATGTGGTAATTGGTTTGTAGCTCAAGGTAATATTGGGCACTTGTAGTATGTTTATGTACATAACTGTACTTACAGTTGTATATACACTCACCTAAAGGATTATTAGGAACACCATACTAATACTGTGTTGGACCCCCTTTCGCCGAACTGCCTTAATTCTACATGGCATTGATTCAACAAGGTGCTGAAAGCATTCTTTAGAAATGTTGGCCTATATTTATAAGATAGCATCTTGCAGTTGATGGTGATTTGTTGGATGCACATCCAGGGCACGTAGCTCCCGTTCCACCACATCCCAAAGATGCTCTATTGGGTTGAGATCTGGTGACTGTGGGTGCCATTTTAGTACAGTGAACTCATTGTCATGTTCAAGAAACCAATTTGAAATTATTCGAGCTTTGTGACATGGTGCATTATCCTGCTGGAAGTAGCCATCAGAGGATGGGTACATGATGGTCATAAAGGGATGGACATGGTCAGAAACGATGCTCAGGTAGGCCGTGGCATTTAAACGATGCCCAAATGGCACTAAGGGGCCTAAAGTGTGCCAAGAAAATATCCCCCACACCATAACACCACCACCAGCAGCCTGCACAGTGGTAACAAGGCATGATGGATCCATGTTCTCATTCTGTTTACGTCAAATTCTGACTCTACCATCTGAATGTCTCAACAGAAATCGAGTCTCATCAGACCAGGCTACATTTTTTCCAGTCTTAAACTGTCCAATTTTGTTGAGCTCGTGCAAATTGTAGCCTCTTTTTCCTATTTGTAGTTATGAGTGGTACCCGGTGGGGTCTTCTGCTGTTGTCTAGTGGTTTAGCTGTGGCCTGGTGGTTAGAGCATTGGGCTTGTGATCAGAAGGTTGCCGGTTTGAAATCTCAGTGCCAGCAGGTCGTGACTGAAGTGCCCTTGAGCAAGGCACCTTACCCCTGATTGCTCTGCAGTAATGTGCCACTGTAAAAAACTACTTGTAATTCGCTTTGGATAAAAGCGTCTGCCAAATGAATAAATGTAAATGTTGTAGCCCATCGGCCTCAAGGTTGTGCGTGTTGTGGCTTCACAAATGCTTTGCTGCATACCTCGTTTGTAAAGAGTGGGTATTTCAGTCAAAGTTGCGCTTCTCTAATAACTAATAAGAAATGAATATAATATATAACTTATATATACACTAAATACAAAAATAATAAAGAATAAAAAGTAAAATACAACACAAAATGTCTGTACTCTCAAGAAGAATTTAATCATCTTTAGAATACACACACACACACAAACACACAAATCTACTAAGAGGGGACGGTCGCTGTATACTGACCAAGTATACAGCGACCCGTGTTTTTGTTCATTTCGAAGAAACATAGGTGACAAAACATGCCAAGTGGGGACCTTCAACCCTGACCTATCCAACACTGACCTATCCACCTATTTATCCAACAGGGGCCCTCCCTAGCCTAAAAAGGGTGCGAAACAAAGTAAAACCAACTCCTTAAATATAATGTAACTTTATTGTATACACATTTCAGCATTTGATAAATGTTCTGAAACTCCCAAACACTAAATAATTGATCTACTTAATATTGTATTCCCTTAAAATACTGATTGACATTAATGACAGGAGTCACAGCAGCAGGTTTAAGAATGCAGCCCCTTAAAGAGCTGCTGCTCTACACAGATCTGCTCAAAACTCTTTGCATTCATTTAGAATTCAATTTAACATGTTGAATTCTGTGACAAATGGGCTTTCTGGCGTAGTTGTGTGTGTTTTTGTTCATTCAAGCAGGAAATAGAACTTAATAACTGTTACACCAGACTGGACCGCTGTCGCATTGCACGTTGTACCGCATCCCACAGCTAGAAGCTGTCTATCTACACTGAACAGATCAAAGCAAAGTTCTCAAATCACACTTAAATGGTTTAAAGGCCTTAACATGAATTAGATTGTGATTATATAATGTAACGCTAGACAAAGGATGACCAAACAAACGGATGGTGTGTTAATTGCGTTACACATTTTATACCGTATACTCTCTCTCGTTCACTGCAACAGGACTAGGCACGCACAGGCAGCAGGGCAGACTGGATAGAGAACAGATCTGAAGCCACAAACACAGCTGGGCTAAACTAAGATAGAATAAATAAACTAAGACTCTGTGAGAACTGAACAGCATTCCATAACAATGTCACAATAATTTGGCAAAGAAACTGCGGGTACAGCAGAGTAAACACAGAGTAGTACAGACAATGGTAAGAGAGAACAGATGAGAGATAATTTTGCGCTAACGCCAATGGGGATAGGGAACGGCCTAGTCTAATTTACTAAATTAAGAAAATCAAACCCGGCTCATGACAGCACCCCTCCCCTGACAAGCGCCTCCAGGAGCTCCCGAGGTAGAAGACTGACGAGAGTGAAGGAAGTCTTTAATGAGCGAGTGGTCCAGGATGTCCCGGGCTGGGATCCAACTTCTCTCTTCCGGACAGTACTCCTCCCAAACCATGCAGCTGGGGTCTTCTCACCCTATAAACAGAAGAGCCAGCGGAGTAACAAAGAGGCCAGTGATAGCAAAGTCTATTCAGAATTCAGCACTGCCATTCGGCAGACGAAATGCGGATGCCTCCCAAATGCTTGGCTCCGGCCACGAAAAGGGTTTGAAAGTGGTAGCGGCAGCGAATGAAGGGGCTTGCGGGGGAACGTCGTCATAGCCCCGAGTGGTGGCAGAGCTCAAACTATTTTTTTGACCAGCTGGTTAAGGCGGGACTGAACCTCACGAGAGTAGATCTCATCCTTGAAAGCGGCATAGAGTCCCTCCAGAAATGACAGATGGGGTTCCCATTGAAAACACCACGGCGCTGTGCCGCATTACAATCTCTAGCGAAGCTGACTGGCCTGGGCGTGTCACACGTGAGCGCGAAATTCTAACCATCCAGTGGAGAGGTAGGGGGTCCCTTTCTTGAAAAGGTGGGAAGCCCCTGCCCATTTCAGGCAAAAAGCCGCCCAAGTACCATAAGGCCACTGGGGAAGCGCTATTTCCACACTGAGGAAATGCGCTACAGAGACCTCTTCCTACCGTAGGGAGGAGTTTTTGTGGAGACACCAACATGGGCTTGCCGGTAGGGGATAGTTTTTGGGAATAGCCCAACCTGCAGCTCTGCAGATGTCTGCCATTAAGGCGCCCTGAGCCAGTGTCTCTGTTTGGTGTGTGATTTGTGTGGCCCGCAGGGACTTTGTACCCTGTTGACTCCACAGGAGGAGGCGTCGGGCGAGTTGTGTTAACTGTCGCGAGCAAATGCCACCCTGGTGGTTGATATACGCCCCACAGCAGTTGTGCTGTCTGACTGGATCAGCACTTGCTTGTCCTGCACAAGAGGTTGCAGCCTCTTCAGTGCAAGCAGCACAGACAACAACTCCAGGCAGTTGATATCGCAGCCGGGGCTCTTTGCACACTCCGCTCCAACCCTGCAGGGAGGCCTCTGTCTTCACCATGACATCCCTTAAAACCTGCCCAAGAGGGACCCCTGTCCGTAAAAAGGTAATTGAAGACCAGGAGTACCCCAGGAGCCTCTGAAATAGTTTCAGGGGACCGCTGGCTGCTGCTTGAAGAGCTTGACAGAGTCGAGTTCCATATTGAGAAAGAGGATGCTCTTTTCCCAGTTGAACCATAATCCCAAACGGTCTAGGTGCCGGAGCACCAGGTCCCTGTGTGTACACAGCAGATCACGCGATTGTGAGAGAACAGCGAGATATGCCAGACTGTAGAAATTTGCTCTTTTAGAAATTAAACACCTCTTGAACTGTCGAGACGCCCAGGGGAAATTCCATTCACCAATTTCATTCGCCTTTTCAAAACTAGTCAGAAGATGATAGGTTCTCAAGTCAAACCCCATCTGTCGGATCGTCACAACATCGAGAGACCGACAGAAAGGGAACAAGGCAGTCTGCAATTCCAGCCGGTGCAGGCTGGTGCAGAGCTGGAAGGAACTCAGGAGGCAAAGGCAGTCCCTCTAGTGTGCAGACCAGCAGCATGGGACAGACGCGTGGAGTGAAGCGAGCGTAAATCCTGGTGAGCAGACGCGCTCTCGTTCACTGCGTCAGGACTAGGTACGCACAAGGAGCAGGGCATCTCTTTTCTATCCATTAAAAAAAATCCTTAGACATACTAAGTAGGCTATATGTTACCAGTTTAACTGCGCTTATGCTTTTCTTTGTCCTTATGTTGTTCCAATTGCTTCCATTGTTTACCTCATTTTCACAGTCGCTTTGGATAAAAGCATCTGCTAAATGACTAATTGTAAATATATATACTGTGTTTCAAATGTGACCTTCAGTTTGACTAAAAGTTTGTCTTCATTTAAACATAAATATTTGGGAAAATATGACAAAGAGAGAGAAAGAGAGTCATCAGACGTAATATAAACCATTGTAATAGCCAATGAAAATATAAGCCCTTCTTGCCGCTCATAAAGGATTTGGCCGTTGACAGGTGCTCTGTTATGATAATAACATGAATAAGACATTGTTTGCAAATCGGAGATCTGAAACTGTTCAGCTGCAAAAAAAGTCCTGGTTTAAGCTACCTGTCTGACATAGCTTGCTAAGGAAACAATAAAACTACATATCTCCTAACAATAAAACCTGATATCAATTGTAATCAATCAAATTTTGCTTCTTCAGGCTAAAAACTTTATTTCAGGTTCTCTAGTTTCTGCACCTGCATCATAGTTGGGTGTCTCACAAGCCTCTGTACAGCATCATGTGCATGTCTTCAGTAAATCTCTTAACATAATGTATGTATGTGTGCACAGTGATATAAGTATTGTATAATTGTCATTATTCTTAATGTTCTTAATGTAGTCTTATAGTTATTTTTTACTGTTATTATATTTAAATCAGCATACTTTAAGTGCAGTACTGCAAATATATCTATGACACAAAATATTGTAGAACTGAAATATCTTTTTATATAAAAAGATTTTGATAATAATAGTTTGTATTTGTGGGTGGGGATGTTTTCATGAAAATATTAGATGAAAAATGCTAAAATCAGTCCTTAAATAGACTGGTTTTGGGGGAGTGGGTTTGGAATGTGATGCAGTCTTGTTCTTTTCATGTTTAATTCTATGCCAGAGAAAGAAGTGATAGAATAATGAAGAACAATGAGGTTTAAATTTAGCATCAGCGTGTGCATATGTGTGGTATGGTCCAGGAACTGCAGAGACATTTTGACGCATTTTTTGGGGTCTCAGTTTAAATATTCTAATGAACTGGCAAAAGAGAAATTAGAGAGATATGCTGCATTTACTCATCTCATCCCTGCCCTCTATCTCTCAGGGGATTTAAAATGAAATGGTACAGTCCTGACTGCAGCTACTCTAGCTATAAATAACCCAAGGTCGTTGGCTCAGCTTGACTACACATGCACACCCCACACTTGAATACTCTCTATGTGTGTAGAGAACAGAAGCACAAAAGACAGGTCAACAGGTCAAACCAGACCTTATATATTTATTTTTATTTTGTATAATTACAGTTATTAAACAAGACTAACAGAAAATACTTTATCTTAACTTTATCCAGCTAAATCAGGGGTGGACAGCTGACAAAAAGTCTCATTTCCAAGGAGTCGACAAACTTCTGGCCCCTGTGAACAGGTATTCCAGCCCAGGACGATTGACCACAATTCAGACCACAATTAATCTGCATTTCTTGGTTTCGCCTCAGAAACGTTTTAATGTCACCCCACAAGTTTTCTATTGGATTAAGGTTTGGAGATTGGGCTGGCAACTTCATAACGTTAATCTTGCTGGTCTGGAACCCAGATGCTGCTTTAAGTATTTAAACTCATCCATGATCCCTGGAATCCGATAAATGGGCCAAACACCAAAGTATGAGAAACATCCCCATATCAAAAAATATATCTAAACTACGTCATATGCTGTCACCATCAGATGCAGAGAAGCTTATTCATGCCTTTATGACATCAAGACTAGATTACTGTAATGCACTATTAGGTGGTTGCCCTGCAGGCCTATTACAAAAACTCCAACTGGTCCAAAATACGGCAGTTCGAGTTCTTACACGTACAAAAAAGTATGAGCATATTAGCCTGGTTCTTTCAACCTTGCACTGGTTACCTATAAAGCATCGCATTAACTTTAAAATCTTGCTTATTACCTATAAAGCCCTGCATGGTTTAGCTCCTCAGTACTTTAGTGAACTTCTCATGTATTACAGTCCATCACATGCACCACGCTCTCAGGCGTCAGGTCAGTTGGTAATACCTAGAATTTCAAAATCAAGTGCACACGGCAGATCTTTTTCATATGTAGCGCCTAAACTTTGGAACAGTCTTCCCTGCACTGTCCGGGAGGCAGACACACTAGTCTAGACTAAAGACGCATCTTTTTAATCTTGCATACACTACACTATCATAATATATATATTCCAAAGATCTAGGCTGCACTAGTTAGATCAACCGGAACCAGGAACACTTCCAATAACAACTGATGCATTTGTTGCATCAAAGAGTGCAGAACAGTACTCTACTCTCAGAAAGTCTTGTCACATTGTCCCAAGGTTACCGGAGCGGGCAGGGCGCAATATATACCCAGACCTGACAAATGCTGTGATGATAAAGCTGGACGAAGGACGTGGTGACTCTACAAAACCTCAGCCACTATTAGATTATTAATGATAATTTTAAATCTAACTTTTTTTATTTTGCCTTGTTGTGCAAGCACTGTCGAGCTTGTGCAGAGGCAGCAGTTTTTGCCAGAGGGGAACTGGAATCCCCTGGTTAGGCCTGGTTTCCCTCTGAGGTTTTTTTTCTCCTCCAATGGAGTTTTGGGTTCCTCGCCACCGTTTGCATACTGTTTTGCACTGTTTGCCTGGCCGGGGGGGCTGCTAGAATTTTATAGTCTTATTTAATTAACACTGCATATAGGAATTTAGTGTGTCTGATATGGGAATTTAGTGTGTCTGATATTTGACCTGTGTTTTGACTTCCATAACCTTTTATGTTTTACTTATATTCAATGTTTTCTTGTACAGCTGCTTTGTAACAATGAATATTGTAAAAAGTGCTATATAAATTAAGCTGACTTGACTATCATGATGCTTGCGCGACCATGCTTCACTGTTTTCACAGTGTACTGTGGATTGAATTCAGTGTTTGTGGGTCATTTTGTTTGTATGCGACCCCTAGACCCAAAAAGAACAATCTTGCTTTCATCAATCCACAAAACATTTCACCATTTTTCTTTAGGCCAGTCAATGTGTTCTTTGTAAAATTGTAACCTCTTCGGCAGGTTATTTTTGAACAATGGGACTATGCAGGGTTTTTCGTTTTTGTCCACGACTTTCTGGTTTTGGTTGCCATATGATATAATTTTTGCTGAATAGCCATCATTTTCTGCACTTCTATACAGGTGCTGGTCATATAATCAAAAAGTTTTTTTATTTAACCAATTCCACTCAAAAATTGAAACTTGTATATTATATTCATTCATCACACACAGACCGATATATTTCAAATGTTTATTTCTATAAATTTTGATGATTATAACGGACTAAGGAAAATCCCAAAATCAGTATCTCAGAAAATTTGAATATTACTTAAGACCAATACAAAGAAAGGATTTTTAGAAATGTATGAACATTAAAAGTATGAGCATGTACAGCACTCAATACTTAGTTGGGGCTCCTTTTGCCTGAAATACTGCAGCAATAACGCATGGCATGGAGTCGATCAGTCTGTGGCACTGCTCAGGTGTTATGAGAGCCCAGGTTGCTCTGATAGTGGCTGTGATGGCTACGGCCACACAGGGTAACATCACCTCAATTCTGAATATTTGATTACAGTTTTATTAGTTTGTTTGTTGCACTGATTATTTAGTCATCTAAAAATGATATTTAAATAACAGACCCAAGACAGTTTCTTTGATTTGGTTTATTTTGCTTTACCCTTATATTGATTTACAGGGAGTGCATTAATCATATGTTTCTTTGAGTTACCTGGATCGTTGGGGGCAGTCACTTCCTGGTTGGGCGAAAGGAGTGGCAAAGGGCTGAGGAGACCTATATCCGGAAGCCAGCTCATTAGGCCATACCATGTCTCACCATGTGCCAGGGGGGATTTTGCCTTTAGTTAATTTTTGTGGCGTTAAATGTTAATTGTTTACCCCTTCTATGTTAGTTGGTTTTGCTTAGCCGTTATATAACCGCCCTTCTGTGTCTTTGTGAAAGGGGGCAGTTTTTTGGTTCAGTTGGTCTTGGGTAACAAGGCAATGTACATAATCCTATTTGCCATCACTGTTGTGTTGCTGGTTTCAGGGCCTAGCTATGGATGCGGGTCCTTTTTGTAATTCCTCAACATCTTGGGCAATAAAATACCCTTTGTTTTAAAGGACAACTTCCTGTGTTCCCTTGCCTCACTGTTCTGGTCCCTTACAATTGGTGGCAGCGGTGGGATCTTTCAGTGACGGACACAGGATTTTTTTTTTTTTTTTTCTCTCTCTTTGCTATTCCCCAACAAGAAGAAATGAATCGTGGTGGAAGAGGTGGAAAAGGTAGACAACAAGGAGCTGGAGGCCAAATTACATCGGACAAGCAGCCTGTAAGTGAAGAAAATGGAGTTTCTGGAGTGGAAAACCCTGAGGTTGAAGGAAGGGAGCCAACCCTGTCTGACCTGGCAGCTATTCTTCGAGCACACATGGGACAGCAGGAGGCCCGAGATGAGAATCAGAAGGAAGCAACAACAAGACAAGAACAGAGGTTTAAAACACTTCAACATCAATTTCAGATGCTGCAGTTAGAGGTACAAGCCCAAACATATCCACTGCAAGGGCCCCCACCAACAGATTCTGATCAAGATCTGGAGGATTTTCCACCCAATAGACCTCATTCACAAACCCGAATGGATCCCACTGCAGTGATTGTTTCAACTACAACAGCAGCAGGTCAGGTCCCTCCACACCATGTGCCCAGATTAGAGAAATTTACTGATGATGACGATATTGAACACTTTCTCATTGCATTTGAGCGTATTGCTGTAGCCTGCAGATGGCAGAAGCTTGACTGGGTGTTTCATTTAATGCCATTGCTAACTGGTAAAGCTAGAAGTGCTTATGTGCATATGGACATTGATGACTCTCTTGATTATGACAGGGTTAAAGGTGAAATTCTCTCTAAGTATGACATTAACCCTGAGAGCTATAGGCAAAGATTCCGTTCCCTGGAGTTGAGCCTTGACGAGAGCCCCAAGGAATTGTATGCAAGACTCAAGGAGCTGTATGGAAAGTGGATCCAGCCAAAAGGTAAAACGACACAAGAAATTGGTGAAATTATCATGCTGGAACAATACTTGAGAATGGTGTCCCCTGAGCTGCAGATTTGGATCAGAGAGCATGACCCAGGTTCTGCCATGGAGGCTGCTAAACTAGCGGATGTGTTTGTGGCGGCGCGGAGTAAAGGACAGCCATGGAGCTCCAACTCATGGAAGTCCCCAAGAGACAGCCGTAAACCCCCTCAGCCGAACCAACCAAAGCCAGAGGTCAGCGGGGGTAAGGTTCCCACTGGGGAGAACCAGTCATTTAGCAGGCCATCGCAACCTTCAGGTAGAAAACCAATTTGCTATCTGTGTGGAATAGAAGGCCATACCAAGCCCATGTGCCCTAAATATACAGCAAAGTGGACTCAGATGTGTGTTGTACCACGCCCTCATGTGGATGTTGTTTCAAAGACTGGCCAAGCTGCAAAGATGGCTGATGTGGAAGTTAATGGAACGCCTCTTAAAGCGGTAATTGATACCGGGAGTGATCAGACACTTGTGCACAGGAAGTTTGTACCAACCAATATTATCAGCTCCAGAGATACCATCCCTATATGTTGTGTGCATGGTGATGAGAAGAGTTACTCAACTGCGGATATGTATATCAAAGTTGACAATCAAACATATCTCTTGAACATTGTGGTCGCTGATAAATTACCTTTTTCTGTTGTGCTGGGACGGGACCTACCAGTACTTTTTGATTTGTGCCAATTAGACAAACCCAGAAGATGCTGTGCAGCTGTCACCAGGGGGCAGGCTAAGTCGTCTAACGAGCACCTGGAGATCCTCAGTACCTTGCCATTCTACAATGACGGTGTAACATCCGTGAAGTCATGTAAAACTCGTAGACAGAGAAGACAGGAGAAGTTCCTTCACACAGTTGTGAAGTCACAAACTAACACCCAGCCAGAGTTGCCTTTAGGATTTCAAATGCCAGCCAGTATCATAAACATGCAGAAATCTGATCCATCTTTAGCATCTCTTTTTCAGAAAATCAAGGAGAAGGAGACAGGAGATGAGCTGGACATGAGCAAAGAGGAGTACATCTTGCAAAAGGGCATTCTCTACCGTCAACAGGAGTCCGTATTGCAGCTAGTGGTCCCCCATGCAGCCAGAGAGGCTATACTGGCGTTGGGGCATTCTGTTCCCTGGGCTGGCCACCTAGGTAAGCACAAAACCACAGCCCGCATTAAACACCACTTTCATTGGCCTGGACTGGGTAGAGATGTTGCTGAATTCTGCAAAAGTTGTCCTCAGTGCCAAATGACATCTGCTAGCCTTCCCTCCAGAGCCCCACTCCTACCCCTCCCCATCATTGCCATTCCATTTGAACGCCTTGGGATGGACATTGTTGGTCCCGTTGAGAAGAGTAGAGCTGGGAACCGTTACATGCTGGTTATAACAGACTATGCAACCAAGTACCCAGAGGTGTTCCCATTGAAGACTATAAAAGCTAAATCTGTTGCTTTTTGTCTAGTACAGTTTTTTTCAAGGGTGGGTTTCCCTCGTGAAATATTGACCGATCAAGGAACTAATTTTATGTCAACTTTGTTGAAGCAGGTCTATCAATTACTGGGCATCAGGAGCCTGAGGACCACCCCTTACCACCCCCAAACGGATGGGCTGACAGAACGCTTCAACAAAACACTGAAGCAGATGCTGCGGAAGTTTGTGAACAGCAGTGGTACTGACTGGGACCTCTGGCTGCCATATCTTTTATTTGCATACAGGGAAGTACCCCAAGCCTCCACTGGGTTTTCTCCCTTTGAACTTCTCTATGGACATGATGTCAGAGGCCCTCTTTCTCTGCTGAGAGAAAGTTGGGAGGGAGACCAAGGGAGAGGGGATGCTGTTAATGTGGTATCCTATGTTGTGCAGATGAGAGACCGATTGGAGAAAATGAGCGAGCTGGCCCAGTCACATATGGCAGAGGCCCAGAAACGGCAGAAGTCCTGGTATGATCAGTCAGCGCGCCAGAGATCCTTCAGCCCTGGACAGAAGGTGTTAGTGCTTCTCCCTAGTGATGATAACAAGCTTTTGGCAAAGTGGCAAGGACCATATGAGGTCCAGAAGAAGCTCGGGCCTACCACCTATCGAATATTGACCACAGGTCAGTCACGTTCCAGTAAAGTACTGCATGTGAACCTCCTGAAGGAATGGGTGCAACGACCCGAAAAGAAAACAGAGGTGATGCTCGTCAGAAGCATTCTGGAAGAGGAGGAAGCGGAGGAGCAATACTTACCTTCTGAAGGTGGTCCAGCGGATTTTGATCTCCGTCATCTCTCTGAAGACAGACAGCAGCAGGTGAGAGCCATCTGTAATCTTGAAGTGTTCCAGGGGAATCCTGGGAGGACTGACCTTGTCAAACATGATATTGTCCTTAAAGAAGGTGCTTCTGTGAGACGACTCAGTTACAGGATCCCTGAGCGCCTGCTGACCGCACTGAAGGAGGAGGTGGATCTCATGCTGTCCCAGGGTATCATAGAGGCATCAAAGAGTGAATGGTGCAACCCGGTAGTCCTGGTACCGAAGAAGGATGGTAGCATAAGATTCTGTATTGATTTCAGGTACTTGAACTCAGTTTCTCAGTTTGACTCCTATCCAACACCCAGGATTGATGACCTGCTTGAACGGCTGGGAAAGGCAAAATTCCTGACTACATTAGATCTTAGCAAAGGGTACTGGCAGGTACCCCTGACCGAGCGATCGAGAGAGCTGACTGCTTTCCGGACTCCATGGGGCCTATTCCACTTCACAGTGCTTCCATTTGGTCTTCATGGAGCGCCAGCAAATTTCCAGAGGCTGATGGATCAGGTACTTCGTGATTCCTCTACATTTGCGGCAGCCTATCTTGATGATATAGTTCTGTACAGCGACAGCTGGGAGCAACATCTGGAACATCTGCGTACCGTCTTGGGCTGTCTTCACGCGGCTGGGCTGACCGTAAATCCCTTGAAGTGTGCCTTTGCTGCATCTGAGACAGAGTATCTGGGCCACATCATTGGGAATGGCATGATACGGCCACAGGTTAGTAAGATCCAAGCCGTTGAGTCATGCCCTTTACCCCAAACAAGGAAGCAACTCAGATCTTTTTTGGGCATGGCAGGCTTCTATCGTCGTTTCATCCCGCAGTTCTCTACCAGGGCGGCTCTGCTCTCAGACTTGACTGGATCCCGGAGTCCCAATCAGATCCAGTGGACCGAGGAGGCTGTGGCAGCTTTCCATGATATCCGGCAATCAATGAGTACGCAACCAGTACTGTATGGTCCAAACTTTAACGACCATTTCTTTGTGCAGACTGACGCTTCCGACAGGGGTCTGGGTGCTGTGCTTCTTCAGGGGCCACCTGAGGACCGCCATCCTGTTGCTTACATCAGCAGAAAACTGTTCCCCAGGGAGGTCCGTTATTCGACCGTGGAAAAAGAGGGACTGGCTATCAAGTGGGCATTGGACTCCTTTCGCTACTACCTCCTGGGTAGAGAGTTCACACTGGAGACTGACCATAAGGCACTACAGTGGATGGAGAGAATGAAGGACACCAATGGAAGGATCACCCGGTGGTACTTGGCCCTGCAACCATTTCGCTTTAGTATTCAATACATCCCAGGCAAAGAGAACCAGACAGCTGACTACCTCTCTCGCTGGACTAGCGAGAGTCCTGAAGGGGGGGAGTGTGTGATGGCTACGGCCACACAGGGTAACATCACCTCAATTCTGAATATTTGATTACAGTTTTATTAGTTTGTTTGTTGCACTGATTATTTAGTCATCTAAAACTGATATTTAAATAACAGACCCAAGACAGTTTCTTTGATTTGGTTTATTTTGCTTTACCCTTATATTGATTTACAGGGAGTGCATTAATCATATGTTTCTTTGAGTTACCTGGATCGTTGGGGGCGGTCACTTCCTGGTTGGGCGAAAGGAGTGGCAAAGGGCTGAGGAGACCTATATCCGGAAGCCAGCTCATTAGGCCATACCATGTCTCACCATGTGCCAGGGGGGATTTTGCCTTTAGTTAATTTTTGTGGCGTTAAATGTTAATTGTTTACCCCTTCTATGTTAGTTGGTTTTGCTTAGCCGTTATATAACCGCCCTTCTGTGTCTTTGTGAAAGGGGGCAGTTTTTTGGTTCAGTTGGTCTTGGGTAACAAGGCAATGTACATAATCCTATTTGCCATCACTGTTGTGTTGCTGGTTTCAGGGCCTAGCTATGGATGCGGGTCCTTTTTGTAATTCCTCAACATCTTGGGCAATAAAATACCCTTTGTTTTAAAGGACAACTTCCTGTGTTCCCTTGCCTCACTGTTCTGGTCCCTTACAGTGGCCTTCAGCTCTTCTTCATTGTTGGGTCTGGCATATCGCATTTTCCTCTTCACAATGCCCCATAGATTTTCTATGGTGTTAAGGTCAGGCGAAATTGCTGGCCAATTAAGAACAGGGATACCATGGTCCTTAAACCAGGTACTGGTTGCTTTGGCACTGTGTGCAGGTGCCAATTCCTGTTGGAAAATGAAATCTACATCTCCATAAAGTTGGTCAGCAGCAGGAAGCATGAAGTGCTCGAAAACTTCCTGGTATACGGCTGCGTTGGACCTCAGAAAACACAGCAGATGACATGGCACCCCAAACCATCACTGAAAGTGGAAACTTTACACTGGACCTCAAGCAACGTGGATTGTGAGCCTCTCCTCTCTCCCTCCAGACTCTGGGACCCTGATTTCCAAAGGAAATGCAAAATTTACTTTCATCAGAGAACAGCAGTCCAGTCCTTTTTAGCCCAGGCGAGACGCTTCTGACGCTGTCTGTTGTTCAAGAGTGGCTTGACACAAGGAATGCGACAGCTGAAACCCATATCTTGCATATGTTTGTGCGTAGTGGTTCTTGAAGCACCGACTCCAGCTGCAGTCCACTCTTTGTGAATCTCCCCCACATTTTAGAATGGGTTTTGTTTCACAATCCTCTCCTGGGTGCGGTTATCCCTGTTGTTTGTACACTTTTTTTCTACCACATCTTTTCCTTCCCTTCGCCTCTCTATTAATGTGCTTGGACACAGAGCTGTGAACAGCCAGCCTCTTTTGCAATGACCTTTTGTTTCTTGCCCTCCTTGTGCAAGGTGTCAATGGTCATCTTTTGGACAACTGTCAAGTCAGCAGTCTTCCCCATGATTGTGTAGCCTACAGAACTAGACTGAGAGACCATTTAAAGGCTTTGTAGATGTTTTAGCTTTGTCAGATAATTAGCTGATTAGAGTGTGGCACCAGGTATCTTCAATATTTAACCTTTTCGCAATATAAAAATTTTCTGAGATACTGAATTTGGGATTTTCCTTAGTTGTCAGTTATAGTCATCACAATTAAAAGAAATAAACATTTGAAATATATCAATCTGTGTGTAATGAATGAATATACAGTCATGACCATTGTTGGCACCCCTGAATATTTCTCACAGAAAACTATTGCATTAACACATGTTTTGCTATACACATGTTTATTCCCTTTGTGTGTATTGGAACAAAACGAAAACAAGGAGTGAAAAAAGCTTATTTTACATAATGTCACAAAAAACTCCAAAAATGACTTGGACAAAATTATTGGCACCCTTAACTTAATATTTGGTTGCACACCCTTTGGAAAAAATAACTGAAATCAATCGCTTCCTGTAACAATCAGTAAACTTCTTACACCTCTCACCCGGAATTTTGGACCACTCTTCCTTTGCAAACTGCTCCAGGTCTCTCATATTGGAAGGGCTCCTTTTCCCAACAGCAATTTTAAGATCTCTCCACAGGTGTTCAATGGGATTTAGATCTGGACTCGTTGCTGGCCACTTCAGAACTCTCCAGCGCTTTGTTGCCATCCATTTCTGGGTGCTTTTTGAAGTATGTTTGGGGTCATTGTCCTGCTGGAAGACCCACGATCTCGGACGCAAACCCAGCTTTCTGACACTGGGCCCTACATTGCGACCCAAAATCCTTTGTGTGCAAGGCATAATGAAATCTGAGGATTACCAGTCAAGGCACCCAGTGCCAGAGGCAGCAAAACAACCCCAAAACATATTTGAACCTCCACCATATTTGACTGTAGGTCAAATCTGTTCTTTGTAGGCCTCATTCCGTTTTCGGTAAACAGTAGAATGATGTGCTTTACCAAAAAGCTCTAATTTGGTCTCATCTGTCCACAAGACGTTTTCCCAGAAGGATTTTGGCTTACTCAAGTACATTTTGGCAAACTGTAGTCTTGCTTTTTCATGTCTCCGTGTCAGCAGTGGGTCCTCCTGTGTCTCCTGCCGTAGCGTTTCATTTAATTTAAATGTCGACGGATAGTTCGCGCTGACACTGATGCACCCTGAGCCTGCAGGACAGCTTGAATTTCTTTGGAACTTGTTTGGGGCTGCTTATCCACCATCCGGACTATCCTGCATTGCAACCTTTTATCATTTTTTCTCTTCCGTCCTCGTCCAGCGAGATTAGCTACAGTGCCATGGGTTGCAAACGTCTTGATAATGTTGCGCACAGTGGACAAATGAACATCTAGATCACTGGAAATGGACTTGTAACCTTGAGATTGTTGATATTTTTCCACAATTTTGGATTCCTAAATCCTCAGACAGTTCTCTTCTCCTCTTTCTGTTGTCCATGTTTAGTGTGGCACACACAGACACACAATGCAAAGAATAAGTCAACTCGAATTTTTATCTGCTTTCAGGTGTGATTTTTATATTGCCCACACCTGTTACTTGCCCCAGGTGAGTTTAAAGGAGCATCACATGCATGAAACAATCTTATTTATCCACAATTTTGAAAGGGTGCCAACTATTTTGTCCAGGTCATTTTTGGAGTTTTGTGGTACATTGTCAAATTTGCTTTTTTCCCTCCTTTTTTGGGTTTTGTTCCAATACACACAAAGGGTCAAAACATGTGTATTTCTGTAAAGCCACGCCGGCAGAGGGAGCCCTCACCGGAGTATTGACTATATACCGCTCCCTCTGCTTCTACTTTCATTTCCTGTTCTGAACAGTATTTAGGAAGAGATCTTGTGTCTGCACGTTGCGAAGTATTGCCAGTTTCATCTGCCTTACCAAGCGTATCTATTGTTTTCTGTCTGATTATTCTGTGTATGATTCTGCCTGTTTTTCTGATCACGCCTGTTGGATAACCCTTCTGCTTTGGTAGCCTGTTTTGGATTGATGATTGTGTTTGGACCTCTTGCCTGTTTGCACACTTCTGCCTTTTGGATTACCCTCGTGTATGTCGCCTGATTGGACTGCTACTGTGACCTTGACCCATTGCCTGGCTTAACGATTCTGTCTCTAAACCCTAATACTAATAAACATCCGCAAATGGATTCTAACGCCGCCTCAGCCTCGTCATTACAAAAGCAAAACATGTGTTAATGCAATAGTTTTCTGTGAGAAATCCTTGATTTTCTGGAAAAATTTCAGGGGTGCCAACAATTTTGGACATGACTGTAATATACAAGTTTCACTTTTTGAATGGAATTAGTTAAAAATAAATCAACTTTTTGATGATATTCTAATTATATGACCAGCACCTGCATGTTTTTCCCGCTCTAATAATTTTTTTAATCAAAGTACGCTGTTCTTCTGAACAATGTCTGGAACGACCCATTTACTTACAGAGAGTAATGCACAGTAAAACATTAGCTGCCTTCATCCTTAAATAAGGGCCACTTGTTTGACACCAGTTTTTTCACAGAATGATTTACCTCTCTTATTGAACTCTACACAGCTATTGTTTTGAACACGCCCTTTTCAATTAATGATTCAATTACACAGAATTAGTAGGATGCATGTCATGACTGTTGGGTCTGTTGGTTTTCTATGACTCTACTACACCTACTGGTAAATTATTAGCAAATATAATTTCTACCAAAAACAGTGTCTGATCTGGTTAGTGATGACTGCTACTATTTTGAACATAACTGTATATACCCAGCCTTTAATGGACGTTTAAACTATAACGATAAACAATAACTAAGTTATAACTTAAAAACATTGTAAATGAAGGAGAATAGCGGAGTTCACTTCAAAACTAACATTATAACAATACAGATAAAGATACTGTTGAAATAAATAATGTACAAATTACAGAAATTCGGGAAGTGGTGTTTTAAGGCGCAATATAATACTTTTGGATATATTATTTACAAATTATATGTATGAGCAAGCTGGTAATATATGCTTTGCGTCCCTTTGATGTGATGAGTCCTTCAGCCTTCAGATAGCAGCATTTGCAGTGACCTTTTAAAGCAAAGACATTTTCAGCAATTAATTTGTAAAGCAACAGCTGTACTGTTTTTGTTGTATTTAACACAAATAAAGATTAAGACACTGATGGACTGTTATTTTTTCTGTAACTGTTACGTCCCTTAATTATTCGGCATCTAGAGGTCATGGAAGGTAACAGATAAAATAAAAATATAAATAATCGAATATAAAGTTGTTTAAAGTAATACACTTTTACTCTATTGAGAAGGTATATGGTGATACATTAAGAAACAGGCAGAGAGCAAACCAAAGAAAAGAAATAAACAAAACAAACGTTTGTAGACAAACACTAAACTCAAGTAAAGAAAACAGGGAAACATAATCTTCAGCGAAAACGCCACTAACTACATTATCTAATAAACATAAATACATAGGTTAGCACCCACTCATAAACTAGTGTATTAAATAGTTAAATTTTACTCTGCGTGTTGTGAATTTAATCACGTGATGTACTAACCTGGTCCCACCGTTATGCCTCGAAAAAGACTTAATAAAACAGCGTTATGAACAGTTCAACAGAGCAAACTTTAACACACAAAACTAAGCAAAACAAGCAAGAGCAAATAAACAAAAGAGAGCAAAACAAAGGAGAAAACGCAAAAAAAAAACGCTCTCCTCGCTGGCTTTATATCCGCGTCTTTATACGCGCCCACTAATCACTGGTTCTCAGGCTGTCAGGTGAACTCGATGAGTGACAGTTACGCCAACAATTTTGTTAGTACCCCGCCACAAAAAAGAAGAACGGACAATTTTCTTTGAAATAACTCGAAACTGTGGAAGTGGAGTCTTCCTGGGTCTTCTTACATGTTCAAAAAGCAATGGATGGTGCGATCAGAAACTGACGTACCTTCACCTTAGAGTTCAGCTTGTATCTGTTTGGCAGTTATCCTTGGTTTTTTTTCTACCATTCACACTATCCATGGTCACAGGAACATCCAGCTGCTTGGAGATGGTCTTGTAGGCTTCACCTTTACCATGTCCATGCTTGTTTATTATTTTCCTTCTGAGCTCCCCAGACAACTCTGTACTTTTCTTTCTCTGGTCCATGTTCAGTGTGGGGCACACAATGATACCATACTGCACAGTGACTACTTTTCTCTGTTTAAATGGGCTGAATAACTGATTACAAGATTGGATATAAGTGTGATACTATTTATTAAAGAAACTAAATAGATTGAAATATCACTAATGGTCCAGGCCATTTTAGAATATCTTTGTAGAATAAGCAAAAATGAATCTCTTTCCACAGGTTCTTTGCTTTATTCTATGACATACCAAAGACATGCAAGTATGCATGATACAATAGCTTTTAATTTCTTCACTCTGAAGGAGGAATGAATTATTATTTCAATGAGCTGTAAGGGTACCAACAAATTTGAGCATGTCTGTAGGTAGGCTATAATTTTTGTTAGGTATCTGAAATCCTAAATGTATCCCTCACATGCATATTGCAGACCTTTCTGTCTGAAATCAGCATGTCATGTTTTCCAGAAATTCTTCACTATTTCCCCAGGGAGTGCAGCACATGGCAGACCGAAAGCTGTCGGACATAGCAACAGAAACGAATGGGAGCAGGGTTTTGCGAAGGGTCAATTGCACAAACTGAAGAGTAATGAGCGAAGATACAAAGGTGTATTCCTTGTGCACGTTTTTACAAACTGCCATTTAAGATGTGTAGTGTAACATCTGCTTGCATTTCAAATAGATTTTAGTTTTTGTGAATGTGATTTTAAGTATTTAGGTATGTACAACAGGTTTATTTGCAGTGTTGTGTCGTCTTATGGTGAATAGTCAGATGAGTTACTTTTATGGGTCTGGCCACATTTATCATGAAACAACTTTATCACTATTTTAAAGTCTTTCATGGGTTTTGTGCAATGACATATTTTTCATCTACATTATATTGTAGTATACAGGAAATATCTCCCATGCAAGAAACCAGAAAAGATTCTCTGTATGCCTCATGTTGATCACTTTTATTATATATATTTATAATATGTACAAAGAAAAACAAGATCAAACCCAGCTAGCAGGATGAGCAAGCACAAATTGAGATAAATAATGCATTTAATAAGACAGGGAAACTCCTAAAGTGGTGATCGACATTTTACCATCGCCTTGTCTAAATTCATAAATGAGATGTGCAAAAAGTGAAAATGAAGGACAAAGCATAAGAATAATACATAACATTCATTAGCGACCCATCCCATTTGTAGTCACCCCACCCTGTACCCTAATCCTTCTGATAACCGACAGATTATTAAAGAAAATTATGAATTCATAATTCAAAAAACAGTAGAAAAGCTAACCAAAAAGATGACCATTTCGATCTGCCCCGTCCCCAACAAAGCACTGTTTTTTACTGTGTACATGGGATTTCAATTAGACTTTTATATACTCTTTAATTTCACATAGATGTAACGAGAGATCCATGTTGGATCAATTTAAAAACAAACAAATTTTCCCAAACACAGCTGCCTCTTGCCCAGGTTCTCATTTCCAGCTATTGCACGCACAGCATTAACCCTGCTACTGCTCCCTCCAACCCAATGCTACCAATTAGGTTAAAAATAGTATCCTTACAAGCAAATTCACTGCAGAATATTAGTCAAACGTTAGATCAAAATGTGTGATGAAGTTAGCACTTGCAGGTGTTAGTGGTATAAAAACTCGATTACACTGGCTCAATGAGAGCAAGTGACCAAACATCACAATAAGACAGACGTTGGTGAAACTATCCTAATTAAGACAGAGTGACACACTAATACTAGTTAAGTTTACAAATTCTATTGACTTTTTCTATATCGGTCTCATACATAATAAAACAGCTAAGTCAAAAACATCTCTTGGCAAAACTTTGACACATAAATCTACAGCGGGAACTTCCTGAATGCATGAAATTCCAAACTTGAAGGGGCTTTCAGGTGCCCAACAGGTTTCGTATGACCCTCTCGGGGCAGCATCTGAATGAACTTCTGCACCCCTTATTTTAAGGTTATTGAAAAAGGACCCATGGCAGGTGGTGTATATATAGAGAGGGTGATTCATAGTAAGGGCTCAAGGCTTACATCTATATGGACATTAAATTAAGGAATATGGGAGGTCATATCCGATCTTCTTCTTCTTCAAGACCAGTCAATCCCAGTATTCTTTCTAGATGTAAAAAAACAATTCCACACAAACACATAGCACACCAAACCAGCTCCACAATGACACAATAACTGGTTGCGAAATAAAGGCCCTCCACAAATACAGTATTCTAATATTTCTGCCTTACATGTTAATAGATACAAATATATTGTAAGCACACATGCTTTTAACGCATGATTTGTGGCAGCAGCAAAGACTTTGACGACAGATCTGAAACATAACAGGATGGCATAATTACCATAATGGAGGTTTCAAACCAAAGCCAGTTGACCATAAGAGTTGTAGGTGGCTGAACACACTGGACAGAAGTCATTGAGGTAACAGAGGGAACAGTAGCTTTTATTGACCAAACCCCTCAACCTCAAAAGTCCAGACTCTGTACAAAGTCTGGAAAAACCAGCCTGATATGACCCCCTTCCTGATCTGACAAGTCATTTGACAGCAGTAAGCCCTTGTATGAGCCTTCATTAGAAAAACAAGCTACATAAAAAAATCTGTAGACAATAATATACTACTAGGATGAGAACAAGTGTAGAATATTGCCAACTCTGTATGCTCTTTTGACTACCTGTAAAATAAGTCAGCCTCAAAGCCCATGTCCTCACCCACGAAAAAGTATATTACTTTAGTGTATGTATGACCATTTGTGTGTGTGTTAAACAGAAACACAAGAAAGATCAGTAATTTCAATTTAAATGCCACCTCTTCAAAGGATATTTTAAGAGCATCCCCCTAGACCAGCCGCCAATGGCGCTTTTCCACTGCATAGTACTGCACGGTACAGCTCACTTTTGGGGGGTTTTCCACTGGGTACAGTAAGTACCTAGTACCTGATACTTTTTAGTACCACCTCGGTTGAGGTTCCAAGCATACTGTAATGTTACCAAAATGTGACATGTTTACACACAGATCACTGATTGGGCATAGAGAATCATTACCAGCTTCATTGGATTTGCAACACAAGAATACGCAATTTAATAAATAATATTGGTGAAAATGCTAAATGCTACATTAGCATACCCTTGTGCGCCGTCGAGCAAACCAAATAATGGTTGTCTGCTCTTTGCTGTAAGATTTACCAAAATCTCTGGTATTTTAGCAGTATTTTGTTTTGCTGCCATCCGCCATCGATATGCTCCAAAACTCCTGTGTTGTGCGTGTGTTTATCGCGTTCACAATGATGCAACGGAAGTAGAGGCGGTGCAACCATGACGATATGTTTATGTTCTCCACCCACTTTTAAGTGGTACTAAACTGCTGTGGAAAAGCAAACTGAGACGAAGTGAAATGACTTGTACGAGTCATACTAAACCTGACAGTGCCATGCAGTGGAAAACCGGCACAAGAAGATAGGGGTGGGGGTTTGGTGTGGTGTGGGGGGTTGATGAGCAGGAAAACGATATGGCTAAGTGAGAAAAGGAGATTAAACGAATAAAAAAAACGGTCAGTGATGTCATAAAGGCAGTGGTTCATCCTGTGAGAATGCTTTTTGGTGCATTTGATAATATGCGTGGGGTAAGGGGTGGTAGTGAGTGTGCGAGTTTAGGCTCTTCAACAGCAGCCGCCACCAGACTGCCGCACAGGAGTGCTTTCAATCTTCAGGTTGGGTTTGTCACCACCGGTTGTTGCTCCAGGACCCATGCGTTTCTTGATCTCGGCAGCCATGGTCATGAAAGCTTGTTCTACATTTGTGGCATTCTTAGCACTTGTCTCAAGAAATGGTATAGCTAAAGAATCAGCAAATTCCTGTGGAGCAAGAGAGAACAACGCATAATAAAACATGCTGGACCATTTCCAAGGTTTCTACATTTTCTAAAGAAAATGGTTTGTTTATTTGGCACAATAGCACTATAGTTTGTTTAAAGGAGTAGTTCACCTCAAAATTATCCTTTAATTTTACTTTCTTTGTTCTGCAAAACACAAAAGAAGATATTTTGAAGAATGTCGGTAACCCACAACAATTGGTCCCCATTCAATTCTATTGTATAGACACAAAACCAGTATAAGTCAGTGGGGACCAATTCTTCAAAATATCATAAACTTCTTTTGTGTTATGCAATTCAAATTAAGGTTTGAAATTAATTTGAAGAGGGTGAGTAAATGATGACAGCATGTTCCTTTTGGGGTGAAATACACCAGTGTACGGTTATAAAGTAAAACACAGTATGGAAAAATTCGGACTTTAGGCGGGCAACTACGAGCTGCAT
Organism: Barbatula barbatula; assembly: GCF_947034865.1. NCBI lineage: Eukaryota > Metazoa > Chordata > Actinopteri > Cypriniformes > Nemacheilidae > Barbatula > Barbatula barbatula. Next base: position 27,833,394 of record NC_136766.1, read on the forward strand.
ACCTAGTTAAGCCAATATAACTTGTAATAATGGCAAAAAAGGCTTTCATTCTCTCCCGTTGATTCTATAGTCCATGCCTATGTTATTAACCCCAATCCTTGTATACAATTCATGACATAAAAGTGTAGTGTACATTTCTCAGATTGAGAACTTGTAACGCAAATTTGAAACAAAGAAATAAAATAAACTTTTCTATTAACAGTATGAGTAGGCAATATTGTTGATTAGCTGAAAAAAAGATACAGGCTTATACATTCTTAGAGAAACACAGGGAATAAAACATAATTATACAAATCAATATGTCTATTGAGTGCCATTGCTCCTAACATTCACATCGCTTAATCTAAATATTGTTATAACATTTCATTGATCCTTTTTGGGGCTTTATATCATTTATCATGTGTGAATCTGCATGTACAGCCGCGATCAGGAAATAAACATGGGCGCACATGCTAGTCAGAAATCCAACATGGCCATATGCAACAAGTAAATATGATATACTAAATAAAAATATATCAACGGATCAAAAGGCTAAAACAAAAGTCTTTTAAAATTTGTTTCAGTAATTCATAACTGTTAAGAAAACTGGTACAACTGTCTTCGTGGAAAAATTGTTCCTTCATCAGTCCTTCACATATTTAAATGTTACTCCAAAACGTCACCTTTCTTATTTTATTAATACCTTGGCTGTTGTGTAGTCCACTACTTTTTTGGTAGTGAGGTCACATTTGTTTCCCACCAGGAGTTTGTTGACGTTCTCACTTGCATAGCGGTCTATTTCCTGCAACCACTGTTTCACATTGTTATATGACTCCTTCAAGAAGAGCAGAAAAGAGAAAAAAGAATGAGTAAATAAGAGACAAATTTATGAGATTACAAGAACAATTATTGTGTATTATGTGCCTAGTTAGCAACATTTAGCCTTGCATTAAATATACTTGAACACATGTGAAGGTCCAAATATGATAGTCCGTTGATCATGGGCAGCTAAATTTATATAGGAATTCAAATGTATTACTAATACTTAACAGTATTGTTGCCCGGGGGGGGGGGGGGTATTTATGTTACTGAGGAGGGTATGTGATGGCAGAAAGTTGTAAAAAACATAAAAAACTTGCATTAGAAGTGTTGTGATTGTAAAAAGAGTTTCATAAATTTTTACTTTATTAATTGTATTTTAACTAACATGAAAGATCGGGTATCATACTATGTCAAGCATTTTAATTTCTTAACACTGTTTAACTTGCTGGCTTCTCATGCAGAACATGGTCAACTTTTTAAAATACGAGTTGGACGTATGACGTAGCATTTCTGTACTTGATACACTCCCCCAGAACTTCAGCTTGTTTCGGAAAGTTTTGTATTATTCTGGATCCCTGTGTCGTCACATTATGTTAAAGATCGCGTATCGATTGCGCTGCGTCAAGATCGCGAAAGTGAAGTTTAGGTGTGTCTGTTTGTTCTCGCCACTTCAGCTTTGGGTGTTATATAAATGGTGGATATAACACTGGATTGGAGATCGTTTGAAACTGATAGATGGCTTGGTCCCAGTGCTAAAAGATACCTGACATGAACTGCACGCAATAAGTCAAACTAAGTCATAGGTCTGTGTTTTGCAATCGGCGTGTATGTGCATAATGTACAAAACACGAAGGGATTAATGTGATGATGTGTTGCTTGCTTGTACTGTAGTTCCATCCCACTAGTCCCACCTCTAGCGGCTCATTTACATCACATTTACATTTAGCAGACGCTTTTATCCAAAGAGACTTACATAGCATTATCCTATACATTTTACATATGTATCTGCAATCCCCGACAACGAACCCACAACCTCGCCATGTTGACGCAATACTCTTACCACTGAGCTACAGGCTCATGTTTTGCCAGAAATAATTGCACAGCTGTATCTCTAATAAATCTGATCAAACTAAATACTCTTCCAAAATGCGACGTATGCAATAGTACTGTATAGGCACTCAAGATTAATATGAGATTGGCAGAAACTGGCTGTGATAAGCGATCTTTAAATACTATAAAAAGATAATGTTCATTATTAGTTAATGTCAGCATATGCATTTTAACTGTTTCGCCTGTGCTACAACATTTTAAACCTCTGTAGCACCGGTGCTATGTGCAAAAAAAGATAACGTACAGCCCTGACGCATCATTAATATGCTAATAAGCATGTGACCTTACCCAGTGCCACAGTCTCACAAAATTCAGTGGGAAAGACTGCTGAATAATGCTTATGTATTTAATAGATTTTGTGACAGGCAAACATGTAGCTTTCCAGCTGTGTGAAAAGTTGATAACGCTTTACAATAAGGTTCCATTTCTTACCATCAGTTAGTTTAAAAAACTAATAATGGGCAATACTTCTTCAGCATTTATTCATCTTAGTTTATGTCTATTTCAATTGTCTATTTAACAAATATTATACACTTTATTTAACATAGTCTTTGCAAACATATGACAATAAACTAACATGAATAAACAAACAATTGAATTTTAACAATTGTATTTTAACTAATATTAAAGATCGGGTATCATGCTATGTAATGCATTCTTACTTCTTTACACTGTTAAACGTGCTGGCTTCTCATGCTTAACATGGCCAACTTGTTATTAATTTAATCAAACTAAATATTCTTCGAAGATACGATGTATGCAACTACTGTACAGGCGCTTAAGATTAATATGAGATAATATATGAATAAATACTATAAAAAGATAATGTTCATTGTTAGTTCATGTCAGCTAATGAATTACATACAGTTGTAACCATATTTTAAGGTCTTTGCTAGTAGATTATTTTATGTTTAAACACACATAGAACTGACTGTGGGGTGAAGTGTTTCTTTTTTAATTGGGGGAGGACAAGCTCAAAAGCAGGTCTAGAGCACACATTTTCAGAGTTTTCAGAGTTTATCAAACTTAAAGACCCCCTGTGGTGAAACAATTGATTAGATTAAATGTATATTAATTTTTTTTATTAAAATTGTAATATTGTTTATACATTTATTTGGTGTTTTTAATGGAGCTTTGGGTCATGACCGAAAGGACAAGATCCCGGATACAGGCGGCTGAAATGAGCTTCCTCGCAGGGTGGCTGGGCGATCCCTTAGAGATAGGGTGAGAAGCTCGGTCACCCAGGAGGAGCTCGGAGTAGAGCTGCTGTTCCTCCACATCGAGAGGGGTCAGCTGAGGTGGCTTGGGCATCTGTTACGGATGCCTACTGGACGCCTTCCCCGGAAGGTGTTCCGGGCCCGTCCGACCGGGAGGAGACCCCGGGGAAGACCTAGGACACGCTGGTGGGACTATGTCTCCCGGCTGGCCTGGGAACGCCTCGGTGTCCCCCCGGAAGAGCTCGAGGAAGTGTCTAGGGTGAGGGATGTCTGGGCATCTCTGCTTAGACTGCTGCCCCCGCGACCCGGCCCCGGATAAGCGGAAGAAAATGGATGGATGTATGGTGTTTTTAATGTGCTTCAAGACAAACCATGTGATCATTTATCAGTTAAATCATGAGTAGATAGTTGTTGAAAATTTTCTCCATAAAACTGAAGTTTATTAGAGACAGTTTAAAAGATGCAGTTTGAAACTGCCCTGGTTAATGATGTCATAAACCCCTGTAACCAATGACATCAATTGACCCTGTGGATCAGCAATTCGAGCCATAGATATGAAGGGATCAGTGATGTGAATATTGCCGTTAGTTTTTTCAGTAACAAGTAATCAAACAAATACTGTTTACTATCCACACTGAAACGTGCTCAAAACGCATACATCCAGGCTGCGCATTAGTAAAACGTATGACGCTTCAGCCTGTTTAATTTCCTTCCGGTGTTTGTTTACTTTCTGCCTTATTATGCCACGGCAATGTGAAGCAAAGGCTCAGAGACTTCAATGGATGAAATTAGGTAGGGATGCTGCTGCGCAGCATTAAAGTTTCAAAAGTGAAAGTGAAACTATCCTTGCGCTCTACTGTCAAACAATAACTGCTATTAATTAAATATTCTGCAAAATAAAATGCAAACAAATGTATGCACAAACTAACACTACCGCTTTTAAATTGGAAAGCAGTTGAAACATTGAGAGTTTACTTTTGTAAGAAAATACCCAAAATAAGTATTACAGTATAGTATCTCTAGTAGTGAAGTTGAGTCAGTTATATCGTTTTAATCTTATTTAAGTTTTTGTATTTTGTTGTCATTTATGTGTACGGTAATACCTCGGTGTAAAGTCCAGAGTACGGTATTTATTGCAATATTTAAAATGACAAATGATGACTTGCTAACGTGCCATAAGAATTCTCTTTTCTTTATCCTCTAATCATTAATGTTGCTAAAAGGTATGAGTTATAGTATGAGATTGGCCAAATTACCTAAAAATGCCTTTTATAAAATAAAATAATTGCACCAGATGGACCTTCTGTTACATCTATTATTTTTTCTAACATTATGTTAGGCCCGGAGGACCTATCGTTCCATACAGTCATGTGACCACGATAAATATTGAGACAATTTTGCTATTACGATTACACAATATCGATAATATTGTTAAATCCCTATGAATTACATTTTAATAGGATAATATACATGTAATATTTCTTAAAATGTGGAAAACGACCTGTATCGGTAATGAGAAGGGGAAAAGTCGTGTACACAGCATGACAAGAGAATATACGTTTTTTAGTTTTACAAAAATATAAAGTTATTTGTTAACTTAGTAGATGTGTTTCTTCACATAAAATCAAACTTAACATAAATTGAGAAGCACCTGAAACATTTTAACACCACCAACTTCCTCAGACATTTGAAGGTTAGTCACGTAAAGGAGTATGAGTAGTTTTCAAAGTTAGCTAACGCTAAGAGAAAGCAGGACAGTTTTGATTTATGGATAAATATTAGCTTTCAGTGAGTGGAAAAATGTCTCTCTCTGCTTTTCTCTGTACAGTGAGCGGCAGAAGTAGCATATATTTGACCAAACCACAACTTGTGTGTACAAAACACTTTTCACAGGCACCTGTCATTGTTACTCTGTCATTGTTACTAATTGGACATATGAACACGTTTACACGGTGAAAAATTGAAAAGTTTTTCTTTTGCATTTTTGAAAAGTTTCACGTACACACGACAACCTTATCAAAAGAATCGTGTGTGAAAAGGGTTTACACAGATCCGCAAAAATGACTAAAACACTGTATTACGCATGCAACGCCAGTAGTTGGCGACATCACATTGTAAAGAAAAAATACCAGAGTCCAGGTGTAGGAAAACACCTAAGATTTTGCTACTGGTCTCCGCTGGTGGTTATAGCACTGGTGTAGTAAATCTACACTTGGCTGGAGAAACGTTAACAAACTATAGTGCAGCACCAAAAAACCCATGTAATCCGCCATTCTTGTATTTGTTTCTTGTTGTGTACACGCACAAACCACAACCCCATCACCTTTTAAAAAACTTGCACTTTGAAACCCGTTTTCAAAAGTTTAGTTATCAGTCCCCTAAAATGCAGTTTCCGTGTAAACGGACAGGCAAATCGCATAAATTGTTTTGCGCTTTCACTTGAAAACGGTCTTGTGTAAACGGCCCCTGAGAAAGGGTTCAGGATTGCATGTAAAAAAAATGCTCCATACATATTTGTGCATGAACATTAATTTGCTTAGATTTAATGCAAGTTCATGTTTTTTAGGTTTATTTTATTTAAGCTGGATAACACTAAGATGTTCCAAGGTTTAAATAAGTGGCTGTTAAATTTAGAAATGTGGCAAATGTGTCAGTTTACAAAGATAAGCAAGATAGCAGCTTCTGGTGCCAATTGCATATATATGGTTCTTCGCATACTTAATGTAGAATTACATTCAAGCTATTTTAAAAACTTTTAAATACTTGATGGTCAAAGATTAGTTTTGAGGACTAAAATTATTGACCAAAGGGGGACATAAAAAATAAATAACAGTTTTAAGTTTCATCTCTTAATTCATTACTTGTTTTGCATGGTATCGTTTAAATATTGGCATCGAGATACCGAAAATATTAAAAATATTCAAATGTTTGTTCCAAAGACAACATTTGTGAAACTACATGAGCGTGATTAATTACTGACAGAATATGAATTCTTCAGAAAAAAATCTTGCATTAATGAATGAACTGCACTAAAGATCAAAGGCAGTTTTTGCCAATCTCATATTAATCTTGAGTACCTATACAGTAGTATTACATACGTCGTATCTTCAAAGAGTCTTAAGTTTGATCAAATTTATAAAAGAGAGATACAGCTGTACGATTATTTTCAGAAAAACACAAGCTGCCAGAGGTGGGACTTAGTGGGGAGAGTGGGATGAAACTACAGCACGAGCAAGCAACACATCATCACATGAATCCCTTTGTTTTTTGTACATTATGCAGCAACACGCTGATTGCCAACAAATCACAGACGTATGAGTTAGTTTGACTTACCACATGCAGTTCATGTCCAGCATCTTTTAGCACTGGGGCTGCGCCATCTATCAGTTTCAAACGATCTCCAAATCCAGTGTTATATCCACCGTTTATATAACATCCATCACTGAAATGCCTTGAACAAACAGACACACCTAAACTTCACTATGGCAAGAGTAACGAGCTGCAGTGCAGCACGGATAATCTTGATTGTAAGCAGGTCTCGCTTGTCAGTTGGCTCGTGGGTGCGCTCTCTTTCGCCTTGCTTTTCTATGAGAATGGCCAATAAAAGGGATAGGATGCCTTTGACGACAGAATGATCCAGAATTATAAAAAAACTTTCTGAAACTAATTGTGTGTATTAAGTACAGATATACTATGTCATACATCCAACTCATTTTTAACAAGTTGACCATGTTAAACATGAGAAGCCATGGCGTTTAAAAGTGTAAAGAAGTCAGAATGAATTATATAGCATGATACCCGATCTTTAACAAAAACTGAATGCTTTAAGGGCTTTTAAAATTTTTTTTGGAAAACCATTTTCCAATGATGTCTGACCTGGTCTGTGACATCGTAGACCACAATTATGCCATGGGCTCCTCTGTAGTAACTGGAGGTGATGGTACGAAACCGTTCCTGCCCCGCAGTATCCCACTGGAAAAAAAACATGCATTAAAATGATTGATAACAAAGATTTCCATCAATGTAAGAACAATAATAATATAAAAGCATGTAAAATGCTATTAATATTTTTAAATAAGCAAACGTGAGACCACTTTTTATATGCAAATGCAGGATGTTATCTGTCTCTATTACTTCAAATTGCAAACTTAGGATGGCAGAAAAGATTTCAATGCAAAATTCTAATAAGATTTACAATAGGTGCAAATGCAAACACATTTTCTCTAATGCTTGTTCCAACGTTGACAAATCCTGATTATTCTGCCTGTTGTTAATAACTAGCAGAATATGGCAAAAATCAAGTCTATATGCACTTCCGGTCAAAAGTGTATGGTCTAGGGATGCACCGATAGGATATCTGGGGCAAATACAGATTTTAACAAACAACTATCGGCCGATTCCGATATTGGTCGTAAATAATTTTTATACATTCAATTAATTTTAAAATACCATGTCTGCTAGTATTATTTTCATACGGTTGAAGATTATGAGCCATTGTTTATACGTTTAAATATTTAACATATTTTTGAGCTCCCTCACTAATTTCAGATGTACCCTCAGTGATTTGGTTTTGGTACCGGGCCTGGTTCTAGGCATAAATTGGTGGTAGCAGGCAATTAAAACATTAATGGATCTAAGTCTTCCTAGACAGGGATTAATTTATATGTCATAACATTTTGTCTTAGAATTTCTGAAACGAAAGAGCTAGGACAAGAAAGAAGAACCTAGAAAATATCACTTACAATCTGTAGCTTAATGGTCTTGCCATCCAGTTCAATAGTGCGGATCTTGAAGTCCACTCCTATTGTACTGATATAGCTTTCTGTGTATGTGTCATCCTGCAAGAATAGAAGAAAAAAGACAAATTAGCATAAACACACTTGCATCCCACACAAAATGGTCTAAAACTAATTAGCATTTACAGAATGCAATACTTTAGGTAATCTTAAAGTGATGTCTAGCAGCAAAAGCGAAATGCAAATCAATCTGTGACTGTAGTACTTACAGCAAATCTCAACAAAAGACACGATTTCCCCACTCCAGAGTCACCGATGAGGAGCAGCTTGAACAAGTAATCACTAAAGAGAAATAACACCTCAGAATCATTAAAGATAAAAAAATAACATCCATCAAAGTAAAAATATTATATCATCTTTGATTTCAAACTGTAGTTTCGATTAGGGGTGGCTCGATACCACTTTCCCTTTACTGATCTGATTCTGATACCTGAATTGTAAGTATTGGCCGATGCCGATCCAATGCTAGTACAGTTAAAACCTGATCAGTGTAGAACTGTATATTTTCATTTTTATTTATCTAGGCGATAAAACAATAATGCTACCTATTGACGGTTTATGAAAGTATTTTAATGCCATTTGTCTTTGAACCAAAAAAGCATGTTGAATTACCACTAATCAAAAATAAATCTGTTGCATTACCAGTGCTTGCCTTTTTTAAGTCGGCAGTAGACCTATTTCACAGCGTGACGTGTACAAACCAGAAGTAGGGTAAACGCTTGTCCAGTCGATGCTCTAGCTCCCGTTCACTTCACAGAACAGTTTCAGAGACTAGAAACAGTAAGGCATGTAGCTTTCCCTTAATGCTGATATGTCTAATCTATATCAGACCTTGTTAATAAATAAATTGCTCGAAAAACAATATCTTTGTAAAGTTTGTTTTCCCTATTTTTAAATCTCTCAATAAACCATGAACAAATCAGACAACATATGCTACTGTTGCTTTTGGTAAATAAAATAAAATGAATGAACGAATGGCTATGGCAGCAGTGCCACAGGAAAAAGTTTTTACCTATTTACTGTCTCTGTCGCCATATTGTGAAATAGGCGAATTCAATATAGTTGTATAGTCAAGCTGCACACACACAAGTTAATCAAATCAAAATTCACCTTTTACATTTAGCAGACGCTTTTATCCCAAATGATTAATGCATAGATGCAGTAAAACTGATGTCAGTTAGCCTACCACAGTATAAGAGTTAAGAATTATTTTTGCTTAGGGGGTAAGAAAGTAGAACAGAAGTAGAATGAAGAGATGTGTTATTAGCCAATTCTTAAAGACAACTACAGAATCCGCTGATCTTGTGGCAAGAGGGAGATCGTTTCAGAGTTGTGGAACACATCCGGAGAAAGTGCACAAGAGTGATTTTTTCCCTTTGTGGGACGGCACCACAAGACGTTGTTCGATTGCAGAGCGCAGGGATCGGGCAGGTACATAAGTCTGAATTGGCGAATGAAGATATGGGGGTGCCGAAACAGTGGTGGGTTTGTAGGCCAAGAGCAGAAGAGCAATAGAGTGCTGAATCCACCGATGCATGATCTCTACCTGCTGCCTGACCGCTTCACCAGCAGCATGTGCAAGTCGATTCTGACGAAGACCAAAGCAAGAAATGCAGATACTTTTTATATGCTGGCAATTTTTGGAAATCAAAATTTTACTCTATTGCTTCTCCTATTCTGTCGAATATTAAAGGTTCTATTTTAAAACAAGCTGAATTGGGAAATTTTTGGGAAGCAACGAGAATGCTTTATGTGCGAAAAAAAAAAACTAAATAATTAAATAATTAAAAAATAGTAAAGGCCCAGGAACAGATTACAGGTTTGCAAATGAGTTCTTTAAAATATTTATTGTGATATTTTAAGTCCTTTATTAGAAAGAACATATGCCCCTATTATGGAAACAGGAGAAATGCCTTATTTGTGAAAGGAGGCGATAATTTCAGTAATTCATAAAGAGGGGAAGGACCCAACAGATTGTGCCTAATACATACAGTTTTTCCTCCTCAACACAGATTGCAAAATATTACCTGTCTAAACGTATAGAAATAATCGTTACATGTCTGGTAAATTTGGATCAGACAGGTTTTGTTAATGGACGACATTTACAGGACGATATCCGTAGGGTACGTAATATTTTAAGAGGGACTTATGGCTCTTCCCAGGAGCCCCCATGTATGGCATTTGTATTAGACGCAGAGTAAGTGTTTGACGGAGTACATTGGCCCTTTTTGTTTGAGTTTTTTTTTATTTTTTATTTGGCCCTAAATTTTTTAAGTCTTTACTCTAGTTACTCTATCTAGACCTTTTCTCTTTACTTTAGTATGTTTTACTCGGACTGACAGAGTCAAAGGGCATCTCAAACATTTCAATTGGGTAGGGGTACACAACAGGGGTTATCTCCATTTCTATTTGCACTGACCATATAACCCCTGGCTCAGGTTATTATGGACAATTCATTAATTGGAGCAATGGAGCAAAACAATAATATAAACATAAACTGTCCCTGTATGCAGATGATGTTCTAGTCCGGTGTATGTCAGATCTATTGAATTCTGTCCCAGTATAAATGGCGGAAATTAAATGATATGGAAACTTATCAGGATATAAAATAAATAAGAACAAAACTGAAGCCCTCACTTTAAACTCTCATATCTCCTCTCACATCAAATCATATTTTCCCTTTAGGTGGCTAAAGAAGGTATAAAATATTCAGGAACAACAATCCCCTCAAATGTATTGTATATCAAGCAAACAACTCTAAGCTTATTAAAAAGATGACAAGTGATCTTGATAGGTGGTCAGTACCTCCTCTCTCTATTGCCAGAAGAATCGTGTCGATCAGAATGAATATCTTTCCTAAATTGCCGTTTCGATTCCAAGTATTACCCCATACAACTCCAAGGTCCATGTTTACATTATTAGACAGTTTAGTCCCAAGATGTGTTTGGCAAGAAAGACGTCCTAGATTGAGATCTAAAGTTCTCAAGTAGGGCTGCACGATATTGGAAAAAACAGACATTGCAATGTTTTGTTTTCTGCTATATATATATATATATATATATATATATATTGGGATGTGCAGGACGACACTTGAAGGACACTTCATTATCTCACTAGGGAAAAAAAATGAGTGACAAAATAAGTCATTTTTTAAATTTTATTCAACAGTTACAAACCTCTATTTGCACACAGTAGTAAACATTTTTTTACTTTTTTATAAAACAAACAAATAACAATAAATCAAACTTAACTTGTAATAACTAATGACATTTAACTCATGTTGAATACCATTTATCAAGAGAACTATTTCGCTCTGTAGACTTTTCTTTGCAACTGTGCTAAAATAAAACAAGTGTTGGCCAGTATACCAAATAAAGATTAAAATGAAACTTCTCAACTGGGGTGGGTCTCGTTTGGTCCCTAACAATTCCATTCAGAATCGATTCTTAGGGTCACGATTAGATTCAGAATCCATTCTTAACGTACTAATTAGCATAGAGAAAACATTATTACGTTGCATTTGCACTCAGAGTCTGACTAGTCTTAGCAAATTCTAATCTTTCGCTTCTAGTCTTTGAACCGGCATATACTGTATTTTATTACAACTGAGTGCCCAAATAAAGCCATTCTCATTGACATTTTCTGCTGTCAGACATTAAAACAAGTGTATAATAGCAAATAAACCCGAATCACTTTCACAAATTGACACATTCTTTGAAGAAATCATCATACACACAAGAGAGTGGATTTTGGCAATATAACTGTATTTGTCTCGTGCAACGCATGTGAGCTGGATAACAAACTGCATATTTACAGAAGTATGATCATGTTCTTAAGTGGAAACGGTTGCACTCATTGACAATTCAGCTGCAGTATGGTCCATGGGACATGCAGTAATATTCTGCCTTTTCATTTTGTCTAACATTATTTTGAATAGCAGCAGGTTTATTAGGCACCATTTACGGTTTAAAATGAGCAAGGCACCTTACCCCTACTTGCTCCCCGGGCGCTGCAGTGATAGCTGCCCACTGGTCCGGGTGTACGTGTTCACGACTTGCTGTGCGTGTTTTCCCTACTATCTGGATGGGTTAAATATAGAGGTCATATTTCAGGTATGGTTCAAACACTTTCATTTAGAGGCAGTACCAAACAAAAACAACTTGCACTGACATAACTTAAAATGTATGAGTGCGATTGTTTTGTCTCAAGATGCAGGCCTGTAAAGCATTCCTGTAGCTCAGTGGTAAGAGCATTGCGTTAACAACGCAAGGTTGTGGATTGCAGATACCTATATATAAATGAATAGGATAACGCTTTGGATAAAAGCATCTTATAAATGCATAAATGTAATGTCAATTTAATCAAGGACTAGTCCTGATTAAAGCTAATCCTTGTCTGGGACACCGCCCCTTAATATTTAGAATGTTAGTTCAGTGTTACTCTAAAGTGGCTCGTGGCATCCACATTCCTGCAGAGTTTAGCCCTGACCCAAATAAAACACACCTGAAGAAGCATAATCAAGGACTTAATGCAGTGCTGTGCGGATTGATTGTGTTAAGTAACATGAGAGCGAATCGAGTCCATAGCAATTTATATGACCAGTATTATTCTTGATAAAGTATTGCACTTAATTTTTAAATGTGGTCTATTTATAGTAGTCTATTGACTTTTAGAGTAAATTTATTAAATTTGTCATTACATACACAAGCTTGTGTATCAAATGGTTTTAAGTATTTTGCGATGTTAAATGTACATTTTTAATGATTGTTATGTTAATTGTTAAGTAATTTCACAGAGCTGAAATCAACATAGAATACATTTTAGATAATTAGTTTTGAATGGCATGTCTTGGTGACAGATTCCAGGACATCTACTGTACATCTCTTGCCAGGTTGGAATCAGATGCCCCGCATTGTCCTCCAACAGAACCGGAGTTAAAGCATTCTGTTGCTCTAAAATCCTGCTTATCATCATCTGTCTGGAACACCATCTTGTTTGGCATTCTGATATGAGGGAATGTGCTGGTAAATTAAGCTCCTTCTGGGCTTTTTCAAGAGTACCTCTGGCCTTCCAACAATGAGAAAAGTGAACCACCAGCTTCTTGCAGATACCTGTAGCACGGTCAATGCGTCCATCCTTTTTCACTGCATTTTCTTAGGGGAAAAATAAAAACAAAACTAAGTAATCACAAACATTTTTACATTTAATGATGAAAATAAATTTGCTCATATAACTTATTGTAACTGCTTATGTTTTATTGTAACTGCTTTAATGTAGCCCATTTATTTTCAAAGAATATATTTTGTGAATTATTACTCCTTTACCACATCAAACCCAGAATAAATGGCATTTGCTTTTGTAAATAAAATAGCTTCCAGAGAAATAAGCTTGCCTTGATAATTGCTTTAACAAAACAAAAAAAACATTAACGATACGTTGTTGATTTTAGCTATTATTCAAAGTCAAGTCAAGTCAGCTTTATTTATATTGCGCTTTTTACAATTTTCATTGTTACAAAGCAGCTGTACAAGAAAACATTGACTATAAGCAAAACATATAAGGTTATGCAAGTCAAAACACAGGTCAAATATCATACAGACTATAAATTCCTATATGCACTGTAATTAAATAAAACTATAAAATTGTAGCATTCTAAACGATTATTATTTAATTAAGGTCATGGCATAGCAATAGCAACAGCAGTAAAATGCATGAACATAACTTACCGATTGCTAGACTTAGTCTGTGGCCAAAGCACTGCAGCCTGGACCACTTGTTGAGTGCAGCGGCCTTCAAAATGTTCTCCACATCCTATGTTGTTATACAGACAAGGCGTCTCTCATCCAGACACTACGCAGACAGTGCGTCTCTCATCCAGACACCACGCAGACAGTTCTTCTCTCAACACCTTTGCAATGTTTCGCTTGTATGATCCTCCAGGGAAAAAGCTGTTTGCAAACAGCAGCTTTTCAGCTGAAAGTCTGCATTAATAAAGTGTATGGTCAGACTAATGTAGGGCTCTGTTTTTCGACTGGACCGCAGGTGCGTTGTTGCTGCATAATATTTCATTAGCGATAGCTCCGTTTTCACTTGTGCCTTGCATTTCTCGAACAGCTCTGGGATGGCATAACATAACGCCTGTCAAGTGACGGGATCATGTTTTTAAAACCCTGTTTGGAAACAGCATTAACTGGTAACATGTCTTTCGTGAGGGGAAATGTTACTGCATCCGTGAAATCTTTTTGCCGCTGGGAACCCTTCTCATATGGTGAAATACTGGAAAACACATCCGAAATATTTTTTTGCTTTGGACAGCAATCAGAACAGGCTTTGCACTCATCATATAGAGGTTTGTGGTGCTGACTTAAATGATCAAACAAATTAGTCGTGTTTCCATGTTTTATGGCAACAACTGCAAGACATTGCCAACAGATTATTCTGCATATGAACTGCAAGCGGTGAGTGAAACTGATGTCTTTGTTTTCTTGGCAATGTGGCTGCACGTGCTTTAGATTAACATTTCAAATTTGTCCACACGGAATGCGGCACGGCACCTGTGGCATCCGGTGTAAACACGGTGTGACACAAGATGGCTAGAAATTGAGAAGAGAAATTGTCCATACAGACATGTTCAAATACGCAAGAGGAAAATCGACCCCAGATTGAACAGAAGGATAGTGCGAATGGTAGAAAAAGAACCAAGGATAACTGCCAAAGAGATACAAGATGAACTTCAAGACGTAGCTAAGTCAACCTAATTTCAAGAGAATGACTAATCAAACAGGGTTTACGGAATTCCTGCTCTCCGTTTTTCCCCAGTGGTCGATGAGGCAGCACTAATTGCCCGCAGATCTCCGCAGAAAACTTGAATGACTTTCATCATGTTTAGTTTTAAAACACTTTAAATGACACACTTAAACAATATGTTTGAAAAATCAGGAACAAAATGTTTTAATTTTAGGTCAGATCTAGCATGCGATTCCATTGTGCCAATTGTAGCACGCTCATAAATGACCACTTGTGTTTTGAAAGAGAAAAATGGGTAGGCTTTACGCAAGCTATGTCAAACTAAAAAAGCTTTTCATCTAAATAAACAGATAATAAAATAGTTAACAACAATTAATTATAAGCTTTGAAATCATGCAACTTGAAATTAGTGTAATAGATGCACTTTTACAAAAAAGATTATTTGATTAATACATTTTTTTTACAGGATGAGTAAAAAAAATTTATTACTGAACTCGGACAAAACAGAAGTGTTCCTTATTGGACCGAAACTGCCATACGTAACAACCATACTGCTTAACTATTGATGGATGTTCCCTAAAACCCTTGTCGTCAGCAAAGAATCTTGGCGTTTTATTCTATAGTTCGAACAAGCGGCATATAGTTCAGATGCAGAGAATTGAATTCATGCATTCAAGATATCGAGACTAGATTACTCTGCAGGCGTCTTAGAAAAACTCTAACTGGTCCAAAATGTGGCAGCTCGAGTTCTTACAAGTACAAAGAAAATATGAGCATATTAGCCCGGTTCTGTCAACCTTGCACTGGTTACCTATAAAGCATTGCATTAACTTTAAAATCTTGCTTATTGCCTTTAAAGCTCTACATGGTTTAGCTCCTCACTACTTGAGTAAACTTCTCTCGTCCTTCACGCCTACACTCTCAGCTGTCCGGTCAGTTGGTAATTCCTAGAATTTCAAAATCAAGTGCAGGTGTTACATCCTTTTCCTAACAACTGGATCTAGAAACACTTACAATAACAACTGATGTATTTGTTGCATCAAAGAGTGCAGAACAGTACTCTACTCCCAGCCAATCTTGTCTCAGTCGCAAGGTTACCAGAGCAGGCAGGACGCAGTTCCTGCCCTGACCTGACAAAAGCTGAGATAATAGATCTGGATAAAGAAGGAAACGGCGACTTGACATGTCTTCACTACAAAATTTAAGCTTATTAATGATAATCTTAAATCTAAAGATTATTAATTTTGACTTGTTGTGCAAGCACTGTAGAGCTTGTGCAGAGGCTGCAGCTTTTGCCAGAGGGGAACTGGAATCTCCTGGTTAGGCCTGGTTTCCCTCTGAGTTTTGGGTTCCTCGCCACCGTTTGCATAGTGTTTTGCACTGTTTGCCTGGCCGGGGGGCTGCTAGAATTTTAAAGTTGAATTTAATTAACATTGCAAATAGGAATTTATAATCGGTTTAATATTTGACCTGTTTTTCTCTCTCCTTATCTTGTGTGTGGTTCTAGGTGATGGCACCTGTGCGTGTATGTCTGTCTGTGTGCGCGTTTGTATGTGTCTGTCTTCTGTGTTTTCACCTTTTTTGTTTTGACTTGTATAACCTTATATGTTTTGCTTATAGTCAATATGTTTTCTTGTATAGCTGCTTATATAAATAAAGTTGACTTGACAGTCCGAAAAAAAGAGAAAATAATATGGATTTTGTATAAGCTACATATTTTAAGCACAGGCACAGACCAGCCAAAGCAAACAAATGTTCATCTCATCACTTCTGGCAGCCGCTCAAACGATCTAGTCAGGGTTGGCGCACCATCAAATGCAGAAATATTCATTCATAACATTCAGAACCTCGGACAGGGCAGAAGGCTCATTCTCCAACATGACAATGATCCTAAGCACACAGCTAAAACAATGCAAGAGTGGATTATGGACAATTCTCTCCAACTGAAAATCTCTATATAAACCTGAAAATGTCCATCTACAGATGATCTCCATCCAACCTGACAGAGTTTAAAAGGATCTCAGGAGAAGAATAGCAGAAGATTTCCAAATGCAGATGTGCAAAGCTTTTCACATCATACCCAAAAAGATTTGAGACTGTAAAGGTGCTTTAACCAAATACTAAATTGAGGGAATGAATACTTATGCAATGTACTTGATTTCAAAATTGCTGTCTAATAAAACACCTAGTTCCCTTTCGAGAGCGGTCACTTCGACATTGCGGAGACCGCATATGAAACTCCTCCTCTTTTTCACTTTTCCTGAAGTCCTATAGGATAACGCCAGTAAAAAAACTGGCCAATTGTCGCAAGACATGCACAGTATGCAAATACTGACGTATCTAGACAGTATAAATACAGTGCATGTGACGACAATCCTCAGAATCTTCTTTTTCACGCTGCCATCGTTGAAGACGCAACCAGAACTTCTTTCACCACATCCGATGGCTTCATTCTGTCGTCTTTGCGCGGGCCCCATTGGCCCGCAGGATACTCACGAGCACTGCGGGCCAATGCCTGGGCCTTGCTCACGCGGAGGATGCATTCTGCGAGTCTGATTGCGTGCACTGTGCGGACCTGCCAGCGCATGTCTTGAGGACTCGCAGGAACATCGCTCGTGGACTCATAGGGTCGAGGCTCACCGCCGCCAACGAGCCGCTGGTGAGTCCACCCACCCCACGAGGTGGCGGCGACGACCCGGCTCCGGGCCCCCATCCTCTACGTGGACGAGAGCCTTCGTCCCCCGCCTTCCATGTGGACGCAGTTTCCTTCGGCGTCGAGGAGGATGATTACTCCATGTCTATCTCGGCTTCGGACAAGGACTGGGCAGGATCGGAGCGGGATCGTCCCGATCCAGAGAGCCCCCCAGACCTCCACGAGGAGTTCAGATAGCCATGCGCCACCGAAGGTTCCTGCGATTCGCATTCGAGGATTCAGCGTACCAATTTGTTGTCCTCCCATTCGGGCTGGCATTAGCTCCGCGCACATTCTCAAAGTGCGTGGACGCGGCGCTTTCCCCTCTCAGAGTGCATTCTCAATTATCTGGACGATTGGCTGATTTTAGCCCACTCTCGGAAGGCGCTAATCGGTCACGCGCGGATGCTGCTTTGTCACTTGACATCCCTGGGGCTGCGCGTGAAGATGCAGAAGAGCAAACTCACGCCGAGTCAGTCTATAACGTATCTGGGGGTATGTTTCGACTCAGTGGAGATGCACGCTCGCCTCTCGCCAGAGCGGACGGAGTCCATCTGTTCAGCTCTACATTTACTCAGGCCGGGCCGGTCTGTTCCCCTGAGGGAGTTCCAGAGGCTTTTGGGTCTCATGGTGTCGGCGGTCTGCCACCTAGGTCTTCTGCACATGCGACCACTACAGTTCTGGCTGAAGGCTCGGGTTCCATGGAGAGCATGTTCCTCGGGTCGGCGCGAGTCCCGGTTACACTCAGCTTATTATGAGATACTAAGTCATTATTAGGACTTACTAAGTCATTATTATGAGATACTAAGTCATTATTATGAGATACTAAGTCATTATTTTGACTTACTAAGTCATTATTATGAGATACTAAGTCATTATTATGACTTACTAAGTCATTGTTATGAGATACTAAGTCATTATTATGACATACTTAAGTCATTATTATGAGATACTAATTCAAAAAATATTCCCAACCCTGGCGGAAACGGGCTTCCATACATATGTAATTGCTTTCGTCACAAATAAGACCTGTAAAGTGTTGGTCACTGTCGCATTTACTGTGTTAAGGACAATGTAAACTTAACTCTTCCTTGTTTTACCTCTTTTTTCTCCGACATCTTGATGACTGACTCTTAGACGAAGAGGAAAGTAGCAGGTGATAACAGACTGGCTGTTGCATTTTGCAAGTGACCAATCACAGACGCGGAGTCATCAGTCATCTGTCCAGCCCCCAAAGTCCCAAAAGTCTGCTTGAACATCGAGCGAGCGATGGGCAGCAGTTGCGCGAGCGCAGAGTGATTCGCGAGAGCGCAGAGAGACCGCGAGAGCGCAGAGTGATTCGCGCGAGTACTCATCCCAGCCCACACTCGCGTGGCTCCATTTATGCTCGCTGTGCAGAAAAGATCCCTCGCGAGTATTCTTTTCCGCTCGCGGATACTTTTCTGCGCGCTCGCGGTGTATAAATACGCCCTCGCGGAGCAGCTTTTTCGCGTGTGTATATCATTATGCGCGTTTGCATCGCACGTGTGCGCGTGGATTCCTTGCGCGCGACTTATGGGTCAAAATAAACGCCATAATATACTCTCTATCAGAGCAGCGCATATCTCCGGTCATCTGAACCGCGGAGCGGACATGCTTTCGAGGGAGGGTCTTCCGCACGGGGAATGGAGGCTTCATCCCGACACAGTCCTGTTAATTTGGGAACGCTTCGGGAAGGCAGAAGTGGATCTATTCGCGACAAGCGAGAACGCACACTGCCCGTTGTATTTCTCGCTGATCCACTCCCCCATGGGGAGCGACGCGCTGACGGTGCGTTGGCCGGTCGTTCGGCTTTACGCGTTTCCTCCGGTGAAGATTTTACCCCTAGTGCTGTGCAAAATCAGAGAGGAGACGGTGTCGGTGATTCCCGTCGCTCCGTTTTGGCCGAATCAACCATGGTTTCCGGACCTGAGGGAGTTGTTGACGGCACCGCCGTGGCGGATTCCCCTCAGGAGAGACCTGTTGTCCCAAGTGAACGTCACGATTTGGCACCCCAGCCCAGAGTTGTGGAACCTCCATGCCTGGCCGCTTCGGGGGTTCTAACTGCTCAGAGAGCTGTCTGCCCGGTAAGGGTATCAGCGTGTACTGGATACTATTTCGGAGTCTCGTGCGCCGTCTACCAGACGTTTACACGCTCTAAAATGGGGGGTGTTTGCTAAATGGTGCAGCAGTTACAATATTGACCCCGAGTCCTGCCCTGTGTCTGATATTTTATCTTTCCTGCAGCACAAGCTGGACAATGGCGGCCTCCCGTCAACGCTGAAGGTTTATGTAGCGGCTATCGCCTCGTTTCGTTCCCCGGTTGATGGGCAATCGATTGGTAGGCACATGCTGGTGGTCAGATTCCTCAGAGGAGCGAGGAGACTTTTCCCCACGCGAACCCCTTCGGTACCGCCTTGGGACTTAGCGCTGGTGTTGAAGGCTCTCTCTTCTCCCCCTTTAGAGCCTTTGGATGCGGCTTCTGTAAGAGAGCTCACTATAAAAACCGTTCTCCTTCTCGCCCTTGCTTCGGCTAAGTGCATAGGGGATTTACAAGCGCTCTCAGTCGGCGCTGATTTCATTCGTTTTGGACCTGGCGACTGCAGCGTCACTATCCGGCCAACATCGGGTTATGTGCCAAAGTCCATGTCTACCCCTTTTAGAGTACAGGTCATTTCTTTGCCCGCTTTGTCTTCCGAGACGTCAGACTCGCAGGATGCTAACGCTCAGAGAGCGGTCTGCCCGGTAAGGGTCTTGCGGGCTTACATTGATCGCACGGCCGGGTTTTGGCAGTCTGAGCAGCTCTTTATTTGTTTTGGTGGGGGTACTAAAGGCCCGGCTGTCTCAAAACAGAGGTTCTCTCACTGGGTGGTGGACGCTATTACCTTGGCGTACGAAAGTCAGGGTCAGAACTGCCCCTTCGGTATCAGAGCTCATTCGACTAGGGCTATTGCCTCTTCGTGGGCCTGGTCTAAGGACACATCTATTCAGGACATATGCTGTGCAGCTGGCTGGTCTTCTCAGAATACTTTCGCCAGGTTCTACAGATTGGATGTGTCCTCGTTGGCTTCTCAAGTCCTCTCGGTGAGTGCTGATTAAGCTTTATCTTCTACCTTGTATTTCTTGTGCTACACAGTTGTTACCGCATTGCTGTTTGCACTGTGCTTGGTGTACTTATGTTCGCTATTATATCGCCCGGGTTTCTGTGCTGGTTCTACTGCTGTGGTGTCTGCCCTGTTCAGCACAGCCCGCTGCGTTCGTTGGGTTTGGATATGCAAATTTGCCAAGAGGCCAATCTATCAGTTCATTGGCGTGCTCAGTGATCTAGCAGTTCATAGGCCGGTTTCAGCCAATCAGCGGTTAACGCTTGGGGCGACCTCGCGAATGGTTGATTTGTATGCTCCACATACTTTGTGTGTTATCCCAGTTGTCGGGCTGTTTTTGCTAGCTCTCACGGCGGGATTGTACTACAGTTCCATATGCGGTCTCTGCAATGTCGAAGTGACCGCTCTCGAAAGGGAACGTCTCAGGTTACTTTCGTAACCTCGGTTCCCTTATCACCGGGCGGGCGTTCTCTCGTAGATTCTGAGGATTGTCGTCACACGCACTGTATTTATACTGTCTAGATTCGTCAGTATTTGCATACTGTGCATGTCTTGCGACAATTGGCCAGTTTTTTTACTGGCGTTATCCTATAGGACTTCAGGAAAAGTGAAAAAGAGGAGGAGTTTCAAATGCGGTCTACGCAATGTCTCGTTCCCGCTTCTCAGGGAACCGAGGTTACGAAAGTAACCGGAGACGATCTTTTACTGTATTTGTTGGTGTAACAGTACATCCTTCAATTTGCAGGTTATAATCCGAAATATTCGGTTTACGTTACTTTGGTCCGATACGTAATATTTCTGTTTTATTAGAATTCAAAAGAAGGAAATTACAAGTCATCCAATGTTTTATATCTTCGATTCACTCTGCCAATGTGGATGGCTGGGAGGATTCATCAGGTCTTGATGAGATATATAGCTGACTATCATCTGCATAGCAGTGTAAACTAATTCCATGCTTTTTAATTATGTTTCCAGGGGGTATTCTCAGGGAACCGAGGTTACGAAAGTAACCGGAGACGATCTTTTACTGTATTTGTTGGTGTAACAGTACATCCTTCAATTTGCAGGTTATAATCCGAAATATTCGGTTTACGTTACTTTGGTCCGATACGTAATATTTCTGTTTTATTAGAATTTAAAAGAAGGAAATTACAAGTCATCCAATATTTTATATCTTCGATTCACTCTGCCAATGTGGATAGCTGGGAGGAATCATCAGGTCTTGATGCGATATATAGCTGACTATCATCTGCATAGCAGTGTAAACTAATTCCATGCTTTTTAGTTATGTTTCCAGGGGGTAGCATGTATATGGAGAAAAGCATGGGTCCTAGAACCAATCCCTGAGGTAATCCATAATTTACTTGCATTAGATTTGATGATTCCCTATTTAAATGGACAAATTGATGTCTGTCTGATAAGTAAGATCTGAACCATTGTAGTGCCTGTCCCTCAATACCGGTATAATTTTGAAAGCGATCTAGAAGTATGTTATGGTCTACAGTATAGAACGCAGCACTAAGGTCAATCAGGACTAGGAGTGAGATGTTACCTTTATCTGATGCTATAAGCAGATCGTTTGACATTTTAACGAGCACATTTTCAGTGCTATGATGCGGTCTAAAGCCAGAGTGAAATTTTTAGTGTATGTCATTATTTTGTAAAAAAGAGCACAACTGAGTGGACACTACTTTTTCTAGTATTTTTGACAGGTAATGGAGATTTAAAATCGGTCTAGAGTTTGCCTAAATTTGGTTTCTTAATAAGAGGCTTAATAACGGCCATTTGAAAGGGTAAAGGACATGGCCTAGATTAATTGACGTGTTGATAATATTAAAAATGGGCTCAATTGCAACGGGTAGTAACTCTCTTAATAATTTAGTTGGTATGGGGTCAAATAAGCAAGTTGAAGGTTGGTTTAGATGTTGCAATAAGTTTAATTAAATCTTCCTGTTTCATAGGTGAAAAACACTGTACCCTTTCTTTTGGGGCGATGGTTGGTCCTAATTCATGGGACAGACATGGAGGTTGAGTTTTTACTATTTTGTCTCGTATATTTTAGATTTTCTCTGTAAAAAAATTCATGAATTCATTGCTACCAAGGTGCGGCGGAATAACCAGGTCAGGTGATGTCTGTTTATTTGTTAATTTAGCAACTGTGCTAAATAAAATCCTTGGATTGTTTTTGTTAGTTTCTATGAGGTTACGGAGGTGCTTAGCCTTTGCTGCTTTTAGTGCCTTTTTATAACAGTTTGCACTCTCTTTCCACGCAAACGGAAAATGCCACATAACAAAACATGTGTATGTGTTCCTTAGCATACCACTTACGGCAGGTCTAAAAAAATGTGTAGGTAGTTAAGTAAGCAATATATTTTTTAATTATATGTACTTTTTATTTTTAAAAAGTGGCCGAATTTTTAAAAACAATGTTATAACTTAGACTCAAATAAAGTACTCTTATTTTGACGGGTTGCTGCAAAGGGGTGTTTGACGGAAGCTTCCTCGTTGTGAAACACAGACACTGAAAGCTCCACAATCGCAACCATGCCACGCTTTCACTCATAAACACGCAACAAGCAGATTACAAATACATTGCGGAAAACATATGACCCTAGATATCACACAAACGTAGACCAAACTTCGGCCATTCTGACATTATTCAGGGAAGGATATAATTTGCCATTTAACACCCGAATACACAGAGATAAAACAACTCAAGTATCGATAACAGTATCGTTTGACATGAAGGTTATCGATACTCTGGAAGGTTATCGATATTCCCACTTATGTACCGGTCCAAAAAAGTACCGGTTCTCTGTACCCATCCCTAGTCAAGACGCTACCTACTATGTGCCAGCGCAACACATGTGATTATCTGCATATATGCCGTAGAGTGAAGTCCATCTCTGGGAGAAGGGGAAGCACAAGAAATATAATCTGTGTCTCCACATGGTTTACAAGAGTCTTATTTTCCTTCACAATCGGCGGTAAAAAACAGCAAACTTGAAGCGTGACTGCTGGCGAGTCACTCAGAAACACAGTACACTCATAAAACGTTTTTTTATTGCAAATGTTAATTTATCCGCTAACATGAGCTGCTGCATAACGTGAAATGCAATATAAAGTTATCCAAAAGAAACCAGCGCTGTCCTGTACAGATTAGAGACAAAATGAAGTGAGTCGTACTGTACATTAAAAGATTGAATGACATGCAAAAGATCAAACCAAGTATGTTATAGACCGCATCCCCACACATAACATCTCTTCTCTTTGTGTTATAACTTTTATGAACTTGCATCATTATGCGTTCAGGATGCTTGAGTAAAGCATATGTATTAAGCGCATCACTCTGTGTTCAGCTTGCGCATGAGCATGTCTGTTCCACTTTGCATTGGAGACTATTATACGGTAATAGTTTTGTGCAGTAGTATTTTAAGTAAATTTTTTAAGTATTTTAAGTAAAAATTATTTCTCAAATTGTAATATAGCATACTCCAGTACATTTCATATATAATTTAACCGTTAATACAGTGCTTAAGTACATTAAATACTTACTAAAGGGGTAGATTTTAATGTATTCAAGGATTGAAAGGTTAAAAAATTACATTCTTTTCATAAATGTAGTGTAGAAAAAAAGTATGATGTGCTTTATAATGCAGGGAAGTCGTTTTTCCAAGGTACAGCTATTTTAAAATGATATAAAATCCTACATTGATCAGGAAGTCATAATGACTTTAAATAAAACAATAATCTTGGCGGAAGCGGGCTTCCATACTATTGATAGTTGGATTACGTCTAGAGTCAAACCAATGACGTCACACCGTGGCAACGCAACACAAAAATAACGTCACACAGCATGGCAAAAATAACTTTTGAGCAATATACTCATATATCACACTAAAAAATGTAATAGTCACTTGCAGTTGTGAAGTGTCGTATGAAAGCTCTAAAAGGCTTTCAATAAGATAATAACGTATCCGATTAATGTGCTGTCTGTTCCGGACCGTGTTAGCCACACAAGCTAGGCAATGCTAAATTACTCACCCTGACGTTTCGTGATAACACAAGAACTGGCATTGTTAACAAAAACCTATACGAAAAATACTCACTATTCTGGATTCATGATGCGTTTGTGTTGTTTTGTTTTGTTTGGTTCAGCAGTAGACCGTACTGTTCCTTTTTTATCTGCAAGCAGAAGGGATGATGATGATGATTTTAGTCTGGAATTCCGAGGCACTAGAACAGCGTTTGCTTTACTCCCTCCGATCACACCTCAAAGCGGTCTTCTTTTTTAAATACGGTCACTTGACGGACATTGCTGACCATGTAACGTTTAATATGATTTTGTCCTGGCTTTCCTCTTTGCTTCCGATCTGCCCCTCAATCGATGTACAAGATGGCTGCGCAGTTGCGGCAGTGACATCAGATGACGTGGCATTGCGAGCTGATTTCAAAGATAAACTCTTACAATCCCCCCAAAAAACAAGACATTCAACAAAAATTTTGTAAGTGTCTACATTTATTATTGAGTATTGATTTTGCATAATATTATAAACTGATGGCTAATATTTAGTAGTATGCCTTTTGTTGGTTAACGTTTTACAAAAGTACAAAACCAGAAGAATTTTGTAGTTAAACAATCACATACACTAAAATATTATTTAGCCTTATTTTCCTTCGAGCCACAGAAAAGTACAAATTCTATTTTATATGTGTGATTTAAAATATTTGGCCCTTTGTGAAACATAATACCAACATAATAAAGGGTATGCATTGACGTCACTTTCCAACATGAACATGTCAGGACACTCCCTGGGACACGCTCCCCTGGGTGGCAAAATGGCTTGGGAGAGAATATATTTTAGGAGAAACAAAGAAACCGGGGCCAAAACACGCAATTGTTTGCTGAAATTAAAAACAACTGGACTTAACGTGATCCTTACGACTTGCCTTTGACAAAGGTATCAGGTGTTCCTGGACGTTTCCTGATATCGTAAGCAGTCACTTTGCTGAATGTTTTTCCACCCATGTGGGCGGGCTGTGGCGTGCTCACGTGGTGTCCACAAGGTAAAGTGACAAAACATCCAGTCTTCCTTGGAACAATGAGACAAGACTGGCTGAGAGTAGAGTACTGTTCTGCACTCTTTGATGCAACAAATGCATCAGCTGTTATTGGAAGTGTTCATGTTCCGGTTGAACTAGTGCAGCCTAAACCTTTGGAATATATATATATTATGATAGTGTAGTGTATGCAAGATTAAAAAGATGCGTCTTTAGTCTAGACAGAGTTTGTCTGCCTCCCGGACAGTGCAGGGAAGACTGTTCCAAAGTTTAGGGGCTAGATAGGAAAAGGATCTGCCGCCTGCACTTGATTTTGAAATTATCGGTATTACCAACTGACCGGACGCCTGAGAGCGTAGTGCACGTGAAGGACTGTAGTCATTCAAAGTCAACAAACTAAGACACAGGGCATAATCCAAAAGGCAGGGTGACAGAAAACATCAGGAGAAGACAGCAACAAGGAATCAGCACAGGACAGCAGACACAAGGGCATTAGATGGGAAACTAACAAAGGATAATTAACAAGGGACAGATGTCAGGAATTAAACACTGAAGGAAAGCTAACGAGAGAACGAGAGGGGTGGGGCCAAAGACGAGACCAGAGAGAAACATATTATTATCGGCAACGACATAATATGGATTCTGTCTGGTCTCGTCTTTGGCCCTGCCCCTTTCGTTCTCTCGTTAGCTCTCACCAAAACACGTGGCTCTGTCATGTTTCCACTAGACTAGAAAATCAAGACAAAAGGTTAAAGAACTATGACAGTAATTGGCACTGTGAATGTATTGTTTGTTTGTACTCTTTCTTACAATCTTTTTGACATTTACTAATATTTGATCTTATAGCTGAATGCCTTATTACTAGTTTTTAATATCTTATTTCTGTTTATAAAGAGACCTTAGATACCTTAGACCTTAGAACGACCACCTTATAAAGCATTTGGAATGTTTATAAGTAGAGTTTGCGTTTGTCACTTAAGCGGTAAAAGTCCATTCATAAGATGTAGTAAGATATTATACAATGTCAAGACAGACTTAAAGTACATTATTACTATGGTAAGTATGTGGACTGTATCATGTGTTATAAATCTTAATACTCCTAAGTTTTAACCACTAATAGGCAAGTATTTTAACATTACAACCCATGTTTGATTATTCATGAGACGATACAATCCATTTATAAAGTTATTTAACAAGGTATTATGCATCTGTTATAATGCCATAAGACTATTATAATGCATTATAAATGCTCATCATGTGTTATAGATTATTATACATGTACAAGTCATAACCACAAATAGGTGTGTATTATAATATATTGTAACTGCTGTTTTTATTATTTATAAGACAGTATAAAATATGATAAGACTGTTTATAAGGCATTATGCATACCTTATAATGCATTAAGAGTGCTCTTATAATGCATTATAAATGCAGGCTTCATAGAAAGTGTTCCCAAAAAGCTCAATATTAGTGCTTCTTATTTAAATTCTATGAAGTAAAACTATGCACAACCTAATACAATATGTCTGGATTGCAGCGCCAAACAAGTGAAACGAATTGTTGTATATACCAGAGTTCTTTCGAATTTAGTATGCTGAGCCCTTAATAAAACGCTAAAGAACTTGTTCGGTACCTGTGCTGTGTATGTGTGCACGCACGTCTGATGTGCCAAGTGTGCTTAGGTCAGAAGAAATGTATGAGTCGGATCGCTTGAATGTTTAAACAGGCACAACTTTAAAATGCATGCAAATAATAAACTTTCGTGATGATGAATAACTGCAATGTCTGTGATAGGCCTATAGATATATACGCTGTCATAATAAAAAGTGGATATAAATGTGTGTCGTGCTGCGTGGATCGTTATGCAACCAAACTTCATGTCTATATAGCCTACATGTCAAATTTGGAGCATTACAGTGACATTTATATCGTTATTGAAAGGGTGTATCCTCCATACATATCGTTATTGTTTTAATTGCCCATGCCTAAACATCCTTGAACTTACCTGTTGTTCTCCTGTGGTCATCTTCTGTGTGCTTACAAATAACAATATCAAACAAATTATTTTAAGTACTTAAAATAAAGATTATTTTTAATGAAATATTCCATGAATAAATCAAATAAAATTATTTAATTAATTAGACTTCTTTTTAAACTCTTCTAAATCGTATAGACAACTGAACAATAAACACTATCAAGTCTTTTTATTGTAAAGCACATAAAATAGCACTTTTTTCACAAAAATTACTCTCCTAATGCTGTCACATACAAAGCATGCTAGGAACTCTGAATCCACCGCTCAGTTAATGATATTAACACAAATTATTAATGTAGTCCCACCACAAAATAATTAAGTAAAGATATTTTATACTGTATAAGTTTAAGTGCATTGAACATAATAAAATAAAGATCAATTCATTAAATAATTTGTGCATTTAGAATGACAAGATTTTTTCCATAATGTTCAACTGTAATAGTTACTTTAAAAACCATAACATTAGTTAAACTTTCTTTAAAGAATGAGCTAAAAGGCAGGCAAAAAAATCCAACAAAAAACTAAAATGAGATTATTTACATTTATTCATTTGACAGACGCTTTTATCCAAAGGGATTTACAAGTAGTTTTTTACAGTGGCACATTACTGCAGAGCAACTGGCAAGCTTCTGATCACAAGCCCAACGCTCTAACCACTAGGCCACAGCTATATATATATAAGATATATTTAGTACCTTAATGGTAAAAAAAGATTTTATAATCCTTGTGACAAAGTAAAATCTTCCCATACATTTATTTGTGTGCAACGGTGAGTCTAAACCACATGCATAGATTTACAGCAAATCATCCCTCACTGTAACACACACTTTTCTTTCTGATTTCCATACATCCTTCGCCTCATTTCCAGACCCCTCTCCAACCTTTCGTCTTCTTCAAGAGCTCTTGTGGGAGAAAGTTGAAAGAAAAAGATTTTATTATTCTTTATTCAAGAAATTGTAGGTGGTGAGTCTAATGCAAAGTTATTGTAGCGGCAACAAAAAACAGTACCAACGGTATAAATGGATGATGACCTTTAAAAGTTTGTACACTGTCATGATTCTGCCGCATCATGTCATGTTTCTCTTGGTTTAGTGGCAGGATCATGACAGAGTCTCATGTTTTGTGTGGAGAGCCCTTATGGCCTTCCATACACTCTCTCTGGTCTCGTCTCTGTTCCCGCCCTCTTGTCTCCTCGTTATTTATTCATGCCCTTCACCTGTTCCCCTCTTGATTTTGTCCCCTATTTAATGCCCTTGGGCTGGTACATTGTGATTGTTTGGTGAGTGCCTGTCTAAGTCTTGTCAGTTAATCCTTGTTCCTGTTTCTATGTAATGATTACACCATGTTTATTTATGTTACCCCCTCATGTTTTCTTCAGTAAGTCTGTTAACCGCTGTCTGCACCTGGATCCTCTGTCTGTGTCTAACCACCTGCGATCATGACAGTACACACTTGACTTGTATGTCTGCGTGTTTCTTTTCTCTTTTATTTTGTTAAATATGTTTTGTATCCTGTTTCGGTTTGGTTCCGGTTTTCTTTTCTTTTGTTCTTAAATCCCCACTCTTATTGTGCCCATCTTTATCTTGTTATAGCTGCAGTATTGTGTTTTTAATTTGTAATGTCTCGTTGTTGGGTTTCCTTGTGGTTGTATTTTTAAATGTTTATGCTGCATTTGGATCCTGCAAATGGATCCACCCCCCCTTCAAAGTTATAGTGGTGAGTCTTATTAATATCCATTATCTTTGGTAACTTATTCAAGACTTTTGTTTTGAAAGCTTCCAAAGATTCACATTATAAGTTTGGCTGAGAATGACTAGAAATGTATTATGGATCAAAACAGATGTAAATTTGAACATGACAATCTTTATACGACATTTATATATAATTGAATTTGTAATTTTATAGTTAAGATGACTACAATTAACAAAAGTTAAATATAAATAAAAGAGTGGGTATGTCCTAATTTTGACCAAAAAATTATAAATCTCACCCTCTTTCTTTGGCATCCATGTCATGCACTAGCTCATCTCTTTGATTGACTAAAGACACCAACTCGTGCAGTAACAACTGCTCTCTAGTTTTATGAGCATGGGATTTCCTCCATTCTGTAGAAAAAGGAACAATTACAATGAACGGAAGACAGGAAAATTAAACCACACTGGCCCAGAAGCACTTCCTGTATGAGTGCTTAGTCTTAAAGTAAGAAATGAAAAAGTCAAGTTAACATGATTTAATAAATGTGTTTCTACTCTAAAAAAAGGTAAGATAAATGTATTAATTTAGAAGAAATAAAATATGATTTGTCATAGTCTGACGAAGTTCATCAGGCACAATGGCAGAGGGACAACAGACAATAGAGAACAGATAGACAAAGAGACTGAATAACTGGAAACTGAAAATCAATAGGTCATCAGAAACAAAATATTTACATTCATAAAACAAGTCTAAAATTAGAGTGAAACATAATTTTTCTGATGCCTTTTTCTGATAAAGAAAGTTTAAAGGAGATTAGACTTATTTTAAATTAATACATGTATTACTGTAATTTAGGCAAGTATAATACAAAATTTAGTTTTGTGAGTTCTGTGAGTATTCCATTAATGACACCCTGGTATGAGTATAGGCTATTAATGTGCAAGACAGAGGAGGAAACCGTGCTTTTATGCAGCAGCAACTTCCAAAATCTATTGGTCCGTTTACGGTCAGACATCTTTATAGGCTACAAACAAGCCTGTCAAAGGTTTGAATATGAATTCACATTGAATTTAATTAAAAAAGTAGAATTATTAGTTTAAAGCGGAGGTGTCATGCATTCTGACTTCTTTACACTGTTGAACGTGCTTGGCTTCTCATGCTTGTTAAAAAACGAGTTAGACGTATGACGTAGTATTTCTGTGCTTGATTCCTTTTATTGGGCAATTTTCTCGGAAAAGCAAGGTGAACAAAATATTCAGAGCAACCATTTGATCAAACTAAATACTCTTCGAAGGTACAACGTATGCAATACTACTAGGTACCACAGATGTGCAAAATGAAAATATTTTCTAATATAAACATATTATCAATAATTATATTACTAATACCAATAATAAAACAAAAGTCCTTTTCAGACAATAGCGACGTGATTGTATTGCTAAATCCAGATGTCAATGTATTTTGACGCCCGCCTTGTGTTCCCTGTGTACAAATCAATCAATAAACAAATTTAATCTTCCTGTCATGGCACCTGTCCTTCGAATTATCCCTATTTCCTGACTCTCACTTTACGGCCTCACTTTATTGTTGCATCCATTCAATTCAGTGCGTCCTCGTAGTTCGAGACACTTAAAACTGCTATTTGTCCCAGGTCTAGTCTCAAAAGCCGGGTTGACCGGGCGTTTGCTATCTCTGGCCCTATTTTATGGAACAACCTCCGGATTGAGATCCGAACAGCATCTTCTTTATCTGTTTTTAAATCCCTGTTGAAGTCACATTTATTGGATCAATGTGCGACCTGCTAATATTCTGATGTCTTGCTCCTATTTTACTACTTAACTTTTTAGAATTATTGCTTAAATTATTATTCTATATGTGCTTTTATGTGTTTTGTTTCTGTTTTATTTGCAATGTAAAGCACTTTGGTCAACCTGTGGTTGTTTTGAAATGTGCAGTTTGGATGAAGGCTGGCAGTTCATTCCAGCACAGAGGAACCGAATGAGTAAAGGTTTTTGCAAGCGATTTGGGGCCTCGTTGTGATTGAATAACCAGGTGTCCCTCATCTTCAGACCAAAGATGATGGGAGGGCATGTAGACCTGGAGCAGTGAGTTAAGCTAAAGGGGCGAATTTGCGGTTATCGTTCTGAAAGCTGGGGCAGGGTTTTGAACTTTATGGGGGCGGAAACTGGCAGCCAATGAAGTGAAATTAGGAGGGGTGTTCATGGGTCTTGATATGACCAGAGCTTGGACTAGCAGCTGAGAGGCATGCTCCAACAGGAATGGTCTGATTTTCCTGATATTGTAGAGCACATACATGCATGTTCAAGTGGTTGCAGCGATGTGAGAGGTAAATTTCAGCTGATCGACAAACATCACCCCCAGCTTTGTTGTAGACTTGGTGAGTGTTCTAGTTGAAGATTCAAACTAAATGGCAAAGTGGTGTTCAATTGATGGGTGGGCTAGCATAACTAGGAGTTCTGTATTGGAGAGACTGACTTGTGGGTGATTCTCTTTCATTCAAGAAGAGATGTCCAGAAGGCATAAGGGCAGATATGGTGGGGTCATTTGGCTAAAAGATAAATAAAGCTGTGTATCATCAGCCTAAAGATGGTATGAGAACCCATGTGCCTAAATAATTGAACCCAGGGAGTTGGTATATATAAGAAAGAGGAGAGGGGTAAGAACTCATCCCTGAGGAATAGCCTCCAGTTGTCAGCTAGCGGGATCTGGATGTCTCGCCTCTCCAGGATACCTAAAAGGATCTACCTGCGATTATAAGATCTACCTGCCAGAGATGCCCAGTTTGGAGTAGACAGCAGGATCTGGTGGTTCACTGTATCAAATGCAGCAGAGAGGTCAAGCAGAATAAGGACAGATAACAAGGACTTAGCCCTTGCATGCAGAAGGTTTTTGACGACAGACAAGAGAGCGGTCTCTGTAGAATGACCTTTCTTGAAGCCGGACTGTTGTCTGTCCAGAAGATACCAGAGATAAGCAAAGAGTAAATACTACCCTTTCGAGGGCCTTGTAAAGGAAGGGCAGGAGTGAGATTGGGCTGTTGTTGAGGGATCAAGTGTTGGTTCCTTAAGTAAAGTTTTTCCAGGGCTTGTTAAAATGTGGGGTTAGGGGCTGTACCAGTGGTGATGGAGGTGTGCTGCAAAGTTTTTCTTTGCCAATTTTTTTTTCTCTTAACGCCTAAATTATTTTAGTTTGCAATTTAGTTTATTTTGCAAATTTTTTCTATTGCAAAAATATGTGGCATTGAATTGCCTTTATAGTCTAACAACTGTATAGTCTAAGGCACAATATATGCGCCACCTGGTGATCAACTTGTAATACCGAAGACTGATATTACGAGACTTTCACCGGTTACGGCTAAAGGGATAAAGCTACAGCCCCAAATCTCGCCAAATCTCAACAGATGAGCACTGTTTTATCTTAATCCCAACCTCAAACCAGAGTTGTTGAGAGAGTCGCGAAAAAGGAAGTTCAAAATGTTCACGTGTCATGTGATTCATGGAACCAGATAAATCAAGTTATGTTTTATTTTTAAATAATTTTTTTCTTACCTTTTTTTATTCATTAAATGACTTGCGTCTTTAAATGGGTTTATAAGTCTGTCACAATCGGTCTGTTAAACCGCAGGTCCATGCTTTACTAGTAACCTCCGGGAACTACTTCCGAGAGCCTCCATGAACTGCCATTGCTGAAAAAACTGTTCCATTGGAGTAAATGGAGTTGATGTATCTCTCTCTCTCAATGGCTCTGCCCCAAACCTACCCCTAAACCTAAAATCTTTCGAGATTTGGCCGTAGTTGTATCCCCTCTAGCCCTGGCCCTTTTCACCCTGACAAGAAATCTCTTCACATTTAATCTTATGAGTTCTTTTTACACCCTTACTAAATAATGTTAACTTGACAGACTGCTTCATTAAAACTTTAAAGATGTTAATTTTACCTTTAAATTCAGTTCCAAATTTTCTTTTGGTTGCAAAATAACACACAAAGGGGCTAAAAGGCATACCATCCAAATTCCATCTCTGCGATGAAGACACAATAATTTGTAAAAACAGTATCAAACCTTCTACAGCCATTAGATCTTGAAGTTCTTTCTTCATCAGCTCAAACCTCCTCTCTAAATGTTGCTCCTCTTGCCTATAAAACAGCAGAAAATGTTTTGTTAATCGCTCAATCGCTCTTCAAAAGAAGCCTTGGGATTTATAAGAAGCATTGTGGAATCACATACAATAATTGTAGATGGTCTTGTCGCCTGATCAATGCATTCTTTTTGTTGACCAGGGTAAACCACTCTTGAATGAGTTTCTCTTCTACACGATCATTACCTGTAAGTGCACAATAATGCAACAATACATACAATAATTTACTGCCATGCCTGTTGTGTAGCACATTACATGACAGTGTTGGGCAGTAGCACACTTTTAGTGATGCGTTACAGTAATATTGTTTTGTCAATAATTAGTAATGTAATTTTTTTTAATATTATTTCAGTAATTTTACAGTAAAATTGATTGTTATTGCTTTACTTTTGTTCTGGCAATTTCGTCACCACCAGATTCATTTTACAGAAATATTTTTTTCACGTTATGAAAACACGACCTGCTGTGATCTGCCAGGAACTTTTTGCTAAACTCACGTAAAGGGCTTTGTCCAAAGACCCTTTTCTGTCAGCGGCCGGCATTTGGAACGGAAACGCTGCATTTTTTTAAAACGGCAGCATACTATACCGAAACAGACAGTTGTGTACTTTAGACACATGACCCTAACGTCGTGGATAAGTACGTCGCCGGCAAATCAAGTGACTAAAAGTCGTTTCAAGGCAAGGCAAGGCAAGGCAAGTTTATTTGTATAGCACATTTCATACACAATGGCAATTCAAAGTGCTTTACATAGAAGAAATTAAAAATATCCATTTGATAAAACAGTTAAGAAATAAGAAAAATAAAAGTAACCAGTTAAGAATAAAAAATAAAATTACAAAGTTTAGAACAAATAAGAAAAATAAAAATTAACCAGTTAAGAATAAAAATAAAATAAAATATAGTTTAGAACAGATAATAAATAAAATAAAGTACAGCACAAACAGTCGGACGGTCAGAGGCACAGTGGCACATTAATCAAATGCAAAGTTAAACAGATGTGTTTTGAGTCTGGATTTGAATGTGGCTACTGTGGGAGCACAACTGATCTCTTCTGGAAGCAGGTTCCAGCTGCGGCTCGCATAATAGCTAAATGCAGACTCTCCTTGCTTGGAGAGAACCCTTGGTATTTCTAGCTGATACGATCCTAATGACCTGAGTGTTCTTTTGGGTCTGTATTCAATGAGCATATCTGCAATGTATTGAGGTCCTAGGACCTAGGCCATTGAACGATTTATATA
The DNA here is from genome assembly GCF_947034865.1 of Barbatula barbatula. Lineage (NCBI taxonomy): Eukaryota > Metazoa > Chordata > Actinopteri > Cypriniformes > Nemacheilidae > Barbatula > Barbatula barbatula. Next base: position 27,868,070 of record NC_136766.1, read on the forward strand.
CCAGTAATAAAACTTTAAAATCTATCCTATATGTAACTGGTAGCCAGTGTAAAGACCTGAGGACTGGTGTGATATGATCATATTTTCTGGTTCTGCTCAGAATCCTTGCCGCAGCGTTCTGTATGAGCTGCATCTGTCTTATGGTCTTTTTGGGGAGGCCAGTAAGGAGTCCATTACAATAATCCACCCTGCTGGTGATGAAAGCATGCACTAGTTTCTCTAAATCTTGACTGGAAACAAAGCATCTAATTCTTGCAATTTTTTCAGATGATAGTATGCTGATTTAGTTATTGCTTTGACATGACTACTGAAGCTAAGATCTGACTCTAGAGACACACCGAGATTCCTGACTTGATTTTTTGTTGTTTGACCTTTAGAGTGAAGGTACGCGTTCACCTTGAGAACTTCATCTTTATTTCCAAATGCAATGACTTCAGTTTTGTCTTTGTTTAACTGAAGAAAGTTTTGGCACATCCAACTATTTATTTCATCAATGCATTTGAGCAGGGAGTCAATGGGGCTGTAATCGTTAGGCGACATCGGATCCAGACACATGTGCCTTAGAGCCTTACACCGGTCCGCTTGTTAATAAACATTTCCTGTTATTTAAACAGCTGTTAGCAACAGGGTAGTTGTCCAATAAAGACACAATAAAATAATCTAAAATAAACTAAATGAAAAATATGATCAGACAGTGGAGTCAAACTCCTGTCATTAGCAGCAAAGCTGCTCTTCTTAGTTCAAACAGTCCAGTACGCTACTAGAGCTAGCAGCTGTGAAGGGACAGCATTTTACAAACATAAAGAGCACACACAGTCTAAAATCATGTAATTGTGTACATATGATAAAGGAAAAGGATGATACATAGCCCAGTGAATAAATAAATGTATCATATGATGAACGTCTAAACATAAGTCGCAATAAAACGGTCAACAGTGGTTTTGCGTTGAAAATGCCGTAATTTGTGGCATTCAAAACTGCAGAACGGGTACTTGTTGAGACAGAGAGTGGGGAGTTCATTGTATTGGATGAAGTTCTGTGTTTCTCAGGATGTGGTGTGGACACTTTGGCACCGGCCTTACAATATATTTACAATTTATAAATGTATTTGTGTTAGGGTCTATGTTGTGCTGATTTGAACTTAATGAGATCGAGCACACGGAGAAGCCATTCATATTTTTGTTGGCAGTGCCTCGCTACAACTCTGGACATGATCCGTTAGTAAATAACGTACAATCAAATAAAACCACATTTTTAAAGTGATTTAAAATTAAGTTAAATTGGTCAATTTCTTGCCTCAGAAGTAGACTTTGAACTTGAGCTCGAGTTGTAGATGTAACATGATGCTTCTCATCCAGTGCGCACTAACATTTTGAAGTCTGAAGTCATGATGAGCTGTTTCAGCTTCCAAATTATGTTATTTTAATCAAAATCAAGTATTAAATGCTGTTTTGCTTGTTGTGGTGTATGGGTGATATACTTAAATGTTAACAAAAAGCACATACATTTATGTTTTAAAAAATAAAGCCATCCATGTATCCATGTCAGCCTTTTGTAAATATAACTTTGTGAAAATTAGGATTAATTGAACTCATCAGTGCCCTGCTTTATTTACCATCATCTTAAACATGTGCCCACTCCTGGGGATAAAGTTTTTCCAATCACATCACAAAATGATGTTGATGCTACATTAAATATGTAATATAATAATCTGTAAGCATATTTATAAATTGATTGTAGGATAATTACAGAATTTTCAAACAAAAGGACATTTTTATCAAATAAATCAGCAGTAACAGTGGACACTAAACACTTTTCACAACAGACAGACGGAACCAGACACACCACAGTGTACTTTTACTCACTTTATGGTGAGAACACCGGGAACAGTCTACAAACAATAGGTAAGTAATCTACAAGTAAATGAGGAAGTACATCCACGGGTTAACTGTCAAAAACCGGGCCTGAACTAGTGACATGCAAACGACAACTACACCTGAGAGAGATCAAAGGTAAGAGGTGAGTTTATATGGAGTCTGGCTCGTGAATGAATGAGAAACGTAAATGTAGTAAGTGGGTAAAATACGGGGAAACTGGCCAAGGACAACACTGAGGGGCAGAAGGGACAGTGACTAATCATATGGGGGATATAAGATGTTGATGTTTTGGTCCCTAGCCACTTAGTTATTACTTTTGCCTTATGGCAAGGTGCTCCTTCATGCCGGAAAAGGCAATGTTCATCACCCAACTGTTCTTGGATGGTTGGGAGAAGTTGCTCTCTGTGGATATTTTCTGTACCTTTCTTTGTTCATGGGTGTGTTCTTAGGCAAAATTGTGAGTGAGCCAACTCCCTTGGCTGAGAAGCAAACCCACACATGATTGGTCTCAGGATGCTTTACTGTTGGCATGACACAGGACTGATTGTAGCACTGACATTTTCTTCTCTGGACAATCTTTTTTACGGATGCCCCCAAACAATCTGAAAGGGGATGTAGTGATGTAGACGGGACGAGAGCCAGGATACAAGACCCGTGCGCGTACAGCTGATGCTCATTATCATTCACGCACCGGCCTCGAATCCAGGCTCTCGTTCCGCCTAGCTCACTACAGGGGATTCATCAGATATTGCTTCACCTTAGTCCTCAGCAGTCCAACCCCTGTAGCTTTTGCAGAATATCAGTCTGTCTTTTTCTAGAGAGAAGTGGCTTCTTTGCAACCCTTCTTGACACCAGGCCATCCACAAAAAGTCTTCGCCTTACTGTGTGTGCAGATGCACTCACACCTGCAGAGGAAGAACAATGATTTCCAGCACCACCCTACTTTTAAAGCTTCAAGTCTGTTATTCTAATTCAATCAGCATTACAGAGTGATCTCCAGCCTTGGGTCACGATCATCAGCTGGAGTGCCCATGAACTCCAGTAGAGGGGACTCCACTCATGATTTCGGCATTTGTGTCCATTCCAACTCCATTTCCCATAATTCCAAGCTAATCACCACCAGGTGTTCCCCATTACCACTCCACTATATATATTGTGTTTGGACTCTCAATGCTTGTGAAGTCTTGTTTAGCCTGTCTGACACTTCTGAGCGGTTTCCCTGTGGTTGTTCCTGCCGTGGTTTATCTTGGATTGTTTATATTGACTGTGATTCTCTGTCGTCAACACTCTTAACGAGAGAATCACTGACATGATGTCAGCTGGTCTTCAAGTTCATTTTCATGGCAAAGAGGTACTTCTAAATAAAATCCAATTAATCTGATCACACATTCTGGATATATGCAATTTGCCATCATAAAAACTGAGGCAGCAGACTTTGTGAAAATCAATATTTGTGTTCTAAATGTTTTACTTTATTTATTATTATTTACTGGGAATTGATAAGCATCTATAAGGAAAGTAATATAATTGGTAATGTATCAAATTACTGTTGTTAGGGAGTAATAAGTAAAGTAACAATATTACTTTTAAAAGAGTAACATTTAATGAGTGATATATAATTTATTTTTGAGTAACAAGCCCAACACTGACAGAACATGAATATCTATGACACACTGGTAGTTAAAAAATCATCACAATTCTATACATTTGAACATTACGGGTATTTCTTTGTGATATGTAATAGTGTGATATTTTAATCCTTACATTTATAATGCCTTATGGTTACCACTTTGGAAGGACCTTTCTTGGACTGCTGTAGTTTATCCAAATTCCAACCAACAGTTCTTTTTGTCTTACAATGTCTGATTTAATTTGCAACCTTTTATTTACAGTTCACTGACTTACCAGATTCCATAAGCCGCCTTAGTTTCCTCTCCACAATATCCGCCCTATGATCTATGTTCTTCTGTTCAGTCTCCAGGGCCTGGATCTCACTCAACACATACTGACTGACATCCTGCACATACAAAATGATCTCTGTGAAATACACAAGCACTTACCAACATATTATATCACAAACAATACGGTCTTAGAATTTTAGGCTGTGTTTGCATATAACGTTGTCTCTTAGCGTGCTACAAAAACTCTAAAGGTCCACATTGACTACTGGTTTCCTTTTCTAGGCATGTCCTCCCAACTATAATTTAAATGTTTGCTTAAAAGCTTGACTCAACTCAATTTATTTATAAAGCACCTTCAAAACCTAAAAAATTGACCAAAGTAAAATATTAAAAATAAAAAAACATAACCATTAAAACATACAAAACTAAACATAAAATAAACAACAAGTCTTTCACAATTGTCCTGACCAGTCAAATACCTAAAGCCTGAATGAACAAGTAAGTCTTTAAGTCCGTTTTAAAAATGTCCATACTAGGTGAGGACTTTACAGATAGTGGCCTATTGCAAAGTGCTGGAGCCGCAACAGAAGAAGCGTAACCTCAGACGAGACCATGGGACAGTCAACAGCATACTCTGAGAGGGGCGCAGTAGTCGATGCGATTGGTAAGGGACCAACATACCCTTATGTACTCAGGAGCCTGCTCATGCAGAGCTTTATACACAAACATCAACACTTAGTATTGTATTCAATATTGTACCGGAAGCCAATGCAGAGCTACCAACACAGGTGTAATATGATCTTGTTTTCTAGTATTAGTTAAAAGTCTTGCTGCAGCATTCTGAACATACTGAAGACGCATGACCAGATAATAATTTAATCCTAAATATAAAGCATTGCAACAGTCCAGCCGTGAATAAATAAAAGTCCTTGTTCAAAAGATTAGTTTTCAGTTTAGACAATTTCCTGAGCTGAAAAGGATGATTTCACAACCCAGTTTATCTTTCGGTTAAGATGAATTTCAGAATCAGTAAACATTTATTTTTACATTTAGTCATTTAGCAGACGTTTTTTCGAAAGCAACATACAAAGAGTTCATGGAGCACTACGCGACATGTCATACAGGAGCAATAATACAATAGGTGCTAACACAAAGTAACTAGTTTCAACAAAAGCTATTATTACCAAAAATAATAAACTCTGTCTTATCATCATTTAATTGAAGAAAATTTTTTGCAAACCAAGCCTTAACTTCTGCCATACAAAAATTTGATGAGGAACTACCGTCAAGCTCCAAAGGATAATACATTTGCAAATCATCAGCATACAGATGATAATTAATATTGTATTTCCTAAAAATGGACCCCAAGGGGGTCTTTATACATATAGTGTAAAAAGAACACAAAGTTGGGCCAAAATAGATCCCTGTGGGACCCCCCAGGAGAATTCATTATATTATTCTTAGTCAGGAACTAATAAATGTAGTTTTTAAATGCTTGAAATAATGGCAAACATCCAACAAATATAAACCACTATTAATAATTCTTAGAACAATAACCCTAAGTGTCCATGACTTCCTTAAACAGTTGTGCCTGGAGAACATCATTACAAGAGATAGTTGAGTACTTACACAGGCTGTAGGATTTCCTAAAGGCAAAATGTTTGAACGAATATCATAGATTTTACCAATGAAACTTTTGAAAACTCTCACAAAGATCCTGATGGAGTAGGAAAAACATTAATTGACAGAGTTTATCTATAGTTGCAAATAGTACCCTGGGATTATTTACATTCTGCAAAATTTGGGCAAATTTAACCGCATCTCAGTACTCTCTAAAATTTTCATAAGATACTTGCAATTTACCTTTCAAACACTTACACTCAGCAAGCGGACTAACCTGCCTAAGATCTCGAGTCACATAATTTAGCCAAGGTTGTTTCTTCACTTTATGATTTAACAGGCACAATTGTATCTAAGATTTCTTGACAGGCACAATTGAAAGAACAATTCATAAGGTCTTGCACCAGGCAACATTATAGACTCATCAGAATGAGATAGATCAGTTATCCAAAAGGCAGCTGAGAAGGTACCAGGGGTAGAAGCAGTAATCAGTCAAACGCAGTCCATTTGTTGCCGAATTCAGATTAAACTTTATGGTCAGAAAAACAGAACAGTAGGTCCAGAAACCCACTGTGATAAGAATTAACGAAATAAAAAAAAAATTGGACATAGGTTTACAGGCATAGCAGACATGAATATTAAAATCACCCAAAATCATAATTCTGTCCACAGATGAAACCACCACAGATAAAAAACTAAAATCCTTATTATAACCTATTATTAAAAATAACAGCCAAGCCTCCGCCCCGGTGAGTAGTCCTTGGTGTACTTAAAAAATGACATCTTGGAGGTAGGAGTTCAAGAATCAGCACTTAGCTTCTTTGATCCAATTTGACTCACAAGTCGCAGATTTTAGAGAACAACTCATCCACCTTTGAAACCCTCGCTGTGTAGCCCAGGGTAAAGATGTTAGTGTGACTGGAAAGGCAGGTACCAAAAAGGAAATCCGCAATTCCACCGCTGGATCCATTGTTTAAGACCCTAAGAGTTTCTTGAGTTCCAGAGTGCCTCGTCTCCTGCGATGGCTCTTCCGATGTCTCCTCTTCCAGCACTCACAGCCAGCTGCATAACAGGCCTTCACAGGTGCTTGAATCTTGCATAACCGTTCAACAAACAGTTTATAACCAAATCGCGGCTGCACAGAGCCAGAGTCCACAGGCTTAGCAGCGTAAAACATAGACCGACTGTGAACTATCAAAGCAATTTATAAAACATATAAGTAAAACAAACAAAACGAGGACAAACATCCTGAGTGCAGAGCAACGGCAAGCCAACACACCTGGTGCATTCTTGCAAAGCGTTCCAAAACAGTAATTATATATTTTAATATATAATAAAATATAAAAATAAATAATAGATGATATTTAACATAAAAATATACTTTTATATAAAATGATCGGAATAAGTGTTTTTCTTTTTCTTCATTTATCCGTCAGCTTACTATTATGTGCCATGAACGCCTCTCTCTGGGGGGCAGTTAGAAACACAAGTCCATTGAACATTGTCCAGACTGAGACGATAATCATGCATGCTTTTCGGCAGCATTTTTCTAGAATTTTTTCGATGTTCATACCTTAGCAAGTTTCACTGACAATGAGCCGAGTGAACGTGCAAATTAACTCCTTGACATAGATGCCGCTTAATGAAAAATAAAAATACCCCGGTACACAAGGTGGCATTGCGCAGCTTTATGCTTCTGACACTCGCTTGTCACGCAGAAAGGTGACGCTTATAGAAATACTGGTAAAGCCGGTTTGGTTTGTTTGTCCTTCTTTCGATTTTGTTTGTAGTAGTAGTTCTGTGGCAGCATTGGGACTGTCATTCTAATCCGCCGTCCGATCATGAGTTGAGCTGGTCTCAGTCCTGTGGCAATGAGGGGTGTTGAACGATAGCTCATAAGAGCTAGCCAAGTTCCCAGGGGCTGTGACCATAAGGGGCTTTCTAAGCACCTGTTTTGCAATTGCAAAACTCTGTTTGGCTTCCAATTAGCCTGCGGGTAATGAGGACTGGACGTAGTGTGAGAAAAAGTTTACATCTTTTTGAACTCCATGAATTCAGAGGCTGTGAACTAAGTTGTTTCTGTCACAAGTTCGTATGGGATCCCCCATCGAACAAACATGTTTTTCAAGTGCAGAATTACCTGCATATCTTGTCCAAAACAATCAACTACTAATACTTATATCCAATATCAACAAATATTTATTTCCCTCTAGTTCACAGATGTCCGCTGCAATCTTTTGCCATGGACCATTGGGAAGGGATGTGACCATAAGGGGCTCTCCCATTTGAGTGGGCTTATTGACTTGACCAAACTCAAATGTTTCCACTGTTTCTGTAATGTCGTTGCCAATGTGGGGCCACCTTACAGACATATTGGCCCTCAATCTGCAGTTAGTCAGACCTCGGTGACATGAATGAAGCTGGCATTACAGCTCTAGTCTCTGCCTACCAGGAATCACTATTATTACCTCATACAGCAACAATCCGTAAACCTCAGAGAGATGAGCTCTTACAGAGTGAAACCATGGAGCGAATGTGGAATTTGATGTGGCCAGCCATGACGAAAGTACTTGCACACCGACTGGAGATCGGAATCTTGTTGTGTGGCTTTTCTACATACAATAGTTTAGGCTCCACTAGTTAGATCAACCGACAATAGTTTAGGCTCCACTAGTTAGATCAACCGGAAACAGGAACACCTCCAATAACAAGTGATGTATTTGTTGCATCAAAAAGTGCAGAACAGTACTCTTCTCTCAGTCTTGTCTCATTGTTCCAAGGTTACCAGAGCGGGCAGGATCGCAGTTCAAGGATAACAGAGTGGGTGACCTGACAAAAGCTGAGATGATAGAGCTGGATAAAGAAGGACGCGACAACTTGACACATCTTCACTCCAAAATTTCAGCCGCTATTAGATTATTAATGATCTTAAATCTAAAGGGCTTTTATTTTGCCTTGTTATGCACGCACTGTCGAGCTTGTGCAGAGGCTGCAGCTTTTGCCAGAGGGGAACTGGAATCCCCTGGTTAGGCCTGGTTTCCCTCTGAGGTTTTTTTCTCCTCCAATGGAGTTTTGGGTTCCTCGACACTGTTTGCATGCTGTTTTGCACTATTTGCCTGGCCGGGGGGGCGGAATTTATAGTCGAGTTGATGTTTGACCTGTGTTTCCCTCTCCTTATATTGGGTGTGTGGTTCTAGGTGATGGCCCCTGTGCGTGTTGTAACGAACGAAACTGTGTGTTTACATGCAGCACATTATGGTGCGGTGTGCCCTTTAAGAGACTGATCACGTCATTCCTGACGCACGCTATGCGTGATGACGTTGTGAAGTGGCGAGTGAGTGAGATCCACCGTAGATGCTGAGTGTGCTCTACCAACTTTATATACTTTTGTTTTGTTAGTTTTATTTTGTGACGCTGGAAAAAGAGAAATCTCTCATGTGTGAGAGGATTGCGTTGCTGTGTTACCAGCCATTAAATGTGCGTGATACAGCCTTTACGCCTCTAACCTCTTTCCTCTATGGACTTTGTGAGAGCTATCCGGGTCAGAGCGTTACAATTGGCGCCCGAACAGCTTGAATCTGGATCCGTCATCTACTGGAAACCTGATAATTTACAACTCCGATCGAGCGTGGAGATCTTTGCAGAGACTGGTGAGATTAGCTTGCTAACGCTGGGTGACACGTGTGTGTTGACCGCGTGCAGTGACAGCTGAGCGTTTTTTCTTCTCTCCTTTTCTCTACTTCAACTTGATATTTTTCTTTGAAGTGACAGCTGATTATTTTGATAAATTTAGACTGTGTGCTTCGTCAGATTTTTTTTATTGATTTTTTGCCGATGGTAAAGGACTGAGTATTGGGAACGGAGGATTATAATTTTTCCCCATCAGTTTGGAAGTGATCAAACTTTTTCCTCACTGTTTTCGAACGCGGACTGACATTTGGATCTTTACCTTTCTGTGATGTTGTAGCACAGATATAATATTTTTTTTTTGCTTTGCGTGCTTGGAACTGAGATATACTTTTTGTGCACAAACGGACAGCAAAAACATTTTTTTTTGTTTGTTTTGTCTGAACTGAATTTGTGAGCACGGAAGAAACGAACATTTTGTTTTTGGAACAGTTTTTGGAAGTTTTTCTTTCCTAACTCATTGTGAACTGAACTGATTGTGCAAACTTGGCGATTTCTACCGTTTTGCTCTCATTTGGATGATTAAGGGACTTTAAGAACATTACATTCACTTTGAAAAAGCGTGTTCCTTTGCTCTGGGTATGCTAATGGACAATATAATAATTGAACTCTCATAAAAGAAAGTAAACCTGTATGTTTTTGGTGACATTTGCTATTTCACAGTTTAAATGTGGATTATTGAATTTTTTTTTAGTTTCATCTGACGATGTGTGCATTTTAAGGTCAATTTATATTTTCTGGGTTACATTGTGAATTTTACAGGTGTTGTACCACTGTTTATGTGAATGCACAGTTACTGTGATGGCTTACTACCCAGACTTTAAGTCTGACTTGACCCACTCATTGCCAGACTCTGTTCCCAGGCGGAGACAAAAGTCAGTGCAGCCTGCTGCGGGAAGTCTGGAGACTCAAGTGGAACGTCTACAAGCGGAAGTATCGCTGCTTCAACAGTGTCTCAATGACTCTCTCCAGTTACAGCAGAGCATATTAAGAAGGTTTGGACCTCCTGATGTGGACACCCTTACAGCGCCACATGACCAGCTGCCTCCTATGGCCAGTTCTACGCCACACATCCGTGTATCACCAAGCCAGGTGCCACTACAAGGTACATCTACCGATAATGTTTCCCTCAGAAATGTGACATTCTCACCACAGGCTAATTCTTCTGATGTGAGTAATACTAGTAGAATCCTTGCATCCGTACTGCACCAGTCTAGGCTTGAGCCACCTGTATTTGCAGGAGATGGACGTGTAAGCCCAGAGGACTGGCTCCAGTCAGTCAATGTTTACAGGACATCACTCGACTTAACCGATGCCCAAGTTCTCCTCGAGTTGCCTCGATTTTTGACGAAGGAACCAAAAAAATGGTTCACTGTCCTTGACTCTCATGTCGTCACATGGGCCCAGTTCTGTGATTTCTTCAGGACAGTCTTCCTTCCCTCCAACAGTCAAGAACAAATAATGAGGGGAATCCTAGACCGTATACAGAGTCCTGAAGAGCCCCTCCCTACTTTTGTGGCCCACATGCTGAGTGAGTTCAGGAAGCTGAAAACCCCCCCACCCGAGCAAGAACAAATCGACCTTATTTCTAAACATGCTCTTGAGAAATACAGAGTTGCACTCTATGGAACCTCTGTTTCCTCAGTGATGGATCTCCTCCTGAGGGCTCATGAGCTCCATGTGGTCCTTGGACCAAGTAATTGTTTCCCTACTTCAGGGAAGAGTGAAGCTAAACTTGACAAAGGAACTTTCTGTTACAAGTGCTCACGTCCTGGCTTCACTTCTCGCACATGCCCAGATTGTAACCCAATTCCCAGAAGGAGCTCACAACGAAGCGAGTCCCCTGAGGTGCATTCAGGACAGAATCCTGATGCAAAGGATACAAACAACGGCGAAAGGAGTAATTTTGTCGCACAGAGGGAAAACTACAGAGGGGGGAGGATGATTCGCAGAGGCAATCCTCCCTCCAGGAGATGAATTCGCCTCAACCGACTGTTCCTGCACGACCTGTCCTTTGTCATGTGGAAGATCCCACATCCCCGTCCTGTTGGAACACCCCATTTAGAGTTAAAATTAACTTACGTGGCCAGGTGGTGGATGCTACACTTGACACTGGCGCATCACTTTCTGCAGTGCAGGCAGACATCGTTCAAAATCATGACAGATTGAAGGCTGAGATTAAACCATGGACCTCTTCCCCTATACAACTGGCAGACGGTGGAGCATGCCTGCCCGTGGGGCTTACGTGGCTGGCTTTTGGATTTATGGGACAGCGTTTTTACCACCGTTTTGCTATTGTCCCACGCCTTCCCTCAACAGTAGTCTTGGGAATGGACTTCATGTTGCGTGCGTCCATTACAATTCACGTCCCGTCTAGGACTGTTGTCATGGGTGAAAGTCCTTTATTCATGGATGAATTGGATGGCGGAGGTGGTCTTGAGTTGGATAACAGTTTGTTGTTCATGGAAATTCCAGCTTCAGCGCTTCAAGATAAAATTGAAGAGGCATGTTTGAGCTTTGACGAAAAGGGACAGTTGTCAGAACTGCTTGAAAGCTTTCCGGACCTCTTCGATGGTCACCTGGGCCGTACTACTCTAGCAGAGCACTCCATAGAGACAGGAAATGCCAAACCAGTTCACCTTTCCCCTTATCGAACTTCTCCAGCTAAAAAACGGTTGATCGAGGACCAAATCAAGAAAATGTTGCATGAAGGAATCATTGAACCTGCGGCTGGTCCTTGGGCTGCACCGGTTGTGATCGTGCAGAAACCTTGTGGTGAACCACGATTTTGCGTGGACTATCGTGGGTTAAACCAGCTCACCACAAAGGACTCTTACCCGTTGCCGAGAGTCGACGAGTCCCTTGACTTCCTTTCCCGAGGAAAATTTTTGACCACAATTGACCTTGCTCGTGGATACTGGCAAGTCTCCATGGCAGAAGGGTCAAAACCAAAGACTGCTTTTGTCTCACATTGTGGGCTGTTTCAGTTCCGAGTGCTTTCATTTGGTCTGTGCAATGCACCGGCGACCTTTCAAAGACTCATGAACAGCGTCTTGGCCGGACTTGTATATAAGTCCTGTGCGGTCTACCTGGACGACATTGTTGTGGCTTCGCCCACCTTCAAACAACATCTTGAAGATCTCAAGGAAGTGTTTTCAAGGCTTCAGTCCGCCGGGTTGACCATTAAACTAGCCAAATGCCAGTTCTGTCGCAAAGAGCTTACCTTCTTGGGGTATCGGGTTTGTCCGAGTGGAATCCTGCCGGAACAAGACAAAGTAAAGGCGGTGACGGACTTTAGACCCCCTGTCAATGTGAAGCAAGTGAGGCAGTTCCTGGGCTTGACAGGCTATTATCGTCGATTTATGCAGGACTATGCTCGCCTTGCTGAGCCACTCTTCAACCTCACAAAAAACGACGTTCCTTTTGTCTGGGACACGGCTTGCCAGGAGGCTATGGACCTGCTTAAAGGAAAGTTAACTTCGGCACCTGTGTTGAGGTTCCCCGACTTTACTCTCCCGTTCTTCATTCATGCTGATGCCTGTGACGCAGGACTTGGAGCTGCGTTGATGCAGAGAGATCAAAATGGTAGAGATGTGGCTGTGGCTTACGCTAGTCGGACCCTGCATAAAGCTGAGACACCCTATTCCACGCCCGAGAAAGAGTGCCTTGCTGTCATCTGGGCCTTGGAACACTTTAGGCCTTATGTTGAGGGTCTCCATGTCACGATCTTTACTGACCACAATGGACTTAAGTGGTTAATGTCCCGCCCGAATCCCACTGGACGTCTCGCTCGATGGTCTCTCCGCCTTCAGGACTTTGATTTCGACATTGTCCACAAGCCTGGTGCTCGAAACACGGTGCCCGATGCGCTGTCGAGGAATCCCCTAGCGGTTGAGTCGCCGCCATTGGACATACTTCCCGAGTACGCTATGATTGGTGGTCTTGACCTCCGTACGCTTTCTTCTGTGACTCTCACGGACCGTTCTCATGTCAGACAACTTCAGCTCGATGATCCAGTTACGGGTAACCTTCTCCGTAAAATGGAGGCCGCGCCCCAACAGGAGGGTGAAAATGAGGGGTGCTCTCAGTATTGCATTCAAGATGGTCTATTGTACTTCAACGACCCCAAACCTGCTTGCGGTATCCATCCTTTGAAAGGATTAAAGCTGTATGCTCCTGAGTCTCTCAAAGGTACCTTGCTGAGGTATTATCACGATCACCCAACTGCGGGTCACCTGGGCATAACTAAGACCTTAGCCCGACTGAAACTCAGGTTTTTCTGGCCTAAAATGGCATCTGAGATCAAGAAATATGTGACCTCTTGCACAGTTTGCCAACTATCAAAACCAAGCCAAAGGAAGCCTGCCGGTCTAATGGTCCCGATTCGGCCTCAGAAACCTTGGGAGTATGTTGGTGTTGATTTTGTGGGCCCTTTGCCTCGTACCTCCAGGGGAAATGCTCACATCTTGGTATTTGTCGACTACTTTTCTAAGTGGGTTGAGATCGTGGCAGTAAGGGAAGCCACAGCTCATGTGGCAGCCGGCAAAATGCTGAGTGAAGTTTTTTCCCGTCATGGGGCCCCCACTTACTTAATTTCAGACAGAGGTTCTCCTTTTGTGAGTGAGCTGTTTGGACAGATGCTTTCTGCCCTAGGAACTGAACATCGGTTAACGACTGCGTATCACCCACAGACCAATGCAACTGAGAGGGTTAACCGTACTCTCAAGACGGCCATTCGAGCGTACGTGGATGGAAAACACACCTCCTGGGACCAATATATTCCACAAATCTGCTTTGCACTGCGGACTGCGCCACATGAAAGCACAGGTCAAACACCGTCTATGATGTTGTATGGGAGGGAGTTGGACACTTCTCTGGATCTGGTCACTCAACCTGTCTGGGATGGGATGGAGGAGACTGAGGTCCCATACTCTGAACGTTTGAGGAAGTCACTGCGTGAAGCACATGATCATGCTAAGGCAGCTCTGGAAGCCAGTCATGACAAAAGGAAGCTGCACTATGATAAAAGACGCCGATCTGCTACTTATGACACGGGTGACCTTGTCAGAGTGAGAACTCATCCTAGATCGGATGCTTTGGCCAACTTTACAGCTAAATTAGCGCCCCTGTACTCTGGTCCATATCGTGTCACCCAAGTCTTGTCTAGTGTGAACTATAGACTTGCGAAGTTGGACACTGGTGAGGATGCTGGAGTCTTTCATGTGGTCAATATGCAGCCTTTTCGCACTTGGAACTCGTGTGGCAGCAATATGTTGAGTTTGCCTCAGGATGCGTCTGAAACGCCCTATGATGCATTTGAGGACTGTTTGGAAACAACACAGTTGTATGGAGATATATCTCAGGAAACATGCGCTGCTCTGCCTGATGAGACTGTTGTTGATTGCGACGGTTTCACTGAAAATGCTCATGACATGCCCAGAGAATACCCAAGTTGTACTCACATCTTTGACGCTGACACTGACGTGTCTACAGATGGTGCAGACCTCCCTGACTTTGACTTTGTCCCTCAGGGCCCTCGTTACAATCTCAGACCTAGGTTGGCCCCTAGAATCACGTCAGGTTGGTCAGATAGTGGATGGACTAATGAGTATCATTCCGACAGATTAGACCTAAAGTGATGTTGAGTTTATTGGTTTGTACATCTGTGTTTCAATGTTCATTTGAAATGTTATTTTCTAACAAGAGAATAAGTACTTGTACATTTTGTTATGGTTCTTGAGTTTTCATATGTTATGTAAAAAAAAGAAAAAAATTGTATTTTGTGCACATGGCTTGACTGTCACAGGTTTTTGTTTTTGAAATGTCTTTCTGCAGTAACTGCATACCGTGTACTGTGTGGCTCTTGCTGGCATGTCTGCCAGTTATTGGCTTCTGTATGTGAAACATAGTTTGGTTAATGGGTTTTCCATGTTTCCATGTATGGGGCTGGATAGATATTTTGTCCTTATGTTGTGTACGGCTGGGGACAGCCTTTTTCTTTCCGGGGGGAATCTGTAACGAACGAAACTGTGTGTTTACATGCAGCACATTATGGTGCGGTGTGCCCTTTAAGAGACTGATCACGTCATTCCTGACGCACGCTATGCGTGATGACGTTGTGAAGCGGCGAGTGAGTGAGATCCACCGTAGATGCTGAGTGTGCTCTACCAACTTTATATACTTTTGTTTTGTTAGTTTTATTTTGTGACGCTGGAAAAAGAGAAATCTCATGTGTGAGAGGATTGCGTTGCTGTGTTACCAGCCATTAAATGTGCGTGATACAGCCTTTACGCCTCTAACCTCTTTCCTCTATGGACTTTGTGAGAGCTATCCGGGTCAGAGCGTTACAGTGTGTGTGTGTCTGTGTCTGTGTGTCTGCATGTCTGTCTGTAAAATGGCATGACAAACTGTCTGCTTGCTCTCTCATGTCGTAGAATAAAAAAATGCACAGCATGCTATAATCCCATCTCCAATAGATCCTTAAATAAAGACTGTGTCCATCCTCCAGACAAGCAAACACATGAAATAATGTAGAAACCTCTCAAAAGTAATTTAATAAACGTTAAACCAATTAGTAGTGAGACAGTCGGGATGAGAGCCGGGAGTCGAGGCCGGTCTCGTACTACGGAGGAGATCGGGAGCATAAGAGGGCGAGGGACCAGACCATCAGTGAAAGAGGACCAGGCCTGGCTTTTAGTTATGGTTTGTGTGTGTCGCCTGTCTATTCATGTTTTTATTTATTTATTAAAAGTTGTTTTATGTTCTCCGGTTCCCTCATCCTTCATTCCTTTTATTGAACACAATTATAGATGAACAAAATTCAGATAATCAACTGTTACGACTTGGATTGCTAAATATTAGATCTCTCTCTAATAAAGCATTTTTTGTTAACAACATAACAGATCATAAAATAGACATGCTCTGTTAAACAGAAACGTGGCTAAAACCAACAAATCCCACAAGATTATTGTTATAAACATGAGCCTCGTCTAAAAGGCAGAGAGGGGGTGTCACTGCACTTTACAATAAAACCTTTAGCATTTCCCACAAGTCTAATTTTAAATACAATTATTTTGAAGTTGTGGTACTTCTTGTAACAACACCTGATGCCAAGGATAAAACACTTTTTAAAATATATTCTATACTTTAGATTTAATACTGTTTTATGGTATAAATGTGGACGACGTTAGAATTCTTCAGCAGATCGAAGATTTCGGATCATTATCTAGTATTGTGTTTGCTTCACTTGCCTATGGCTGTGAATGACAAACTCCTTGTTACAAATATGGTAGAACAATAACTTCAACTACAAGAGATTTGTTTCTCAATAATCTGCCTGGAATAGTTTAATTCCCTAGCATGAGTAATAACGTAGAAGATCTTGACATTTCCACCGAAGATTTTAGCGGCACCTTCTCCGAAACACTAAATACAGCCCGACACCGTGGAATAACAAACACACTCTGGCTCTAAAGAAAGCAGCCCGAAAAATAGAGCACAGCTTTAAGAAATCCAAATTAGAGGTATTTGACTTGGAAATTACGTCTGCATTGTCGGAATAGCTTTGAAATGGTTTGCATTTCACATATCCAACCGTTTTCAATTTGTAGCAATAAACAATGAGGTTGTCGCGCAAATCACAAGTCAGTTTTTGGGCCTCTGCTCTTCGCACTATACATGCGCTCTAAGAAAGATTTATAGATATAATAGTGACATGGAGTTAGCTTTCACTGCTATGCTGATGATACACAAGTTTATATGATGATCCTTTTCCTATCTAGTACATTAACTTTGGAACAGTCTTCCTTGTACTGTCCAGGAGGCAGACACACTCTTCCATACTACACTACACTTCCATAATACTAATCCTCTAAGGGTTTAGGCTACATTAGTTAGATCAACCAGAACCAGGAACACATCCCCTATCAACTGATGTTCTTGCTGCATCAAACAATATAGAACAGTACTCTACTCTCGGCTTTCTTTTCTCATTGTTCAGAGGCTACCGCAGCAGGCAGGATGCAGTCCATGCCCAGACTTGGGGGTAGAGCTGAGAGAGCTGTGATGGTAGAGCTGAAAGAGGGAAGCGGCGGACCATCAAGTCCTCACTTCAAAAATGTAAACTGCTATTAGATTATTAAGATAATATTAAATCTATCATCTACCGCTTTCATGTCTTTTTTTATCTAGCCTAGTTGTGCAAGCAATGTCTAACTTATAGAGAGGCAGCAATAGGAGAATGGTTGCCCTGGCTGGGTTCCTGGCCACTGTTGGCACACTGGATGCACTCGTTTTGCGTGAATTATTACTACCCCATATAGGAATTGATAGTCTGCAAAATCTATTACCGCTCTCTTGCTCTCTGTTTGTGCATTAGTGTGTGTCAGTGTGTATGTAATTTAATGTATTGCTTATAGTTACCTTGTTTACATGTACAGCTGCTTTGTAACAATGAAAATGTTAAAAAACGCTATTTAAATACATGTTGAGTATGTGTATGTGTTTGTTTTTTCCTTAGCTTTTCTATTTCATATTACTTTTAAGGTTATAGCTATATTCTGTATGTAAAACACATGTTCTCTTTTGTTCTTGTAAAACTGCTTTGATGCAATGCAAATTGTAAAAAGCATTATAAAAATAAAATTTACTCGACTAAACCCGCAAGCTCTGGCCCTGAATGTAGACCCTTGTGTAAAACTATACATATAACTATTTAATCATGCCACAAACAGAAATGTGTAGACCTGCTTGTCTCCTGCTGTGCCTCCTTCAGCAACTTCCACAATTTCTATTAAACACAATACAAACACACAAAAGACATTCATCACCCAATGACATACAATAGTTTCAAAAATGCTTATTACTATTTATTTATGGAGCAAGTGAAACAAAATATAAAAAAATATGTATTATTTAAAAATAATAATAAATAACATCATTGAAATGTTAATAAAAATTATAAAAGGTGCATAATATTTTTAAGGCAAATTTCAAAAGTATTCTTACGTGTCTCTGCACTTCCTCCTTCAGTTTCTGCGAGGCCTGATATAGACTGTGTAAAAAAACAATGTAGAGCAGCGTTTACAAAATGCTGTTGTTCATTCAGAAATTAGCAAAAAAGACAGATATCTGATATAGTACAGTATACATATAATAAGCAATTTCAGTCAAAGGCCTATACAACGAAACATGGCAGAGTTAGCTCATAAGGTTAAAATAATAAATACTTGATTTACAGTCTACTAAATTCAACATCTGGTTTAAACATATTACCTCTATAGCACCCTGTCGTTCTTGAATATCAGCCTCATTCAGTGACCCTCCCTGTAATTGTGATCTGTGCTTTTTTACCAGATCTGCATCCTTGACATGAGAAAAAGCCTTGAATGAGTGAGTTCTGGGTGGAGCCACAGGAGGCTGAGTGCCCCTTGAACATCCAGCTTGGCTCAGGCCCTGTGTTCTCTTGATTCTCGGAGGTGGCACCAAAGCACCAGAATCTCTCATCACTTCTCTTTCAGCTAGGTTGCCATTGGACTCAAGAATGATGCCACTGCTCTGGAATCGTTCGGCACAGTAACGAGCAGCAACTTCAGGGTCAGTTTCCTCCCTCTTCTCACCCACAACATAACTGGACTCACTGCTGTTCTTCTCGATCTGAATGACACTGAGCTCCTGGCCCATGAAACAGGTGCGGATCTGATTGAGATACGTCATTACAATGAGCTGGTCGGGCACTGCCAACAGCACCATATCTGAAGGCTCTATCAACCTGGGGATTCCAAGTTCAGCAAAGCCATCAAATGCCTAGGAGTAGAAATGGAGTCTGTCATTTTTATATCAATCACAGAATTCAGTTGTTATACATACATTTCTTTAATAAAAAGACTTTATCAAGCTTGAGTCATGAACATTAATGGCGGGGTGTCCGATTTACACTTGTTTCAAATCGGGCCATGTAAAAAAACAACCTTGTAGCCAATCAGCAGTAAGGTGCACAGTGCACAGTCGAGCAGAGCGCTGACGAAAGCTGAAGGTTGGGGTGTGTTTTTTTGTGATTTAAACATCAACAACAGCTAAGAGAAATTGGACACCTCACCATAAAGTAGCTAATGTAACATTCATAAAATTCTGTTCAGGCATAAGCCGCTTTACTGATTAGTGGCACAAATTGTAGTATTGTAGAATGGATGATATGGGCCGTTACCAGAGCCCTACCTTTAAAGACATTATGACTAACTGTCTTTTACCATGATGGTTAATCAGGGGAAAATAAACCAGCTATACCTAGGATATCATAGTCCCAACTATAACTTAGGAACCACAACAATAAATTTCATTAGGCTATTTAATTTGGAAAGAGGGAGGATCACCTTCTTATTGTTGCGTTTAATGTTGTATGGATCCAGCATTTCATAATTCCTAAAAACAGAAAAGCAAAAATGTAATAGATGTTTAATACAACAATTTTGTGAACTAACCCTTTAAAACAACTAGCATCATGTCTATTAAAGACTCACACTTTATTAGGGTGGAAGTGGTGCAGGATGGCTGTTATTAACAAGCAATAACGAGGAAACGAGAGGACGGGAACAGAGACGAGACCAGAGAGAGCGTATGGCAAGCCAAATCCACAATAAATGCCTCTCTCCACATTAAGCTACTAAACCAAGAGAAACATGACATGATGCAGCAGCATAATGACATGATGGTAGAGCGGAGATGGGAAGAGGCAACGTGTCACGTCTTCACTAAAATTTCAGCTGCTATTAGAATATTAATGATAACCTTAAATCTATCTTTTTTGCCTTGTTGTGTCGAGTTTGTGCAGAGGCTTCAGCTTTTGCCAGAGAGGAATTGGAATCCCCTGGTTAGGCCTGGTTTCCTTCTGAGGTTTTTATTATTTACGTTGGTCCAGTGTCCTGACGGTGGTCCATCTTTGTCAAGCCGCTGAATCTGTGCCGCCCAGTTTGCTACCCAAAAAATGGCAGACTGACAGCATTTTTACATTGATTGGCTTGTCGACATAGTGCCAACGGTTGTCCGACTGTGACCGCTGAATCTGAGCCGCCCTAAAAGGACCACCCAGGACCGCCAGGTCATTGTTTGCTGGGCACTGAAAACTACGTTGACTACATTTATAGAAGCATTTTGTCCGGGGAGAAATATGAATATAAGATCTATGAATAAAGATATGTCTGCCAACTTGTTAAAATGTATAAACATGTCTTTATTTCACCAAACTGTAAAGCAAATGCGTTTGGGAGACATTGATATAAATGGGCTTCAGTGCAGAACACCGGCTCGTTCATTTAGTGAAGAGTGTATTTGTTCAGTACATTCAAGCAATCATTTGCTCTGTCAAAGCTTACACTCGAACGCGATTGGCTTGTGCTTTAGAAAGGCCAGATGCTCTCTGGGCTCGAGGAAGAGATTTCAGTGAATGAGAAATATGAGTCAATGCATTTGTGGAGAAAATCTGTTTTCAATGCAGAAAGGAATCTCACAGACAAAGGGTACCAGGTGTAAAATAATTTAAACCTTATTTGCTTGGCATATAAAGGCATATTAGTTTAGATTGTGGCATTGTGGCAAGTCACCTTGACTAATATTTTTTTAAGGCACTAATGTATTTTACAAAACGATTACAACATTATTTTCCTGTGGTAAATA
This sequence comes from Barbatula barbatula, assembly GCF_947034865.1. NCBI lineage: Eukaryota > Metazoa > Chordata > Actinopteri > Cypriniformes > Nemacheilidae > Barbatula > Barbatula barbatula. The sequence continues at coordinate 27,888,825 of NC_136766.1, forward strand.
AAAATATGTTTTCATTACAACAAATATTTTCATTTTCATCAATATTTATAAGTACGACAATTGGGCAGCACGACCCGATCAGCAGATTCCTAAGGGGCGAGCTATCTGTACCCTCCTGGGACCTTAACATGGTCCTGGTGGACCTGCGTAAGGCCCTGTTTGAGCCCCTGGAGAACCCAATCTTTTTCTCTAATGATGAAGACGCTTCTCCTGTCGGTGCTCGACTCAATCAGGAGGGTAGGGGATCAGCACACTTGCCTAGAGTTGGGGTACCCCACGTGGGCTAGATCCTAACCTGGCCACATGTCCAGAGTCCCCACCACTGCCCCTGCCCACTGTAGTGACGCTCACTCCGCCAGGGTGCAGCCTCCTTGTGGGCACAGGCTCAGAGCGCCTCTCTGGCAGAAATCAGGCATTCAATCCATCACTAAACACTTCGGGGGTATTAGCCAGGCCGTGCAGCTCGTATTAAAGCCCAGTATTTTTAAGTTTCCCTCACGAGGTGAACCCTTGTATCTGGGCTAGTGCTCCACATGTAGTGACTTCCCTCCTTGGGTGGTCCCGTCTGACGCTTTCTCACTCTTGGTTCCCCTGTCGGCTAACCTAGTAAGAACCTCTCATTGTGGTCACACAAATTGATGTCTTATTACACCACTGGATGGCTCGCCTAGGCCGGTCAGTGTCGTTCCGCTGGAAATCGTGACACGGCGCAGCACCATAGAGTTTTTTTCCGAAAGGAACCCCATTCTGTCAGTCTCGACACAATGTCGAGAGACAGACAGAAAGGGAACGTCTCATTACGGATGTAACCTCGGTTCCCTGATGGAAGGAACGAGATGTTGTGTCCATTATGTCACGAGCACTGCGCCGACCCGCTGCAGCGAACAAAGGTGCCTTTCAATTCCTCAGGCCAAAAAGGTGAATGAATTAATCTTCCCTTTTATACCCGTATGTACGATGCAGAGTCTGGCGTGCCGTCCCATTCGCCAAGTTCATTGGCCTTTTCAAAGTATAATCGGAGATGATACGTTCTCAAGAAAAACACAACGTCATGTTCCCTCCATCAGGGAACCGAGGTTACATACATAACCGAGACGATTTCATTGTAGAGTGTGCATATACAAAAATAGATGGAATCATTCGTTCATATTTACAAAAACGATCTTTGACATGTAAGGGTCTTAGCAGTCTTACAAACTTTTGCTTGTCTGAGTGCTGCAACATAGTTTTAAAAACAAAGTTTAATATCATATCTTTTTTAAACAGTCTATTTACATGTAACAGATGGTAATGTTGTTGTAAACCCTTTTTTTAAAGTTCAATGTTTATAAATGATATATGAACTTATTTATACGTTTACATGGACAACACAAGGTGTTTTTTTAATGCAAACATAAAAAGTGAATCTGTTTACATGTATTAAACATGAAACAAGCATATTAAGCAGCCCTTCTCAAAGGCCCGACTCCGGTCCAGGGGGGGAAATTCGTTCCGGAACCCGCCATGTGCCAAACAAACACACATGCAGGCACGGGTGTACACACACAGGCATGTCGCACGTACAAACCAGTGTAGTGGTCGTTCTCATTCCACTCCATGCCTATCCATTTCACCCGGTACGTAAATGGTTTCATTTTCTACCGCAGAGCTGATAACAGACATTTTTAGAATGTAATCACAAACACGTCACGTGCTGCCTTGGTAACACAAGAGACAGAGCTGTAACGCCTCTGGTCGCATTCATTAGCACGATACGATTAGCACAGTTAGACAACAATGTAGAAAACGTGGAAACATAACTGTCCGGGCGTCTCGTGTTTTTGCCGCCTTTAGCAGTGTTATCCGATAAAATGTTGCAGGTATCATCCCCGCGATCACATGGTTTTTCTTCTCAAATATGTAAATGAGCACGATCTTTTGCATTTTGTTGTTTAAATATACAGCACTGTATGTAACAGTTAAGACAGTAAACACAAGTACAACACCATGAATATGATGATAAGCATATGAAGAGTTGATTTGCAAAAAAATATGTTCAAAAACAATGTTTAATTGTGCATTCAAATTAATATAAATGAAACTGCAAATGGGTTCTTTTGAATAAGTAATAATGTAAAATACAGCTAACTAACACAATAAAACACAATAAAAACATGATTTACAAAACTTTTAACAGAGTTATCCGTTTTTCAAATGAACTCTTCATAAAGAGATTTCTTTTTTTTCTACCGAAGTATATTCAATTTAAGTACATTACATTTATGCATTTGGCAGACACTTTTATCCAAAGCGACATACATTGCATTATCCTATACATTTATACATGGGTATTTGCTATCCCCTGGGATCGAACCCACAACTTTGTTGTTAACGCAATGCTCTTACCACTGAGCTACTTTGCAATAATACAAATTGAGGCGGGGCAGGAAACTCAGATGTGAGGAGAGGAGGCCGCCATGATGACCGGGCTGGCCACCATCAATGAAGTACATGCAGGTTGTCGTGCTGGGCCTAGCTTCTTGGCTGACGGAGCCCGAAGCCAACTGCCCCCTCCCCAAAAATATTTAGGGGAGGCTTCCTCCACATCGCCAATGGTGAAAGCGAAACCAGACTACAACAGAGCATAGTCCAAAAATTCAGCAAGCGTCCCTCGAGGACCACAACTAATGAGGAAGTCTTTAAGAGGTGAATTAACTCCATAACAATAGAAATATATGAGAGCAAAATCAGGAAAATTTGAATAAAAGGCAATATCCAAGAAGTCTGTAGTATGGTCCTCAAGGAACCGTTTACCCTGATGCACGGCCACATGGGCAACTGATGGATCCATTATTGGTCAATCATTATGTTACGAATTGGGGCAGGTAGGTGCACAAGAAGTGGATCCAACTGCAGTTAATCCTTTATTAAAGTCTATAAAAGTAACTAAATTTACAAAGAGTAACATCAAAACCAAGAAAAGACCAAGAACACCAAACAACGATTGACAGTAGACAACTGAACACAAGGGCTATAATTACACAGACGAAAGGAGACACACACAGCTGATACCAGTTAACAATCACAAGAAGTATGATGGGATATGAAGTCCAATACAGGCAGAAAATAGAACAATATTGCACCCTCTGGTGGAGACCCGGGCACCAGCAACAGGCTGTGACAATTTAGATGGTGAAAGTGTTTGTGATTTGAAATTTCCACCAGACTGTCAGGGCTGCTGCTATTGTTGCCGTGTTGAAACAGGAATGTTTTTTCAGTGTCTGACTGTAAAATGGTAAATTTGAATATGATAACAGATTATTTGTTCAAAATAGATTGTTTGTTCAATATTTAGCCACATGTTATCTGATGGGTTTGGATTAATCAATTTGTATGTTTTGGAGCTGAATGGTTAGGAAATAGTTGTCGAAATTTGGTGCCTCTAGACCTTCTTGATGTTTTGATTTCTTCAGTTTAATTCTTGGGGTCTTATTTTTACTGTAAAATTTGGTAATGACTGAGTGTAGCCATTTAAACCAAGATGATGTGGGTTGCATTGGAATCATTGAAAAGAGGTATTTTAATTAAGGAAGTATGGTCATTTTAACAAATGATGATCTGCTCATAGTGGATGATGGTAAATTCATTTATTTGCAGATCTTCACTTATTGTTTTGAATAATGGAGTGAAATTAAGACCGAACAGCTCAGACAACCTGGGGATACTTTTATGCCTTAATAAGTGATCGGCGCATGGGGGAAAGTTAGTGTCTTGCAATAATACAATAAGTGCTTAAACAGAGTTACTTGTTTCCACAAAAGTCCTAACAATACCTGTTAAGAGAAAGTGTTTTTATTTTTTTAATTTGCCTGTCAAGCATTCGCCGAAGAGATAAGTTTTAAGTAGTTTTTGAATGTTGTGAGAGATGTGGTTAACCGGACTGAGTTAGGAAACATGTTCCACCAGAAAAATTGGAAAAGCGATTTACTGCCCTTTTGAGAAGTCAATATAAGATATCGCTCGTTTACTGAATGCAGGGTTTTTGATGGGGTGTAGGCAAGCATTAGTGACTTGAATCTGATACAGGCTTCAACTGGTAGCCATAAATGGCAGTGGTCAATCGTTTGACGGCAAACAAGAGTGCATGGAATGTCGGATGCCGTGGTGTGGAGACGTATTGACGTATGACAATTTTCAATCTTTGTTCTATAACCTGTTAAACGGCAACATGAAACAAATTTTTGATAAGAAACTCATATTAACACCTTAATAAGAATATTGTCTTAGTCAGAGTAAGATCAATAATTAGATTACAGCTGTCCTTGTAAATGTAGTCAAAGTCTTGAAAAAAGGCATGAAGGGTTATAACATATAACACAACTAATAAAAGAATAATAAAAGTCAATAAAATTATGAATAATAATGAATAAAACAGATGTAGGAGAAGCGGATAATCGTCCCAAGTCAGCAATAGTGCCGTCAGCTGTAGCGTTAGCCCTCGTGTGCAGCCCTCCTTGTGTGAAGACCGATGAGAGTAAAGACCTGCGACTATACCTGCTCGACTCCACCGAACAAAGACACCGGTAATGCACATTAGTATATTAAACATACCTTTTGTTTTTTGTTTATTTTATTGTATACTAGTATCATGTGTTTTAAATGTATTCCTGTACTCCATCACAGACGCTCTCGCCCAAGACGCAAGGCACGTAACGCTCACTCTCACGCCCGTCCCATTCATGCCTCCACTTCGACACCTCTGACTCTCTCTGTGGGTCTCTGGAACTGGCAGTCAGCGGTGAACAAGACCGACTTCATCCCTGCTTTTGCTAGTCAGTTTGACATTCACATTCTAGGTCTAACTGAGACATGGATTCGTCCTGAGGACTCAGCCACACCTGCTGCTCTCTCTACCAACTACTCCTTCTCTCCCTCCCCCCGCCAAACTGGAAGAGAAGGAGGCACAGGTTTGCTTATCAACAATAATTGGAAATATTCCACACTTTCTTCTCTATGCAACAACTACTCATTTGAATACCACACTGTCAATATTACTTCTACTCCGCTCAGTATTGTCATAGTTTACCGCCCCCCAGGTCCTCTCCACAACTTCATTGAAGAATAAGATGTTCTGCTCTCGTCATTTCCGGAGGATGGTGGCCCTCTCATAGTCTTTGGGGACTTCAATATCCACCTGGACAAACCCTATGCTCATCCTCTCTTCCCTCCAACTTTGCATCTCTAGATGCTGACACTGCCACCAACACCTTATGCTCTACACTTACATCCTGTCTAAATAATATCTGTCCTCTGTCCTCCAGACCAGCTCGTGCCACCCCCTCCTGCCCTTGGCTGTCTGACATCCTCCGTGAACAACTGAGTACACTCAGGGCTGATGAAAGAAAATGGCACAAAACCAAGAGCCTTGCTGATCTAGGGGACTACCAATCAGTACTCTCCTCTTTCTCTGCTAGTGTTACTACGGCGAAAACATCTTCTTATACCACCAAGGTGAGCAATGCACCAAAAACACACCTCTTCAGCGAATACTTGACAGACAAATAATAATACAAAAAAGTGCACTAACCCTCTTCTCTCAACAGGTAGTGGTCTAACTTTTGTTGAAACTAGTAACTTTGTATTAGCACCTATTGTACTATTGCTCTTTGTATGACATATCGCTTATTGCTCGCCGAACTCTTTGTAAATCGCTTTGGATAAATGTGTCTGCTAAATGACTAAATGTAAAAAGGATCGGCAGTATAGTATAGTAGTCTTTCCAATCAGTATGTTATCAGTTAACTGAAGTTAACATTAAGAAATCGAAAGAATGCAGTAGTTGTAGAATAAATACATAACCAATTAAATTTTCTTAAAAAGTGTTAATGTTTGATAAAAATAATATGGTACTGCATAATATATATTTTTAAAAAGCCAATAAATTAATCAATCAAAAAGCCCCGCAAAATTAATTGGGCAGAGGCCTGTTTAAATTCCCTTGAAATTAGGTTTTCTCGAATGTTTTTGTACAAAATTGTACTCATACTATACTAAGCATTAGTTTGATAATACAACAGTATGTACTTCAGTTTGCTAAATAAACTAATGAGAGTATGTCACAATTGTACTACTGTGTTTTGAGAGTCATAATTAGTTCAAATTAACCAGACTTTTATTTTGTTTCAGTGCGTGTTTGAGAGTAGCTTTTCTCAAAGAAAACAGTGAAATGTTTGTGAAGTAAACCCCCAAAGCAAAATAAATTCAGATTTACCCCAGTATAACACAAATTTGTCTGCGTTCCGCAATTCGGAAATCTTAGAGCTCTACTTGTTAAAGTCACAAACAAGAACTTTGGCTTCTTTTTTGCCATCTCAAGCTGTTTCTCAATTCCAAGAACGCAAAGAACGGACTTCTGTCCTTGCTATCAGACGTGGCAAGTTTAGACTCTGGAGTTTGAACTTGTGAGGATGCAGACCAGTTATATTAGAAATGGAACAGCAGAGTACTTGATGTGTCACTCAATGTTTAAAATAAATAGTTATCTCGACATTAATTATATTTGAGGATGTGGTCAGGGCCGGATAAAGAACACATTCGGCCGCCTTCATTGTATTGCAATGAATATTATAAATATATTTCATTTTCAAACTATTATATATTAGTTTGAATATTTGAAAATTTTTAATTAATTTATTAGATGAGTGTAAAATTAGAATTCATTTCATTTGAATTTAATTTCAAATGATTCCATCCATCCATTTTCTTCCGCTTATCCGGGGCCGGGTCGCGGGGGCAGCAGTCTAAGCAGAGATGCCCAGACATCCCTCACCCTAGACACTTCCTCTAGCTCTTCCGGGGGGACACCCGGATAATGATAATTTTAAATCTAATTTTTTTATTTTTGCCTTGTTGTGCAAGCACTGTTGAGCTTGTGCAGAGGCTGCAGTTTTTGCCAGAGGGGAACTGGAATCCCCTGGTTAGGCCTGGTTTCCCTCCGAGGTTTTTTTTCTCCTCCAATGGAGTTTTGGGTTCCTCGCCACCGTTTGCATACTGTTTTGCACTGTTTTGCCTACCCGGGGGGGCTGCTAGAATTTGGTAGTCTTATTTAATTAACACTGCATATTGGAATTTATTGTGTGTCTGATATTTGACCTGTGTTTTGAATTCCATAACCTTTTATGTTTTACTTATAGTCATTTTTTCTTGTACAGCTGCTTTGTAACAATGAAAATTGTAAAAACCGCTATATAAATAAAGCTGACTTGACTTGACTTGACACCGAGGCGTTCCCAGGCCAGCCGGGAGACATAGTCCCACCAGCGTGTCCTAGGTCTTCCCCGGGGTCTCCTCCCGGTCGGACGGGCCTGGAATACCTTCCGGGGAAGGCGTCCGGTAGGCATCCGGAACAGATGCCCAAGCCACCTCAACTGACCCCTCTCGATGTGGAGGAGCAGCGGCTCTACTCCGAGCTCCTCCCGGGTGACCGAGCTTCTCACCCTATCTCTAAGGGATCGCCCAGCCACCCTGCGAGGAAGCTCATTTCGGCCGCCTGTATCCGGGATCTTGTCCTTTCGGTCATGACCCAATGCTCATGGCCATAGGTGAGAGTAGGAACGTAGATTGACTGGTAAATTGAGAGCTTCGCCTTGCAGCTCAGCTCTTTCTTCACCACGACAGACCGGTACATCGACCGCAATACTGTAGAAGCTGCACCGATCCGTCTGTCAATCTCCCGTTCCCGTAATTACAAATTAATTTATTATATTTATAAATATCTAATTATTTTATAAATTTTTCTATCATTGTAATTTAATTTGACATTTAATAGTTACAGATGTGCTTAAACTTGTCGGTACCCCTCCACAAAAAAATTTCTCTGAAATAACTTGAAACTGACAAAAGTTTTTGGCATCCACCATTGTCTATTATATTTAATAGAAATCTCCTTTTTTACTCAAAGGTCATTTTCCCAGAAGGATTGTGGCTTGTCAATATGAATTTTGGCAAATTCCAGTCTATCTTTTTTGTGTTTTTCTTTAAAAAATTTAGTCCTCCTGCGTCTTCTTCTATGGAGCCCACTTTTGCTCAAAAACCGACGGATGGTGCGATCAGAAACTGACTTACCTTCACCTTGGAGTTCAGCTTGTATCTGTTTGACAGTTATCCTTGGTTCTTTTTCTTTGGTTCATCCCTTTCCACAGCTTCTTTGCTTTATTCTATTACATACTAAAAGCATGCAAGTGTACTGTACATGATACAATAGCTTTTAATTTTAATCACTCTTCAGGACGCATGAAGCATTATTTCAATGAGCTGTAAGGGTACCAACAAATTTGAGCACGTCTGTATATTTAATTTCTATTTTATATAGGCAAGTTTATTAAAAAGCTATTAAAAAAACATTAACTCCATATATGAAGTTCAAACAAACAGGTTTCCAAAATCAGCTAAAACATTTGAAATCCTTCCTTCCGTGATGAGTATTTTACAATAAATACTTTGAAGAGGGTCTTCTTCCAAACGTTAAGCTGAGCAGGAAACCCTAATGCAACCGTTAAAATTCATGCTTATACGTGAAAAATGGCCCCACTGATGTATGCAATAGAGCATAGGTCACTAACAGGCGGACCGCGATCCGGATCCGGACCTAGAAGCCGTCCCATACGGACCCGGACCAAAACAAAAGATTATGAATTAAAACCTGACGGGGCGCTTCTATTTTAATATGCACAGCTTTTGTAGTCTTTACGGTACTCCTTTTGTGAATGAGGAAACTCACCGACCAATTGCATGTGAGTTAAGCGATCCCACGTGATACCACTCAGCCAATAAAGTCTTTGCATTCCTGGCGGTAAACATTGGGACTGTACAGTGCAGACAGATGAGAGTTTTAGAGGCAAGTTACCAAGGAAAAGAAAGTCGGATTAAAAAGATAGCGATACATGTAGAAAACAAAGGGAGCGAAAACAGACGAATGAGATGGAGAAAGGGAGAGATACAGACGAGTGTGCCGGAGAAAGCTGAGGAAAATACGAGTGAGACGAAGAAAGCTGAGGAAAATACGAGTGAGACGGCGAAAGGGAGAGATACAGACGAGTGAGACGGAGAAAGGGAGAGATACAGACGAGTGAGACGGAGAAAGTTGACGAAAATATGAGTGAGACGGAGAAAGGGAGCGAAACAGACGAGTGAGGCAGAAAAAGGGTAACAGTTAGAGAAAATAAGGAACAAATGGCACTCTCCAAAAAAAGAAAAGTGGACAATGAAAACAGAGCATTTAATCCAGAATGGACAGACTCATTTCTGTTCATACTTCCCAATGGGAGCACTAAACCAGTGTGTCTCATATGTGCAGAAACCGTGGCACTTATTAAAAGTGGCAATGTGAAACGCCATTATGAGACAAAACATAAAGGTTTTGAACAAACGTACCCACTCAAATCTGAATTGAGATCACAGAAAGTAAGTAGTCTCAGAGCCCAATATGACCAGTCCACCAGGATCCTGAGCAACACATTCACTGCCCAACAACGTGCTCTTGAGTGTTCCCTCAGAGTTTCTTGGATTTTGGGTAAACACAAAAAGCCATTTACAGATGGAGGGGTTGTCAAAGAATGCATGAGTGCTGTAGCTGAAACACTACTTGAGGGAAAACAAAAAAATGAGCTTTGTGATAAAATAAAGCAAATTCCCATGTCAGCATCATCTGCCACAAAGAAAAGTGAAATATTAACTCAGGATGTGCTAACCCAGCTAGATGAAGCCATGCATAAGGCACCATGTGTAGGCTTAGCTGTGGATGAGTCCACTGACATATGTGACAATGCTCAGCTGTTAGTGTTTGCCAGGTTTTTCAACACAGCCCAGAAAACATTCTGTGAAGACATGTTAGGTGTCACTCCCCTTCAGACCAGTACAAGGGGAGAGGATATCTACCTGGCCATTAAGGAGATGTTAACAAAAAGAGGAATAGAGCCAAAACAAGTGGTTTCAATAACCACAGATGGAGCCCCTTCTATGATAGGGAAAGAAAAAGGAGCTGTAGCAAGACTGAAAGGGGACAATCCTGAGCTGTTATCTTACCATTGCATCATTCATCAATCTGTCCTCTGTGCCTCCCTGTCAGATGAGCATGCTGAGGTGATGAATACAATGATGAAAATGATAAATTTTCTCAGGGCATCCTCTTCCTACCAGCATCGCATGCTTAGGGAATTCCTCAGAGAAGTTGATGCCAATGCCGATGATCTTTTGCTGCACAACAATGTGAGATGGCTCAGCAAAGGCAGGGTGCTAGAGCGCTTTTGGTCCATCAGGAGGGAATTAGCATCTTTTTTGGCAGAGCTAAGCAGTCAGAAGGCAACACAGTTTTCTCTCTTTTTAGAAAATGTGAAATGGATGGATAATGTGGCCTTTTTGGTTGACATCACGTCACATCTGAATGAACTGAATTTGAGGCTACAGGGCAAGGACAATTCAATTTGTGAACTGATGACAGCTGTTCGCTCCTTACAGAGGAAACTTGAAGTGTTCAAGGAAGACCTGCAGGGAGACTGTGTACACTTCCCAGCAGTGCAGGAACAGGTTCAGGGACAGAGAGATTTGTCTTCTTTTGTTGATTTTATTGATAAGCTGATTGTAAACTTCAGCAACCGTTTTGACAGCTTCAGCTTTGGAGAGCAGCTCACCATGTTCATTCAGAACCCATTTCTGATCACAGATGTCAGGGGGTTCTCAAAGGAAGTCACACAGCACTTTAAATGGGTAAATGCTGGGTCTCTCCAGATGCAGTTGGTTGATCTCCAAGCAGATGTGGCCCTGAAAGAGCAGTTTGTAAGAACTGACCCTTCCACTTTCTGGCTCCAAATGGTCCCTGAGACTGCTTTCCCGGGTCTGAGGAAAGTAGCCCTATACATCTTGACCATGTTTGGCTCTACATACAACTGCGAGGCAGCTTTCTCCACAATGAACATAATTAAAACTAAATATCGTTCCAGGCTCACCAATGAGCACCTTCACATGTGTATGAGAATGGCCCTGACTCCATTCAAGCCCAGATTTAAAATTCTGGCAAGACAGGCTAAAGCTCAATTCTCTCACTGAGCAAAAACATGGTGGAGTGGGATATGAGGGGAAGAAAGTGATACTCTAAAACTGTTCAATTGTTAAGATCTGTTGAGATTTATTATTTGTAAAGTTGAGACTGTTGAGTCAAGATGTGAAACAGAAAAGGGGAAATTCAAACTTTTCCTCCCTTTATATTATTTTTCTGAAGTTAAGCACTTTTTTGAATTTGATTTATTTTCTCTTATTTTGACATGCAGCCCTAGTTTTATTTAGTTAATTAATGAGAGCACATTGTACATATCTACAGTCATACATATATGTTGTTCTGTTCTATGTTACGTGATAATAAATATTGTCAACAAGTTTTTGAATTGTACTGAATTAATTTGATTAGACGGCCAGTTATTGATTACATTCAGAACTACTAGGCTACTTAAATATATATACCACTAAATTGTTAGACATTATGATCTTCTGGACCTTTGCTTCAAAACATTTTCTCTAACTGGACCTTTTTTAAATTTTGTTGAATACCCCTGCAATAGAGACTTAATTAAAGACAAATTTGTTACCAATCAGATGATTCTTATGTAAGAACAGTTGTCCTAAAATGTATTTCATCCTACCAGTCAGATTGTTCTCTCAGGCACACATTAATGTTACGTCTTTTTTGCGCTGTAAAATCATACTGCGTGCTTATTTTATACTGCTACGACAATCAGGTATTTTTAAATTTTCGTTAAATCACTCCACATATTTAATACTGGTAGTTGACTGGTTATTTTGCGCTGTAATTTAATCCTACATGATTATTTTATACTGGTTGGACAATGTGACAGGGTATATTGTGTTGTAAAATCATCCTACCTGATTACTTTGTCGATGTGGTTTACATTATACAAATGTTTGCGCTGTTGTAGGAAAACCTGATAAGGTAGGACAATTCGAAAGAACAAAGGCGCCGGCGCCAATATGTCACCGTGCTTCAGACTATTACTGTCGTTTTCATCTAAAGGGGCAAAGTAAATAAAAGCCTTGCTTTCTAACTGGTTGGTTATAAGAACAGTAACGTACAGCTGCTGCTAACTCACCTTCAACATGTTAAGCACAGTGATCGGGTGATGTTTTGCCACTGCGCCTGGAAATTTCCACGGGCATGGATGTTTTGTCCAAAGTGAACAGAGGTAGTTCGTTTTGGATTTTTAGCTGTAAAATTAGGCTCACGTTTTCCCCTTTCAACTTTATCTCTCCTATTTGCGCCGCACTATCACTTATTTTGAACTCCAGTGAGCCAAGCGGAATATTTCATATACTCGACATGCGTAAGCATAGCACAAAGAGTCGTTTCCAGACTTGATGGTGCAAACTGTAAAGTGATTTCGATTGGACGTTGAATTATATCAGTCGGGAACATTTTCCAATAGTTTCCTGTTCTTTTATAATCAACTAACTACTAATTGAACATGCAAAAATGCAGACAAATTAAGAGTTTTCACCACAGACCATGCTTTGTAACTCACCCTTTAGACAATGGCACCTCATTAAAACTTTCTGTTTTTAAAGTCTTATCTATAAAGGAACAAACAAACACAATTTACATTTTGAATTTCAGATTCATTTCCCCACACTTTGAAAGTCTCTTACCAGTTTCTTTCATGCCCCGTATTTGATCTGTTTCTGATTCTATCTGTTGGGTACATTTGCCTTCAGATTCAATATGTTGGTCGGGAGAACCTAATAGAGAGGTTGATCTTATGGTAGTGCCTGGGATGTCAAGAACTGCTTCAATGTCAAGAGCTGTTTTAATTGGACCATATGAGCTTTCTGTGACCGTGTTGCTGAAAAGTATCTCATCAGTTGCAGGGAGTGGGGCTTCTGCAGAAGGTTGCAGAATGGAAGTTATTCTGTGCTCTTTTTTGGGCCTTTCTGAGCAAGAGAAACCATAGTTTTGTGCGTTATCAGGGCAGATAGGTGCAAGTAAGACCATTGTTTGTAAATATTCTCCATATTGATTTGTAATACCAAAAGACAACATAGGTCTTTCTTTGAGTGCTTCAACCCACATACATTTCAGAGATGACCAAATACTAACTTGAGATTCCTGTATAGATACAGGGCTTACTGAAGGAATGCCTTCTTTGAAAGAAATCCATGGGCAAGAATGCAAAAGCATGACTATGTCTGGTTCTTTATTTAGATAGAAACCCTCCAGTTTAACATATGGTAAAGAGGGGAAACCTTGTATGCAAGCTTCTCTTGGGCAAATTGGCACCAGGGAAAACATTTCCTGCAAAATACATCTGTCAATTTGTTTAAATGGCAAATCAACAGAAAACTGGAAATGTAATTCAGGTTTTGTTTTCAGTGGCTTTAGCAAAATTGACTTTTCACCATTAAGCCACAATCTTGTGTCTATTCTCTCACTTGATGAAAATCCAATGATATTTGACATCTTTGGGACACACTGATGAAGATTAATCATTTTGCGAGGTAGCTTAGCAATGTGCTCTGGTGCATATGGAAAACCTGGTATACGAGTTTGTAATGGACAGGTTGGAGCTAAGTGAAACGCTATTTTTGATAAGACATTGATCCAATCTAGTCTTTCAACAAGAGCGACACACTTCTTTTTAGGAGGTATAATGTCCATTGTTTTCTTGTCAGCTGATCTGTGTAAATACTCTGATTCCGCTTTTGAAGAAAATCCAACAATTTTAGACTTCTGTGGGCAAGTTTGAAGGATGCATACACGGAGCATTATTGGCTTGGGCACAGATGGGAAACCTGGGACACAGACCACAGATGGACATGTTGATGCCAAAGCAAACATTCCATAATTGTTTTTTGTACATTTTGTGTCGATGTCCACAACAACAGGAAGTTTTGATTGGTTTGAACACATTTTTCCTGTACGTATAGGCCATTCAGATGTGTTAGGTGTCTGGATGCTTTGACAGCCAGCTATATAGGAAATCATTGGGTAAGAGGGATACATGTTTTGCATTCTTGGTTCCATTTCTTTTATAGGATGTGGTCTAGAAGGAAATCCTGGAATGGATAATGCTTGTAGACATGTTGGTGTCATTGCTATAAACTTTGAGTGATTTTTACCAGTGTCCAAAATACCGGCTGGTATATTTTTCAATAATCCACAAAAGATTACAGACTTTTCAGATATCCACTTATTGCCTGGAAGATCCCTTAAAGATGGACACCCACAGATTTTAGAAAACAGTGGACAAGATGGAAGAATCTCTAAGATGCTTGCCTCTATTTGAGCTACAGGGATGGAATCCATTATTTGTGCAGCCCTTTGAGATTGCAAGTTTAATGTTTCATGAGGTGTTTTATTTTCACCATTCCATTTTATCTCAGCAACTGCAGACTCTTTTGGATAAGTAGATAAAAAACATTGCTGACTTGACTCTTCACATGGCTGAATATTTATTTCTTTGCTGTTTGATGCAGAAGGGAAACCAGAAATAAGAGCTAAATGTGGACAGGATGGGACCATGGCCACAATCATTGCAGGGACCTCAGAAAACACAACTGTAATTTCAGTCTTTAAAATTGGCTTTGGTACGGTGGATTCTTCCAAAAATGATGTTTTTATGCTATGCCACTGTCCATGATGCTTGTACTCTGGATCTATAAACTTTGAAGGTGTGCCAATCACAATCGACATCTCTGGGCAAGATGGACATAATTTAATCCTGAAATGTGTTCCAAAATCTTTGGCTCTCTTAGCCGATGCAAAGCCAGGAATTTTTGATTTATTTTGACATGAGTACAGAAGAGGTAGCCCTGAGAGGGATTTTTCCATGTACGGCATTAACAAAATACTTTTTGTAGATTTATGTTTTGGTGTTTTCTCCCAAATTACGTGCACATCAATCGGCCATTTGATGGTGTATGTTTCATATTGACTAGAAAGACATGTGACTGGACATCCAAAAATCTCAGAGAACATTGGACACGTTGGAAGAAGATCTGTCATGTTTGGTACACATCCTTGCTGCACCCCTGTTTGATATTTAACTGTATAAAGCACCAGACTATCAGCAGTGCTTTCTTCTTTCTTTAGTTCATAAGTGAGCTGGTTTGAACTTTTGTTTGATGTCTGTAATAAACCCTTATCCACCTCATCATTTTCAGCCAGAGTGTCTCTGTAATTCTTTTCACATGTGGAAGAAGATGGGATCTGAGCACTTACACATTTAAATCTGAGGATAAAAAGCACATTATTACATAATGTGAGGTTGTACAACAAAAAAGATGGCACTCTACTGCATGCTTCATTCCATCAGATATTTGATTGTTTAAATGCATGTGTCCTTCTCAACAGTTTGTTCATGCACTATATGAACCTGCTGATAGTGAGCACCAATGAGCATGTCAACTCTGCAGTTCTTCTCCCATGCCATGAGCTTTTACACTATTATGAATTTATTACCTCAAGAGAATAAGATAGCACAAATGTTAGATGCAGATTTAAAGGGAATTCGATGCAGTTAAGCCGAAACAAAGCAATTCATTCCCAGGTTCACATTGCCTTATGCTTTCTAGCAAAACTCACCTCTCCTCAACATTTAGTAATAGTGGCATGACTGATACGGAATGCCACATTCTGCAATATCTTTTCCTGGAAACAGGTGTAATTGGATTTTTTTAATACATTTTCCACCGATTGCAGTATGAGAAATGCAAAGTTTTTATGTAACAAACACGGTCTTAAACCTACCCCCTCTCAATAAGTCGCCTTTGTCCTTCCTTGCAAATTGAAAATACCATATTCTCATTGGTCTTCTCTTGGTCAGCCTTGTTTGGAATAGGGAGGTCTGTTTTAACATCTATCAGACCAACCAGAGTTTCTTGTTTATAGCAAACAACTTGTGCTGCATGTAAGCTGCTGTATGTGGATGGAAATCCAGGCACACTTGACTCGCTTGCACAAGATGGCAGTGTAGCCATATGGAAATGTGGTTGGTCCGTGTTAAATGATGAAGCACCTTCCATTTTTGACTCAACCTTTGAGATTCTCTTGTACGAAGGTGAGATGATCTCCCCATGAGGCCATGCAGCTGAAGAATCTATAGTCGTTTTTCCCAGGTTTACTGATGGAATGCCTAATATTTTTGTAGAATGTGGACAATATGCGATAGAAGAGATCATACTTGTTGAGATACTTTTGTTAAGCTCTGGGCCTGATGGGAAGCCAGGCAATTTAGCACTGGTTGCACAAGATGGTCCTATGGCTAGCATATCTCTTTTGATTACTTCATCCTTGATTTCTTTGAACCGGGGTAGAACAGAATGTATGTGATGATACAACTTTCCCTTCAGTTGTTTATCCCCTAATTGTGTTGCTTTTACAAACAAGTGACTTTCTGCTTTGGATATATTGCCTGATAACATCCCAGCTACTATTGAAACTGTGGGACAAGAATAGGACAGATTAACCATTAATGGATCCTTTTGTGCAGATGGACACCCAGCTTTAGCTGCACAACTTGGCAACACAGAATGCATTCCTTTAAAACAAGCAAATTTCAACTCCTCTGGTGGGTACATTGGCTTTTCTAATAAACACTTTCTAACCAAAATGACCTTGTCATTTCTAGAGAAAATATTTACCATAGCCTCATCAGTTTTGCTTAAGTTTAAAGAGGGAATGCCTGAGGCTTTAGATTTCAGCGGGCAAGCTGATTGAGTACCAGACATTATTTGTGTTTCAGACGTAAGCCATGGAGCAGAGGGAAATCCAGGAATTCTTGCTTGTCTTGAGCAAGATGGTGTCAATAATGCTGTACTGTTCTTGGCATTTGTATCTTGTTTAAATTTGAACGGAACAGGACATTGATAAATTGAATGACATGCTGGTTTCTTAATCCAGAATGGTTTAATGTTCTCCATATTTTGATTCTTATAAGCAATTATTTTATTGTTTGATGGACACATATCAGCAATGTTTTGAGTGGTACTATAGTATTTTGCAGAGTGAAATCCAGAAATGTAGGACACTTTTGGACAACATGGAAAAATACTGACCATACTTGCTGTACTTTGTTTTGGAGCACATGAAAATCGTGGTATCTTGGATGCTGCAGAACATGACAATCTCAATGAAGCCATATTTTCAGTAGTTTCTAAATCCCCCTTCATTGAAGACATTAGCAAACTGTGCTCCTTACTTTTCCCAAAATGTCTATCCCATAATACCACATTTTCTTTGCTCCAGCCTTTATTTGACCAAATAATTGGATGTCTTGAAGATGAACTTGAGTCTAGAGAGACTTTGGGACAGGTCCAAAGCAGATGAATCATATTTCCGGACTGTTCCATATGATATAGCAATGAGGGAAATCCTGGGATGTTGGCAGTTCTTGGACATGCCAACTGTAGTAACATCAGGTTATTTGCTGTGTTAGTGTCATAAAATGCCCATTGCACAGGTTCTCTTGGTTTGTTTTTCTTTATACACATGTTCTGTATTTGCTCAGACTTGACCCAAGACCAATTAACCATTTTCTCTGGAAAAGCTGTAGATGCCATCCCTGGAACCAAAGTAGTTTTTGGAGAAGCTGGAAGAAGATACATCATACTGGGCACAGATGGAAGACTACTGACATCTTCAACGCATCTTGCCACAAGCGCAACACTTTTCATAGCCTCTTCCTCTGTATTATTTTTCTTAACTGATGGGAAAATGCCAACTTCCTGGTTAATCAGCGCCCTCACAAAAAACAAGTCTCCCTTGTGATTCTTAGCTGTATCATCACCCAATCCAGATGTTGTCCAAGGAGAATTGGACATGACTTTGGTGCTGAGGAACATTAGAACACAGACCAGTGAAAATATGTCAAACGAATATGTTTATAAGAAACAAATGGACAACATTACATACAATATTAATTGTATTACTATATTAATATAGCATAACCAGCTTAAAATGTAAACATTGGAGTCAACATCCAGTCATACGTGTATGCTAGCGCATGCATGTAGTTGTTTGCTGAAACCTTTAAAAGTGAACACCATTTGACTGTGTGCTAACGCTTGGGATCCTACTCTTTTGAAGAGGGTTGCAGGGAGAAAATGTGTTCCCTGTCTGACATTTTGTCGATGGACGCTAGGGAATTGCCATTGAGAACCTATCATTTGTGATCATAAAAGGCCAATGAATATTGGCAAATGAAATGTATTTGCCATTCTCCGCCACATTACAAACAGGTATGAAAAGGAAGAGCTTTTGTTCTTCAGAACCTGCACAGCGTACTTTTTGTGTGGAGCAATTTTCACCTGTGACTGTTACTGACTGTTTGGATATATAAACATAAACATGGTTCATCTGAAAATATGCACATTGTTACACAGACCCTATTTAAAATAAGGTGTATGGTGATTTTGTCTTTAAGGTGTATGATGATTTTGTCAGACGATATTGCGGTTATAACTAAGGATCTACAAAAGAAAATATGCACACGAGGATGCCGTAAATATGCACTTTTGTGAGCTGTATTAAAATACATAGTCCAAATAGAAGCAAAACGGATCTGAAGTGCCAACGCAAATACGAAGCAATGACATCATGAATATGTTAATTACCGCATGACATCATCCATAACCACAGTCCCACAATATCCTGTTGGAAGCACTGTGTAAGGCAACTCCAACATGCACGCAGAAATAAACTAAATGTGAAAAATGTTCAGATTGCAGTGCACTGCACACAGAAAAACACATTGTACATTATACATGTTATTACACGTTTATGGCTCCAAAAGTATTTGGTTTGTCAAAGAACACAATGGTCAATGTAATGCATTCCTTTACTGAAAGTATTTACATGATTCAGAGAGGCACACACGTGTTAGTGTTCAGTTTTAATCATTAGTGTCGTGTGAACTCTACAGTCAAACACTGTAGTAGCTAAACACAAGTGGTTGATCACGGACTAAGGTGCAACAGTCATTTATTCTCTCCAGTGAAGCGGTTGGCATAATAGGCCAATAAATCATTCTGGCAGCATCATTCAATTATCTGGAGATGGCTTACCCTTTTGCAGGCCTCACAATCTCAAGTCCAAAAACCGGTTGTTGCTTCTCAGTACTGATGTTTGGTCTTTGGTTGGCTCTGATTTTGCCATGGTTAGGTTCATGGTTTTGCGGATTAGTGTCTGCATCCTCTTTGCCTATAAAGTATACAGAAAGGTCACACAAAATAACAAGTAGAAACCTGCAAGAGTTTAGAAATGAAAGATAAAAGAAGACAGTATATTGAAAAAGTTACGTGAAGGTTGGATATAAAGATATACTCACCAGTACATACTGTATTTGGATATTCCTCCTCTGTTAATACACTTAATTGTCTGTTTTTCTCTGAAACAGAAAATAAATTGCACACAGAGGTAAGATATTGGTCAGCAGATCGGACCCCGCACAAGGATTAGGCCAGAAACCAGAGCTGCGAAAGCTGTTCTGTGTAATCCGGTGATACGGTCAAGAATAAAGATAAATTTATGTTAAAAATAAAAAAGATTTATGTTAAAAAAGATCTCGAAATATGACCCCTTTAAGTGCTTCAAAACTATTTTTATATGAGTGGTTATGTGTGGAACCATCTATAGTCTTCCAGAAACCTCAATAACATTTTCAGTTCTAAAGTTCTGGAGTCACCTTTTCACTACACTGGTACTTCGAAATGCTTTGCTGGTTATTATAGGAACTCAAATTAAAAAAAAAAGTATTTTGAGATCTGTAAACATGTAAGTAGTTCCTGAAGAATCTCTCTTGCACAAGACAGCATCTAGAGGAATCCAAATATTTCTGCATGAAATATGGATTTTTTGTGTCTGTACAGTGACAGTGGTGCTTTTGGCCCATTGTCACAGCGTCAATGCATGTGGTATGTACGTTGATCCAACTTTTTCTAGCTCTTTGCAGACCCACACATTAGAAAAGCATTTCTAAAGCATATGGAGAAGTCAGTACACAAATAGCTCTCACTGTACTTTGATGTCTGTATCTGGTATGATGTACAAGTGCTCTCCAGTGACATCATCACGGAATTTCAAATATCAAAATAATAGATCTTTCCTCAACACAACTACCTCTTTGTATGTCTTTCTCATAGACGTATGTAAAGTCAAAATATATCAATAAATATCATTATACTATTTATATATATGTATTCCCATGACACTTCCAATTGCAATGCATTATTTTTTATAAAATACCAGGAACTGTTATGTTTTGTTTATAGTTACCATTGTAATCCAATTTGTGATGTGCTAAATTATTAAATGTAATGTTTTGTGAGATGTTATCTAAATCCCTCTTTTTCATCTCAAAGTCTTTTTCCAGGGACACTCAAGGCCAAAAGACCCAGCTCCAGCCCAGCCTGATGCTCATCCTTATATCCCCTGGTACACCACCAAACGCACTATAGAAATGATTTTAACGGACTACATGGATCCTCATGCAACCTGGTAAAAGTAGCATCTGTTATGGAACTGAAGGAGAACCCAAGTGCAGGCAGCGGATGCAAGGGGTAACAAATAGACTTTAATATATATATACAGAAAACAAAAACCCACGAGGGGGTAAAAAGACAGTACACAATAACTAACACTATGAACTGAAAACTAAACACTCAACTAGAACTCAACTAAAAAAAACACTAATGCTAGACAAACACTCACAAAGACTACAATAAACTTAAACACTTCTCAGGACAAGGCTTATAGGCAAGACACCGATGCTACTAGGACGGGGTAACAAGTACAGCGGGGTAACACATACAACGAACAAGCACAAGACAATAGACAAGAGGGCATTAAATAGGGAGACTAACAAAGGAGATAACAATGGGCAGGTGTGGGTAATGAGACACAGGAGGAAAGCAATACTAGGAACGAGAGGGGCGGGGCCAATGACGAGACTGGAGAGAACACATATCATGTCCTGATTGACAATAATATGTTTCTCTCCACATAAAACACGTAGGTCTGTCATGATTCTGCCCCTAGACCAGAAAACCAAGACAAGATTAGGCAGAATCATGACAGCAACCCCATTTGGAGAAGACAGCATTGTGTTTTTCTTGATATGAAGGATTCGCTTGCTGGCAAATAATAACATTACCATGGTTGTAGGCCTTGCCACAAGATAATACTTTTTTGATGGACTTTCAGAATAAGAGCATCAAGTTATCTCCAGCTATCTTGAGTTATTATTAATCTCAAATTTGCAAGCCTCCTGTAGCTCAGTGGTAAGAGCATGGCATTAACAAACACCAAGGCTGTGGGTTAAATCCCAGAGGATTGCACATACTTGGAAACAAATGTATAGTATCAGAATATATATTTTTTAATTATTATTTTTTGACTGAAGTTTTCTAATCGTATTTGCTGTCACACATACACTCACCTAAAGGATCATTAGGAACACCATACTAATACTGTGTTTGACTACCTTTCGCCTTCAGAACTGCCTTAATATTACGTGGCATTGATTCAACAAGGTGCTGAAGGCATTCTTTAGAAATGTTGGCCTATATTTATAAGATAGCATCTTGCAGTCGATGGAGATTTGTGGGATGCACATCCAGGGCACGAAGCTCCCGTTCCACCACATCCCAAAGATGCTCTATTGGGTTGAGATATGGGGACTGTGGGGGCCATTTTAGTACAGTGAATTCATTGTCATGTTCAAGAAACCAATTTGAAATTATTCGAGCTTTGTGACATGGTGCATTCTCCTGCTGGATGTAGCCATCAGAGGATGGGTACTGGTGGTCATAAAGGGATGGACATGGTCAGAAACAATGCACAGGTAGGCCGTGGCATTTAAACATTGTGTGTGTTGTGGCTTCACAAATGCTTTGCTGCATACCTTGGTTGTAACGAGTGGATATTTCAGTCAAAGTTGCTCTTTTATCAGCTTGAATCAGTCGGCCCATTCTCCTCTGACCTCTAGCATCAACAAAGCATTTTCGCCCACAGGACTGCCGCATACTGGATGTTTTTCCCTTTTCACACCATTCTTTGCAAAACCCTAGAAATGGTTGTGCGTGAAAATCCCAGTAACTGAGCAGATTGTGAAATACTCAGACAGGCCCGTCTGGCACCAACAACCATGCCACTCCTCAAATTAACTTAAATCACCTTTCCTTCCCATTCTGACATTCAGTTCTGAGTTTAGGAGATTTTCTTAACCAGGACCACACCCCTAAATGCATTATAGCAACTGCCATGTGATTGGTTGGTTAGATAATTGCATTAATGAGAAATTGAACAGGTGTTCCTAATAATCCTTTAGGTGAGTGTAATGTGAATATACTTAGGTGCTTTCAGAAACTTAGAATATAGATTAATTTGTACTTGTAGCATGTTGATTAGCTAGGATATATTGTGTTCCACAGAGAGAAGAAAATTATATACATTTACAACATATATACATATAACATCGGGTAAGTAAATGAAAATCATTCTGGGTAAGCTGAAAGGTGTAGATCATTCTTACAGTGAGGTTTAGAAACACCTTTTAACAGTTACCATGCTACACCACATAAACTAGCACAGCCCTTTCATGTTCCTCTTAAAGAATTCTTTTTATAAAAAATGAAAATGTTTTTTTTCAGAAACAAAAGCTTTTTGGGGTGTTATTTTGGATTTTCTGGTTACCTGAAAAAAGCCATCCTGATAAATTTAAAACCTAAATACATGCTAACATGCTAATAGTTTGTTTGCTACCTGATTCAGAGACAACAGGTGGATGTACCACAGGACCAACATCAGGAGAAGAACAAAGCAGAGAGTCCAAAACAGCAGGACGAACAGATGACAGGAAAGCAAATGAAGAACTAGATGGCATAGCAGATGCAATGGAGCTAAAAGTAAATGATGTGGTAAGAGGAGATATGCTGATAGATAATACTGTTTGAGAGAGAGAGTTACAAGCAGAATCGGCATTAAGTTTCTTAGGGGATGCAGTGACAATGGAAGATGTTGTTGGGTTGGTAGTAACAGACACAGTTTTTACTGTTTGGAGGTACACAGAAGGAGGAGACTGCACATGGGATGATGTTAAAGCAGGAAGAGGGGCAGGCATAGGTGAAGAGTTTTGCGAAAGGGGAAAGGTGGTAGCTGAAGCTTGATGGCACATTGACTGCAGGTCCTGCACAGAGTTAATATATTCCGAGGTAGGCAGAGCAGGACACAGAGTAGGTTTCAGTTTGGGAGACCTCCACTCTTTTTGCCAGGATGCTGAAACAAAGCATGGGAAATAATGAAAGTTGATGAATGAAGGCATGGGAGTAAAAAACAGGAAAGACAGAAATTAAATAGAAGATAGAAAAGTATGTTATCAGACTGACTAAAAAGACATAAAACGTGCAGTTCCCTTTCTGTTAAAAGTCTCTCCATGTTGTGTTGATAGAATGGGGTTTGAACTTGAGAAACTATGCTCTCTGAGAGGAATTTCAAAAGACCAATGAACTTGGCTAATGGTATACACATGCCAATTTCCATCCTTTGCATACGGGTATAAAAAAAGATGGCGTGCACATTCAATCAGATTCTGATTCTGTTTTCTTCTGAACCTACAAGGTATTTTGCATGCTGAGCAACTTTTTCTCTCAGAGTACAATTACTGCTGTTCCTTATTCTTCTACTGAGTGCCCCTGTCTAGCTTCTGGATTGTGGCTGATACCATCTCCCAGGACAGGGCCCCCACCACTAGGCGATTCAGTTTTATGCACAATTGGAGTAATTCTCTATTCAAATATGCTTAAAACAGTATCAACACATCAAACACTGCACTGCAAGTCGTGAACACACACACCCGGGGCAGTGGGCAGCTATCACTGCAGCGCCGCAGGGTTAGGTGCCTTGCTCAAGGGCACGTCAGTCACTTCTTGCTGGCTTTGAGAATCGAATGAATCTAACTCTCTTATCACTAGGCCACAACTGCAACCATACGGATTTAAAGCATTCGTCTTGACATAATAATTTATTTTACCCGGTTTATACAATTTCTGTATAATATAATAGATAGAAATGACCAGATTCATTAAACAAATGACCAGTGTCCAGGTTATCTGGAGACCAGTAAACCACGTCGCTACAATGTTCTCCATGGGATTAATTCACAACATTATTTGAGGACGTGGCTCCTACGTGCTAGAGACAAGGCGGCCCACCGCCTGTGATGGCCAATGGTAAGAGTGTCTCACATGCACTAGAAGGTTACAATTCGTGGAAGGGCTCACTGGCAATTCGCCCAGGCCAGTCGTTGTCGATCCGCTGAAAGTCATGACGCGGCTTATCGCTGTGGCATTTCGTATAGTGACCCCATTCTGTGGATTCAACATAGAGAGAATGACAGAAAGAGAAAGTAGTGTCCCTCATGCCACAACGCTTTGCCATCTACTTTAGGGACTTGGATACGACTCCCAGATTCCTCAGCACCAAGCTGAATGAATGTCCACGCCTTCTTCCTTTTTACCCGTATGCATGGGGCGGAGACTGGCAAAGTTCATTGGCCTTTTACAATTGCCTTGGAGAAGACAATGCTTCGTTCCATCCACCAGGGAACAGAATTTACCGTCGTAACAAAGACGTTTTCAAGGATATATGGGTAAAATATGTACCTGCTTATTGAAAATTTCTGTAGTTTATATAGCAGTCATGAGCAACCATTGTCTATGAATAATTACTATTTTCAACGCCAAATAATAATTTAAAGCCATTACTAAAAGTTAGCTCTTCTATATATGTAGCTTCTGAAAGAAATATCTTAAATGTTTAAGCTAAACGGAGACAATCTTTCAGTTTTTCAGAAGTCAAGTCAAGTCAGCTTGATTTATATAGCAATATTTAATATATTTACAATTTTCATTGTTACAAAGCAGCTGTACAAGACAATATTGACTACAAGCAAAACATAAAAGGTTATGCAAGTCAAAACCGCCTATAAATTCCTATATGCAGTGTTAATTAGATAAGACTAAAATTCTAGCAGCCCCCTGGCCAGGCAAACTGTGGCGAGGAACCCAAAACTCCATTAGAGGAGAACAAAACCTCAGAGGGAAACCAGGCCTTACCAGGGTATTCTAGTTCCACTCTGGCAAAAGCTGCAGCCTCTGCACAAGCTCAACAGCGCTTGCACAACAATGAAAAATAAAAGCAAATTTGATGAAGATTATCATTAATAATCTAATAGCGGCTAAAGTTTTGTAGAGTCGCCACGTCCTTTGTCCAGCTCTATCATCACAGCATTTGTCAGGTCTGGGTATACATTGCGCCCTACCCGCTCTGGTAATCTTGGACTGCGTCCTGCCCACTCTAGTAACCTTGGACTGTGTCCTGCCCACTCTAGTAACCTTGGAACAATGAGACAAGACTTGCTGAGAGTAGAGTACTGTTCTGCACTCTTTGATGCAAGAAATGCATCCGTTGTTATTGGAAGTGCTCATGGTTCGGTTGATCTAACTAGTGCAGCCTAAATCTTCGGAATATATATATTATGATAGTGTAGTGTATGCAAGATTAAAAAGATGCGTCTTTAGTCCAGATTTAAACTGACAGAGTTTGTCTGCCTCCTGGACAGTGCGGGGAAGACTATTCCAAAGTTTAGGTGCTAAAAGGGATCTGCCGCCTGCACTTGATTTTGAAATACTAGCTATTACCAACTGACCTGACGCCTGAGAGAGTAGTGCACGTGAAGGACTGTAATACGTGAGACTGTAATACGGAACATATTTGAGTTGAGACTACTTTTTCCAGAACTTTAGATAAGAAAGGTAGATTTGAAATAGGTCTGTAGTTAACTAGTTCTCCAGGGTCGAGATGTTTTTTTTTTGACAAGGTGCCTTATAACAGCCACCTTATATGCTTTAGGCACATGTCCTAGTGTCAGAGATGAGTTAATAATGCTTAGTAGAGGCCTCTACTTAATCTATGATTTCTGGGAGCATCTCTTTCATAGCTTGCATTTAGTTGATTTAGATGATCTAATGATTTTAGAAAGTTCATTGTGATCTATAGTAGAAAATAAATCGCAATTTCTCCTTAGGGGCGTTGTAGTTAGTCGTTTGCTCAGCGGGTTTCACTTCTGTTTGCATAGTTATAATTTTTTCTCTAATATACAGAATCAGAAGTCGCTGACGATTTATTTTTGGTTAATTTAGCCACTGTATCAAATAAAGAACTAGGGTTATGCTGGTTTTCTTCTATTAGTGATGAAAGGTAGGCGGATCTACACGTTTAGGGCTTTCCTGTATTTCCTGTATTTTCTAATACTATCCTTCCATGCTGTACGAAATACCTCTAATTTAGTTTAAAATCTCATTTTTCGTGCCGCTTAAGAGCCTGAGTGTGTTCATTATTCCACAGTGTCGGGCTGTCATTTTTAATCTTCTTTAAGCGCAGAGGAGCAACTATGTCTAGCCTTTCCGAGAAGGTGGCGTTAAAATTTTCAATGACAAAGTAAAGATCTTCAACGTTACTAAATATACAAATACTAAATTAGTATTTGTATATAATTCTTAAAGTCTCCCTGTGGTTAAAATAACATTTGTAATGTTGTTTAATGTGTGAGGGGTCAGGATCCAACGCGTCTGAGTGTTGTCCCCCCAAAATCGTTAAAACCATGCTGTGCATTGTAAAGTGGCTTATATATCCATACCCCTTAATTTTTGTTAAAATCTGTGTCAAACTACTTTGAATGTACTGTTTTTTTAACACAAGTCTACGCACCATAGACCATATTGACAAAACAAAAAAAATTGGGATCTTGGAAAATGTACTGAAAATAAAACACTGAAATGATTACATTGCAGAAGTACTCCTGCCATTAACTCAGTTCTTGGTTAAAACAGCTTTACAGTCTAAAGTCTTTCCGGGAATGATGTGACAAACATAACACATCTGTATTTGACAATTTCCTCCCGTTCTTCTCCTTGGATCCCCTCAAATTATTGTATGTCAGGTTGGATGGTGACCATCAGTAGAAACTAGACAAACATCTCAGGTTTCTGCAGAGATGTTTAACAGGGTTTAATCCCAAGCACTGGCTAGACCACTAAAGGACATTGACTGATTTGTCTTTAAGCCACTCTTTCGTTGTTTTATATGCGTGATTAGGATCATTGTCCTGTGGAGAACAAAGTGTCCAGCTAGCCTGAGGTTCTGAGAGCTCTGGTCTAGGTTTCCATTAAGGGAATCTCTGTATTTTGTGCTATTGAGCTTACGTTCAATAGCACAGGAAAACTGCATGAAGCTGTTACCACCACGCTTTACTGTTAATATGGTATTGTGCAGATGATGAGATGGGGTTGGTCTCTTCCAGACGGATTAATCAGAGCAGAGAATATTTTTTCTGACAGTTTCAAATATTATTTTAAGGGCAAATTTTGCAAAAGTGCAAAAAAGTTTTTGTGTCTTCACTAAGGAGATGCTTACAAAACAATACTATGCATCTTTATTTACAGTATATAGCACAATTTGAAAACAACCAGGGTTGACCAAAGTGCTTTACAACAATGAAAAAAGTAGTGAGACAATGCTTGATTAAAACGTATATTAGTATTAAAAACAATAAATCTATAAAATGGTGTGGCAAAGAAACAAGAGAAGAAAAAAGGTTAAAAGCCTATCACCAATGTCATAGGATAAGGACAAAAAAGTCTTTAAGTTGGATTTAAAGACAGATAGGGTCTGATTGGAGCAATGACATCGATAGCGTTTTTTACTTTAGCATTAAAGCTATCGATGAGAACATTTATCATGGTTCCAGATGGTTCAGTGTGGCCACTCTGTTATAAAGCCCAGATTGCTGGAGCGTTGCAGTGATGTTTGTCCTTCTGTAAGTTTCTCCTGTCTCCATATATCATCATGGATCTTTTCATCGCGATTATAATACTTCTTCCACTTCTACTCCGTGTGTTTCTCTGCACAGAGCCCAGGCTTCGAGAACACGATCAGCCCGAATGAACTTCACTCCTGCACCGGCACACCCACAGCGAAAGGCGCCAGGACCGGTGAGATGACTCAGCTGCCGCCACCGGTCTTCGAGATCCCGACCAGGAACCGCTTTGCTACCCTCTGCGAGACCGAATGCAACGCTGCGATCATCTGAGACTCGATCGTCCGTACGCGCTTCCTCCACTAAAGGTAAGGTGCGCACTCATTGTTTTCCCGGCGCTCGTGTTCTTGATGTGTCTGCGCAGGTACCTGCGATCCTGAAGGATGACGCTAACATCGGAGCTGTCGTGCTGCACGTGGGAGTGAACGACGTCAGGATGCGGAAGTCGGAGATCCTGAAGAGGAGCTGCCTACCTACCGACGAGGGAATGAAAAGTTCAGTAGACTTTTTTCGCTAAATCAATGGTTGATGTCATGGTGTATTGAACAGAAGCTGCTCTTTGTTAATAATTTTGATCTGTTCTGGGAGCGACCTAGGCTCTTCCGCCCCGACGGCCTGCACCCCAGCAGCATCGGATTGGCTCTCCTGTCCGACAACATCTCGAAGCGCTACGCACCTGTTGACTATGTCTCCCTCTGGTAAGTCTCCCTCAGGTAAATCAAAACTTTAATCATAGTCTGTGCTCCTCAACTGCTATAAATGTTACGGTTTCCAAATATATAGAGACCGTATGTGTCCCCCGAATAATACTAAAAAGTAAATATTTTGGCAAAAGTCAGAGAAAAAGTCTGATCGTGATTAAACCTGAAGACAATGTAATAAACAACCAAAACCAATTCATAAAGGTCGGCCTACTTAATATTAGATCACTAAATTCAAAGTCAGTTATTGTAAATGAAATGATCACGGACAACAGCTCTGTCTTACCGAGACTTGGCTTAAACCAAATGATTATTTCGGTCTAAATCAGTGTACCCCACCAAGCTACTGTTATATGCATGAGCCCGGTTGGTCGGGGTGGCGGCGTCGCTACAATATTTAGAAACTTTCTTAATGTAACTCAGAGAACAGAGCATAAATTTTAATCATTTGAAGTGCTTGTTTACAGAACTACTACACTCTTTTGGAGTAATACAACACATTAAAGGACCCACTCATCGATTTAATCATACACTAGACCTGATTATATCTCACGGAGCCGATCTAACCAATATAGATATTACGCCTCAAAGCGACGATGTCACCGATCACTATCTTATAACAGGTACATTGCGCACGGCATGAATCAGCCCTTTAACTCATTATCGAAAGGGTAGAACAATTACCTCCACCACTAAAGATAGTTTCGCAAAGAGCTTGCCAGATCTGACTCCTTTAATAACCATACCAATAAATAAAGAATCGCTCGATGACATGACCAGCAAATTGGGCACTATTTTCTCTAATACATTAGAAGCTGTCGCACCTATGAAGTCAAAAAAGATTAATGAGAAAAATATTGCACCATGGTAAAATAGCACCACTCGGGCCCTTAAAAGAGAAACGTAAACTGGAGCGCAAATGGATAAAATAGCAATTAGAGGTCTTTAAAATGGCGTGGAACGAGAGTGCTAAATTAACAAATAAACAGACATCAACTGACCTGGCTATTCCGCCGCACCTCGGTAGCAATGAATTCATGATATTTTTTACAGAAAAATAAAAAAACTCAACCTCCAAGTCTGTCCTATGAATTAGCACCAACCATCGCTCCAAAAGAAAGGCTACAGCGTTTTTCACCTATAAAACAGGAAGATTTAATTAAACTTATTGCAACATCTAAACCTACAACTTGCTTATTAGACCCCATACCAACTAAATTATTAAAAGAGTTACTACCTGTTGCAATTGAGCCCATTTATTACATTATCAACTCGTCAATTAATCTAGGCCATGTCCCAGGACCCTTTAAGATGGCCGCCATTAAGCCTCTAATCAAGAAACCAAATTTAGATCCAAATGAACTAGGAAACTATAGACCGATTTCAAATCTCCCATACCTGTCTAAAATACTAGAAAAAGTAGTGTGCACTCAGTTGTGCTCTTTCTTACAAAATAACGACATACACGAAAAAAACATGGAATTAGCTTCCATTGCTATGCAGATGATACTCAGCTATATATCTCATCAAGACCAGATGATTCCTCCCAGCTATCCAAATTGGCAGTGTGCATTGAAGATGTAAAACATTGGATGACCTGTAATTTCCTTCTTTTAAATTCTAATTAAACAGAAATATTACTTATTGGACCAAAGACACGCAAACCAAATATTTCTGATTATAAACTGCAAGTTGAAGGATGTACTGTTACTCCAACAAATACAGTAAAAGATCTAGGCGTTATATTAGACAGCAACCTGTCATTTCGAAATCACATCTCAAATGTCACAAAAACGGCCTTTTTCCACTTAAGAAATCTTGCCAAATTACGAAATATTCTATGTGTTGCTGACGTGGAGAAGGTTATTCATGCATTTATGACCTCAAGACATGACTTCTGTAATGCGCTACTTAGTGGTTGCCCTGCATCATCAATAAACAAAGTATAGTTAGTTCTGAATGCAGCTGCTAAGTTCTAACCAGGTCCAGAAAATACGATCACATAACCCCAATTTTATCAACCCTTCCTTGGCTACCCATTAAGTATTGTATTGACTTTAAGGCTTTAAAGTTCTTAAATAAGTTTTAATCACTTATAAAGGGGTCAGCTGTGGCCTAGTGGTTCGAGCATTGGGCTTGTGATCAGAAGATTGCCGGTGGGAATCTCAGTGCCAGCAGGTCATGACTGAAGTGCCCTTGAGCAAGGCACCTTACCCCTGATTGCTCTGCAGTAATGTGCCACAGTAAAGAACTACTTGTAAGTCACTTTGGATAAAAGCGTCTGCCAAATGAATACATGTAAAATGTAAATATTTAATTCATAAAACATGTCATTTTAAAAGTTGAAATCGTTTTTCCATCATAAAAATATATCTTAACTACGTCATATGCTGTCACCATCAGATGCAGAGAAGCGAATACATGCCTTTATGACATAAAGACTAGATTACTGTAAAGCACTATTAGGTGGTTGGACTGCAGGCCTATTATAAAAGCTCCAACTGGTCAAAAAACCTTGCACTGGTTACCTATTAAGCATCGGATTACCTTTAAAATATTGCCTATAAAGCCCTGCATGGTTTAGCTCCTCACTACTTGAGTGAACTTCACTTGTATTAAAGTCCTTCACGTGCACTATGCTCTCAGGCGTCAGTTCGTAATTCCTAGAATTTTTAAATCAAGTGCAGGCGGCAGATCCTTTTCCTATCTAGCGCCTAAACTTTGGAACAGTCTTCCCCGCACTGTCCCGGAGGCAGACACTCTCTGTCAGTTTAAATCTAGACTAAAGACGCATCTTTATAATCTTGCATACACTACACTTTCATAATATATTCCAAAGGTTTAGGCTGCAATAGTTAGATCAACTTCCAGAAACAACTGATGCATTTGTTGCATCAAAGAGTGCAGAACAGTACTCTACTCTCAGCCAGTCTTATCTCATTGTTCCAAGGTTACCAGAGCGGGCAGGACGCAGTCCATACCCAGACCTGACAAAAGCTGTGATTATGGAGCTGGATAAAGGACGTGGCTACTCTAATAATCTATTAGCGGCTGAAATTTTGTAATGATAATCTTAAATAAATTTTTTTGCCTTGTTGTGCAAGCACCGTCAAGCTTGTGCAGAGGCTGAAGCTTTTGCCAGAGGGGAACTGGAATCCCCTGGTAATCCTCCAATGGCGTTTTGGGTTCCTCGCCACAGTTTCCATATTGTTTTGAACTGTTTACCTGGCCGGGGGGGCTTGCTAGAATTGTTATTTAATTAACACTGCATACAGGAATTAATAGTCCGTCTGATATTTGACCTGTGTTTTGGCTTGTATAACCTTATATGTTTTGCTTATAGTCTATGTTTTCTTGTACAGCTGCTTCGTAACATTGAAAATTGTAAAAAGCACTATATAAATAAAGCTGATTTGACTTAAAATATTTAATTGCGGTATTTTTCCATACTTTAATTATAATTAACATGTTAATGGACAGTCCGATTAAATACCCTCAAAATGTTTTAATATCATGTAACATTTACTTCATGCTTATAATGTACCTGTCTCTTTGGCAGGAGGCATGCTTGTAGGTGTTGTTAGGGCAGAGCCTTTTTCATTCAATGAGGCACAATACATTTTTGAAGGCCAGGCTGGAGAAAGATTAATGGAGTCATATGAGGAGGAACAAAAGTCTGAGGGGGTAGAATCAAGAGTAGGAGAGGGCCGAATATAAGGGAAACTATGAGGTCTCCCGGATTTGCCCCAAGCAACAGTCAAGGTGGCTAGGAGAGGCAAAAGTAAGAATTAAAAAAGAGACAGAAAAGTTACAATATAAAGCAGCAACAGTAGAGAAAAAATACAAATGAAATGAGATACATAAAAAGTAGGTAGTCAACCAGAATGCTCTCTACCGCCACGCTGAGTGCCACCAATGGGGAAGGGCAATTTAAAAACATGTGAAACTAGTTCGCAAAATCTCCGCCAGGAGGCGCAAAGGGAGAGTCTGAAACTGAAATTCAATGTGATAAATTATTTATTACATGAAAGGAGGCAACACATTAAAGTTAAAACATTTTATAATATAACAAAAAAGCATTATAGGAGGAGGAAATATTAAAGTAATAATTTAATAATTAGAAAAAAACTTGTTGTTTATGATCAAAGAGGTTCAAATAAGGATACCTTTTTTCTGCCAGTCTAAAGCATATGCCTTAGTTTACGTTTTAATCTATTTTCTTAATATGCAACTTCTCAAAATTCACCTTCTGAGTTTTGGGGGAAGGACGATTTCAGCAGGTTGATGGGGTTATGTGAGCACTAAAAAAAAGTGCTGAATATTCCTTTTAAAGTCTACCCTGTTAACATTCATAACATTTTTAAAATCGCTGGCAAATCACTAAAAATAAATTCACACAGTAATAACCCTAGAGTCGCAAATTTCTTGCCTTGCGCTGCACTGACCTCATTTTTGCTTGGTCGATTTAATATTATGATCCATTTTTAACGTTCTAATGGTAAAAAGGTAGTTTGAAATTAATGGTAAGAATCGCGAGGCGTAAAAAAATTAAGAAAGTAAGAAAGAAACAGTTTCTTCAATCCACCGATCTCATCACGTCCTGTTTAATGCCATGGCATATAATGCATTTCACAAAGTGCTTTAATTTGGGAAACTGGATCAATCGTTTTGACAGACCACGCTTTCATGACAATACAATGCGTGAACAGGACTCGTCTCTGAAGGCGCACTTGCTAGGGCTGCCATATTTAAAAGAACTGTTATTTTATAGAAACTGTTATAAAAGAACCTGACATTCTGAAAAAGTCTACTGCAGAGACATTTCCTGATTTATGACAACATATAAGTGTATGTGAAAGTAGCTACCAATATGTATACATGAATGGTTATAACTTAATAATACTGTGTTAACATCTGAGAAACGCAGCTGTGTTTGCAGGGGTATTTATTCTATATGTGGGATATATGCTGATGACCCAACTATATTATAGAGCACATTCGGTTTTAAAGGAAATAAAGCAAAATCATGATCTCACTCACTGTATTTCTCAATTTGCACAAAACACAGAGCGAATACAAACATTAAGACATGCGACCCAGCAATAAATTCCTACAACTGTACCTACACAATTGTTATATATTGAAAATGATTCAAACCGAATAAACCATTGCTGGAATTCATGGAGCAAATTTAATCCCTTGTTAAATTAAATTTAATTATGTATTAATAACTAGGGCTGAACGATACATTGCATTCTCATCGTCATCGCAATATGAACACATCGCAAAATACAACCTGATACGATGAATAAGGGAAAACAGTTTATTACATGGCCTAAGCACATGTAATAAACGTTTGACCTATCACGTTTAGCCCTGAAGACATGGTTGGTGCATTAATGCTATTTCCCGCACCAGAGCCGATAAGGCAGCCGGGAAATAAGCTCCCAGATCTCCCCAAAAAACTTCAGCGCGTTTTTGACAAATATACAAACACAAGTCCATTACTATGATTCGCTGTTTGCTGTGCCAGATTTAATCTGAGGACAAACAATGTGATATTTGAGATGTTTAAAACGAAATGAACCACGGAGAGGTTCAGGGAACATAATTTATCTGTCTATTATTTACTTGAGACACCACTGGATCATTTAAAATCCGTTCAAAGCGAGAACAAACAATATGCAAATGCTCTTGTCAAGTTGTATTTGAAGTTATCTTTACATTTTGTTGTGAACATGCGGAAAAATGTCATTATTACAAACTGAAATCAACATAGTAATGTATTAACACAACCCCTTTCTTTTTGCTTTAAACTCTATAAGCAATAAAATGTTTACTCTTTCATATAGATTATATAATATATTAATAAAGTCTTGACATGCAGAATGTTTCATTTGGTTCAAATTGATTCAGAGTACAAATTTGGTCTGGTGTTTTCGGAGTTTAAACCGTAAAAAAGCATCAATAAAAAAGCTTCTCTGTCTCTTTTAAAAAAAGCAGAACCAAATCTGCTATCAACTGCATTAAACTATACAGTATAGACAGGCAGCGTTTTAAGACTATTTGAACGCAATTATATTTGTGGACAAATGTAAACACATTTGATAATATTCTACAAAATTGTCCCAAATTTTTGTGCAGAATTAACATTAAAATGTACTTGCTTATGAGGAAAAACAACAAACTTTATTTGAGCAGAACCTATGAGGGGCAAGATGTAGGCTACATACAACAGGATAACTAAAAGTAGTTTCAAGTTCATGTTATGTGGCTCTTAAAAAACTATTTGGCGCCTGGGTTTTTCTCCATAGTAGCCTATGGCTCCTTAATTGATTTTTTTTTGTCTGGAGCCCTGGTGTATCCCTATAAGTAATAACTTAGTCTACATAAAAATACTGTAGTATACTATATACTTTATTCAGGGGGAATAGGCTATTCGATGTTTAGGTTCGCAAAGAACCTATTAAAGCACTAAGACATGGGAACAGTATAGCTAACATTCACATTTGAATATTTATCGCAAGTCATATCGTCATCGCAATATTAAACAATGTTATCGCACATCGCAGCTTTTCCTCATGTCGTGAAGCCCTACTAATGACTAGTATTAAATATAATTATTAGTCCCTGTGGATTTAAGTTCTTGTAACTTTGATATTGTAGACAGCATTTGACAGCAACTCTTGCCCGTCTGCTGAGTGAGACAATGAGCTTGACGCTTCAACTCTCGCCGTGTGAAGATCTGTGAATAGACTGCCACTCAGCGGTAAACAAGAGTCAACACACATTAAAGAAGTACTGCCGCAAAGAGGCGACAGGATCATTCTGGTTAAGTACCTACTGTACCATTTGAGCAAAATTTAAATATACAGTTAAGCCATTCTACGTTTAGAAGCTCCTGCAATCATCTTATTAACTCATCTTAAAAATGAATTACAATCAGGCAGAGGGGTCTGCTGAGGGGACAAGTAGAACTGAGCAGAGAAAAGAGGAAAAGGAGGTTTGGCAAGCCCAGGAAGAACAGCGATGGGTAGCATATGAGGGGTTACAGCATCCTCAGCAGAGACCGAGGTCTCCATTTGCTCCGAGTCTACAAGTTCCCCACGGGGCCTTTGGGGGACAGATGCAGCAACTTACAGAAAGAAAGGAATATGAAAGCAGAGAGATTTAGAGAAAAAGTCATGATTCCACATACAGTATAGGGACGTACGGTCAGGGGAGGCAAGTGAGGCTTCATGAAAAGAAAAAAAACTGGAGCCGCATTTAGAGTACAATCTCTTCTAATCATGAGATTAAAAAAAGAATACATAATTAAAATATAGTATTATTTAGTTTTTCTTATTGTGCATTTGTTAAACAGTCTGTATTAAACCATCAGAATTATAAGCATTTAAAAACTAAATATTTCAATTAAGGTCCAAACGAAAATCCAGGGTTTTTTTGTGCACCACTGAATGAGTATGAATTGTGAAATTGCAATGGCATGTTTAGAACACATGGAGGCTGCAGAGCAAATTGTCTCTCTCCACTATCTACCACCACTATAAATGTAAAATTCTCTCTTTGCCAAATATGTACTTTATCTGTGTGTGTGTGAAGACTGCTAATGAGATATAAAACGTAACAAGTAGTCAATGGACCTGCTGCCAATTGAATAATGAATAATCTACTATTTTGGGCTCACATATTTGTAAAATGTGTCAGTGCCTTACCAGCCATTAACCTCACCGCACATCACTGACATACAGTTCATACACATTGACTTGAAAACCTATTTAAACCCCTTCATTTAATTGACATTTTATGCTGCTGCCTTATGTTAAAATACTTCAACTAAATTACTATTTCTTACATTAATCTACTCTCTGTACACAATACTCTGTATACATACATGTACGCTGCATAGATATTAAACCCCTTGACTCATTACTTAAAGCACATTTACAGCCTCAAATCTTTTGGGTATAATGAAACCAGTTTTACACAACTGCATTTGGGAATTTTCGGCCATACTTCACCACAATCCCACCTCACAGTTCCCTCTAAAACCCTGCCAGCTTGGATGGGAACCATCAGTAGACAAACATGTTCATGTTTCTCCAGAGATGCTTAATTGAGTTCAAGCCCAAGCATTAGCTGGGCCACTCAAGGACATTGACATGGTTGTCCATAAACCACTCTTGCATTGTTTTAGCTGGGAGTATAGGATCATTGTCTTGTTGGAAAATTATCTCAAGGTTTTCAGGTTTCGCTGCATTTGGTGCAATTGATTTCTCCTACCCTAACAGGTCACCCACCCCTCCCTGAAAAACACCCCCACAGCATGATGCTGTTATCACCACCACACTTTGCTGTTGCGATGATATTGTGCAGGTTGATTAGCATTGCCTGGTATCCTCCAAACCAGGGTCAGGAATTAACTTTTTCAATAAAGGGTGAAATTTGCCCCTTGGAAGTGATTTCCACTGAAATGTTTCATCATTTCACCCTAACCCAAAAGATGACCCTGCCGAGATGAAAGCTGTATACACTCTTAAAAGGTTTTTCAAAGCGATGCCATAGAGGTCAAAGGTTCTTTGAAGGACTATCTCTTTTTTACCTTAATAATCTATAATAATCTGAATATCTTTTCCCCACAAAGAAACTTTTGCGAGACAAATGTTATTTGGATGTAAAAGGTTCTTCATGGAACTATTTAGACAAAAAAGGTTCTTCTATGGCACAGTGAAGCACCTTTATTTTTAAAGGTGTACTTTGTGGATAATTGTGATAAAAAAACAGTTTTGACGTTTAGTTCAATGCACAATTCAATACAGTTCAGCTGTTATATTGACTGCTGTCAAAAACACCATGATTCCATGATTCTCCCTCCCCAAAAGCTGTACACCTAGGGGAAAGCACTGTATAAGAAGTACATGTAGTTTGTGTTTTGTAAAGTTTATATGCCACTTTAACAACATACTTACAAATATGCTAAAAATAACAGGCCAGGAAATACATTTATACAATTTCATTTGTTATCATTACAAAATTAAAAACGACATAATTTAGCTAAGAATTATTCAATTAGGATAAATTGTTGCGGTTTATGCCACTATAAGCATATGCAGAAAATAAGGGTTTGTAATACCTTTCACTGCTGTGGCCCTTTTCACTGCTGTGCTTAGTCTTCTGTCCTCATCTTCATCACTGTCATTAAAGTCATCTAGGTTTCCAATGTCAGACTGCTTTAAACTCAAAAGACTGGCCAAACTCTGCATGTCTTCATCACTAAAAACAACAAAATAAGCAGAGAGCACATGTGACATGTAGAGACTTAATTTTTGATGTCTGGGCATCTCTGCTTAGACTGCTGCCCCTGCGACCCGGCCCCGGATAAGCGAAAGAAAATGGATAGATGGATAAACAAAAGTCTTTAAAGTTATACAAATCATTAGTATTGTTTTAGAAGTGATAAATATGTTTTAGTAGTGATATAGTATTTGAGCTGTAGTTTTCTATGAGACATTTACTGTCAGATGTGTATGCACAATTGTACAATTTTCTCTGGAATAACTTGAAACTGTTTCAAGTTTCAGTAAATTAATTTAATTTAATAATTTATGCATATATTGCATGTGAATATTGCAAGCTTACCGAATATATATTTTATCAACAACCCATTTTACTTATTCATATGCAAGTGCTCGCAACCTCCACACAGAGAGGCCTCCTGGTTCATGTTGTCCTTGTGTCAGCATGCCCTTCCCCACAGTCCAAAAACAGCATATAGATTTAAATCAATAGATTACTCTTGTGTGTGCCCTGTGATTTACTAGCCATCTAACCAGGGTGTTTTCTGTCTGTGGACCGTGATGCTGGGATTGACCCTAAGAGGACAATAAACATTAGTCTCTACTTTGAAACACTGCAGTCTTGTTTGTAGAGAAGCAAATTATTACGCTGACAAATCTAAAACGTAGCCAAAAAGAGGTAGATACAAACATTTAGAATTGGGATCAGGGTTCATGTATGAATAATATTTATTTAAAAACTGTTCTACTCTAATGTTTATATGAGGAACAAATATAAATCCTTATAACCATCCTTATAATCAAGACATCCACACGGATCCTCATCAAACTTTAGCCTGAGCTCCCATATGACTATTTTAACTCTTTACACACATATCAACTGTACGGTTACACTTGATTTTGGCAAT
This sequence comes from Barbatula barbatula, assembly GCF_947034865.1. Taxonomy (NCBI): domain Eukaryota; kingdom Metazoa; phylum Chordata; class Actinopteri; order Cypriniformes; family Nemacheilidae; genus Barbatula; species Barbatula barbatula. The sequence goes on from NC_136766.1 coordinate 27,927,641, forward strand.
TCTGGCATCCATGTTGTTCTGTATAAAGACGTGCTTAAATCTGTCGGTACCCCACCGCAAAAAAATTAAGAAAGCACCATTTTCACTGAAATAACTTAAAACTGACTAAAGTAATTGTCAGCACCCATCAACAGAGCCTCCTCCATGTTTCACTGTAGGTCTGGTGTTCACTTCTTTGAAAGCTTGATTTTTTTTAATCTGTCAAAAGAGCGTATGTGACTTGCCAAAAACCTCCAGTTTTGACTCATCTGTCCAAAGGACATTCTCCCAGAAGGATTGTAGCTTGTCAATTAGAATTTTTGCAAATTTCAGTCTGGCTTTTTTATATTTTTCTTTCAAAAGTGGAGTCCTCCTTGGTCTCAAAAAGCGACGGATGGTGTGATCAGAAACTGATGTACCTTCACCTTGGAGTTCAGCTTGTAACTGTTAGGCAGTTATCCTATGTTCATTTTCTACAATTTACACTATCGTTCTGTTCAATCTGGGGTCGATTTCCTCTTTGCGCCCAGGGAGGTTGGCAACAATCCCATGGACCTTTAACTTCTTAAAAATCTTTCAAACTGTTATCACAGGAACATCAAGCTGCTTGGAGATGGTCTTGTAGCCTTTACCTTTACCATGCTTGTCTATTATGTTATTTCTGAGCTCCTCAGACAACTCTATCCTTTGCTTTTTTTGGTACATGTTCAAACAGCACAGTGACTACTGTTCTTTTTTTAAATAGGCTGAATGACTGATTACATTGGATATTATATGTGTGATAATAATTCATTTTTAAAAATCCCTATAATCCAATTATGTATTATCTCTTCTAAGGCGTACCAACAAATGTGTCCAGGCCTTTTTAGAATGTACTTAGAATGTGAGAATAATTCCTCTCACCACAGCTTCTTTACTTTATTCTTTGACATACCAAAGGCATGCAAGTATACATGATAGAATAGCTTTGAGGAGGAATGAAGCATTATTTCAATGACCCTTTTCACTGCTCACAACAACATCATGGTTCTATCCATGTTTGCGTGTTTTCTTGTTTGGCCCTGTTTTTGATGACTGGCCAGAAGTGGTGGACAGTTATGAAGTAAATGTAATTCATTACTGTACTTTAGTAGTTTTTTTGTGTCTCTGTACTTTACTTAAGTATTTCAATTTTGGGAGACTTTACTTTAACTCCACTACATTTCAAAGTCATATATCTTACTTTTTACTCTACTACATTTTCAAAATCAGTCGTTCCTTTTTATTTATAAGTCAGTAAAAACTTAACTGGTAAAACGAGCCACCAATCACAGTACATCGTGCTTTGTTTTTAACTCGTTTTGCCCCTGTTGTCGCCTTGGTAACGTTATCTACTTAGCCCGAACATACGATTCAACATCACATCAGATTCAGTGCAACTGTCTGCAACAGCATAATATTTTGACTGCCAAGGTCTATATAAGTTAAATCATGGAAGAAAGTACCGAATCTAACTTGCCACAACACCCATGACCTTACGCGATATTTCTGAAATTGTTGAAAAGAAGAACGAGTCTTTCTCATTCTTTTCACTCAGAGAAGGCACTACATTGGGAAGAATGTTCCACCATGAAGGAGTTGTGAAGGAGAATGACCAGGAAAGGGATTTAGTGCCCTTATGAAAAGGCATTACAAGGCACCGCTTTGGACGTTTATGCCATGAACCTCGCAAACATTTACGAAATAAGCATTTAGTTGATTGTGATGAATGTTCATTGACACTGAAATAAACATGACTGCTTTCTTCATACTGTATATTAGACGGCTTTTTTGTTGTTTCCAGGTGTGTTCAAGAAAGTGACACACAAACCATTGACTTGACTCAAAGCCACTTGCCTGCAACCTTTAGTCAAAGAAATGTAACGGCTAATTCTGACGCCTTCAACGTAACGAAGAAAAGGTGACAAGAGGCTAGTTTTCTTTTAAATAGATGGCAATGGGTATTGTTAGCAAATTGTAAGTGTTACCCTTCTATAGTATCTCTGCTAGACTTTTGGAGCAGGTTTTGACATCACATGACGTGTCTTCTGCCAAATTATGTGGAAAATCTGCGACAATCTCTAAATGCAGGGATTTTGTTTGATTATGCGTTTAAATTCTTTGGTCGCAAAATCCTGCAGGGACTGATTTATGACTTATTCCATTTATGACTCGGGTTACCCCTTTAAGGGCCTTTGGTAGCCTCTGTGTAACCGCCCACTTCGATTGACAGCTGCTGCCGAAAGACGCGCTAATGGATAATTGCAGTTATTCTGTACAATACGTCTCAAGCACATTCTGTGTTTATTCATATCACAGGAACTTCACGTGTACAGCAATTTAAGTTATTACCTAAAACAAATCCATAAATAAATGAATCGCTAGGAATAGCAGACACCACAGTCCCCTATTGTGTGCACAGAAACAGTGTGCCATGTTTACTCTTTTAAATGGATGTTTGCAACCTAACTAGGGCATTTACTGCAAAAAAAAGCACAGCACGTCTTCATAAACACGTTTTGTGTTTATTCATGTCACAGACATTTAAACAATCACACAAGTACAGCAATTAAATCTTTAACTGCTAAAAAAACATATGAATCATTAGGGATAGCTTACACCGCTTTCCTCTATTGTGCGAGTAATGTTTACTTTTTCAAAACGAATGTTTGTATCCTAAATAGTGCATTTACTGCAAAAAAACTAAGATTAGCACAGATTATCAAACCTATGCCAAGATGTTAATAACACATGCTGGTGTATATATTCTGTAGTATTATCCTCAGATCCAAGCTGCCGCTTCCATCTTGTCACCCAAAAAACTCACAAATGAACGGGTCACTCATGGCCGTTTGTAGAGTAGTATTTAAAATTACACTACTTACCACTTGCAGGATTCACGTTTAGTTCATAATTTATACGTTCAATCGGTGCTGACATTTGTTTTTAAGAAAAGATCCATTTCTCTCTGACATGGGAATCCCTTGCATGTACAGGCGCTTTTTTTTCACAGTCAGGAACCGTACAACGTTCGTGTGACATCTCATTTTTAACAGGTATTACAAGCTTTTTGTGAATGTAAACAAGTCTTTCTTCAGATCCACTCACACCTCAGATTGAACGCCAGTGTGTGGAGCCACCAATGTGATGATTCAAAAGTAGTAGGTGTTGTTATACTGATGTAGGCAGGTCATATTAAAACAAATCTTCTTAGTGACATGATTTATCCAGCCATTTCTCATTCGTATAAATGCTTTCATTATGGATGAGGAGGGAGTTTTAAAATATGAAACTTGCTTGAAACATTAGGTACAGTAAGGGTAGTATCTGAGATTTGCTATTGGTACACATGCTCTCGGAGGATGGAAACAATTGACCCAGTATCCACAAACAGTGCAGTATTGACTGAATTGCCATAACCACTATGCAAGGAAACATTGCCTTTGAACCCGAAACAAAATCTGACATGTAGTGACATTTCAGTGCTTAAGACTGTTAATTCTGGCACAGCCAAACTCTAGCATAATGTCGAACTTCACCACAATGTCTACATTTTGACGGTTTAGCTGGGCTATTTGGGGTAGTTTGCTAAATGTAATGTACTGCCACAACGGTAGCATGTTTTTGCATCCACTTTTTTCTGTGTGTCATTTGATGTCATTAGCTGAGAAGCTGTGGACTTACGTGGAGCAGGTCTCTGTCACGTGAGCAAGTATGCACCACTTTAACTGAAGTTTCAGTGCGCTCCATAGCATTAGCATGAGCTACAAGTAATCACCTTTTGCAATGCAATATCGGTTTCCAACAGCAGACGTTTCCGTATGCGTGGAGTGCATGTACCCGCATGCCTGGAGTGCAAGATCTCTTATCATATCCTCTGCAAGCGTGCCAAAGCAGGCAGGGCTGCCTCATATTGTATGATAGGTTCACCTGGTCCCTGAGCAATCAGCACAGTCTCATATATGCTGTCCCTTCGTACCCTATTCAATTCAATTCAATTCAATTTTATTTATATAGCGCCTTTCACAATTTGCATTGTTCCAAAGCAGCTTTACAGGGGAAAAACGAAAAACCCAAGAAAGGGTAAAACACTACATGGTGTTTTATATAATAAATCCAATTATTCTAGTAAATAATATCTAATGTCAGCATCTCCTGGTACCCTAGCAATGGATGAGCAAAGTACGCTTTCTATTTTCCAGAATGTACCTGCCGATGGTGCAGTTTAGTTATCAAACATACGAATACATTAATTAAACGGTATGGTCGGCTCACCCGGGGTTTCCAAAAAAGCAGGAGGGGCGAGAAAGTAAGCATGTCCATCCTTATCGGCAATACGTTGCTTATTACCAGGTAAGAACTTCAGGATCGCACATAATCAGTTTACACGGTTATTAAGGTTCACGGCATAAGATCATAAACGTTGTTAACTGTTGACACGTTCTTGAACGCACACTGGTCCTTTACTGTAGGAACATTTCAGCCACCCTTAATTTGACACTGCACAAAACCAAACGTGATAGGATGCTTTCCTGTCAAGTCATACAGCTTCTTGGGCAGTCCCAGACCTTCAGAATGACAACAAACAGGCACAGGACTGGGAAAACATGACACAACTGAAAACAGGAAAAACTTAAAATTAGAGTCCAGGGGAAGACTCGTTCCCCGAAGTGTGTGAGGTTAACTATGATTTGACCACAATTTTGCTGTAAACTACATGGATTCTTTACAGTGATTCATTTTTTGATTAATTTCAAGTCAGCTCCAGTCCTTTGGTCAACGTTAGAAAATATATCTGATATGTCTCCTTATCACCTATATATTTTAAACTATATTTTTAGCTTCCTGCTTTTTTTCTCAAAAGTACCACAAAGAGAAACACATCTACATAAATGTTCAAGAAATATGGACCAGTATTATAATGAAAAGTGTGCATATATAAAGGAAACAAAAAATGTCTACATTAAATGACTGACTTAAGATTAGTAAAGTAAGACATGTAATTGTTTTTGCATGTATGCAATCTGTAACATTATGCAAACATAACATAAAATCTGATCAAGGATCAGGAGAACACCTGACTAGTAGAAAAACTGTAAAAACTTACGTGGCTTTGCCCTCTTTCAGGAAGACACAGGACAGAGTGAGTTTGAGTGTGGCATCCACAACTTTCACAGACAGAGGCTTTAGTTTAAGAGCCAGTTCAAGTTGAGCTGGAGTAGCACTCACATACTGCTTCATGTTTACATCCACTGATGCTAAAACTTTTCGATGGCCCTTTGTTTCCTATGATTGTTGGATTAAGATATGGTTACACTGCTGACCAAGAGCATCATACCTTTGTGCAGTAGCCTAAGCGAAACCAGCACAATTCATTATCTCTTTATAATTTAAGACATCTGCTTTAAAAACTACACATTTTCAAAACATCACATTGCAATATGACAGCCTCTTAAACAGAGTATGATTACTCACATTCTCTATGATGAATGTCCAGTCTTTGTCCTCAAATTCATCTGCGTTTGGATCCTAAAGAAAAATAATTGAAGTTAGATTTACAAATTTTAGCTCACGTTTTAATATTTTTAATAAATATGAATTTTCTATTCCTGAAAGTTAGTTTTAATAAAATATATAGTCATGTAAATAAATATTAACATTATAAATTATATGTTTTTACATTTATACTTAATTTTTCACAGCGCTTCACTTTTTCCACATTGTCATGTTACAGCCTTATTCCAAAATGGATTCACTTAATTTTTTTCCTCAAAATTCTACAAACAATAAAAAAAGTTTGTTTGAATTATTTCCAAATTTATTAAAAATAAAAAACGAAAATGAAAATCACAGGTACATAAGAATTCACAGCCTTTGCTCAATACTTGGTCGAAGCACCTTTGACACAAATTACAGCCTCAAGTCTTTTGGAGTATGATGCTACAAGCTTGTCACACCTATTTTTGGGCAGTTTCTCCCATTCGTCTTTGCAAGATCTCTCAAGCTCCATCAGGTTGGATGGGGAGCGTCGGTGCACAGCCATTTTCAGATCTCTCCAGAGATGTTCAATCGGGTTCAAGTCTGGGCTTGTCTGGACCAGAGAACATGTTGTAGAAACATCTGAAGGAATCTCAGTGGAAACAGGATGCACCTGAGCTAAATTTTGAGTGTCATGGCAAAGGCTGTGAATACTTATACACATCTGCTTTGTCGTTTTTATTTTTAGATACATTTTAAAAAAAATTCACGTTGTCATTATGTGGTATTGTTTGTAGAATTTTGAGAAAAAAATGAATTGAATCCATTTTGGAATAAGGCTGTAATATGACAAAATGTGGAAAAAGTGACGCTCTTTTAATACTTTGCAACAATAGATGTAACAATATTGTCAATTATATTTGGTATTAAGCATTATAGAACAAATATTAAAAATGTTCATGAGTTGTTAAGGCATATGCTACTGCACCTTAAACAGCGTAACCGTAATATCAACATTTTCAGGAACCTGCCAGACCACCGCCCCCCTGTAAGGATTCTTTATACCTGGTTGCCAGCCATGAAGCTGTGGATGAGAACAGCAAGTAGAATGAACATTCATGAGAACCTAATTGAGCATCTACAGGTGCTGGTCATATAATTAGAATATCATCAAAAAGTTTATTTATTTCACTAATTGCACTCAAAAAGTGAAACTTGTATATTATATTCATTCATTACACACAGACTGATATATTTCAAATGTTTATTTCTTTTTATTTTGATGATTATAACTGACAACTAAGGAAAATTCAGTATCTCAGAAAATTTTAATATTGTGAAAAGGTTAAATATTGAAGACACCTGGTGCCACACTCTAATCAGCTATTTCACTCATAACATCTGCAAAGCCTTTAAATCAGTGGTTCTTAACCTTGTTGGAGGTACTGAACCCCACAAGTTTCATATGCGCATTCACCGAACCCTTCTTAATTGGAAAAATAAAATAAGATTTTTTTCAAATTCAAAACATAGGTATATATTTTACTGGTGCACAAAATGAACCGTGCATCAACATCACTGTGTTTTAAAGAACAAAACCATTAAAAAAAATGTCCATCTCCATGCAGCTTAAGGAAGTGTTCTCTTAGTTTTGCCGGTGCTAGACTAGAATTGCTCAATTTGGCATTGCAAATCATGCAGTTAGGACGCTGACTCCCATCACGTTCCGTTATACACGTGAATCCATATTGTACATATTCGTCCGACCAAATTCTTTTTTGCTCTACATAGTTAGTATGAACGGATTAAAATATTAAGAAATAAATCACATGACATACCATCACGACAGTCACAAGTCGACTACGGGGCGCACCAAATTCCCTGCAGCACAGATAGGCCAAGCGATGTTGCGTGATCACCTGCAGCCAATGATGGCCAATCGGGGTGTGTCATCACGAATCATACGAGTCGGGTGTGTGTCTTGACCTCCACCGAACCCCTGAGACTGACTCACCGAACCCCTGGGGTTCGATCGAACCCAGGTTAAGAACCACTGCTTTAAATGGTCTCTCAGTCTACTTCTGTAGGCTACACAATCATGGGGAAGACTGCTGACTTGACAGTTGTCCAAAAGACGACCATTGACACCTTGCACAAGGAGGGCAAGACACAAAAGGTCATTGCAAAAGAGGCTGGCTGTTCACAGAGCTCTGTGTCAAAGCACATTAATAGAGAGGCGAAGGGAAGGAAAAGATGTGGTAGAAAAAAAGTGTATAAGCAATAGGGATAACCGCACCCTGGAGAGGATTGTGAAACAAAACCCATTCAAAAATGTGGGGGAGATTCACAAAGAGTGGACTGCAGCTGGAGTCAGTGCTTCAAGAATCACTACGCATAGACGTATGCAAGACATGGGTTTCAGCTGTCGCAATCCTTGTGTTAAGCCACCCTTGAACAACAGATAGCGTTAGAAGCATCTCGCCTGGGCTAAAGACAAAAAGGACTGGACTGCTGTTCTCTGATGAAAGTAAATTTAGCATTTCCTTTGGAAATTAGGGTCCCAGAGTCTGGAGGAAGAGAGGAGTGGCTCACAATCCACGTTGCTTGAGGTCCAGTGTAAAGTTTCCACAGTCAGTGATGGTTTGGGGTGCCATGTCACTGCGGGTGTTGGTCCACAGCGTTTTCTGATGTCCAAGGTCAACGCAGCCTTATACCAGGAAGTTTGAGCACTCCATGCTTACCGCTTCTGACCAACTTTATGGAAATGCAGATTTAATTTTCCAACAGGACTTGGCACCTGCACACAGTGCCAAAGCAACCAGTAAGGACCATGGTATCCCTGTTAATTGGCCGGCAAACTCAGAAAATCTATGGGGTATTGTGAAGAGGAAGACGCGATATGCCAGACCCAACAATGCAGAAGAGCTCATAACACCTGAGCAGTGCCACAGACTGATCGACTCCATGCCACGCCGCATTGCTGCAGTAATTCAGGCAAAAGGAGCCCCAACTAAGTTTGTACATGTGCTGTACGTACTCATACTTTTAATGTTCATACATTTCAGTTGGCCAACATTTCTAAAAATCCTTTCTTTGTATTGGTCTTAAGTAATATTCAAATTTTCTGAGATACTGAATTTGGGATTTTCCTTTGTTGTCAGTTATAATCATCAAAATAAATAAACATTTGAAATATGTCAGTCTGTGTGTAATGAATGAATATAATATACAAGTTTCACTTTTTGAGTGCAATTAGTGAAATAAATAAACTTTTTACGATATTCTAATTGTATGAACTGTGCTATTCAAATGGCGGCCCTAAAAAAATATTTTAATTACATTTTTACAAGTATTAAACTTCAGTTATGAAATTCCAACATGTCACGCACTGTTATTCCCATGCAGGAAAGAGCAGCCTGCGTATAGCATCTTAAAACTTTCTTGGCTTATTAAAGTGAAAGATTTGCTGCGTCTCAAATAAAAACCTTTAAGAAAGCATATTACATAGTTAGGGCCATGCAAATCGTTAATGTTAATCATAATTTAATTGGTAATGGAAGTGGACGTGCCAGTAGCGTTACTTTTAGGTCATGTTATTACCAAAATAGTACGAATGTAGTACGTATATGGACCGTTCTCTATTATCTTGTAACATCAATGGTAAAGGAGACGTCATGAACTGGTCATTTAATGGTTATGAAATTATCAAAAAGTACCATTACGTAAGTGGTACGTCATGTGTTCGCTGAAAAGTGAATGGTGTCATCTAGTGGATTCTTCTGAATTATATCTCACTATCGACATATCAAAACTAGAGACATGGTATTTTTGTACTCCACACAAACCGTAAACCATTGAAATATGTTAAAAAATGTAAACGCTATTGTGCTTTTAATGGCGAAAAAGCACTGCGCTATTTCCCTGTCCCTGTAGGAGAGTTTTATCAAGACTGGCAGAGCTGTTGACATATTACATAATTGCTGGATAGGTTGACTGCCATTCCATTTATGCTTTGCATTAGAAAAGTATGATTTAATATCCAATGTAATGAAAACTAGAATAATTCAAGTTATTTATAATTTATAGCAACTTTTCATGGCTACATGTAGCGTATTTTGGGGATACATACAGGCCTCAATAATTTTACCTCAATTAAGTTGAGTTTGGAATGAATGCAAATTCACAGATAAACCAATTTAATTTATTGATACATAGCTTCCTCTGTCATACTCTGCCCTCTCGTGGCTGATATCCCACATATGTGTGATCTGAGAATAAAGACACGCTAGATAACCGGCTTTCACGCTAACATACAGCTCATCTGTCTTTTGAAGCATGTTGTGTGTTCATACATGGCACGGACACTAAAGGAAACGATAAATGAATGGCAGCGATCGCTAACAACACTGTCCTCTCTATTGTGTCAGCAACAAAGTAAACACGCACTGTTTTCAGCTACAAATTAGGGTATAGGACTCAAAACTCTCGTACAAAAGGGTTGAAACAATGATCTGCTTAAAACTAATTACTATTTTGTTATAATGAAATAATAATTATCTCGTTAGAAAGGATTAATATCACGTTGGAAAGGATTAATATATTGTTTTAACGGATAAATATATAGTTAACGGATTAATATATTGTTAGAACGAATTAATATTTATTGTAATTATTTTAGCATTAGGGGCTGTAATGCATCAAAATTACATATTTCCTGGGGAATTCTATTTTCCCTTTGGGCCTACCATGCCGTTGGGGGCCATTTTATGGAAATATTATGTATAATTTAATTGTTATGCTGATGATATTCAGATTTATCAGAGAGTTACATTGACATTTAAATTCTCTTTGAGGCTGAATATAATAAGGTGCATTGATGAGCTCCAACTGCAGGCGATTAATACTCGGATGAGTGTGAGCACTGTCTGGTTAGCGTGCTTGGTACGTTAGTGACCGAACCCTTCCACAACGGCCTGCTCCTAAGGGGCAAAGATTCTTTGGTGGAGGGGTGTGACCTGGTGGACCTGGACACTTGGGGTGTGAGCTGTGGAACTGCGTCAGCAGGTTGAGGTCTAGAATATTGTACCGTGGTACACAAGATCTCTACACTGGGCCGTTACCTTCTCAGTCGAACAGATACTCAAGCCACCCACCATGCCATCTGGATTTGAGTACCCCCTTATAGGAGTAGTTCACTTTCAAAATACATTTTTAATGATAATTTACTCACCCCCATGTCATCCAAGATGTGCATGTATTTGTTTTCAGTTGAAAAAAGATTCATAAAAGAAGATAAAAGCACTGGCACCATGTGTAGTGTTGAAACTTGTAACTTTGTATTAGCACCTATTGTACTATTGCTCTTTGTATGACATATCGCTTATCGCTGCCCGAACTCTTTGTAAATTGCTTTGGATAAAAGCGTCTGCTAAATGACTAAATGTAAATGTGTAGTGGGACAGACAGCGGGAATTGTTTTTTTAATTAGTTGTCACGCCCTGGTTTGGCTCGTCCAATGATTTGTCCTCCCGGAACATATAAGAGAGGAATGTAAGGGTGCTGTTGTGTGCCTGAGCACCCTATATGCGTCATGTCTGAGGGCTTCTGCTTGTTTTCTTGCAGATATGTTGTTTTTATTAACCGGCTAATGTTGATGCGTGTTCAGGATTGACTATAATATCTTTACAGTTGCTTTGGAGGCTGATTAGTCCCTGCTGCTATTTTTTCCTGTTCGTTCACAGTGGTTACAACAGTAACCATGACTTTACCTTTCTGTTGGCCTCTCAACGCTGTGTCAAGACAGAATCAGGTCCCTATTGTTCCCTTACCACTGGTTACATCTGGGACATAACATTCAAGTTAAGTGTTCTCCCATAGAAACATGAGGATTTATGATCTGAAGCATAAATCCACTGATTTAAAGATGACACTTACTACACACCTTAGAAACAAAGCACACTATGTAGATGTTATCTGATGAGCCTAGAAAATGCGCCGAGCCTAGAAAATGCGCAAAGCATTGAGCGTTTTTCACTTTGAATTATTTTATAATCTTCAGAGAAATGTAGGTCTCATATTTGCAGTCAGTGGGTGATGACAATCCAATGCTGTTCCACATGACATTCGGCTAATTTTAAAGGAATTTAAGCTAATCATGTATTACACTTAGGATTTTCCATTTGTGTGTAGGACACAATTTGTATTTGTACTTCATGCTATGCAAAAGCTTCTTATGGTTTTATGTGCAGATACAAGATTTTCTGCTCCTAGATAAAATAAATAAAACATTTAAATTTCAAACATGAATAAATGTCAGAATCAATGTGACACCACCACAGTTGTGCATCCAAAAATTCTTGAAAGCAATAAAAATGGACAGATACTCTCCTTCATTTTCAAAAACAGTGCTGTTTTTAATATTACGCAGCATTTTTTGTAAAACCCACATATTAATTTTACCTTGGTGCAAATACGTCGGTTTCGTCTGGTCCAAACCACCCTCAGTTTATCTGGCTGCCTGTGAATGACAGACAATACACAATTACACAAACAATAGAAAAAACGCAGAAGGCATCATTACATTTAGCATTTACATTTAGATTTATATAGCATGAGTAACACTGCATGAAGCTGTGCCTAATACAATAAGGATTAAATGAAAATGACTCATAAAACAGTGACGTATATCCAGCTGGGATTTTTCCTTTATACACACATTATGTGATTTGCTTGAAGAGTGGTAGGCAACTGGGAATCCATTGTTTTTAGTCACATGACCTACCAGGGGGGTTGGCAGTAGGGATGTGGCGGCGATTACATTTTCCCACCAGTTAATAGCTGTGTAAAAACACCAGTAGTACCGGTTACACCGGGGTGGAGGGTTTGCTGTGGGGTGGTCAAAGATCGGGCCGTGACTCATTCTACTTTCAGTTTTGAGTTAGTGGCAATTCCTGGTGGGTTTAATATCTTTCTTAATAAAAGCACACAAAAGTAAAATGGCATTTGCCAAAAATGACAGACCTTATCAAACATATACAGTGGGGCAAATACTAAGTATTTGATATACTGCCGATTTTTCTAGTTTTCCCACTTACATTGAATGGAGAGATCTGTAATTTTCAACCTCAATTGTGAGAGACAGAATGTAAAAAGAAAATTCAGAAAATCACATTGTATGATTTTTAAATAATTATTTTTCCTTTTATTTCATGATATAAGTATTTGATACAATAGAAAAATACAACTTAATATTTGGCAGAGATACAATAGAAAAATACAACTTAATATTTGGCACATAAACCTTTTTTACAATTACAGAGGTCAGACATTTCCTTTTGTTCTCGACCAGGTTTGCACACAGGTTTTGCATCAGGGATTTTGGCCCACTCCTCCATACAGGTCTTCTTCAGATGTTTCAGGTTTTGGGGCTGTCGCTAGGCAACAGTTTCAGCTCCATCCATAGATTTTCTATTGGGTTCAGGTCTGGAGACTGGCTAGGCCACTCCAGGACCTTGACATGCCTCTTACGGAGCCACTCCTTAGTTGCTTAAATGTATGTTTTAATCGTATTCTGAATAAAAGGTTTAAATGACAGCAAAGCATAAAAAATGACTCCCAGATTTTTTAAGTTTGCTTTGAAACTCCAAGGCAGCTCCATCGATAGATAAAGTTAGGCTGCATTTCGCAGCTGATGGGGAGAGCCAATGAGGAGAAAATGATCAGACATCCAGTTCTTGATCACAGCCACACAGTTAGATAGATGCCCAAGGTCCGCATGTTGACCTGGATATTATTATAATAAATCTTAATATTTAACTGGTTATGTTACAGTGAACTTAACATATGGAACTGACTATAGTACATTGACATTTTGTCAGATAAATGGTAACGGTTATGCAGAATAACAGCAAATATGCACAATATGTTAAATTTAATTCTGACCAGTCAAAATCACTTGTCTTACGATAGTTTAGGTCATCACAGAGGGCCCTGAGGGTTTGCTACTGAACACTGCATCACAAAACTTGAACTAACTTTAGTTAACAGTTAGTGTAATCAATCACTGTATTGGTTGTCAGATCCGCAACAACAATTTAAGTCACTTATGTAAAGATTCATGATTATTATATCCATTATAAAACATACAATTATGATAATATATCCAGTGTTTAAGTGATGTTACCTTTGATGAAGGGTTCACAGCAAATATGCTGTGAGGGCTATGAGGGCTGTTGTTGTTTCCCCTCCCTGGGGACAGAGGAACAATTATGGCACAAGGTTGTGGGACGAGAGCCGGGAGTCGAGGCCGGTGCGTGAGTGATAACGAGCGTCAGCTGTCCACGCACCAGTTTCGTATCACGGAGGAGATCGGGAGCATAAGAGGACAAGTGACCGGACCGTCAGTGAGAAAGGTCCAGGCCTGGAGTTTATGTTGTGTTTTATTATATTTGTACAGCCAGCAGTCGGCCTTAACGAAACCCGGGAGGAGGGAGAGACATGCTGTCGGAGAGTCCTCGCCACCGAGAGGCCTCGCGGTGCCGGAGAGTTTGGGATGAGAGATATCCACCAGCGGCAGCTCGAAGTGGTGGTTCTGGAGCAGAGGAGACCTCGCCACAGAGCACCTGGGCCGAGAGCGGCCAACGCCTGCCAGAGGCCGGAGCCTGAGTCCGTCCGCCCGAGGGGGAGGAGCAGGGGCGGAAGAGCCAGAAAAAGGCTCCTGCCTGCAAGAGGCCAGGGCCTGCGTCCGTCTGCCCAAGGGGGAGAAACAGGGGATCTCCCTACCAGATGAGCCATCACCGGCCACCAGGGGCACATGGTCGAGCGCCCAGGGCCATCGCAAGGCACCGTGAAATTGAGTACCCTGGCAGGTTGAGGATCGAGCGGCAGCATATCGGGGGAACCAGACTAGAATGCACTGCACTGTATGAGAATATAAACATGTGAACATTTACGCAATTGGCATAAGCTTTTATCCAAAGCGAATTATATTGCATTATCCTATACATTTGTTTCTAAGTATGTGCAGTCCCCTGGCACCCATGACCTTGGTGTTGTTAACGCTATGCTCTTACCAACAAAATACTGTAGTACCTTTTTAGTAAATTAAACTGTAGTAAACAGTGTAGTATACTATAGTAATATTCAAAAACCCTAGAGTTTTTATGATTTTACTGCAGTTTACTATGGTAAAACTCATTATAGTATACTATAGTAATTTATGTGGAGAAAATATACCTTTATTTTATAGTTAAAAACTAAATCACATAGAACTTTTAAAAAATGCAACAAATTTAGGTCAACTAAAAATTATACGGTCCTAATTTATTCATCTGTATGTAACATTAATGTCATTTGTCAGTTACCTGCCTATATGTGATGAACTGCACTGCAATTTTTTTATTACAACAACAGACTTATAACTGTTTGGCCTCTGTAGCACCAGTTCTATATGCAAAAAAAGTTAACGTACAGCCCTGACACTAATAATAATTACTGCTTGCCTTTGTTCTATAACAATCATGGAGAATGTTAACAATTTTAGGCAGCCACAGCGGACACTAGGTAAAATGCTTATAAGCAAACTTGACCAGGATCCGAAACAATTATATTGACACTTCAAATTAAATATAACTTAAAAACTGCCTATATCGTGTAAATGGCCTATATGTGATTGTGTGTGTTAGGGTGTACCGTCGGTGAAGGTGTAAAATCAATGACGATGGAGAAGAATTCACAATCCAGTGTGTTTATTCTGGTACAAAAAGTGATTCCCAAGCAAAAAGACAAAAATTAAAGCAAAATTAATATTATTACCAGTCTATACGAGGTTCACTTGTGTATTCTGGCTATGCCCATATTCAGGCCCAAACATACTAGGAAAATCCCCCCTTTAAAATGGCTACCAGGAGCTCTTTTATAGGAGTAGGCTCCTCCCATTTCTGGAACATACCATGTAGCAGTAATTGATCATTTTAAAGAAGGATCACATAACCCAAATAGTTTAATCAAATGTTATTAATATGCAACCTATGCATCACACTATTAATTACAACAGGATGTCTAAACATTGCAAAGAGAAATGTCTGAAAAATGTTAGTTTCCCTGATTTACCCCTGTGATGTCACTGACAATGAAAGTGCCCTTCCTACTGGGCAATTAGAACCTTTCAAAATGGCAGCCGTCGCTGCACATGGGTTTGCCAGTAGAGAGGTAACCCACAATGTGAGTACAATAGTATTGTATATGTGTATATGTATGTTGGTTTGTTACAGGGAAAATAAACTTAACATTTGTAAAAGAGTTTGGTGTGGTTTCTGTAAATGTTAAATCATATAATCATCCTCAATCATCACATCCTCCTGGCTTCTCTCAGTGCTATGGGTGTCTCCGGAATGGCGTTGCAATGGTTTGAGTCCTACCTCTCGGGTAGGTCATTCAGAGTATCCTGGAGAGATGAGGTCTCCGCGTCCCAACAGCTCAACACGGGGGTGCCACAGGGCTCAGTGCTTGGACCGCTACTCTTCTCCATTTACATGACATCCCTCGGCTCGGTCATTCAGAAGCATGGCTTCTCCTATCACTGCTATGCGGACGACACACAACTCTACTTGTCATTTCAACCGGACGATCCGACGGTCGCTGCTCGCATCGCGGCATGCCTTAGTGACATCTCGCTTTGGATGAAGGATCATCACCTGCAGCTAAACCTTGCAAAAACGGAACTGCTTGTGATCCCGGGCAACCCAAAGATTCACCACAACCTTGCCATTCAACTAGGCTCATCAACGATTACACCGTCCAGCACAGCCAGAAACCTGGGAGTGGTAATCGATGATCGGCTTAACCTCACAAGTCATGTTGCCAGCACCACCCGGTCCTGTAGATTCATCCTCTACAACATTAGGAAAATTAGACCATTCCTATCGGAGCACTCTACGCAAGTCCTAGTCCAGGCTCTTGTCCTGTCCAAACTGGATTATTGCAATGCGCTTCTGGCTGGACTTCCTGCTTGCACAATCAAACCTCTCCAGATGATCCAGAATGCGGCGGCAAGAGTGGTCTTCAATGAACCGAAGAGAGCGCATGTAACTCCGCTCTTCATCAGGTTACACTGGCTCCCTGTTGCCGCCCGCATAAAGTTCAAGGCTTTGCTCCTGGCCTACAAGACCAACACCGGATCTGTACCATCGTATCTCCACTCGCTAATGCAGATCTATGTTCCTGCCAGATCACTGCGGTCTGCAAAGGAACAACGACTAGTGGTACCATCCCAAAAAGGAAAAAAGTCACTCTCCCGTACCTTCACTGGATCTGTTCCACATTGGTGGAATGATCTACCAGCTGCTACAAGATCAGCAGACTCGGTTGCCATCTTTAAAAAACACCTAAAAACGCATCTCTTCCGTCAACACGTTGCTGATTGAGGTTTTCCTAATTCTCTTCCCTTTCCTTCTTAAAAAAAAAAAAAAAAAAAAAAATTACTAACCTCACTATTCTTAGCTTTTATACTGTGCTAGGCTTTAATGGACTAGTTTGATGCACTTATGTATTTTCGTTGCCTATGTTGTTATAATTGCTTCCAATGTTTCCTCATCTGTAAGTCGCTTTGGATAAAAGCGTCTGCTAAATGACTAAATGTAAATGTAAATGTAAATATAACACAACAAACATTAAGCCTTGAGAAAAGTCCTTTTAGCCATAAGTCACAGGCTATCTGTGACAGTGTGTATTAACAGGAAACTGGTACAGGGAACAACAAACATGGGCCAGTGTGAGTTGGGTAGGTCCTCAGGTTTGAAATAAGGAATTATAGCTTGCTCCACTTTTTCCTAGTGTTTACAGTCAAACCGGTTTCTGTGAATGGAGGGTGTGGTCTCTCCTTACACTAAAAAGATTTATCAGCTGTTTAACTTGCACAGAACACTTCCTCATGAAAGTGTTCTGTTTCAATGTCTTCTCATTTTCAAGAGATTTTTCAACAGTCTATTCTGAGACAGCTGGAAGAATCAGTACAATAGGACATAGTATTATCAACCATTCAATGTTTAAATATGCATTTTTTTCATTATGTAATTTCTTCAATCCCATAACTTTCAAAACATCCAAGTATCGTCAGTAGCTGAGCAAATAGAATATCACCAGGTAATGGAATACAATGAGTACATGAATGGTCTAATTGTATGATCTTCATCAACACTATTCTTCATATCAGCTAACATTCTAAGTCAAAGACCAGACTGACAATTTCTCATGTTAATTAAGCACAATTAATTAACTAAGTAGATTATGGCTCCTGGTGCAATATAATTTGACCATCATGGTTTTTATGAAACCATGAGAGCATCATCACAACACACATTTAAATGTGATATTTAATAAAAAACTGACTTTGTTCTTGTTTAAGTGCTATATTCGGGTCTCTGTTGTATCTGCAAACACAGAAAACTTTTAAAATGTCAACACAGTAACTTTGTTATGGTGAGCCTTTCTCTGCAAGCATGTGAAAAACCGTTCCGCTGCAGAATTTTTTTTCTGCAAGCAGAATACTGTACGTGTATCAGTTCCAATGCCATTGCAAAAGTTTGAGCAAAGCATGCTAACTGTTCTGTTATTGGCTGCACAGACAAGCACGGAGAATTAATACGAATCCCAGCCTCAGGAGATAAGAGAGAAGTGGATTATTTAATTTTCAATAGAAATCCCCACACTGAACAAAGCAAAGCTTTGTTCTACAACATGTTCTATAGGAAAGGTAACCTTGAAGTACTTCTCTTGTGATCTGACGCTATATAGAAAATCTAATTTAATTGACCTTCAAGGGGGGCGGGGGGAGCATTTGGTGGGGCGGGGTGCCCCCATAAGGTAATGGTAGGGGAAACACAGAGTTTTCAAGATTGAGAGGAAATGTGGGGTGAGGAAACTGCAGGGCTATGGGTCTCATATTGCAGGTCACTCTTTCGGCTGTGCGAATGAGTGCAATAAGGCCAAACACAGTGATGATACGCATACATTAATATCTGTGAAAACTAAACCCATTTAGAACATTCCATTGCCATATTACATTCAAAATTCAATATAACACAAATCTCATATCTCTTTTACTGTCTTTGGCGTTGTTTATCATAATTGTCACGAATTTTAAAACGCTTGCCCATTTAAACGGTCTATCGATTTGTCACTCGAACTGCGCGCACAGACGCCAGTTACAGCACAAGGCCAAAAGCAAGTTTTCTATTGTGTCTTCTTGCACGTCTTATATATTGTGAAATACAAGGTTATGTCTAGAACAGTACCTTGTGTCTTAAACGAAAGTAAACAGTCAGATCTATCACTATCTGTCCGCATCGCGTTGTGTCCTGGTCACACTATCTATTCTCAGATAACAACCAGCTGCATTACATTATTCCTTACATTTACGTCTATATATAGACCGAAAACCTGCTGCTGTTTTTGTTTTCAATGTAAATAAAACAAAATACAAAATCATGAAATGCTCTTGACTTAAGAAGTTTTGTATCTTTATTTTAAATAAGTCTGTTTATTTAATTCATACATTAAAGCAGCGTTTCATTTCTACATTCAGTTTGTTTGTTAAAATGCTACTGGACTGTTAAATAGACCAACTGTACCTGATAGTAAAATCAAATGGCGAAATACTATTTAGGGCAAAGTGGGGGTTAAGTAAATCTTCTGTCATTCTTTCCTTCTGTTGAAATGGAAGACACACCTTTAGTATCCCTATACACAGTAAAAAATTGTCTCTGGTTATTGTCGTAACCTCAGTTCCCTGAGGAATCGAGACCTTGCGTGAAACAATAGGGGACTCCCCTTCTCTAAACCTTACTGAAACCTTATTGAATAACGCCAGTAGAAATCAAAATGTAACTGGTCAATGTGGTCCAAAACGGCGCTTAGGTGACCGGTAGCCACCACTATATATTACACCGTCTGGACCACATTATCTCAGAATCTCACAATCTGAGAATGCGAACACAGCAGTTTACGCAATGTCTCGTTCCCTCCTCTCAGGGAACCGAGGTAACGACAGTAAATGGAGACGTTCTCTTTCGAGAGAGGTCTCTCAACATTGCATGAAAGGCTAGGGGAACCGTATAAATTAAAAGCTGTGAGAGCAGCAAAGAGCAGAACCCTGCGCTCTTCCAACATAATCACAAGGCAACTGTGTGGGAAAACCCCATCAGCCAATCAGCATAGCCGCACACACAAGCATTAAGGCTATTGCGTGCCATGCAAGCGGGATCCATCAGAAACAAAATGCATAATTTATGCTGATGTGTTTAATCACGCCGTGAGAACAGCCAAAAACAGCTCGACTTTAGCAAAGCTAACACATAATGTGCACTAAGACGATTAGACACATTCTGCTACGGGGTCCAATCACAACACTCAGAACTCTGGGGGATACCATACCACCATAGTTTGCAGGAATGCTATGCCACCTCACTGAGCAGGGTAGCAAGACACATAGCAGAATAGCAAGTATAATAACAGCAAGTGCCGGGGCAGAGCAAGGTAGAAACAAACCCTGTATATTAAGCACTGGCATGCAGCCAGCGATATAGAATAAATAACATAGGGACGAGGCAACCGGTGTACATAGTGAGGATGGTAACAGGCGCAACCTGTTATGTTTGCATCCCCAAGCAGTAAAGACAGTGACTGTGAAGGCCACGGCCACATACTGTATAAGACACAGGCTCACACGAGTCATAACATGAATCGTGAAAATGCAGTCATAAAGCACAGGCTTGTGCGAGTGATAGTTGGGAGAAGGACCGCCCCCTTGACCGCCTATATGACCTAGCTGACACTCAGCATAGTCGGACACCTAGTATGCTGCTGCAGAGCACTTCACAATTCACATTCAACCTCTTGCATGGAGAGCAATGTAAATCCAAATGCGGAAAAACAGGCGGGGAATTTTCATGGAAGCCTCTTCAACAGATCGCATGCATTTGATCGACCAGAGGAGGAGCCAGTACTCTCAAAGCAAAATCTTAGGCCGGAGAAGAGGACAACCGGTAGCCAGTGGACAGAGATGAAAAGGGGTGACACATGAGCCCTCTAAGGCTGTTGGAAGATGAGGTGTGCTGCTGCGTTTTGAGCCAGCTGAAGTGGTTCGATAGCCTTTGCAGAAAGACCATCAAGGAGGGCATTGTAGTAGTCCAACCTTGAGATGGACAAGGAGTTGTGCCGCATGCTCAGTGAGATAGGGTCTAACCTTTCTAATGTTGAATAAGGCATATCGACAGGATCGCGTTGTCTTTGCACTGTGATCATTGAAGGACAGCTGTTCATCAAATATGACTCCGAGGTTCCTGGCTGATTCGGAGGGATTGATAGTGGAATCACCAAGCTGGATGGTGAGATCGTGTTGCACCGTGGTGTGTTCCGGAAACACAAGTAGTCCTGTCTTGGCTAGGTTCAGCTGGAGGTGATGCTCTATCATCCAAGCTGAGATGTCATCTAGGCAGGCTGTTATGCGAGCTGCTACAGTGGTATCATCTGGGTGAAACGAGATGTAGATCTGAGTGTCGTCAGCTTAACAGTGATACAAGAAGCCATGTGCCCATATAATGGGTTCTAAGGATGTCATGTAAATAGAAAAAAGCAGCGGTCCAAGCACCGATCCCTGAGGGACCCCACTGATCATGTGGTGAGCATTGAACGGCGAGCCCCTCCATGACACCTTGAATGATCTGCCGGAGAGGTAGGATTGGAACCAGCGGAGAGGGGAACCAGAGATTCCTAAGGATGACAGGGTTGCTAGCAGTATCTGGTGATTGACCGTGTCAAACGTTGCAGATAGGTCTAGTAGAATCAGGACCGAGGGTTTGGTTTCCACCTTGGCTAGCCGCAGTGCTTCTGTGACTGATAGCAGTGCAGTCTCAGTGGAGTGGTTTGTTTTGAAGCCAGACTGCTTGTCATCCAGTGGATTGTTCTGGGGTAAGTATGAGGAAATAAGGGCTAACGTTAAAATGTCCGACACGGGACAGTGCACTGGGTTCTAGCCATTCATAAAGAACCATACACGCACTCAAGAGCACAAATTAAGAGCATGAAAACACCTCTTAGTGGGGCTAACGCTCCATTGTGTATACAACATGTGTCGCGACAATGTGACCAGTCCTCGTACAACTCAGAGTTGGGGTGTTCAACTTAATAGGAACGGCTAAGAGAAGCAGTGAACTTCATCAGACGGGAAATGGCTAGAGTACTATTAGCACATCCTGTACAGGTGGCCTTGTGACCGGGAGAAACATAAATGCAGTAGTAATAGTTGTTACTGTACAATTATTGCAAAAAACAAATGTAAATCCTGACTGCCCTAAAATTGAGTTTAGAGCTATTTCAAATTAAAACAGACGTGGACTAATCCACGAGAATTACACGTGGACGCGGAGTTCATTCACTCAGACACACAGAACAACCAGATGGCATGTTTAAAAACAAGGATTTGGCGTCCACAAGTCTGCATCAAGTTATATGGACTTAATGCAGCCGGACAACAAGTTTCACTCGCAAAATAGACTAAAAGTAAAATAGCGGTGCGTCATAATGTCACACAGAAGCAAATCAACAAACTCAAAAAGCAATAATGTTATTTGCCTGCCACAAAAAGTAATAAATAAAAAAGAGTGTCTAGTTATTAGTTTGTTTTTTACCCATGCAATCTTAATAAATAAGCTCATAATACCATAAAACGATTAGCCTAACAACTCTATAATAATAGTCAATCAGTTAGTTATAAAATTAGAACAAATGATCAAATTATGAGCAGTAGCACAAATTCAATTAACAGTGCTTTTTATGTATTTCAGGTTGGTCTTACTGTGGTCATTAGGTACAGAAACTGAATAAATAGTCAAATGTAAAGTAACACTTCAAAGTCTTCACAGCATACTAAAATATAGATCAAACCATATTAAAGTTATTAAAGTTGATCAGTCTGGAGCAGTGAGTCTGTTTTGTCTTCCTTTATTGTTGTTTACTGGGCAATAAAACACATATTTATTATGCTGCTGTCCCTTTAAGAGCTAGCACACATGGATCACATGCTTTTTGTTTCCCCACTTTTTTCGTTTACAGCAAACTATAAAGGATGTATCAATGTGATATAGAGACTATTCACTAAATAATTACATAAAATAAGTTAAACTGGTTCAACTTAAATCGGGTGTAGACTTTGAGTGACAATCCGAAGGCATTTGCTGTTTTTCTCAGTGTCCCCTCATCACTTAGGTAGTACAACGTGCACCTTTTTAAAGAACTGCGACCGCTGACCTCATGTTGGTCTGTTCGGGGTTTACACGGAAATGAGACCAGGCTTTTAAAATCAATTTTTGAAAATTTTATTAGAGCCTTCTGGTTGTAAAAAAAGCAAAAACATGTTTAGTGGCAGTAAGGAGTAACCACTAGTTTCCAGTATAGCCCTCAATAGAGTAGTTTGTGAATTCCCTAGCTGTTCAGATATGACGGAGAATTTGTGGATTTGAATGTACATTTAGACAATCTAAAAGATGATTTTTCAAGTCAACTTTTAGATATTTTTGGTTTGATAAGTACTAAGTTTTGTATTATAATTACAGTCAAACAATAAAAGGGAACACATGGAAAGCTTTTTTGTTACTTAGTATTTGATAATGAAGATATCTAACAAATGGATAGTGATAAATCAAACACTTTATACAAACATTTTGCAATTCATTGTTATTCATTCCGTTTACTGGGCCTCTTTATTTAGGGGTCACACTTGGCTCATTGGCAGTCACACTTGGCTCTTGTAACTTTTTTCAGGAAAATGTAGGCTGAAAATGTAGGCTATGTCATATATTTTTGTTAGAAATATTTCTAATTTTGCATTTTGAGACAATTTTATGGCACTAATTGATATCAGTGCTATAATTATCATCTATCTTCTTCCCATTGAAAACAATATTTTTTTAATATTTATTGTTTTACAATTTTGTGAAATATTTTTAAATATAATTATTTAATTAATTAATGCATTATTCAGGTTAAAACAGATACCTGGCCATTGATTCAAAATGTTACATTTTTAGTGAAATTCAATGTCGAAGTAACTTAAACACGCCTAGTAAGACAGTGTAGGCTACTTCACATAATGTCATACTGGCCGATGTGCTTTCTCTTCAAGCATTACAATATGATATAATCATGCTCTTAAGTGCGGTTATTTAGCATGCTAACTAGTAATCATTAGAAAAAATAGCATTTCTTACCAGTTTTTCGTGCACTCTACAGTGAGTTCTCGAAAGGACGCAGCAAACTGAAACTTCGACGCTCTTCTTCCAGCGCGCTGAAGTCTCTTCCAAACCGAGGTCATAATGACAATACACAATTCCTCACAAAAGATCGGTGAATTAAAACAGCATTGCTGTGTAACGTCGTCAACCCTCGGTTTTTCATGTATGGCAGGGGACCAACAAACAGAACTGCTCTATGCTCACCGTCGCCTGATTCACACATGCCCCAAATGTCAAAGCACCACTTGAAGTTAGGGGCGGAGATAAAAATAGACAGATTGCCACAACAGATTACCACTTGGTTTCAATTACATTCTGCTCTCACTTTGTCATTCTGAAATAACTTTATAAGATACGTCAGAGAATCAACACATATTCAACGCGGAATCAATGAAATTGGTTCAACTTCCCTATCATTAAATCGATGTTATTAAATAAACACGAAATCGACCCAATTGGTTTCCCTACAGAACATATCAATGTCCATTTCAGTGCGCTGAAATTACCTAACATTTAACATGACAAACATTAAAATGTAAAATTAACCATCTTAAAACTCTTCAAACGAATAGATACATTTATAATAATTTATTAAAAAACACATTCAGTTACAATTGCTTTGTTATTCAAAATATACAATTAGAGTAGAGCATACAAACCTATGCAAGACTGGACAAGTTCTTTTATAGATACCAACTGTGCATACTGGTCAAAAGTATTCAGGGTCATATCACCAGCAAAACAGTAAAATCCAAGGATAAGACAAAGAGTAATACAAAACAGGCATGGGTCAGGGCAACTAGTAAACAATCACAAAAACAGGCAAACCGTCCCAGATGAAAAAAAACTCTAAAGCAATGAAACAGGATTTTAGTCTATTTAGTACGTTTTTGCATCTCCAATGAAGACTTTGAAAAGTTAAAACTGTTCTGTTGTGGGAGAGAAAATGAGAAAACTGCAGCTCATAACAAAACCTTCAATTTACTGAAAAGTGTGACGTTACAACTACAAACAGTCTACTATTACAGTTTACTACTACAACTAAGCAGTCTATGCCACAATGCAGTTTGCTTGTCGGAACCGAACACACACACACACACACACACACACACATCCATCATAATGTGTTACTTTCTTACACTTTCTGTGAGCGTTTAATGGGCAATTTATCTGATGACAACTACAGTCACAACCTACAGTCATCCAGAACCAGAATAATATTCGACAGACCTAAATATCTCTTTTTTTTATCCTCACTAGTTTCTGCTTTCCTCTTTTCACTAACCAGCCCCGCAAACTGTTTCTGATGAATTTCATGGTTTACAGTAATTATTTAAACAGAGGAGAAATGGCTCTCCCGGCTGAGTCTGGCCTCTCCCAAGGTTTTTTTCCCCCTATTATACACATATACTTACATCTATTGTAGTTTAGTTTACTCCATATATATAATCAACTTGCGTTTAACAACATACATGCACTTTATTTTAACAAATATATTCTTTCTGCACATTTTGGTATTATTGCAAATTGTTCTGGTATATTGTAATTTTAAGCTCCCAGTCCTGATAACAACATACAGAATAAATAATAATATGCCTAAATTAATATACTTAGATTTAATAATTTATAGTTGCTGACAATCCACTGACATCAGTGTACATTGCAGAGAAAAAGTTTCAATAATAATGTAATGGTTGTTGTTTTATCACTTTGCATTGAAAGTAACCATTAGACATAAATGCACGAACACTCAGTAATATCTTCATTTCGCCATGCGTTCCACGTATTACGTTCTTACGTATACCTGCAAAGGCATGGCTTGGCATTTACACAGAACATTACATCACTCCTTTCTTTTTTTTAACACAGACAACATTACTGTATGCATTTAAAAAATGTGGGGTTGCAAATAACATGCAATATTATTAATATACCAACAAACTAGAATGTTGTAATCTCTCTGTAAACAGTCCATATTTGTTTAGCATCTGAAACAATAACTTTGAACAGTGCTTAACAATGTCCATACTGCTGCACCGGCCATGCATATAATCGGAAAGGTGAACAGGGGGCCTGTGAATGGACCTAGTGGGGTACCTTGAGGGATTATCAAGTACATCGGTTTCTTTCTCCGGTCACCATGGTGCCTTTGACTTTGACATGGTGACCGCAAGTGGTTTGACGTTGTTTGCCATATGCTTCTGCTGTCTGCAAAACAAAGTGTACCCTGGTTGAATGTGAGAGTGTGTGTGTGTCGGAGAGGGTTTTCATTTTAGCCTTTGCCCTTTTGTCTCGTTGGTGGATGTCACATCTGCAGCAATAAGGCTTGGAAAGGCTAAGAGTATGTAATGGGGTGATTTTCCTATGCCGAAACCCGAGGTAGTCAGCCAACTTAGAGAACATACCGCTGTTGAAAGGAGGGACATTGTCTGTTTCAAAGATTCAGGAATTCCGAACATTGAGAGAACATAATCAATGGCTGGTATCACAGTTGTTGCTGAAATGAAGTGAAGAATTTTAACAACGGGGTCTTGCATGTAGTCATCCACAACGACTAGCTGATATTCACCAGATGGTAGTGGTCCATAGAAATCTGCACTCACATTATGGTTTCTGGTAAAAGGGACATTTTGAGTGGTTCTACACGAGTAAGTGGCGTGGTTGCCTGACAATCGATGCAGTTATTGATCATGACTTTGTGTAGACTGTAAGTATAAGATCATCAGTAGGTAAAACAGTTAGCTCAGAGCAGACATTCTTGTAGTGCTTCATGATGTCCACATGTGGTGTTCCGGTTGCAGCAATGTGCCATGAGTTGTTTTGTACATGCAAACATACGTATAGCATCGTTTTGATCTCGTCTAGAGTCTTAGCTTTCGGTGTCGATTGCAATGCCATGAAATTGACGTATTCCTCGGCCACTTAAGATGCTCTATTGTTATGCTCAGTCTCGAGAGGAACAGGATGTCTGGACATGAAATCAGCTGGATTGTCGGTTCCTTTCCTATAGTGGATTGAGAAGTGACATGGTTGAAGTCTCAGACCCCATCGTTCGATTCTCGCAGGTGGCTTTGATCTGGGTTTATTCCAAATCAGTTCCAACTGCTTGTGATCGGTTACTAAAATGAAAGGAGTACCATAAAGGTACCGGTGAAAAATTTCATAACCCCAAACGATAGCTAGAGCTTCCCATTCAGTCTGTGAATAGCGTTTTTCAATGTC
Organism: Barbatula barbatula; assembly: GCF_947034865.1. Lineage (NCBI taxonomy): Eukaryota > Metazoa > Chordata > Actinopteri > Cypriniformes > Nemacheilidae > Barbatula > Barbatula barbatula. Next base: position 27,954,625 of record NC_136766.1, read on the forward strand.
GCTGAGTGCACGGCGGACACACGTTATGATGTGTCTTTGTCTGTCCTGTGTTTGCAATAGGATGGCTCCAAGGACTACCGGACTACCATCTACCATGAGCTCTGTGCCTTTCGAAGGGTCGAAGTACGACATGGTGGTGGCATTGGCCAAAGTATTTCTGAGATCGTGCGTTTCTGTCCACTGGCATTTTGTACCTTTCTTTGTTAGTTCACGTAGAGCTGCGTGATGGTTGAAAAGTATTTTAAAAACGTGAGTAATAGTTTGCCATGCCGAGGAGGCTTCAAATGTCTGCGGGATTCTTTAGGCTCACTCGCTTGTTGTATCGCTGAGATTTGTTTAGGATCCACAGAGATGCCAGCATCAGAGAAGATGAATCCAAAGAGTTCAAGTCTGTACTTACTGAATTCACATTTGTCACGGTTAAGTGTGAGACCACTGTCCATTAGTCTGTGGAAAACAGCTTTGAGAGCTTTGTCGTGAGCTTCTTGTGACACGCCATACACAATGATCTCATCGCTAAGGTTTCTCACTACTCTGATGCCTTGTAAGGTTTGAGTTATAGTGTTCTTAAAAACTTCCACAGCAGAAGATATGCTGTTGGGGTGCAGTTCTAGTTGATGATAACCTGCTCTGAGATTGAGATCAAAAAGACGTTAGCACCATTCAAATCTTGAATTACATCATCAATAATGGAAATGATATGACACTCATGTTGTATAGTGGTATTGGCCTGGTGCATGTCAACACATATCCAGAGGTTGTTGCTGACAAACTGTGGTATTCAAGACAAATACGTATGCATCGTCACTGCTTGATGAGTCTAGTGCTTGTTGCAGCAAAACATTTTAAGCTTTCTTGGAGCCTTGATCTGGGTATTTCCCCCACAGTTTCCACATTGAGTGTTGGATGTTTGCCTGTAGGTGGTTTTAGATTCACTCTGTTGCTTTTGATCACGTTTAACGAGTTAACGGTAGCCGCTGAGTTTTGGGCTGTGTTTCTGAACATCTTCTTAATGTAACACTTTTGGCAATTCAGAACAGTCAAAATAATATCACATATAGCAACCACAAATTAATACTCAAACATACTTGGAACCTGGAACAGACAGTTCGCACCACCTAGTGGGGCCTACCGGTAAAACATATCCCACTACATAAGCAAAACAAACATGAAGAGTCTCTAGGGTAATCCGGCTAGGCGAACAAGTAACATACGGAAATATAACCATCAACAAAGTTACAGGAAAACACAAGGGTATAAATGCGCTTATTACCTGCAAGAGCGCTAAGAAGTCCTTTGAGACTCGGGAGATAAACTGCGGCTCCTTGTCCGTCTTGGGGTCTTGGAAATGGCGCAGACTGAACAACCCTTAACGAAGCGGGAGACCTCCAGAACCCAAAAAGTGATCTCCTTGGAAGTATCCGGGCCGATCTGCAGAGTAACCAGCGGTGAGTAAAAGCCAATACGTCCTCGTCCCAACGGTCTACCCAGAATGTTCTGAATGTACATTGGTCTCTCGTTGCGAATCCCTTTCAGTCCCAGTGAGTTGAGTAAAGCTTGATAGATAAAGACTCCCACGGCTCCGGAATCGATTAGTGCTTTGGCTGAAAGAGACGTATTAATTGCAGAAATCATTACGTCGGTGTGACCCATTCTGGAAATTGAAACAGGTGTACAAATGGAACTCACCGTGGGACGTGCCGGGCGTATGGGACAAATGGAGATGTGATGACCGGCTCCTCCACTGTACAAGCATAGATTCTGGGATCATTCTGCGAGCCCGTTCCCCCGCCGTTAGGAGGTAATGATCCAGCTGCATAGCTTCGTGTTCTGGAGCGACTGTGTGGTTGGCGACAGAGAAAGATGGAGGAGATACTGAGGGTTTACGGAAGTTGCAACGCTGTGACGTCCGAACAGATCACTGAATGAGTGCCTCTAGGCCCACGGAGTCGTCATACATGGCCATTTGAGGGCGGATACCATACTGCTGTCCTTGTCGGTACACTGAGATCAAAGCCGCTTTATTCCATCCACTGGTAGAGGCTAGAGTGCGAAACCGAAGTGCATAGTCCGCCACTGAGGAACGACCTTGTCATAGCTGAAGAAATTGGTCATGTACTGGAAGATGATCAGCAGTCTGTCCGAACACCTCTCTAAGATGCTGCAGAAACAAACTTGGAGAAGATTAGCTTGGAGCGGTTCTCCAGCCTCCCAGATTTTTCTTTAAGAGGCCATTCACATTTCGAGTCTTTTGCGTGCAATGAAAATATTGAAAATATTTCAACTTTTCAGAATGCATTAAAACAAAACGCAAACACCTTGCTTCTCATTCCTCCATTTATTTCTGTGCCATATGCTACCTGGCATGAAGAAAACATGTAACATTTAAGATACAATTCAAGGAGTAGAAAAAGTACTACTTCGGGATATCTTAAAAATGTTTTAATTAATTGTATGTGTTATTTTAACATTTTTAAATGTAAACATTAATTGATGTAATATGTTAGTCACTGTATTCCTGTATACTGTGCAAGATACAAGGTCAAATCGCTTTGTAAAATAAAGAGGATTATCATTGCAAGGAATCAAGCTGTGACTCCACGAGTAGAATCAGCAGGCTAGAGAAGGACATCCACATAAAATTTGACCCACCTCAGGTTTCATTAAAAACTATACCAGCTAACAGGTTAGCTACAGTATGCCTACACTGTAAACCCCAATGCACAAAGTAATTAATTGTATTTAGTAGTGTTAATCATTGCAATTAGTTCAAATTAATCGACTTTGTTAAGTATTTAGAACTTTCTGATATTTATGACTTTGCAAAAATTAAACCCTTCAATTTAGGTGAATGCATTTTGTTGTTTCAATTTACACAAACTTTTTTCTTTAAATTTACTGCAATTTAAAAGCTTTCAGAATATAAATGTTGCATCTGACGTAATCCATGTACACGCAAGCTGCTAGCGGTGAATTTTTCTTCACAAGATGGCGGATCGGCCTTGTTTCATACGGCGCTGTAAGTATCATTTTCGATTCAATTGATTCATTCCAAAGACCATTATGTTTACTTTTTCATGTGGATCATTTTATTGTTGAAAGTTAAGCGTGATGTAAAGTCATGACTGTTTTTAGATGTGATAAAAGGGAGAAAATATGAACTCCTCTAGTTATCTTGTTGGCTAACGTTGGCTAACTTAACGTTAGTTAATTAAACAATCTTTATCTCGAACCGACTTAATAAATGGCATAAATTATTTATTTGATACAAACAATAACTGTTTCTAGAATTCCTATTAACGCTACTTTCCTCGCCCCACGCAAAAACATGTGTAGGCTAATAAGATAAGCTTTTAGTTCAGTGCCCGCTGTAAAAGAAGAGCACATGGTTCGTAAATTCAATGGATATAGAAACATTATTTTTTGCGACGGACAAAATTACATGAATCATATTCATATTATAATGAAATGTCAATTTCAAGGCACTTTCTGTGTTCTGTTCAATCAATTAATGCATTTTTGTGTCATGCATACATTTAACTTTCTTTAATTCGTAAACAGAAACAGTTTAAACATTACAGTGACATTATCAGGGCACTAATTGTGCACTTTGCATAAAATATAAATTGTTTAATTTGAGCATCATTCTGCATTGTGTGTACCTGTCGGTGGATACTTTATTCTTAGGTCTTGCTTGCTATTGTTGTTTGAATCATAAAGATTAACGTTGTAAATGTTTGCTTTTCAGATTTCAAATAAGATGATGCACTGGAAGTGCAGGGTTTGCGGAAAGATTCACTGTTCCCAAGTCCAACTGCTCAGACATTACAGAGTGAAACACAGTCACTGCTCTAAAATAAGTCCACTGCTATGTATGTCATGATTCTGCCTTCTCTTGTCTTGATTTTCTGGTCTAGGGGCAGAGTCATGACAGACCCACGTGTTTTATGTGGAGAGAAACATATTATTGTCAATCAGAACATAATATGCGTTCTCTCCTGTCTCGTCATTTGGCCCCGCCCCTCTCGTTTCTAGTATAGCTTTCCTCCTGTGTCTTATTACCCATACCTGCCCATCGTTATCTCCTTTGTTAGTTTCCCTATATATATACCCATTTGTCTATTGTCTTGTTGCTCGTTGGTTGTATATGTTTCCCGCTCTGTACATGTTTCCTTACCTGTACCTTGGCTCGTGGTCCCTTGTATTTTTTGAAGTCTTTACTTTCTGTTTTTGTATTGTGCCTCAGTTCAGTTTTCCCCCTATTGTGGGTGTATTATTTGTAATTTGCGGTTTTTATTTATTAAATCCTGTTTTACCCCGTATTGCTGCCTGCGCCTGGGTCCTCTCTCTGTGTCTCACCACGAGAACCATGACAGAACCAACGAGCCAAGACTGAACCCAGCAGCAGCATGGACACTGGCCGGTCTAGCTTGGCCCGCCGCCTCTGCAGCCTTCGCCAGGGAAGTGAGACTGTGGATGATTATGTGGAGAGGTTCCTGGACATCGCAGGACAGGGCGTCTTCGGGGAGGAGGAGCTGGCGGTGCTGTTTAACACCGGTCTCAGAGAGCCACTCTCTCGATCGGAGATGAGGGCGATGAGGCCGTTGGACTTCGACGCTGTGTGGGATGCCGCAACAGGTCGTTCGTGGTCCACGACCTCATCGAACTCCTTTGACTCATCTCTGCTGGTTGCGATACCAGAGAGTGGACCTCTGCAGATCAGGAATGTGGGCATCGCCACGCACCACTCCCCAACCTCTGCAGCCTCTCCACAACCGCCCAGTCTCACAGGCAAGCGAGGGAGACGGGAATCCTGGGGGTCCTCGTTTGAGACCTCCAATCCCGAGCCGCTCATCCCATTCTCTTCATTCCTGCAGCCGGCCTCCAGGCGGGTGGTCCCGTCAAGTCCGGTGGTCCCGTCAAGTCCGGTGGTCCCGGTGGTCCCGGTGGTCCCGTCAAGTCCGGTGGTCCCGGTGGTCTTCCAGCCGGCGTCAAGTCCGGCCTTCCAGCCAGTGTCTCAGCCCCAGCCGGCCTTCCAACCGGCGTCTCAGCTTCAGCCGGCGTCTCAGCCTCAGCCGGCCTTCCAACCGGCCTTCCAGCCGGTGTCTCAGTCGGCCTTCCAGCCGGCCTTCCAGCCGGTGTCACAGCCGGCCTTCCAGCCGGCCTTCCAGCCGGTGTCTCAGCCGGCCTTCCAGCCGGCCTTCCAGCCGGTGTCTCAGCCGGCCTTCCAACCGGCCTTCCAGCCGGTCTTCCAGCCGGCCTTCCAACCGGCCTTCCAGCCGGTGTCTCAGTCGGCCTTCCAACCGGCCTTCCAACCGGCCTTCCAGCCGGTGTCTCAGCCGGCCTTCCAGCCGGGGTCTCAGCCGGCCTTCCAGCCGGCCTTCCAGCCGGTGTCACAGCAGGGGACTCCTAGAGCCTCTATGACTCCCCCTAAGACTGTTCCACCCCATCCATTCCCTTTTGGACTGCCCCCTAGGCACTCTTTGCCTCCACCCCCCCTCCCTTGTTTGTTATTTTTATTGTCTCACCCCAACCCTTTTGTTATTATTTCTTGTATGCCCCTAGTCATGTTTGCAATGTTTTGTTGGTTTATGTCTGTTACCCAGTCTGTCTTGTCTTGTTAGTTGCTCCCTTGGTGAACGCCAGGAGTCGTTCATTAAGGGGGGGGATTCTGTCATGATTCTGCCTTCTCTTGTCTTGATTTTCTGGTCTAGGGGCAGAGTCATGACAGACCCACGTGTTTTATGTGGAGAGAAACATATTATTGTCAATCAGAACATAATATGCGTTCTCTCCTGTCTCGTCATTTGGCCCGCCCCTCTCGTTTCTAGTATAGCTTTCCTCCTGTGTCTTATTACCCATACCTGCCCATCGTTATCTCCTTTGTTAGTTTCCCTATATATATACCCATTTGTCTATTGTCTTGTTGCTCGTTGGTTGTATATGTTTCCCGCTCTGTACATGTTTCCTTACCTGTACCTTGGCTCGTGTTCCCTTGTATTTTTTGAAGTCTTTACTTTCTGTTTTTGTATTGTGCCTCAGTTCAGTTTTCCCCCCATTGTGGGTGTATTATTTGTAATTTGCGGTTTTTATTTATTAAATCCTGTTTTACCCCGTATTGCTGCCTGCGCTTGGGTTCTTCACTACCTGTTCCGTGACAATGTATTTACAAATCCTCTTTTGTCTTATTCAGCTGTTTGCAGAGTACCAACGTGTAACAAATGAGAACTTGCCCCACAAATTCTATGCACAACTGGACCACCACCTACCTCGCTTGATGACAATTAATCGGCAAGAAGCATCCAACACTGGCAAACAGCAGATGCCCTGAATAATATTTTAAAAGTGCATGACGGACAGGTATGTAGTGTGTCATAGTGTGGCGAAGTACACATGCATTTGATTTTCCTTGTGGTTTTAAAAATTTTCATGTTCACAGGAACAGCATGATGTGAACACATGGCGTACTACTGTTATCAGGGCTCTTCCCATCTTGCTGCGTGACAAAGACTTGGAGTTTTTCAAGACCTCCCTGGTTAGTCTTCATACATTTTTCCACAATGAGACATGTTCCATTTGAAAGAGGGGTTGGAGGGCCTGGTATGTTATATATTTAAATGATTGACATCATTGTAGCATTCATTTACATTTAGTCATTTAGCAGATGCTTTTATCCAAAGCGACTTTGATGAGATGAGGATGAGGAAACATTGGAAGCAATTATATCAACATAGGCAACAAAATGCATAAGTGCATCAAACTAGTCCATTAAAGCCTAGCACACTATACAAAGCTATGAATAGTGAGGTTAGTAAGGTTTTTTTTTTAAGAAGGAAAGGGAAGAGAATTAGGATAAATTAATCAACGACGTGTTGACGGACGAGATGCGTTTTTTAAAGATGGCAACCGAGTCCGCTGATCTTGTAGCAGCTGGTAGATCATTCCACCAATGTGGAACAGATCCAGAGAAGGTACGGGAGAGTGACTTTTTTCCTTTTCGGGATGGTACCACTGGTCGTTGTTCCTTTGCAGACCGCAGTGATCTGGCAGGAACATAGATCTGCATTAACGAGTGGAGATACGATGGTGCAGACCCGGTGTTGGTCTTGTAGGCCAGGAGCATAGCTTTGAACTTTATGCGGGCGGCAACAGGGAGCCAGTGTAACCTAATGAAGAGCGGAGTTACATGCGCTCTCTTCGGTTCATTGAAGACCACTTCAATGTCATAATTATAATTACTAATTACTAATCATATCATAATTACTAATAAGTCATTTCTGAAATATTGGCCATTTAACAATGATCATGTTCTTAACATTGTTGTTTTTCCAGATTTTTTTTTAGCTTGATGATTCTGAAGTAAAGGTTGAGAATGCACCGGTGGCTCTACTTACTGTTGTCCGTGGCAATACTACTGCTTCCATACATTATTACCCAGTGAATGTCTCCGTTGTTCTCGAGAATGAAGTGGTCAGCCGCCACTACCAACCTCCAGAGGCCTTTCATGTCTTGTTTGGATTCTTGTATGCTCTTCATGAGATAAGTTTATTGCAACTTGTTCATGTTGGTTTTATATTAAGTTGGCTGTTGAGCATTCCTTGTTAAAAATAAATAGCCAAAATACTATTACGTCTGTTGTGTTTCTTTGAAATTGCTAGTACAATAATATAAGTTCAGGGGTGACGGCAGATGTCGCAGCCCGACACATCCTCCTCTGGAGCGTCGTCCTGGGCAACCTCAACCAGACAGCCAATGCGCTCTCTTGGCAGTTACACTCCAATGAGAGTGGCGACTCCACCCCGCACTGTCCAACTTGTTTGGTCGCAGTTCAGGCAGCCACAAGATGTCCTGTTGCCTCCCTGGATACCCCCATAGCCCGCTTTTGGCACCTGTGACCAGACTTCTGGGGCCTTCACGTCTGGCTTCTGGACAGGACGAGGAGATTCTGAGTGACCTGCCTCTGTTCGGGATTACTATCACTCAGGCCAAGGCTTCCGCCACTAGGTGTCTGTATGCCTACAAGTGGCACCTCTTCTCATCCTGGTGCGCTTCCGCGGGGAAGACCCCCAGAGCTCTGTGGTCAGTGCCGTGCTCCAGGAAGGGTGGGAGAGCAATCTCTCCCCTTCTACCCTTAAGGTGTAAGTTGCCGCCATCGCCGCACATCAGGTACTGGTCACAGGTAAGTATCGGTCAGCCGACCTGCTCATCAGATTCCTGAGGGGCGCCTGGAGGCGCGCTCCTTGCCCTCTTAGAACAATATGTGGCCCTTGTGGGCCCCGTAGAGCACGGTTGAGCCCCGGGGAGAGGCTGCTTAATCTCCTGCGAGCGCTCGAGGGTAGGGGGTCTACATGCGCTCTCTCTGTCAAACGAGTGCCTAGAGTTTGGGCCGAGCGTCTCCCTCTTGGAATGTACAAATTGCCTACCACTCCGCTTGGGGACCAGGTGGTGAACATGCAGGCTCTCCCCCTTGGGGAGGAAGACCCAACACCTACCGTGTTGTGTTCAGTATGCACCTTGCACCTCAACTTGAACCGCACAGAGAGCTTCGGTAGTTCTGAGCAGCTCTTTGTCTGTTTTGGAGCACAGCATAGAAGAAATCTCCAAACAGAGATTGGCGCACTGGGTGGTGGACTGGCCGTGAGAGCTCACTCCACCCGGGGTGTAGCCTTCTCGCGGGCACTGGATAAGGGCGCCTCTCTGGCAGACATCCGTAGAAGCTGCAGGTTGAGGTATAACCAAAACTTTTGCGAAGGCCTGCTGGGCATACACATACGAAGCGCCTTCTCCTTACTTTTCCCACTGGGTGAAGTATAGGCATGCCATCCATCACTAAGCATCCCTTCCGGTTACGAGCCGGGTGGAGCAACTCAACTTTATACCAAAGCTCGGTAGAGGCGAGTTTCTCTCAGTCATAAAATTGTTATCTAGAATAGTAGGTTATGCATACCACATAATGTTAAAATAGGTACCCCTTAGTTTTAAAACACTAACTGTATAATTATTTTGTTATACTGTATAACTACACTATTACCCCTTTATTCCTCAGTCTGTTACCAAGTGCCAATGCTTAGTGATGGATGGAATGCCTATACTTCGCCTTGAGAGGGGAAAGTAGGGAGGCTAAAATAGCGCACTAGTCTCACCTGGTGAGGGGAGAAGGCGCTTTCGCAGGCGTACACCCAAACCAGGAGCCCGTCCTACACACCGGGGGCGTTAAGGACATGGGCTGCAACTGATTCCACGCGGAGATTGTCAAATCTCGCGAAGGTACTGGGCGTAGCCCAACCCGCAGCACTGCAGATGTCTGCCAGAGATGCGCCCTGTGCCAGTGCCCACGAGGAGGCCACACTCCGAGTGGAGTAGGCCCTCACTGCAAGCGGCCACGGGCGATCTTGGGACTGGTATGCCACCATGATGGCATCCACAATCCAGTGCACCAATCTCTGTTTGGAAACAGCCCTCCCCGGGTGCTGTCCTCCATAACAGACAAAGAGCTGCTCGGAGCTCCTGAGGCTCCGTGTGCGGTCCAGATAGAGGCGCAGCGCGCGTACTGGACACAACACATTGAAGGCTGGGTCTTCCTCCCCTGGGGGGAGCGCCTGCAGGTTCACCACCTGGTCCCGGAAGGGAGTGGTGGGAACCTTGGGCACGTAACCGGGACGGGGTCTCAAGACAACGTGAGAATCGCCGGGCCCGAACTCTAGGCACCCTTGGGACACGGAGAATGCCTGTAGGTCCCCCACCCTCTTGATGGAGGCGAGCGCCGTCAGGAGTGCAGTTTTCATCGACAGATGAGGAAGACTGGCAACTCTGAGGGGCTCAAACGGGGACCCTCGGTCAGGGAGTACTAGAGCGGGCAATGGGTGGAGTCCGGGGAGTCAAACAGGTCCACCTGTGCTTGGCCGAACCGCTCCCATATGAGCTGGACTGCGGGGAGTACCCTGTCGAGAGAGCGCATCGGCTGTCTGGTTCAGGTTGCCCGGAAGAAATGTGGCCCGCAGGGATTTGGTCACCTGCTGACTCCAGAGGAGGAGGCGTCGGGGGAGCTGCGACAACTGCCGTGAACGTATGTCGCCCTGGTGATTGATGTACACCACGGCAGTCGTGCTGTCTGATCGGACTAGCAAGTGTTTGTCCTGCTCGAGGGGCTGGAGCCTCCTCAGTGCCAGATGGACTGCTAGCAACTCTAGGCAGTTGATATGCAACCCGCAGTCGGGGACCCGTCCACCGACCCAATACTGCGTGCCCGTTGCACACCGCACCCCACCCTTGCAGGGAGGCGTCTGTCGTTGCCACGACACGCCTCAAAACCTGCCTGAGCGGAACCCACTGCCCGGAGAAAGGTCAAGTCTGACCAGGGTAAGAGAGTGCGAAGGCACTGAGGCGTTACCGTAATTCGCCGGCGTGCCACGCCATCCAGGGAACCCGACTCTGTAGCCAGTGCTGAAGCGGCCGCATGTGCATCAACCCGAGAGGAATTACCCCTGTCGAGGACGCCATGTGCCCCAGGAAATGGAGTCATCATCCCTGTAGGGAGTCTTGCCACTGAGACAGCCGTCTGCCACTCGTAGGGGACGAACCAGGTGAGCGTGAAGGGGTATGGTCCGCAAGCGTGAAGCTGACGGAGCGACATCCATGGGAGTCCCCAAATCACCCCTGCCGCTCGCCAAAGCGGTCAACCTCGCCCGAAACGACGGCTGAAGCCGCCTGGGAAGCAGCACTCGAAAAGAACGTAGCCAACCGTGACCGCAACAGCCTGATTGCCATGTCCGCACACACGGGACATGCCGAATCAGTGAAACCTGCCTCAGCATGCTTGAGCCCCAAGCAAGTGACACAGGTATCATGGCCGTCAGACTCCAGAATGAGCCTGTCGCATCCAAGAGACATGCTCGTAGCCGCAGGAACATACCTCTTAAGGCCTGTAGCTTTCTGCCGAAACGCCCAGGGGAAGTCCACTGAAAGGAGAAGTCCGCTGCTCTGCATCGTAAATCCAAGTCGAGTATAGTATGTAGCATAAGCAAACACACAGGTTCCGAAGAACAAAGGATGAGTGAATGACCGCCGCCATCTTCCTTTATACCCGTATGTACGGGGCGGAGACTGGCGTGCGCGTGCCATTCGCCAAGCCCATTGGCGTTTTATAATTAATTATCTCGGAGGAGGTCGGTTCTCAAGATCAAACCACAGTCAGTCTCTCTACACAACGTCGAGAGACCGACTGAAGGGGAACATGAGATTCTGTCATGATCCTTCCACTAAACCAAGAGAAACATGACATGATGCAGCAGAATCATGACAGTGGGTTACAAGTGCATTTTTTAACAGCTAAGGGTGTTGTGGAACGACTCAAAGTGGATAAAAATGCACTTGTAACTCACTGCTTCCTGGGGCTTATTGCTTTCTTAGTTTACGTTTACAATATAGTACATTTCACAAAACAATCCATTAAAAAGGCCTGTAGACATGTTTGATTTAAATAATCAAATAATCGTCTCCCAACAACTTGATGCAGGATTTGCGTTTATTATGGTTAGAAAGGTTGCACTAAAATCATGTTAAAAGTGGACAGGATTAACAAAGATAACCATTAATCTTATTGACCTCAGATTGAGACAATGTGAACTTTATTGTATAGAGGGAAATCTACAAGTGGAAAATTACATTGTGGAAATATTACTCCAGTTCAGTTCTCAGTTAACATTTGTGCTGCGTGCATGATAAATATAGACATGCAAGCAGCACCTGCCAACTATCAATCTAAATGAAAGAGCAGTGGACAGTGTAAAATCATTGTGACCATAAGGTCACCTAATGCAACAGTTGCTTGACAAAGTTTTAGCTTTCATCATAAACGATTATAAATATGCTTATCTTAAAGCATGCCAATAAGATTTCTTAACTAACAAGATATTTAAATATGCTCTGTAATTTGTTTACATGTGAGGGTTTTAAAGGTTGAAATTTTATTGTTGATTATGGTACACATTATCACCAAGTGGGAAACCCCCTGCAAAAAGACCATAATTGTCATGATCCTGCCTTCCTAGCAGCTTTATCTCTTGTTCTGACCGACGAGATCACGACAGCCTGATTTCTTGTGTTTGTTTTGGACGCACATCGCCATTGATTGTGCCTTGTGCCTCCCATCCTGCATCTTAGCCCCGCCGTCTTGTTTCCTTATTCTTAATACCACACCCTTCACCTGTTGCCCTCGTTATGCCTCTTTTGTTCCTTTCCTATTTAATGCCCTTGTGTTTGCTTTCCTGTGCTGGATCGTTTGTCTTCATCCCTGTCTTGTCCTGTTGCGATTCACCTTATAAAGCGAATATAATAATAACCTTATGGTGAGAAAGCAAATAAAAGTGTTCCCACATCTCAGAACGCCTTCTCTTTGCAACATGTTCCATTATCGCACCAATAAACTCCTAAAGTAGGCTATAATCAAACAATTCAATTCAAAGCAATACAGTACTCCTCAACAAACCATGAGAGCGCGCCCTGTTGCGCTTTTTTAAACCTATGAATCGGAGTACGAAGCAGTCACGTAGGTGTGTGTGAAATGAAGCTTCGGACATCACCGCCCACGTGATTTTTAGAGATTTAAATGTTCACCTCAGGTCGTCATCACGTCATCATTTAAATGTCACCCTCAGGTTATTTATTCTGTTACACGATGTTGTCCTCAGACCATCATTTAAATATTTACCTCAGGTCATCAGGTTATTTAATCTATTACATGACGTTGTCCTCAGACCATCATTTAAATGTTCACCTCAGGTCATCATCACGTTAATTATTCTGTTACATGATGTTGTCCTCAGACCATCATTTAAATATTGACCTCAGGTCGTCATCACGTTATTTAATCTATTACATGACGTTGTCCTCAGACCATCATTTAAATGTTCACCTCAGGTCGTCAGGTTATTTATTCTGTTACATGATGTTGTCCTCAGATCATCTTTTAAATGTTAACCTCAGGTCATCATCAGGTTACATTGTTGTCTTTAGATCATCATCTTATTTATCCTGTTTATGATGTTGTCCTCAGCTCATTATTTACATCTTGTAAACAAGCGCAAAAACTTAAGTTATGAGAGACAGGTTGCATTAACAGCGTAACATGAGTTTTGTACAAGTAGCATCACATGAAACAAAGCTTTCAATTTTCTTCAAGTACAGCACATTCAGAGCCTTTTATTTTCATGTTTTTTTTATTTTTACCTTGTAGGGCTATATACTTTTGATAAAAGTAAACAATTAGAATGAATACAGCAGCTTTGTGATTTTGCGATGGTTTTTCCAGTAAAAAATTTTGCACAGTTGAATACCATTAAAACCACCTGATTATAATGATCTTGTGAATAATTATCATGTATTTTGTTATATATGCGAGTTAAAAAAAACATTTAAGCAATGTTTGCAAATTGTAAAGGGCAAATATACATATAAAATACAAAAGTAAAATAAACTGCTGAAAATAAGCTCAATACAAATGCTTTGTTTTTAAATTCTATGAATTAAAACTATGCACAAGTATAAAACACTGTCAATTTAATAACAAAGCAAGGTCAATGTTATTGGTACATTCGCTTTACGATAATTAACAGTTTAATTGTACATGAAAGTCGATTGAGACTGTTTTGTGGGATGTGCTGTCCCATGGGCTCATGGGACATAGAAGTATCTCAAGTAGGCCATCCATCGTTGAGTGCTTCAGAATCTGGGCGTAACGAGTAAGCCATCCGGGAATTTCTTGCATAGTCTTTTGTGAATACTGACATACAGACATATTATTCGTTGTTCGCCTACTGCTTTTTGCCAACTATATGGTAAGGAAGTATGCCATTTTGGATTCAGCTTAGGTTTTATACGTCTATGGCATTCCACTTAGACATTTTACAATTTTAACGGTCGATTTATTATTATACAAAAAAGATTTGTAATTGTTACCAATAAATGTGCATTTTGTGATGTGCTGAAACTGAACATTAATTTTTTCAACGTTGAATGTTGAGGCGTTATATGATCTTGGAAATCCTTCGCTAAAAGATATTACGGACTTGTTAGGAACAACATGATGATTTTTAGCTTGACAAATTCTGATGTAAGGATATTAGGAAGTTAATATACATAATCTAAGTTTAAGAAAGCAGTGTTTTATGTCTTTCACAACTACATTGTTATGTGTAAATTCCTTCAATTTATAAAACACAAAAAAGCAATCAAGCTTTTCAACCACAATAAAGAAAATGTGATTTGGAATACCTCATAAAATTTGTAATGTAATGTGTAAAACCTGCACACTTACACAGAGAGTTGAAAGTTTAATGCATTAGACTTCTCCGTCTAATAATCTTGCAAATTACAACCAAAGTCCTTCTGATTTGATCAGAAAGTAGCCCATATAAGTATTGCTAACAAAAGCAATTTTTTATGGTTTTAATACTTTATGTAGAATTCAACAGTAGTATTAGAGCGTCAGACATGTCCTATAAGAACTGGACAAGCAGCACTATAAATGTTGTCAAAACGTAGTAAAACTTGTGCTCCATATTTAAAGTCTACCGAAACCGTCTTTTGGGTGAAGAATATCAAAACCTATGGAAATTAAATTATTTCTCTCCACCATAGAACTCCAATCTAAACCATCCTAGCACATAACCAATCTTTGTATGTAAAGATTTTATAGGAAACACAAGAATGGCAATTTACGTCACTGACATTAACCACGGCATACTCTATGTTTGACCACATGGAGATAAAATGTTGCTGTATTTTATAGTAAAATGATCATGACAAACAACTGCTAGATTTAAGACCCAGATTTAAGATTTTATTCGGCTTTTAATAGAACCTGTTCAAAACTCACAATTTAGCAACATTATAAAATGTTAGAAAAAAAACTTAGAATAAAATTCTAAGAATTTTATAGTATCAAAGAGTGGACAAAATGGTTGTGCCTTTATATTTTCATTTTATTATATAAAGTACATAAATGCACTGTCTGCTGTACTTATTTACTTTGCAATCAGGTGTCTTGATGACAATGATATCTCTCTAACACAAACTTCGTCTTTGCGCATCCTAAAATGGCAGGTAAAGTGAGTAATAGGAAGCCGTCCAGCGCCGCACAGGTTTACTGACTCTTCCTATGACTGGTAATTTGTGAGCGTAGACACGGGGTGGAAGGGAAGTAAGAGGTGGGGTTGGAATAAAACTTGTCTGGAAGCGTCTACCCTGGCAACGGCGACCCATCTGACGTCCACCAATTATGAAAGTAAAGGCCGGAGCTCCAGCCTGAGGGAAACGGGCCTTGGGGAAAACTTCTCGGGATTGGCTTGTTGAACGACCTGCTTGTGATGAAGAAGATCTGGAACGTGAGACTGAGGATGAGGAAGATCGGGCAAATGATCTGTAAATAAGAGACCACAGGTAAGAAATGCACATGGCTCAAAATCTTTTGGAAATAATTTGTTATTATGTAAAAAGTGTAATGCAGTTATAAAATTGGAAGTGGATATATGAGGTGAAGCTTTTGTGTTTACTATGAGAAGTAATTCTGTGGACTTAATTGGGACTAAGGTAAAAACTGTCAAAATCCTCATTTGATAGTGATTATTGTAGTCTGCTGTAAACAATACTTTAGTTTAAGACAGGGGTCTCCAACGTTGAACCCCTCAGATGAGATGGAGCAGGGACCCCCTTATACTAAACATGTAAAAGAGTTATTTACTTCGAAGCAAAATTATGTCAAGTCCTTACATTAGCACTATTATTCATTTTATTGTTGAACATACATACTTTTCTTGGTATTATTTTTCTATTGTTAATATCGATTGTTATATTATTTTAAGGGATTTGCAGCATCATACATTTTCATTTTACTATGAGATGGACAGTTAAACATTTACTTATCCTGAACCTTTTTTTATTAAGGCTTCAATGAAATGACTGACCCTTTGTTAATGGCACAAAGAATATTCTAGTGGAGGTAGAGGTTGTCTCTGGATGCGAAACAAATCAGTGCAGATGTTATCCATTCTGTTGTAAAAGCAGGCCGTTTTATCAAGTTGAACACACTGCTATTTTATAATTCTGAGCTACATTGTCTTTCTCGTGGATCAGCATTGTTGAGGCTGGTACAGGAAAATTCACAAGTTCAGAAATATATGAGAATGCACTTTATTCATGCACGCATCTCCTTTCATGCTCACACTGAATTTATCGAAAGAGAGACAGAGAAGGCACTGGTTCTAAACCTACAGTCTTGAAAGACATTGGATTTAGGACCTACCAGTTTTTAATGATGCAGTTTCTTCTATCGCTTCTGCTGCCTGAATGGATGTTTATGTCCGCACGCAGGTTAATACTGCAATGTGCGGGATGAGTTTAAGGAGAACATTGCTTGTAATATTTCTGTACCCATGCTTTATATTTTTAACAAAGTTGCCTGTGATTAAACTGTAATTAGAGGACCCCTTGCAGTTCAGGACCCCTGTTGAAGACCCATGCCAACACAAAAGTTACTAACTAGCAATACGATTTTAAAAGTGGAGTCAATAACATAAGTCTCCAGATTCCTACCTCCCTGGGGCAGTAGCAGCCAGACTGGGTGGTTGTTCTGTGTGAGCGCTTTCATCTTGTCGCGGGCTGATGTTCATATTGGCAGTCAGTTGGGGCATCTTTCGTGTACTATCAAGATTGGTAGCACCACTAGCTGGCTCCTTCCTGTTATGAATTGGCTGACAGGACGATGCAGTTGGGATTCCAACTTGTGGTGGGTCAGTACTAAAACGCATAGCCAAACTGTCTCCAAAGAAAGAGTAAAGCTCACAGTACATGGCAGGAAGAGAAACAGGGGTCCAGTCCTCCCATGGGCAACCAGCTCCACCAGCATGTAAATGGCTTGCAATGCCAAGAGGGGGTTCAGAGAAGGTTTCAGGAGGAGGGCTGAGACCAGGAGAACTTTCTCTGAAACCTACTGTTCTTGCATCAGATCCTTCTAAAGCAGCACTGCCTCCTCCAGGTGCTATGGTCAGACTATGTGCCTTCATCTTCAGCAAACGTTCTACTGCAACCTTCAAGAAGAAAGGTAAGTGGTCACTGACAGATGACAGATCTTTGGCTTATTCAGAGTATTTGACAGAACGAAATCTATACTTGATGTGCTGTCTACTAAAAGTGTCAATTAACTCTATAGATATACCCATTTTTATACCCTGGAATACTTACCCTGCCGCGAAAAATTTAAGTTCTTTCATGAATTACTCGCCCTCAAGTCGTTCCGTGAACCCGTTTATCTATCCGTTTATCTACAGAGCTTGAAAAAGGATAGTTTTGAAGTGGTCTAGGAACTTTCTGCAACCAAACTTCACAGCACTAGTCAAGACATCGTAGAATTGTCCATGTCACTCCAGTGGTTCGACATTAATTATGGATAGCGACGATTTGTGCGCATACAAACAAAAGTGTAAGTTTCCAACGCACGTTCATAGTCCGTCCGCACTGCTTGACGCCTGCTCATCAGCACCAGTAGTCGGTATTTATGTTTGTTTGTGCACAAGAAAAATCCTTGTCGCTTTATATAATTAAAGCTGAACCACTGGAGTGACATGGAGTATTTCAACGATGGCTTACTCACTTTCAGCTCTTTAAAGTTTGGTTGCATTGCAGTCTATGGAAAAGTCTGAAAGCTCCCGGACCTCTTCTAAGCAATTAATTTGTGTTCTGAAGATAAATGAAGGTGCAAGGGTTGACGAACGACATGAGCTTCTGCCTGGTCAATCCTAGCATTCATCAGTTAAATATCTAAGGATAATTACTGTTGAAGGGTATAATTAATTGCCATCTGTAGCAAATCATTTTTGAAAGAAATTATGTTAATTAATATTTATCAGATTGATATGGGCAAAGCATCAGATTTTAGTTTCTGATGAGTCTTCAAGATGAGCAATCTAGCCATTCTTATACCATTGCCTATTTATCTTAAGAGCAGACTTAAATGTATCCTCGAAAGGGCAAGGCAAGCAAGCTATGAGTCTTAAGACTGTCACCCCAAATCTGATATTTGTGCATATCCAATTGGAATCGAATTTAAATGATGGATTGTCCACACAGTGTATATCAACTGTTCAGATCCGATTTGTGTGTCACATTGCACTCTCTTGTAAATATATAGAGCTGTGTTTTATTTTGCTCGACTTTTCGTTCAGGAATAGAAAATTTATAAACAGCTGGAATATTCATCGCCACCGTTTGCATAGTGTTTTGCAACCTTTTGCCTGGCCAGTTTGAAAGTTTTACATAATTTATATTGCATATAGGAATTTAAAGTCTGTTTAATATTTGACCTTTCTTTATCTCTCCTTTATCTTAAATGTGTGCTTCTCAGTGATAACAGTGCGTGTGTGCATCTATCTGTGCGCATTTGTGTGTGTGTGTGTCTGTGTAGTACGTTTGCATATTGTGTGTGTGTGAATTGTTTTGTATGTGGGTGTGTTTGAATTGGTGTGTGACCATCTTCTGTGTTTTCACCTTTTTTGTTTTTACTTGTATAACTGTATAGATTTTGCTTATAGTCAATATGTTTCATGTAAAGCTGCTTTATGACCATGAAAATTGTAAAAAAGTGCTGAATAAATAAAGTGCAGATGCAGAAAGACCAAAGACGATTGTTACAAAGGAATCAGGTATTCCTGGACACTGAAATGTGCGGAATTACGATTCCTGGTATTGTAAGAAATCATTTTGCTGAGCGTTTTGCCACCCAGGAGGGCACGCTCCAACATGCTCACGTGGAGTTCACATGGTAAAGTGATGACATAATGACTGGGTGGCAAACTACCCTCTATTGTCGGCTGCTTCTAATATGACACACCTGAATCAACTCATCTTGTTCCAAATGTTGTGGATGTCTCCCTAATTAACACACCAAGACTGAGTTCAGTAGTGTATACTTTTTCCACCTCAGATTTAGTTATTATAACCAAAAAATCTAATTAAACTTTTTATCCAATTAATCAAAATAAAATCCTTAGTTGCAGCCCTAGAACTTTAATAGGTCTATTTATCTGTAGACTAATCCAAGTCCAGAAATTTATATTAAAGTTTTATTTTGTAAGTCTATAAAATTAATAATTATGTTTCTTGTTTTGACAGAAAACCCATCAGAGAAATTGTCAGACTGGCTGATGCTCTTTGCTGTGATTTAGATATAGGGTACCCAAACGAGTTTAACTGTCCATAAAGACTTTGCGGGTATGCAGAATGAGAAGTTAAAGATCCAGTTATTATTTTGGATGATCTTTTGATAGAAATGCAATATAATATTCATAGCTATGTCGTCAGAGGTGTATAAAAAGCTTACACAATGAAGCATTGTTTTTATTTACCATAGAATGACCTATTTCTATCTACATACACCGCGGGTCCCCTTGCATGTAATTCACCATGTTTTGTCAGCCGTCGTAGGGTTTCGAAAGGGAAGTGTGGAATGAGTGGTTGGTTGCAATTCGCAACCCTGCCGCTAGATATTACCGACTTGACCTTTATGGCCCATAGTGTTGAGTCTTATAAACTAATGTGTATTGTGTAGTTCAAGTTTTTAAAAATATATAACAGATGCCTACAAAAGTATTTTACACATGCTTACAAATGTACACTAGTTTTTTTATGTTAAGTGAAAATGTGTCACTGTTGAATGATGATGTGTTTACCCATGCACTTGCACATGAATGTATGCCAAGGATTACAGACACCTTGCCACATTGTAGCCATAACTGGGAAACAGTTGTATTGTCTGTTTTATGGATATTTAATAAAAGAATAACTTGTGTGGGTTCATCTGTTATTTCAAAATCCAAATGTTTTTGCAATGTTTATTACATTTATTGTAATAATTAAACAATAATTTAGTCACAGTAAAACTAAGCCAATAACTAAACATTTATTGAACAAATGATTACTTGAATGCTTTAAGATTAAGGTAAGAAAAATGTTTACGTAGTCATGCAAGTTATCGTCGCTGAAAACTATTCAGAAACCACGAGAGCGCATTAGCCTCATATGAGTCATGTAATGAAGCGAATGTCAAGTGACGAAGGGAAAGGGGGAGTGTCACTAATTGGGTTTAAACTCGTGTTTTTTCTATGTGTTTGTGAGGAAGATGGGGGTTAGTGCGGGAGCAAATTTTTTTGTTGACTACTTTTTTCGTACTTCTTATATTCATCATGGTTAATAAAACTGAAAATGCAAGTATTACGATTAATGGAGAGTCATGAATTCCTCATTCAGCTCCTAAGCGGTTTGGTTTTAATTGTGTCGCTACAGAAACTGTAGGAAGGCCTGATGAAGGTGCGGTTTGATCTGGACCAATCAGCAGAATTAGTAGTTTAATTACCGGTTACATGAAGAGCTCCAATACTCAAGCGGTTTATTCATTTTTACAACCCAGAAATCTTGCGGAATTCTTGTTTTGAGTTTTTTTGGGAAAACATTTAAAACAAAAAAGGAGCCGATCTCTCATATGTCAAATGATGCAATGTCGTGTTTTCCTGTATCTTTGGTGTTTTACAAGTTGTTTCTGCATATATTAGACCAGTAAAATTGCAAAGATTCAAGTCTCAAACCAAAAGAGATGTTTTATCTGAAATCGGAGGCTCATCCAAACCTGCCTAAAACGCCTCGTTTAAACACACCCCCACATTTCTACGTCAGTTCATGAGAAGCATTGAAGAAAACCGCCCAAAATGTATACGTAGAGAAAAAGGCGTGTCTATAACTGCTGTAGTGTTATTGTTGCTGCCACCATGTCGTGGAGACGCTGTGTGTTTCAATACAAAGGAAAAACTACTTAGGGTGGTCTTCCAAACGAGGACACAATTAGAAATCGGTGGTTAGCGAAAATTCCAACTCCAAAATCACGAAGCCGGTTTGGCTTTACACCCAGCTAAGTTCACGTTTAGTTTTTTGGCATAAGAAGGTGGATTGGTTTTGAGCCGGTTTCGATACCATGGGTACTAAGGCTACACGGCCACTTTGCATTCTGGGATAGAGATCGCAAACCAAATCAGCTCTGAGAAAAGTGACGTATATGTTAAGCTGTGAAGCCACTCCCCATCTATCTCTCACTCCAAATTTAAGGTTAGAGGAAAAATCTTTTGCTGCCAAGTGTTTTTTGTACTGTTCATTTATTGATTATAATTCAAAACACAATTCATACGAGTTGATTAATAATTCATTAATTAGTTTTAAACATAGCATTTAAATTAATATAACTATATTCGTATAAAAACAAACTTCAACATGTAAAGCATTTTAAAGTAATGAAGCATTCATATTATATTTTGATCTTATCTATATAAAAAAAATTATTCAGTTGATTCTGCATTGATATAGTCAGTAGCTGCCTTCTCCAACTTTCACTGCAGCAGTGTTTATTCCTGGCTCGTAAAAGTTTTTTATAATGATCTTCAACAGAAAAGTGAATTGCGCTGATACTCGCGAGAAGTCAATCAAACTGATGATGCTTTCCATGTTCTGTGTGATTGGCTGTTTGCCACACGTGTCACAATGTCAGGTGCACGCGCCTCACAAACACTCTGGATCAAGCCAGAGTTGACGGAGAACGTTTAAACAAAGCGTTGTGCCACAGCTGACCCTGACCTATACCAGGTTGGGTTTGTCTGGTTTGGTCAAATCAAAACTTACTCTGCAACTGCGTGCTTGTTCACCTAACTTCGTGATATAGGTCACTGGTTGTGCACAAAGGCTGTTTCTTATAAAGTTGGAGTTGCCCCACTTTTAAGGACAGTCTGCCGCTTCTCACTCACAGCCAGTAAGTACATTTACATTATTAAAGAATTTGCAATTACTGTTCAAACGTTAGCTTTTTGTTGGTCCTACGATCACAAATGCAAAAATTGTTTTATATTGTATCCTCTGGCTGTTCTCCCCTGCAGCATGATGCTACATGAAAAAAGTAAATATAAATCATTATATTCAGTAACTATGTCCCAGCTGGATGCAACAAATGCCTTGTTTTAATATGTTTTATTGACTTTTTAGCATTGTGTCAAGACACAGCGTATAAGGCAGTTCAAGAAGTTAGCTATAGTAAGCTATTTGTTAAACTAATTATTTTTTTAAAACCTCAACAAGCTGTTACGCTCTGCTGGTACAGTTTATAAATCCGCTTGGTCAAATACGTTTTCTGGATCATATTAGGGCTTGAACTCACACATTACTTGTGACAAACCCACGCTGTGTGCTGCTTACATTTATCAAGCAGTAAAAATGTCCATTCATGCACCCACAACAAGGCATCTGTGTATGAGAGTACAATGCTGGTGGGCAATGCACAATGTCACAAAAAAATAAGAAATTTACATCCCATCCCAACAATGTGAAAAAAAATTGATCGATTGGCCATTTTACTTTCGGTTGAGGCGTTTATATGGAGTTTTTTCATTTTGGGTTGACTTAAATCGACCTGAAAAAATAAACCTGTTCAGGGTGACAAAGCTTTTGTTTGTTTCATGGGGTTTTCAATAATGACATTATGCATACATATTTATCTTAACATACTTAAAGGAAACACTATAATTACCAGAATGGCTCCATAGACTTTGTGGCCGTCTGCTTTCACTTGAGCATTGGACACGGAGTAATCATCTAACACAGCTTGTAAATTTGCCCAGTAGGCAGGCAGGTGAGGATACAGCACTCGTTCAACAGCCTGTGTCGAAAATAAAAACAGACAAACCAGTGTTACATTCAGAAGAGAAATAGAGCTTGGAAATCTATGTCATTGTGCATTGCATTCTGGGCAATGATCACCATGTTTCGCCACAGCACATACAAATCATCATAGGAAAAAAATACTACATACGTTAAACTTTTTAAAGTGGCCAGATCTCAAGACAGTTTCTGTATATCTCATGTTAATCTGGAGTACTTACAGAATAGTATCGCAGAGTCTTTAGTTTGATCACATTTATAAAAGACAGTGAAAATGACTTGTGCGCATGCTTCTTATCCCGCTCTCCTTGGTTTCCGGGAGGATTGTCCAATAAGGTACTAAGGAAAGTTGTTATGTTACGATATTTCATGTTCGAAAAAAACTTTCTGAAAAAGGCGGAGTCATAATCAACACACAAGATTATGCCAGAAAGCACATTTTGTCTAGTATTTTTGCAAGGACAGTCTTCAATGAGTTAAATAAGTCTTAGTTGAGTAGTTAAAATAGGAAGCCCATTGCCCCTTTAAGACCTGTCGCTCTATACAGGTCTAGTGTTCTTAACAGTGCTGCTGTGACTCCTGTCACTAATGTTAATCAAAGAACAAAAGAATAGAAATCAATGTGATTTGTAGCTTTATTGAGGATTATTCTACTGAGAACCTTTTTTTACTTTATACATGATTTATTTCAGGAGGACCTTGCGGGTGCTTCAGGATTTTAATATATTGTGGCATAGCGTGTTACCAATGACTTGCTTTCAAACTGTGATCCAATTGTCTTGAACTCATTAACAAGATTCTTCCGTGTAGTTCTGGGCTGATCTTTAACCTTTCTCATGATCATCTTTACCCCATTGGGGAAATCTTGCAGGGAGCTCCAGACCAAGGACAATTGATAGTTATTTTGAATGAATAATCGCACCAACAGCTGTCTCCTAACCAAGCTTCTGTCTGTAGCCTATTCAAGGTTTGTACAGGTCTACACTCTTGTCCCTGGCATCCTTTGAAACATATTTGGTCTTGGACCATGGTGGTGGAGAGGTTGAAATGCAAGATACAGATTATGTTGGAAGGCATCTTTTATATACATAAGCTGATTTAGAAGTACTTTCTTAAAGTGACAGACTAATCTGTGGTCCATATAGCACATAACCAATCTGTAGAGCTGGTTGGTAGGGGAATACTTATTTCACTGACTTAAATGCTAAATCAATTTATATCCTTTATATAAATTTCTCCCAGATTTTTTGGTTGATATTTGGTTTCTATCAGTTAAAGTAAACCTACCATAAAAATGGACCCTTAATATCTTTGTAAGCAGGCAAATTTACAAAAGCAGCAGGGATCAAATTATTATTTCCCCCACTGTATATAATGCACATTTCTTATACATTCTAGCGGATCAGAAATTATGAAACTGTAATAATAAAGACAAGAGGTGGACCGATTCATAGTTTTTGTCAATTAATGGGCCCCGATAACTTTAATTCATCAGCAAAAATCCCCACGGATAGTTTTTCCGGGTTTCGTTTGATCCAGACTCAGCAGCGAAAGCTTTACTGTGATATGGAATGAGAGAAAACAGCGACCTCTAGAGATGCACACGTGAGACTACACTATGCATGGAGCGGAATAGGCTACAATATTTGCAGAATTAAAAGTGGTAGAGCACATTGCAGTACACAGGACATGTGAACAAGTAATAATTTGCTGACTGTGTGCTGTATTAATGGAGAATAGCAGTATTTTGCCGACAAGAGTCCACTAACAATTAGTAGCACTAGGTGGGCATTTGTCAATAATAGTTATGTTTGTGTGTGTGTATGTTTGCGAGTAGCGAACCGTGACGTTTGAGCCTTGGTCCTCTGGGCACGTGTACTGTACTGTCAGCCAATGGTATGCTACTAGAATGCGCACCAAGCCTGTGTAAGCACAGGTTCAACTTCTTGGAGCATGCGCACACATCGCAGAACTGCTCCATGATCTCGAATTAATCTCACGAGACCTGGAAATCTCATGTGGAAAGAGTCCGCATTGATCCAGGAAGTCAAATATACATATATAATAGCTAACTTTTTAAAATACTATTTTCAATGTTAAATATTATTTTTATGATAGTTAAGGTCATCAAAGAGGGCATAAGGGGTTGGCTACTGGTGTGTGTGTCGTCGCAACAGAACACAGATACGGAGATTACAGAGGCAACACGATCGGCTAAAATGTTAATGTTTATATTTTGCGCAATAAATTGATAAAGTAAATCTCACAAAGTGTTCAACAGAGAGCTAGCATATCTACCTGCTACAGTAAAACTCCCCTCTGGAGTCTGCAGAGACCAAGTTTGTCAAAACGCAGTAATGGGGTTTACTGTGTTATAATCACAGTAATCCCAGACTTCTCTGTACATAGAAGCAGATGACGGCATTCATATCATAGACATATCACGTATTCATTTATAAAAGAATTCACTTTTCATTTAGAAAAATAATATTTTCAAGAATAGTAAAACTATGGTCACCAAGGCTATGTCTAATTAAAAACTGTATTATAATGTTGTAAAATATTACAATCGATCTTTGAGGTGTCATTCATTTTATGCAAGAAATATTTTAAATTATCAAATAGGGCTGTGCATTGGCAAGAACCTCTCGATATGATACACATCACCATAGATGGGTCACGATACAAAACCCTTGGTTCATCCATGCAGTAAATGAGCTGGTGTCAAAAAATGTCCTTGTTACTTTTTGGAATAAACTTTGTGTTTAAAGCACTGCAGTAGCCAAGTGACTTGGTGGATCATGACTTGGAAAGCTTACAAACAGCATTTATTTTATATAACTCATTACTCCATGACTTAATTTTAAAACCAAAGCACACCCACACATCAGCTTCGAGAGCTGGAAGCGTTCTTATATTTTTCACCATGTTCGCTTTCACTTACTTCAATGCTATTTTACTTATTTTTTTATTGAATCAAAACATAACATTATGTAAATCATTGATATATTGTTATCAGCAGGTACTGCCCACCCAGTTATCAGCAACATCCAATATTGTTTGATCTCTAATAAATACTAATGACAAGGCCACATTTGGTCATGATGTTTATTTTCATTATGTTGCACTTTCAATGTTAGGTTGTTTCTAAACTGCAAAGCGGAAAATTGCGCTTCAATTCAGATCCGTTTTCCACTCAGGTCATGAGAGCAGATATAGCATTCTAATGTGTTTTTAACATTAAAACAAACATTTAAACATCTACCTCCACAATTTCCCAGTGTCGGTGTCCTAAAGTCCCAGAATGCATTGTGTTGCTGACATCACGTTCCCATTCTCTATTGTCACAAACCCGTGTAAAAACCTGTGTAACATTAAATTGTGTTTGTATTGCTGGGACTTTACCTTCCAGCCGAGAGCATGCAGACCCACTACAGCTCCATAGTGGGAACAGAGAGGTCTAACAGGATCAGAAAGAACTTTTTGCAGAGAAAGCAAGATCTGATGGTACAGCCCACTCACAAGATCCCCATGTGTCCTAAAAGTCAGAATGGGGAGTGCTTATCAATGTTTATTCTCAAAAATGATTACAGCAAACAGGGTTTTGAATTTGTAACGCGTTAAAAGTTGTATGATTTCTGTAAGCACAGTAAAGTCTCTGTAAAAGTAAAAAAGCACTGACCGGAGAAAACACAGGTGTAGTTCATTACATTTACTATGGACAAGTTTGACAACAAATTGTTGTTTTATCCTTTGAAACCTAACAAACGTGCCTAAAAGTAGTGTGTAGCCTACCGCGTTGTTTAGCTTAGCATATTTCCCAACATTAACTATATAGAAATTAGCTTTCCGGATGAGTGACATTTTGATTAGGATGTCTGCTTAAAAGCGAGCTGGCTATTTAGTACAGTTTTAAGTTTTGAAACAATCTCTATATACCAGAAGATGTGGCTCAAAAGCAGGGCAGCGTAGTCTCTCAGGGTCCAGTGGTCATTGAGAGGATTGATTGAGGCAGCTAGAGGCTCCAAGATGCAATACATGACACTGGACACCAAACTACGTACATATGAGCCCAGGTACAGATACGGGTTCTGCACCAAACTTTTTACCATATGTAAAAGTCTGTTTAACTGGTCCAGGTCATGACTTACTGACTTAACCTGAAAAAGCAAAGAGCACAATAGAAATTATAAAAAGAACCATTCTTACGACTTAACTTAGATATCCATAGATTTAATGAAAAAATACTACGAAAAAAACAGCATTATATAAGCTAAAATGTATACACTTAAAATTAAAAACATGTACTTCTTGAACAAAACTGTCATACCCCACTGATGACATATACAAAGTATGGCAGGAGGGCAGCAATCTTTGAATTGTACTGAAGATCTAGCAGAGCTACCTAGTGAAAAAAGATTTCAGTAAGAGAACGCAAACTGTTCTTGTCTGGAATATAAAGTACAGATGCACTGATATGTAAATTTTATTTTACTATAATATATCTGCCTAAATTGTATTATCGGCCGAAACCGCTAGCATTAAAAATGCTCATTTATCGGGCGATACTGATATGATGGATAATTTATCATCCATCAATGATAGAAAGTGTATATTTGAATGCTGTAAGTTTCAGATTAGTGGTAAAGTGAATAAAAGAGTACCTTCATGAGATGTGGGTCCTCTCCTAAAATGGCTCGAGTTAATTGTTGGTAATACTTAAGCAGGTCATCTGATAGAGACTGAACAGCAGTAGGTACTAAAGAACAGAAGAACAGAAGTGTTCAGTGTCTAATGCCAACACCAAATCTGGCTGGCCAATATATTAAACAATAACATTATTTCAGGAATTATTTTAATGTGCCTTTTATGATGGTTTGTCTAATTTTTCGTGCTTAAAGGAGGTCTGGGACCGACCAGCCCAAGCCCCTTTTAATTCTGACACTGGACTTAAGGTTCAAGAAGGTTTACCTGTGGCTTGAGGTTCAAGGTTGCCTTTCCCATCAAGATATGATACATGTACTGCAAGTGAGACAAAACATACAACAGAAAACTAGTTTTTTTATAATGCAATATATTTACATTAATGCATTTGGCTGATGATTGTATATATGAAGCAATTTGCAATGCATTCCATTTGTACTATTTAAGTCTGTCACTGGGAATCAAACGTATTAACTCTGTCTGCACTAAGGTGGCAGAACCGCAAACTAATAACAAATCTCAAAACGCAAAATAAAAAAATCCAAAATCACAATAATAAATCTGAAAAAGCAAAAACAAAATAGCAAACAATTAAACACCACAACAATTAGGGAAACAAAATAAGTCAGAAAACACAACCACAAATCAGAAAACACAACAACAAAACAATCAAACAGGAAAAGGTAGGTCTCCTGTTGGAATGGAATAGCTACTGCTGATTGGATGAAATTCTTGTCAATTAAATATCCAGGAAGTTCACTATGAGGAAGGACAATCATATGTGATACCAGTGTTTCCCCAACCATTACTTTAGGTGCCCCAAGATTTTAGCTGTGTCTCTGCTGGTTATGGTTAGAGAGTTGCTGACAACATGATGCTATAATTTTTTTTCCCTTAATAAACATTTCCCTGAATACATGCATTTGACGCATGCGCATTGAGTTGTTCTGCAACTGCACATCTCTGCCTCCGCTGTGTGGCTTTATATTAGGGGTGTGACGAGACACTTATCCCACAAGTCAGGATGAGACACTAGACTAGTTCATGATAACGAGACGAGTATTTTAGACTTTTTAAAAGAAATCCTCGATGATGAAATACAGTTCATCCGGAATGTAATCACAGCGCTTCACTTTTTCCACATTTTGTCTTGTTTCAGCCTTATTCCAAAATGGATTCAATTAATTATTTTCCTCAAAATTCTACAAACAATACCCCATAATGACAATGTGAAAGAAGTTTGTTTGAAATCTTTGCAATTTTATTAAAAATAAAAACGACACAAGCACATGTACATAAGTATTCACAGCCTTTGCCATGACACTCAAAATTGAGCTCAGGTGCATCCTGTTTCCAGTGATCTTACTTTAGATGTTTCTAAAACTTGATTGGAGTCCACCTGTGTTAAATTCAGTTGATTGGACATGATTTGGAAAGGCACACACCTGTCTTTATAAGGTCCCACAGTTAACAGTGCATGTCAGAGAACAAACAAAGCCATGAAGTCCAAGGAATTGGCTGTAGACTGCCGAGATAGGATTGTATCGAGGTAAAGATCTGGGGAAGGGTACAGAACATTTTCTGCAGAATTGAAGGTCCCAATGAGCACAGTGGCCTCCATCATCCGTAAATTGAAGAAGTTTGGAACTATCAGGCCTCTTCCTGGATCTGTCCGCCCGGCCAAACTGAGCGATGGGAGAGAATGGCCTTAGTCAGGGATGTGACCAAGAACCCAATGGTCAACCTGACAAAGCTCCAGCATGTCTCTGTGGAGAGAGGAGAACCTTCCAGAAGAACAACCATCTCTGCAGCACCCCACCAATCAGGCCTGTATGGCATGATAGCCAAGACAACAAAGGCTACAGGAAAACTCTGTGAATGTCCTTGAGTGGCCCAGCCAGAGCCCAGACTTGAACCTGATTGAGCATCTCTGGAGCGATCTGAAAATGGCTGTGCACCGACACTCCCCATCCAACCTGATGGAGCTTGAGAGATCTTGCGAAGACGAATGGGAGAAACTGCCCAAAAATAGGTGTGACAAGCTTGTAGCATCATACTCAAAGACTTGAGGCTGTAATTGGTGTCAAAGGTGCTTCAACAAAGTATTGAGCAAAGACTGTGAATACTTATGTACATGTGTTTTATTTGCAAAGATTTCAAACAAACTTTCACCCTGTTATTATGTGGGTTTTTTGGTAGAATTCTGAGGAAAATAATGACTTGAATCCATTTTGGAATAAGGCTGTAACATGACAAAATGTGGAAAGTGTTGTGAATACTTTCCGGATGCACTGTATATTGGGGAAAACAGCCTCTTATTAACACAAAATGCAACTTGTAATTTTTTTCAACAAATTAAACCTCTTTTATTGTTTATTACTACATCATATAATTCATTATGTAAACACTGCAAAATGTTCTCACAAACTCAACTGACAGGCAGTAATTGCACAAAAATTATGCTTTTTTTCTTGCTGTTTACAAAAGTTGCTGTTTATATGGGTCTATACTACATCTAATGGTTATACCTAGTATTACATTTTCTATTTATTTCCCGCAGCAGCAACAATCTGCCTCTATGTATTGAATTGTAAATACCAGAAGGGAAATTAGTAAAAAAAATTAATTGTATATAGTTTTAGATAATTACTTTTGTTATTATACTTATTATGATCCCCAATTATTACTGACTTGCCTATAACAATGTTTAAAATGCTGCAATCTCGAATGTCAGTCGTTTCATCAACCACAACATAAATTTTCTAACCACTGATCTTGTTCAGTACGGCTTCCATGTGTGTGTTGCTCAAAGACGTGAGGTAAGTGGGTTTGACAAAGGATGCTTTAATTTTGAGGCAACGATCCTCCTTGCTTGCACTCCTTTATGAGAAAACATTTTTCAGTTTTTTGGAAGACTTCACAGTCTCAGATGGTCTCTTCGAAATGATCGTCTCAACTTTGAATAAATGTTTATAAATATGGCTTAATTCCGCGCCTTACTAACGTAACGTCATCACACATATACGGCGCCTCATACAAACAGGGAATATGCATTTCTGTCATTTTATTTGTCAGTTAATGAAACCATGGCAAAGAACAGGTATTTGTAAATGGGTTATAATGGGTATTGAAAATGATTTAATCCAAAATTTGCCAAATTCTGTGACAATCCGTGTTATACAGTAAATTCCGTTTTTATGTCTGGATTCCGCAATTCCGTCTGTGTTTTCTGCATAGCGGAAATCATAGGGCCCTACATCTGAAAAAAATTAATTAAGGAGCCATTGGCTCCTATGGAGGAAAAACCAGGCGCCAAATAGTTTTTTTAAGAGTCACATAACATGAATTTTTCACCTACTTTGTTATCCTGTTGTATGTACATCTTCCCCATCATTTTTTTCTCACATTAAGTTTTTAGTCAAGTTGTTTTTTTCTCATAAGCAAGTACATACGGAATCTGCAGACTTTTCATGTTAATTCTGCACAACAATTTGTGAAAAATCATCAGAATTCTGTGGAAAACTATAAAATGTGTCCACCAAATATAATTGTGTGTAAATGTGTTCAATAATGTGTCTATACTATATATTTTAATGTAGTTGATAGCAGATTTGGTTCTGCTAATTTAAAAAGAGGCAGATCAACTTTTTTTATTTATGCTAGTACGACTGTTTAAACTCTGAATACACCAGACCAAATTTGTACACTGAATTCATTTTAACCAACAGAAAAAGGTGCATGTCAAGACCATATTAATATATTATACTGTATGAACAAGTAAACATTTTATTGCTTATAGAGTTTGAAGCAAAAAGAAAGGGGTTGTGTTAATACGTTATGTTGATTTTAGATTGTGTTATGAACATTGTGAAAAATGTTATTATTGCAATGTAAAGATAACTTCAAATAAAACATAGAGAATTTGCATATCGTTTGTTCTCGCATCGAACGGATTTGAAATTATCCAGTACTGTCTCAAGTAATAAATTACGTTCCCTGAACTTCTCTGTGGTTAATTTAGTTTGAAACTTACCAAGCTTCTGTCTGTAGCCTGTTCAAGGTTTATGCAGGTCTACAATCTTGTCCCTGGCATCCTTTGAAACCTATTTAGTCTTGACCATGGTCGTGGTGAAGTTGAAATGGACCACAGCACAAATCAGAGAGCTACGCTGAACCCAGCGGCCAGCGCATTGTGCGTCCTTTGTGAAAAACACAATGCGCGAGGGTTGAAACAGTCCATCTAGGGCGTGTTTACTTACATAGCACATAGAGAAATGGTGGGAAAGTAGCGCTCCGGGAAAATCATGTTGTCTTTATAAATGGTCAGGCTGTTCACTGTATCTCAAAGCCTACATACTTTGTGCTGTTTTTAGTGTGTTCTGTACAATAATGACAACAGGCCATTTGTGTGAGGATATAGACACATCGGATCTTGTACCACAAGATATCGTCACAGCCCTACTTTATATTGTTCTATTTTTGCAGTTTTACAAACAAAACCATAGCAAAGAAGGGGTCCACACATAGGCCGAGACGTGCAGCAACGTATCATGTTGCCACATCGCACGCGTCAGTTTTGCATATTCACATCATTGTTTTAGGCTTAAATTGCATCATGCTGTCAATCGCTCTCTCACCATAACCCGCAGAGACACAGATAAAGGTACATATCATGTTATATGCTAATATTGTATACATCACGTAAGGGGAAAACAATCATGGATGGTACACAGGCATACCTGTTGCATTACCACCAATGCTGCTCAGTGCTCATGCGACGTGAAGGCTCGGATCATGCATCCAGTGTGAAACATATACTCCTAATGCAAGATGAGCCAATTTGACCTTTATTAACAAAATGTGCCATTTGTGTTTTCTGACCCGTGGTTGTGTTTTCTGGCATGTCATTGTTTTTTCTGGTTTCCTATTTTCATTTTAGATTTGATATTGCGTTTTGTAATTTTTCTTTTAGATTTGTTGTTTTGCTTTGCACTTCATAGCCACCGTACTGCACTGTTAGCACAACGCTCAACCTGGGCTGCCAACCCTCACACATTTGCCACACATCCCTTTTCTCTCACAGGATCGCACCCGTCATTTTTTTCTGTGGTGTATAAATAACATTTGTGATAGAACTGCCTAAAAGCCTATCTGTAGTTTTTGGTGCTGCAAACTCTTTCCTCAGCGGTGTAGCAGTGGACCTCAATGTTAAAATAAGGTGGCCATTGGCCAATCAAATGTAAGAAGTTACTGTTACCGCTATCCCATACCCTCTGCAGTTCCTCCACAACATAAGTGGGCCTAAAAATCTCACTCCAAGTTAAAAATTTGCAGCTGATCTTTGAGCAACTTTCATCAATATGTATGTTGACACCTGCCCTACCTCGAACCATCGTCTCTGCACAGCCTTTGGGGATGTTGGTAGCAAGTGCCAATTCCACCAGGTTTATCTCCCGATCCTCTACAAAGAAAAGTTCACATTCCTTTAATGGACGGAACGGTAAGGCGTCTTGAGCACCGTAGCCACAAATGCTCTAGAACACACACAACAGACTTCATGTTATTCTCAAAGCGTTATTTTGTAACAGACAACAGCTCGTCATGAATTACCATACACATACATTACTCATGAATATGCACACTAATAGTTGATACCTCAGTATTGCTGCACCGCAACGCTCTATTGAAGTCTTCTACGCTCAGCTTTTTTCTTTTAGCATGTCTCATGAACTGTGAGCTGTTCTGTTGTGGCGCAGAGAAAAAGTAAGGCTTTAGTTGATACGGTTTGATACTTTGATAAGTAAGGCTTTAGTTGATACAGTGTGATAACAATGCAACAAACAGACATAATGCTTCAAACACGAATGTACAAATTTGTTAAAACCTGTGTTGCTTCCCTGAGACGATAACACACATCCTCGGCCAGCAGAGCAGCGACCTCCTCGCTGAGCTCCACGCCAGTGCTCTCAGCCATCAGTTTAATGGATTCTCGGGGCACCTCCACGAAGCGCCGTTCTTCCCTTTCCGTCATCTTCGTTTACCGGGAAAAGGCACTCAGTTTGAGATCGGATTATACGAAAGGTTTAACTTTAAATCTAAAGCAACATTACATTATAAATAAAAAGGCGTACAAATATGCACACGTTAAACAGTTTAGGCTTAAATATACGATTTAAGTCTATGGCGGCTGAATTTACACTACGTCCGACAGAAACATTCAGTTGTCCAGACTACCACTGTTACACACAAATTTAGATGGTCAATAAAGCAGCATCATACCTCACGTGACACGCAAAACCGGAAAACAAGTCTCGCTTCCGGTTAAAGTCTTGATAACTTGATAAAAAATGTCTTCTCACATACAGTTGAATATTAAAATAGAATAAAACATGATATAGCTGATAGTTTAAAAAGCCTACTGTTGTCAACACTTTCCCACAAGGCTTATGGCTAGAAGAGATATAGCTACCTCCACTGGGCATGCGCACTTAATAGCGCGCATTTTTGTCACAACAGTTAATTACTGTTTTGTTTTGTTGTACGGTTAGATTTGGGGTTGGGTAATGTGTATGAGTCAGCTAATACAATTTGTTGCAATTTTACGGCGAGATTTCCCATCACTTCCGGCCGTATTTTTTTTATTGGTTAAAACAATATACAAATAATAACAGTCAAAAACAGACAAGAATAAACAAAAAAAATCAGAAAGGGGAATTCATGCAACTTTAACATATTGATAAATTATGAGAATTACATGACACTAAAAATAGGAAAAGAATTACAAACAGATAATGTTTTAAGGCCTTTCTGTTCTCAGACAACTTAATAGAAAATAGGTATTTTTCAAGTTCTTTCAAAGAAATGAAAAAAAGAGGTTTCACATTTAAATATTTAGATTTATGAATATGAAACTTTGCTAGTAAAAAGATCAGATTAATTACATACAAATTACCTTTTTTAGATTGATTATAATCTACAAAACCTAGGACATCCTTCCAATACAACACACATTCATTATAGATTTCAGACCTAATAAAACGTAAAACATCTTGCCAAAACATTTTGGTAAATGGACAGTAATCAAAAAAGATGAACTACAGATTCATCAGAGTTGTCACAGAAAGAACAACTGGAGGAAATATCCTTTTTGAACTTTTTGAGGTAGTGATTTGCAGGGTAGAATTTATGAATTATTTTAAAAGAAATCTCTTTTACATTTACATTTATTCATTTGGCAGACGCTTTTATCCAAAGCGACTTACAAGTAGTTTTTTTTACAGTGACACATTACTGCAGAGCAATCAGGGGTAAGGTGCCTTCCTCAAGGGCACTTCAGTCATGACCTGCTGGCACTGAGATTAGAACCAGCAAACTTCTGATCACAAGCCCAACGCTCTTACCACCAGGCCACAGCTGACCCCTTTTACTTTATTGGTTAAAAAAAGAGATGTGGAAGCATCCAAACTTTTTCCAAGAAATATTACCAACAGCATTATTCTAGTAAGCGGTCACAGACGGTAAAGTAACAATATTTTGCTGAAAATGTGAACGGACTAATCTATTGTTTATACAAGGAGAAGCAAAGCACAATTTGCCAACAGGAGTATTAACCAAACTCAGAGAGACTGGAGATAGAGATCGAGTTCCTCTCAATAAAGCAAGAACACCTGATGGGATTGAATCCATAACTATTGAAAATTCTCTGGGAGAAACAGGAAATTGAAAGTGACCTAAAAACTCCTTATATGAAAACAGCAACCCTTGAGAATTGATTAATTGACTAACCAACAAGATATTTTTATCAAACCAATTCTGAAAAAATATAGATTTATTCTTGTATAAAATATTACAGTTATTCCAAATAAAATATCTACGAGGTGAAAATGTGTGCTTGAATATCAAAGACCATGCCAAGAGAGATTGCCTGTGAAAAGCAGATAATATTGCTGGCAATTTTAAAATTTTGTAGTTACATAACAGAAGAAAATCCAGACCACCAAGCTGAGATAAAACATAATTAGGAATAAAGTTCCATAAAGACTCTGGGTTCTTTCTAAATCGTTTCAACCAATTCATTTTAAATGTATAATTCAAAATACTAAAATCCAAAATATTAAGACCCTTTTCCCTAATATTCATTACACAACAGATTTCTTTATATAATGGATTGAGTTTTTCCATAAAAATTTAAAGAGTATCTGGTCAATAATTTTACAGGGCTTTGACTCCAAATGCACAGATTGAGCAGCATAAATAAGCCTTGAGAGGCCTTCAGCCTTCGTAAGAAGCACCCTACCTCTCAAAGAGAGATCTCTTTGTAGCCACTGGTTAAAGCTCTTCTGAATTTGATCTGCAAGGGGTTGAAAATTAAAAATGCATCTTTCTTTCTGGTCCTTCACTATATAAACTCCTAAATAACAAATATTTTCCTTCACAGGAATACCATAAATAAAGGAGTCATTGCAGTTTTTAATGGCCAAGAGCTCACATTTTTTAACATTTAACTGGGATCTGCATAGCATCCTTGAGAAAGAGGGTCGTGTCATCAGCAAGCTGACTGATAATCACCTCTCGTTCAGCTATAGTTACACTCCATTCAGATTTTAAATAACTGAACTACTACCATTTGTGTATAAAGTTCTTATGGCACTACAGAAGAAACCACCAAAACCAAATTTTACAAGACACTGAAAAATGAACCCATGCTCTAGAGTGTCAAAAGCTTTATAAAAATCCCCAAAAAGTACAAAACTATCATCAGAAACTAGACTAGAATGATCTAAAATATCTCAAACTAAACGTATATTATTTGATATGTGTCTATTACTCATGAATCCAGATTGAGCCTCATCTATTATAGAATCACGCACATGTTTTATTCTTTTTGAAAGAATATGAGTCAAGAATATGAGTTTTTAACAGAACAAGCAAGTGATACAATTGACATAAACTTAATATTTCACAACTTAATCCCCAAAGTAAATAGAAATTACAAAACAAAAAATAAATAAAAACAAACATGACAAAACATTACACATAACAGAGTAACAAAGACAATGATAATTAAAATTAAGAAAAAATTAAAAAGTTATCTCTTTCCTCCTTCCCTTTTTTTCCTCCTTTTTTCCCTTTTTTTCCCCAAAACTCGGCAGTCAGCCTTACCTTCTTAATTTCCTTCATAATGTCTCAAAAACGCAGTTAATGGTGACCATATTTCTTCAAAATTTCCTCCCTTTCCTCTAACAATGTAAGTGACTCGCTCCAATATAATACATGATGAGTTTCACCCACATATGATTTGAGGGTACATCCGTTTTCTTCCAGTACAGAGATATTAACCGCCTGGCCTGCAGGAGTCCAAAGTCAATCAGTTTTATTTGTCTGGAGCTAAAAATACAGTTCTCTGGGTATATACCCAACACACATATTTTTGCCTCAGCAGGTATGTTTACTCCAGCAATCTTTGACAAAGTCTGCATGACTGACTTCCAGTACTGATGTAATTTTGGACAATCCCATACACAGTGAAAAAGAGTACCCTTTCCATCTAAACATTTACTACAGCTATCTGGGATATTAGGTGACCAACGGTTCAGTTTGACCGGAGTTATGTAGGTTCTCATCAACCATTTATATTGGAGGAGTTTCATCCTGGTACTAATTGACTGCTTTTGGGCTTTTAAACATGCAGCTTCCCAATCTGCCACCTTTATCTCCTCTTGGATGTCAGATCTCCATGCATCCAGCTTATCAGCGGTGGATTCCTCATCATATGTTAGTAAAGCTGCATAAAATAAAGAAATATGACCTCTCCCTTCAAGATTTTGCAATATAATATTCTCTAGGTTTGACAGTGTTGATTCAGATTCAATCTGTTTATATTTCGACCTAATGAAATGTTTAATTTGTAAATGTTTATAAAAATGCTTCTTTGGAATGTTATATGCTTGGCATAGCTGCTCAAATGTAAGAAGGATGTCATCCTTATAAAGGTCTGCCAGCTTCTGTACACCTTTATCCGGCCAGATTTTAAAACCCCCATCAGCTCGTCCTGCCTTAAAACCTGTGTTGCCCCAAATAGGCGAGAAAGGAGAGATGGGAGGAATACCTCCCATATACTGATGGGCCCTATACCAAATATCAATTGTGTTTTTTAAAAAGGTTTTTTTTTGTCGTTTTTCCCAATTTTTTGGGGCAAGCGGAATATAAATACAAATTCAATTTAAGTTTTGTTTCTAATTGTTAAATTTTTATCCATGCTGGGGGTGTCTCAGTTGCAAAGTAGAATATGGCTGAGCGCAGCTGTGCAGACCAATAATATAATTTAAAATTAGGGAGTTGTAACCCCCCTCTCTCAAATGGCAGGTACAGCAGGCGAAGCCTTAGTCTAGGTTTTTTATTATTCCAAATGAATCTATTAAGGACAGTGTTTAATTCATCAAAAAAAATTGAGAGAGGCAAAGGGAGTGCCTGGAAGAGATATAAAATTTTTGGTAATATGCTCATTTTGATAATGTTTATTCTGCCAATCATTGACACAGGCATTACCATCCATTTATTTAAAGATTCCTTTACTTCACTAACCAAAGGATCATAATTCATTGGTACAATGGTTTTAATGTCTGGAGTAATTTTAACACCAAGATATGTTGGGGACACTGATGGACAATCTTGTCAAAAAAACTATAAGATCATCAGCATATAGGGCCATATATGCTCCTGATCGCCTAACTGGATGCCAAATATATCAGTTCGCATTCTTATCATCATTGCGGGTTCCATCATCAAGGGTTCCATAGGTAAAATAAATAACATTGGAGATAACGGGCATCCCTGGCGGGTGGAACGTTCCAATACAAAAGGTTTAGAGACTATGTTGTTTGTCAAGACACTGGCTTTAGGATTTGTATACAAAAGTTTAATCCATTTGAGAAAGTTAAATCCAAATCCATACCTTGGAAGAACGTTAAACAAATATGACCACTCTATTCGGTCAAAGGCCTGACGGGCATCAAGTGATAATAAAGCCCTATCTTTAGCATCAAATTTCTCATGAATTATATTCAAAACTCTTCTTATATTATGAAACCCTTGACGTTTTGGTACAAAGACATTTTGATCATTATGAACTAGATGTGAGATAAAGGGGTCTAATCTTTTTGCTAAAACTTTACAAAGTATTTTAGTGTCAACCCCCATCAAACTTATTGGTCTGAATGATGAGCATTCTGCAGGAGGTTTACCTGGTTTTAATATCAAAGTGATCATAGCCTGTCTTAGAGTGGGTGAGAGAACCTCGTTTTTAAATGCTTCTTCATACATGTTAAAAAGTGGAACTATTATTTATTCTTTGAAAGTTTTGTAGAATTCAATCGTAAATCCGTCTAACCCAGGAGTTTTACCACTGTTGATACTTTGTATGGCCTGTGATATCTCTTCAATACTTAAATTCCTTTCCAACTCTTGAGTGCCTGGAACTGAAGTTGATCCAAGAATAAGTCTTGTTCCTCCGAGGTATGGCGACAATCAGATCCATACAGATTCTCATAAAATTGTCTAAAACTATCGTTAATTTCAGATGGGTCTACTGTTACCTCACCCGAGGAGGTCTTTATGCTATTAATTGCTCTTTCACTCTGTGTTTTCTTTATTCTCCATGCCAAGAGCCTCCCCGCTTTCTCACCTTGGTCATAATAAGATTGCTTTAACCACATTAAACTTTTTGCTGCTGCATCAGAAGACAATTTAATATTCAGTTCTCAAACATAACAATTCACTTTCACTTATAATCATTATTTAATAAACTTATTGGGCGCCAATTATCAATTAAAAGCAAGTCTTTGTTTTGTTTTGTAATACGGGAAATTATTCCTTGAGTCATACTGGGAGGAAGTGCATGGTTTTTAATACTTCCAAAAGAAAAGGGCCAAGAACATCTAAGAATTGTTGGTAGAATTCTGCTGTAATGCCATCATTGCCAGGTGTCTTGTTACATTTGAGATGTTTTATGGCATCAGCTACTTCTTCTAAAACTATATCCTAATCAAAAAAATATTTTTCTATAGCACTAATAGAGTTTAAATTTTTTAAGGAGTCCAAGATGAAAGTGGCAGTATCAGCACAATAGCTGGATTTGTAGAGGTTGGCATAAAAGTTATGACAGTGTTGGGTAAGTTACTCTGAAAAAGTAATTAATTACTAGTTACTAATTACATATTCAATAGTGTAATTAGATTACTGTACAAATTACGCTCTCCAAAAAGTATTTAGTTACTGATTACTAATTACTTTCTGTATTCTACATCCACTTTGATTAGTTAAGTGAATCAAGGGTAGACATGAAACGACTCTTAATTCATCCAAATAAATCATATACAACTACATAAAGTTCTCTCATTAACGGACTAAAGTATTGCAAATATGAGAGAGATACATTAATGCGTACGTTTTAAAGTTAGACTTTGAAATTTATTGTCAATTACACTTTTATATACTTTACACAGTATTTAGTTCGATTACATCTGAAGTAACTGTAATTAAATTACAGAGAAAATAAGAGTAATCCCTTACTTTACTTTTTTAAGGTAAAAGTAATTAAATTACAGTAACTAATTACTTAGTAACTAGTTACACCCAACACTGGACAGAAGTGAGAAATAGTCTGATAATTGTCCGTAACATGACCATATACGCTCAATTGGTGAATTGTGTTACGTTTACCCCGCTGTCTCTCAAGATTGAAAAAATATAAAGAATTTTGTTCACCTTTTTCTAACCACTTAACTCTCGACCTAACAAAGGCCCCTTCTGCTTTTCGTTCATAGATCTCATCTATTGTAGACTAGTCAACCGCAATCTTTCCTCAGGTGTGACCCTGTCAGGAGACACCATAGAAAGAGAGGTAATTTCAGACACAATTTGCTCCTCTGAAATCCTGTTTTGTTTTTGAAGCAAAGCACTATAAGATCTTAGATATTTACCAATATTTTAAAAGTTCCCAATGCCTACCAAAGGCTTTTTATTATTACTCCAGCTCTAGGTAATCTCACTTGGGTGAATCTCCCTCTAAACATCTACCAAACTGTATTTTTGCATAAAGGATCTTAAGGTATTACTGGATGATCCTGACTGTTTAGGAGGCCACCGGCCGTAGTTGTATCCCTTCTAGCCACAACTTTCTACAAGCGGAAATGTGGTATTGAAGTGAGCATGCCCAGTGGAGGTAGTTGTCAATGTCAAGATACAACTACCTCTACTTTTAAGATATTTTTTAGGGAGATTTCTGGCATTTTTTGGATACTTAAAATATTTTGACAAACATTTAGATAAAATTATTTCCTTTTTGCTTAATCTATTTATTATTTTAGGCAAGTTTCTTATTCACAAATGTCGAAGGTCAAAAAAAGACACCAAACTTCATACATTTAAAATTTAAGCTCTGTCATTATTTTGAAACATTGAAGGGTGTCAGGAACACTAAAGCTAAAAGAACGGTGGACAATATTAAGGTGCATGTATACTCTGATACGTCTAATTGTATGGCTTTTTTTGCTGTTTAATCGTTTATTTAGTACATAGTGTAGACAGCGCTTGTTTTAGCCAAGATGCTAATGAATATAATGAAGCTTGTGGGGCTAAATGGAAGCGTTAAATAACAATGACAGTTACCTTTAGCCATAAATGTCTTTAAAGAAATAGACAAATGCTGTTCTTTTTGTGGTGCTACTAATGAGACTGCAATTCATCTCTTTTGGGATGGTCCTTGTACACAAATTTTTAAATGTATTAATCATAATTTGCTTTTAAATTTTTCTCTATTGTTTAAAGATATATTGTTTGGTTTCTTTGATATAGGTAATACAAAAAAGTAGAAGATTTACTATAAAATATTAATTCTGTTACTTGCTTTATTTCAGATCCAACGATGCAAATATTCTCATCAAAAGCCTTAATTTATTGCTTTTAAAAATGAAACTTAACAGTACGTTCAGGATCTTTCATATTCTAAAATCACTTAAGCCCATAAAACTTTAGACCTGTGCTTATTTTGATATATTTTATTAAAATGTTTTTTTTACTGAATAATTATTTCTTGTTTATGTTGTCACCCTTGTTTTTTTGTTTGTTTTGTTATTGTTGTTTTTTCAACCTATTTACTTGTAATTACAAAGGAATATGGTCTGTGATGCACATATTGGATAATGGGCTACTGGGTGTATAACATAATATGATAATATCTGTTCAATGTTGAACACATATGATCGAAAACAATATGATACCATTTTCAGAGCATGCCCTCAGTCGATAATTCAGATGTCATACAAGTCAGGGGCATGTTCAAGCTCAAACCAGTGCGCAACGTTTTGGAACTGGTGTGCAAAGGGGTTTGAGATAAGTTTTGTCTTGTTTGGTGGGTGTGTCAAGAATGTCAGCACAACCAGAAGCAACATATACTGTATATTACCCATGTGGTAAAGAGACAGCTCACACAGTGGTTTAAATGTGTCCGCTGCAGCTCTAAGACACTAAGCAACGTATATTATTTTGAAGTGCGGACCTATGGTAAGTGTTTGGGAAGCTACTTTGAAATTGTAGTTAGATAAGCTAGCTACTCTAAAAGTAGTTAAGTTATAGCTACCCATCTGAAAAGTTGTTAGCTACACTATAAGTTACTTTTAAACAGTAACAGTAAAAAAACAGGAGTGTAATATTTATTATACTTTACTGTATAGTAAATTTCCTATATACAGTACCATTTTTTACTTGAGTAAATGTTCAAGTATAGGCCTACTACAGAATTTATAAAGTGTATGAATTTACTACAGAATACTGAAGTATATGTTAATAGAGTGTGATAGTTACCATAATATTCAACCACTATTATATACTACAATTTACTATAGTAAGTACTAAAGTATACTATATTTTTATGTGATAAACATTTGGTATTGACTAATGTTTTAAATAAATATAGAATTGATTTAAAACAAAGTAATACAATACCCTCATAATTGTATTGTTTATTAATTATTTCCATTACATGAGATTCATATTTAATACTTAATAGGATGGGTGTTTCACACGTTAAATATTTATCCACGTACGATCTGTTCTCAGTGAAGCAAAAAAGCCGCAATACATAGTTAATGCAGTAGATGGCGATAATGAACCACTTCAGTTTGTGATACAGTAAGAAGAAAGACGTTAGACAGCGCTGCTTTGGCCCTGTCCCAAAAGGCGCAGTCCGGTCTTGTGGACCTCATCCGAGTCCACACTTGGTGACGTCAGGAAGTGCAGACCTATAGGGTACTAGGCACGAGTCCACAAAGGAGAGACTTGAGGTAATCACGCCGGAAACAGCAAGCGGTGCTTTCTCATCACTCTCGCGGTACTTTGTTGTCGTAAGCTGATCAGTATGCGCAACGCCGCGTGAAGTCGATATAGTCCCATTGTTGTTATTGGTTCCCCCCCCATTGTTGTTATTTGGGACAGTAGTTTTTATAGTTCTGTATTTCATATGTTGAATGCCACCCGAGCATTATGCAATAGATTATGTTTGTAATGCAACTGGTTATGTATATTTATATATTTGTATACACAATAGGCCTACTTAATGTGTATAATGTGCTCTACAGAAGCGGTGATGTTCAGCTTTACAGAGCCCAGATACAACTTAATATAAATCTACATCAGAGGCTTATCACTTTAAGTAGGAAAATGCACTGCCTTTGAAAATAAAGTATAACAAATGATGTATGAATGTGATTATAAGAAAATATTTGAGAATTACATTTAAGAATATTCTTAAAGTCTGAGTGACATTAAAATATGTGTTCTGAGTTTGTCACACAACAGAAAAGTGTTTTATTACCCATCCAGCCAGATTTGAATGAAAAAAAAACATTTAAGTAAATAAAATAAGTTATCAAAATCTTGGAAAAATAGGCAGGACTCTCTGCTTTCAAACGCTGAGGGCATTGGGTGTCGCCACTGAAACCACACCGATTTCATGATACCATTTCTCAGATGTCAAATATCGCTAGGGGCGGGGACATGCATGCTCGTATACCCGTTTCGTCATCTAATTACCGTTTTAGGCAGAAAAATCCTGAACACAGAACTGGTGAAAAACTGTTAAACGGTTTAACTCCACAATTCAGTCTTTGTAACGTATTTCAGCAATATATATTCTAACATTTATGATGTGTTTAGAAAACATTATCTGATTTCTCTTTACCCGGTCTTTAAGCACATCCTATAATTTATCTTAATAAAGTTCTTATATTTTCTCTTAAGAACAGTTTTGTGAATCCGGCATTTTTGTGTGTGAATTATGGAAGAATCTGATCGAACTGAATTAGAGGTGAGGCAGTGTATGCTTGAAAATGCCATTGAGTTATAGTATGCTAGGAAATGTCTTGCTATTCTTGTTGGAGCTCTAGAAAAGCATTGTTGTGTTGTAAATCCTGTATGATGGAGAATGTGTATGGGGTCCATATCAGAAAGTAGGTTTAGTGAAAACTGAGTATATTAACCCTGAAATGAGGGAAACTGGGTTTTCTGTTTCAGAATGCAAGGTATGTCAAGCCAGAGTTTATTTTGATCTCCTCCCCCTTTTTAAGGTGCAAGTGGTGTACCTCATTAATACAGTCTCTCATTGCACACATTTTCATTCATCTCAGCGACTTAAGTCACATTTTAGATTTTAAAGAGGATCCTGTATGTGAAGAGGTAGCAATTAATTGAGAACCATAATCACTGTATATTATATAAGAGCATATTTTCCCCCTTACATTTGGTAGTTTTCTACAGAGTATAAGAAATGACTGTGTATAAATAAAGTGCATAAAGAAATAGACAAATGTAGCAATAAATGTATTTATTTGGACATGCAGCCATATTCCAGAGTTCGAACCGCTGATCAGTCCGAGACTGACACCCTAACTTAATGTGTTTATTGGTACATTTATCTAAAAATTAATTTAGTCCTAGTTAATCTTAGAAAAGGTTAAAAAATAAATATTGGTAACAGGCCAGCTTCTAAGTCGAACACCTTGGTCACAATAGCCGCTATTGAATAGCGGTTCTAAAAAGAACTTAACTGTATACCAAATACTTACTTGGAGAACTTTAAAGATCAAATACAAACTTCTAATTATCAAAAAGTTTAATTTTAGTTACTTAACTAAGGTTCAGTCTCTAAGAGTGTACTTAAAATGTTGTTTTTACTTGAATAAAACATTTTCACCTAAATTA
Organism: Barbatula barbatula; assembly: GCF_947034865.1. Taxonomy (NCBI): domain Eukaryota; kingdom Metazoa; phylum Chordata; class Actinopteri; order Cypriniformes; family Nemacheilidae; genus Barbatula; species Barbatula barbatula. Next base: position 27,999,328 of record NC_136766.1, read on the forward strand.
TTCCAATCGTGTTGAAGATCGTAGCCAATCATATTGCAATCCGGTAATATGCACTCAAAACAACTCAGTTTAAAGCTACACAGTAAAAACCAAAATTTGAATATTGAAAATACAGACAAATACATTTTTTTGAGAATTTATTGAGTTGAAGACAGTCCTGAATAATTTATGGTCATTAAGTTTAAAAATCTATAAGTTAAAAAAACATTCATATTGCAAGTAAAGCCTTCATAAATAAAGCCAGTAAAATAGTCTCAATGTACACTTAAGGTTCTCATTCAGTCTGAAAAAAAAACAGGACAGACATGAACTAGGATAAAAGCAAACCATTTGAGACTTTCTCAAGAGGCTGTTAAAAGAAATAAAATGGTTGCAGAAAAAATATATATACACGGATACATGCATTTCTCACAGTATTACAGTAAAAGCTAATATCCAGTAAGGCTTGAGTTCACATGTGGCCAGTGCGTATGGGTTCGCCCCATGCCACAGACCTCATGAGAGTCCTCCAGTTAACTCTGTGGGGCAGTTGGGCTGCTAAAGCCTAAAGGCTACAGGTAGCAGAAGGTCAGTCAAATGCTGACTGCTAAATGTAAAGGCATTGTTGGCCACTGCATCTACTGAAGGAGGGGTGATTGGACCAGAGTCATCAGGGTACACTGGTGAGGGTAGTGCAGATGAAGGAGAAGAAGACGTTGGAGATGGTGAAGAACATGTGTCTGAGGCAGGCGAGAGTGATCCTCCATTTAACATTTGATGAGACCAGTTTGCATATTTAGAGCAAAGACCTTTGATCGTATTGGGGAGTCCATGCTGGAACCGGCAACGGGTGCCATACAGACAGAATCCAAAAGCACTAAATGTACGACAGAGTGCACCACGAGGTTTCCACTCATGGGAACTTGGAGGTTGCCATATTCTCTCATCCTCTGCACTGTCAGATTCAGAGCCACCTTTAACATGCAGAAAGTGGCATCTGGTGCCAAAGGGACAAACCCCAAATGCACGATACGTACGGCATGGTACATTTTTGCGCCGGGGACGGGCAGGCCTCTGCTCTTTAAGGTTGTGCACAAATAGACAGCGTGTTCCATAAACACAATACCCGGCAGTGTGATAGGTACGACACAGCTCAGTTTTATACTTGGGATGGCGGGAAGGTACATGAAGATCATGGAGGCCATGAGCAAACTGGCAGCGTTCTGCATACTTGCAGGTACCTGTCTCAGCATAACGGCTGCACAGTTCCGTCTTGTAGCGAGTGGAGCAGAGCCAGGGGGTCATAGGAGAAGATGGAGACTCAATTAAGGGAAGCAAGGCTTCAGCAAGAGAAAGGCTTCCACTGCCGAATCCCTCCTCAGGGAAGAAAGGCTCAATCTGCCTTTCAGTGGGGAACAGCAAATTATCTTGACTAGTCTAAATAGAGGATAACATAGAAAATGACAATTTACTCCAAGGGTAAACAGTGCACAATTCACTCAGATTTAGATTATAAAATCTAATTATAGTTCAAAATATTACACTTTACAGACAGAAATGGGTCTTCATATTTACTATTTAGTTTTAATTTAAAAGGTACATTTAGATTTATTTAAACATCAAACCAAGATTGAATAAGCATGACTCACCTCAAACATCATTGTACACTCTTTGGACTATAAAACCCAAAACGTGTTTAGTGGTTTAGCTCTACAGCAGAAAACGTCCGATCCTGTTGTTCTACACAAGATTAAAGACACGCACTGCACCGTATGCCTGACAAGTACCGCTGCCGTATACATACAACAATTCGCCCCGTTGTTTTAAAGCTGACCTGCACTTCGTTCCCGCGTTCCCTTTAAAATAAGAATCAGCTGTGAAGTGTAAACGTTAAGGCGTGGATTCGAATCGACCAATCAGGTTTCAAAGAGGTTGGTCGTCTAATTTGTGACCGGAGATTTTCCGTGACACTACTCAGAGCGGTTAAAGCGCCACTGAAATAAGTGGGTGTGTTCGACTTGCTCGAGATTCGAGATCTGCTCAGACATGCAAAGTATTACTTCAAAAGTAAAAATATATATAAAGTGCTATTCGTATGTGACCCAGTCTGTGAAAACAAGGCTTAAGTTTGATTTCAATCATTAATTTCACTATGACTTAAATTTTTGACATGGCATTACGCAATCAACATTAAAGAAAAAGATTATATTTTTTGCAGAATGTTCATTACAGTAAGTAGAAAGATTATATGTAGAAAACAGTAGATCACAAAAATGACTTGAGGTCGGTTCTCACAAACTGTGTCACCTATTATCAGTTTTACACAATTTTGACTTAAAATAAAAAGTGCAGGGTAAGTTGTTCTTTTGTGGAGTTGATCTTAAATTTTTTTATTTAAGCCTGTTATGTACATAATGAGCTTCAGACAATGCAGCACATAATAATCACAACATGGTATGGTATGTCTGTTGAAATCCTTAGTTATATTAGGCAATATATCATGTTCTAACCATATACACATTTCTCAATTGTTTTTATACCAAAATGGTTGCTGTCTTTCCTCCATTCATGGCTGCAACAAAGTTCCTTTTATATTTAACTTGTACAGTAAATGTACCAATTATGACGTGTTTGATTATTAATTACAATATTAAATTACAATATTAAATTATATTGTTGTTGTTATGCCGAATTTATAGAATGTTTCTAACCATGGAGCACTGTAAGTTTACGGGAAAATAGGAATGTATATATTTAAGTTCAGAAAAAACAGCCTAAACAAAAACCAGACTTAAAAACGTTACTAAGCAAGTGATTAAGCAACGAAACATACATTTATACCATCAACAGCCTCTCAAAGTGAACATAACATTTCCAAACACCTGATAGCCATGGGTGATGTTTTTTGTCTGTCTTGGGTGTTTTGAATCAGATCAAATTGAGTTATTACGGCTGCCTTGCAGCCTTCGAGGGAATAAACATTTTTGAGTAGTCAACTTCAAAGGGCAGACTCTGAATATACACAGGCCTATCCTGTATTAAGCACCACATCACACCTCAAAGTTGTTAATCGAGTACTGTCTCTGAAGTGTAGTGTATGGAAGTCTTTGTGATATGCTTATTGTGAGGCTTGGGACACAAACATACATTTACATTTCAAATTTAAGTATACAATTTATAGTACAAGAAAAATAAACACACGGCACAGTTCTATATGAATGTGCCAAATGTGTGTGTTGCTTGGCCACTGTAAACAGCCTTCACCATGAATACTTTCAATAAACAATTGTTTTTATTTCAATTTGTGTTCAAAAGTTTTATTGGAAATTGCTGCCTTTTGTGAGTGTGATTGCCTTAATTCTATTAAAGCACATTGTTATCGCTCTAAGAAAAGATGAAAACGAGCCTTTTTTATGATCACAAACAAAAATCTTTATTCATTTTCTTATCACAAGATACATTAAGGATACAGACACTGGAGTTTAAAAAAAGTTTTGGAGAAAGGATTCAGTTGTGAATTAAAAAAATTTTGATACACAAAACGGAAATCTTCCACACCTTTGCATCTAACCATACCCACCCTATTCCCATCATGGAAAAATGTTTTTGTTAATGTTTTGCCGAAACATTTTAGGGGCATAAACCCTCTTCATAAAAAAACTGGTGATGCTTAAAATGGGACAGGTTAACATTTATTTGTGTCTTTAATATGCAGTGCATTACAAAACATTACAAAACCCCTAAATAGGGCAGGATTTACAATAAAAATTGAAATAACAAATTTCAAGCCAGGAAATCTGTCGAAAAATTCAACTGTTCAGCTCTAGACATCAGCCAACATTTACAACAAAAAAGGGTGGTGGGGAGAATATGCATTAATATCAGCCTATAGTTGAGTCACTACTACAAAATATAATCAAAAACATGATCTTTACCACTGTCACTGAATTCCTATCATTTTATTATCTACAATCACTAACATTATCTTCCCAGTTGCCTTTAGGATAACATTTTGATTTACTCGAAACAAAGACCTTTAAAAAACAGATGTGAACATTTTATGGAAAAGTAAATGTGAAAAACAAACTTTCTTGGGTTTGTTCAGGATGTCATGTAAGGAAAAGAATAGATCTGAGGCACACAACAGGAAAACAAATTGTGACACCTCATGGGCTTCTCAAACTTACATTTGCCTTACAGTCATATGAACATCTTTCAAAACCTACAAAATTAGAAGCCTTTTTCAACAATTTTTATACTAACACAGCCTTTCAGGTTGAACCCTACAAGACCTTAGTATCACTGACGTTAGGAGATACATTGTAAGATTTGGGATCCAAAAAACTAAATGTGTTTTACAAAAAGAATTATTTAGGGAAATTTTTTTATTGCTCTTCATGATGAGCAATTCTGCTGAGCCTTAAAGACTATAGTCACATGTACTGGTTAAAAAATTGCAATCATTATTACGAAACAGAGAACTGCCCATATTCCATGCTTTAGAAATTAAGAACAGTGTTACCAAAAGTGTAGGCTCCCTTACACAATTTAAACCCCTCCATTGATACATATCACACTGTTGGATAATCCTGTTAATATTTTTACAAAATTAATACAGAACTGGAGGAAAATAAAGTGTGCTTTGTCACCATTTATGAATGAACAATCAGCTTTAAATGAATTACTTGCATTAAAATGATAGGGACTGGAGAAATTTAAACGAAGTATAACACTAGGAGTAAAAAGAATGAAGTCTTGTGTTTGCTGGTGTAGGAGTATGTAGTATATAATATTCTGTGGATTTAAGTGTGTTCTTGTGTAGGTGATAACCAAAGACAAGGAACAGAGAAGAACAGCTGATGATCGCTGGATTTAACATGCTCTTGCAAAGGATATTTTATCGGAACATTGTTTAGTCCTCCAACACTATTGGCTCGCTTGTGCTGGAGGGTAAAATGGGTACAGGAAGGGGCCGGGGTGGCAGTGGAAGTTTGGCCCTAACTGGGAGGTGTGGTTTTCTGGCTGCCCGCCTCATCTCTCCCTGAGTGAGGTGTTTCCTCATGGCTCTATAAACCCAAACATAAAATCAGCCTCAGGAATAAACCAAGATATGTGACTTCAAATATAAATGTGAGTTACCTGGAACATACCTTGTTTCTTTTGTAGCCACAAACACCACTGGATTTGGTGCATCTCCTTGACTGACCTTCTGCCTCTTAATGACTGACTGGTTGGCTGCTCTAATCCCTGATGTAAATGGTCTTCCATTAGTGGAGAAAGAATGACCTCCAATGACCTGCAGCCAAAGACAGTTCTTAGATTTTACCTGTGAAAAGGTTCATTTATCTTTCCATGAAACATAGTTGTAATACTCACATTATCATAGGGCCTCTTGCCCAGCAGGGCAGATGCACTTCGTGGCTGGTTGCCCTGGTTACGGTTGATAGGAGTTGGAGCACCTCGAGGGGCTTTCAGTTTCAAGGGAGCTTGAACAGCTATAGAACACAACAAACCCCTTTCAATTTAAATATTCTTTTATTATTAAAAAATGTTTTACGAAGAGAAAACCAAGTTACAAGGTAAGTCACTGAAAGTGTTTCAATATAAACTAACCCAATGCTAAATTGTTAACAGGTCATATTGAGACTTGTTAAACCTGGTGATCCGTTCACTTTTTGATCGATCAACAGTAAAGATCAATAGCTTGCACTTTATTTGAGGTGTCTTGTGTTACTGCGTAATTATAGATGGTTTCATCTTAACAAAATAAACAAATGTTACTGCGCATGCGCACTTTTGTGAGCCCAGCTTAACTTCTGGTAGACATTGACAAACAATAGAGTGTCTGTAGATTATTTCGGATATAAATTAAAAGAAACCTAAAGGAACCGTAACTTGTCTCTCCAATATTTTGAATTTAGATTTTAGGTTTGTTTAAATGCATTAAAACTACAGGACCCATTGAACAAATGGTTTATTTAATCAAATGAACATACAACAAAATTCAACAAAAGGTTTATTCAATACAAGTATTATACAATAAAATAAGCTACAATAAATTACTATTAACATAAATTTAATTTAATATAAATAGTTAGATTTTATGAGACACTAGCCAAACACAAATCAGGAAGTTAAATGGGGCTCAGTTGCGGGCGTCCAATTAAACGCCTATATAATTATGTCCTGAGGATTTTTAATTAAATAAATGTACTTACTATATGGTTAGGGTTAGTTACTTCAAATTATGCAAAATTCATAGTACATACTACAGTAAATACACGTAACCTGTAACACCATAAAATAAAGTGTAACCGATCAATCTATCAATGCCTACATGTGGATGCATTACCTAATTCTTTTACTATATTTATGAGGGATGGCCGAGGAACAGTGCGGTATTTGATACCACTCTTTGCTGCTTTAGGAAGTCTTATCATACCTAAGAGAGAAAAAAGACAGTCAACAAATGCTCCGGGAGGACAAATTTGCTATTATGCAAAAATAACTGTAAAACAAAATAGGCCTCAATTTAGCCTCTTTACATGCAAAATGCCCAAGAATGATTATGAATAAATGTTATAGGGTCTGCTTACACTCTGCTTTGACAGCATTGGCATTAATGGAAGCATACGGGCGACGGGCTGCTCTGCGAGACTGCAGGATGTCCTGGCACACCCGACGAGCGATTCGAGTGAGTTTGGTAGTCTGCAGGATGAAGGTCTGCCGGTTTTTAGCCAGAAGTTTTGCTCTTCCAGCACTGCTGGTGAAGGGGGACATGCCTTGCACTTCCTGGCGGGTCATGTGACCACGTGGAGCTGCATCCTATTCGAGGAAATACGAAAACTTTGTTCAGATCAGGTTTATTTTACATTTGGTTGATAAACTAGCAAATTTAGAAAATGTGGAAAAAGCCGCTCTATGGCTTCTGCGTGCATGAAAACGTACTACTCTGAAACAGTTAACATTCAAGACACCAAAGAAAATAGGATTCACATACTGAGCCGGCCCTTGTAGCACCCTCTAGTTGGGTGGGGGTCTTAAGACCACCATACTTCTTCCAGTAAATCCAGCAGGATGAACAGAGTCTGCACTGCATGTTGGGCGGGCCCCATGCATACCACTGCTGAGACTGGGCAGCTGGAGAAGCAACAGTCAAACAGATGAATCAATTCATTATAGGGCACAAGAAAATTTAAGCGTGTAAATGAACATGAGCCACAGGGTAGTGACTTCACTCACTGTGGCAGCTTTCACAGCTGAGGCCTTTCTGATACCCAGCAGCTCCATTAATGCCAGGTTTGTTACCAGGGGCCATGATCTGATTGGGGTTAGGCTTGGTGCTGACAGACAGAAATATAGCAGACAAAATTTGTTTCAGGTTTGTATAGGAGATAAAGCACTGACAAACATACCATTTATGTTTGGTAAAAAACCTGATATTCATTTAAATCTATTAAACCTTAAGCCTTGTAAGAAAGGTATTTTAGCTTTGTTGTGTACAGTGTGCCGAACTAGCGTTTTATTTCAAACACAATAAATACTTGTACTAGGGCTTAAACTAACAACTAGTTTAACAATTGTTTAATCTATTGGCAAATTTCAAGATGGTGCCAGGCAGTGTGTTGGAATGCCGTCGCTATGTGTTTAGAATATATGCCCTATGTTTTTCTGTTTTATTGACGTGTTTTTTAAATCATAAATCAATCATTTTAAATCAACTTATAGGAGAAGATTCAGAGCTGCCCTCTTGGCCAAGAAAAGCAGCACAAAGTGTTGGCCAGAAGGATGCAAATAAATGTGGCAAACATATATTTGACAAAAAATCTTTTGATTACACTGTGTTATAATTGCAATTGTTTGTTTTCAAGGAGAGTACATGCGTTTTCTTAATATTTTAAGCAAGAGAACAAAGGTGTTAACAATAAAGATATTTTTTTCACATCCTTCTTTACTAATATTTACCAAGGGTGCCAGTATAGCACATAATACTACTTTGTTCAAAAATATGTATTCTTTGGAAGTGCAGTGACACTAAGAACTCACTAGGTAGGGATGTACACCTGTTTCAGTTTACTGTCTGCCTCAGCTGCCTTTAGTCGTTTCTAAAAATAAACAAAATATTTTATTAAAATTGTCCAGATGATGGTTTTGACATTCAAAGGGACTGTTCAAACAATGTTTATTTTGGTATTAAAAATGAAATTGAAAAATTGTCATACCTGCTGGATGTAACGGTCAGTAGTCTTCCACATGTAGTAGAACTGGACCACACTAGCTAAGGACTTCCAGGGTAACTGCACGATAACAACAAAAACAATGCCCGAATATAAGGGTTGGGTATCAGTTGATGTTTTTATTGATTCTGCCTGCAAATTTTGCAGGTATAAGTAGAATAATAATCCACAGCTAGCCATGCATTAAAGGATTTAATACACTTTGCACAGGCAACAACCCGTCAGGTGGTTCTTGGCCTTTTTGTCGTGCATTCAATTCCTTTAATGCATGGTTAGCCATGATTATATTCCTTACATATTCATAAACAGTGTTTTAAAGAAAAAAAATAACAGCCAGATCATTCATATAACCCCTGAGAAAAATGTACCATGGTTTATTATAGTCAAAAAGCAGTAATCTTTTTTTAGAAAATTGATTTTTACAACAAATACCATGAATAACTTCTGGGTACTAAAGTAAAACTCATGTTATATTTAAACGATGCAAGGGCTGTTTCAATCTGCATCTGCATATCAAACATTTAAAGACATCGTGTCTGCATGTGTTAGCTCACGCAAAAAAAAGCCTTTTGTGTAACTTTCTGCAAGTAAATGGCAAGGTTTTATTTTCCAATACTTACAAAATCTTGGCGGATATCATTGAAGTCCTTGCCATATTTTTCCAGAGCCTCCTCAAACAGCATGGCTTCTGATGCACTCCACTCTTCCATCTCATCTCTGCACAGCACCGGGCCGCCCTGCGGCACCAGTGTGGACATGGCCTTGGCAAGGTCATAGCCGTTCTTCTGCAGAGTGTCCATGGCGTGGAACTACAGATGGACAGAACAGTATTAATGTCAGATGTGCGTGTAAAGAGAAAACTGTGTGTCCACATGCGCTCTGCCTCACCAGTGTGATGTCCCTAGATGCTGCAGCTGCACTCATGTGCAGACTAGGCTGGCGGATGGAACTGCTGCAGTCAAGTGCACGGGCAAAGGTGCCAACAGCTCTAAAATACACATAAAATATTTGAATTAACATCTTACAAGTCGTTTTACTTTGCATTTGGTATTACAAAATAATGAACAACAAAAAATTCTAGGGGTGTCCTCGACTAAGGATTTCCATAGTCGAATCAGAATTGTCACGTCCTGCGTATAGTTAACTGATAGTTGAATCGCACGCTTGTGTCTGTTTGTGTGTGCGGGACGACACAAGGTGGTTAAGGGTACAGCGCAACATTGATGCACCAAAAATCAATCAAACATTAATTTGACATTAATAAAACAGAATATACCTTTACAATTAATAAAAAAAAATTAAATGAGCCAGATCAAAGTCAGAATAATGTGCAAAATAAATGTTTTTAGGCAAAATGTCTGAAATGTAGGGGAACATATTTTCAAAACACAAGCCACAAATAGTAAACTTAATGGACAGTTTCCTTAAACATCACATAACAATGACTACTTACTAGACCAGATCTCACCTCAAAGCTATTTTCAAAACAACTCTATAATAATTCATTATATTTTAGAAACAGAAAGTTCATTACTCACAATAAAGTTACTTTATTTACCGCATGTAAAGGAGGAATGCATTAAAGCATCTTACCATTTAACAGTCAAAAGTCCCATCTTTTTTCAGTGCACTCTTTCTCTGTCCTTCTGACGTGGATGCTTGCTTTCAGTACAGAGAATGACAAGTTCCGAAAGTCTGTGCCGTACATGCTATATGCGGTGATTTTTGGTTATATTACTTTATAATTTTTTGTATCATCCAGTGCAAAGCTCAGTCTGAGTAAATAACTACGTGCATTTACGAGACAAAGTGCCTAAACATTCAGTACGTGACAAATGTTTGAAAACACATTCATTTGAGAATCATCTTCGGGTGTGTGCGGTACACATGCTGCTTTTTTTTACCGTTCTCACAGGCTGTGAGTTAAAGCACAGAAGATGCGATCCTATGCTGGGTCATAGTCAGACCTTGCAGCTACTGTGAGAGCGACACACATAGCAGTATTGCGATGTCATGCAGGGATCGATCTGTACGGCGACGCAGGAAGATCAACGCTCCCTGTCATTGCCATAGAAACCAAATCAGATATTGTACAATATAAGAGAGCACCACAGCTCAAAAATCAGTATTGACTTGACAGTGTGAACATTAATTAAGTAATTAAGTTTGGTTCCGTACACAAGCGTATAGTTTGGTAAATGCTGTTGTCATCTGCATTTTTCGGGGGGTTAATTTGAAAGTAGAATGCAGTTATCACTCTGGTAAACTGAATTTAGCAGTGTGTAAATGTTTCAGTTTACTTCAGACTGCAACAAAAAGGAATGACAGAAGCGATTGAGCCGAACTGTCCAGACCTCATAAGTCCAGACCTGTCCTGACCTTTAAATTGATAAATTAGGGGTGGGAGAAAAAAAAAGATTCAGTCTTCTAGCCATTCAAATCGATTCACAAATGTAAAAATCTATTTTAAATGTTACAAGTAAATATAATAACGCAATGTCATCTGAACAAAAAAAGGCAGAAGTCAACCGTAAGTGAGGTGCAGTACCAGGTCCTGTTTAGAGAGCGCACACCTGGAAACTGCGGAGCATATACGAGCAGTAGCGAAAGAGAAATCATTCAGCCTTCGTTGTAATGAAATAAAATATAAACAAAATAAAATTCAGGATGGTCCTTCTCTGAATCTACTCTGTGCAGTGAGCAGCAGGGAGAAACAGTTCAATTCACCATAGCTGAATTTTCGATGAGTGTAATATGGCATTTTCCTAAGCCTGTATGGTGTTTTCCTAAGCCATTTAGACTAAGGAACATGATCATACTTGTATAAATATGTACAGTTTGTTAGCCAGCTCACACACGCTGCACGAGGCAAATTCAGTAATATTGCCTAAATCACCTCACTTATGTATATGATGATTTTGTCAGAGGATGTTTCAATTCGTGAAAGTGACTGCCGTTTAACATGTGGCACTAATTAGTTTTATTTTATGCCGTGAGAATAACTAGTAGAAAAGAGATTGAAATCAGACATGATAGGTCAGGTGCTGACGGAAGAGATGTGCTTTCAGACGATTCTTTAAGATGGCTACAGAATCTGCTGATCTTGTAGCAGCGGGCAGACCATTCCAAAAATGTGGAACCCATCCAGAGATTTTTTCCCTTTTGGGATGGCAACACAAGACGTCATTCGTTTACAGAGCGTAAGGAACTGGCGGATACATAAGTCTGCATTAGCAAATTAATATAAGGGGGTGCCGAACGGGTGGTGGTCTTGTAGGCCTGGAGTAGAGTCTTGAATTTGATGCAAGCGACTATAGGGAACCAGTGTAACTTAATGAAGAGAGGAGTGAGGAGCTCTCTTTGGTTCATTGAAGACCACTCTTACCGCTGCATTCCGGATCATATGTAGAGGTTTGGTTGTGCAAGATGGAAGTCCAGCCATTAGCACATTGCAATAGTCCAGTCTGGACAGAACAAGAGCCCGGACTAGGACTTGCGTAGCATGCTCAGATAGTAAAGGTCTAATTTTTCCTAATATTGGAGAGGATGAATCTACAGCTAGCAACCTGATCCGTGAAGTTTAGCTGATCATTGATCACCACTCCCAGGTTTCTGGCCATTATGGAAGATGTGATGGTTGATGAGCCCAGTTGAATGGAGAAGTTGTGATAAATCTTTGTGTCGGCCGGGATTACAAGCAGTTCTGTTTTTGCAAGGTTCAGCTGCAGCTGAGGGCCTTCATCCAGAGCGAAATGTCGCTCAGGCATGCTGAAATGCGTACAAAAATAGATGGCTGAAATGAAAGGTGGAGTTGTGTATCATCTGCATAGCAGGGATAGGAAAGCCATGTTTCCATATTACAGAGCCTAAGGATGTCATGTATTCAGAAAAGAGCAATGGTCCAAGCCCTGAGGCACCCCTGTATCAAGATATTTGGACTCAGAGATCTCTAAGGTGACCTTCCTGAGAGGCAAGACCTGAACCATTGTAGCACCATTCAAGAGACGCCATAGCCTTGAGGGTCGACAAGAGTATATGGTGGTTAACGGTGTCAACGGTGCAGATAGATCCAGTAGGATAAGTACAGATGAGTTATAGGCGACTCTTGCCAGTCTCAAAGCTTCAATGACCGAGAGCAGCGCAGTATTGGTGCAATGACCATTGTAGCTCTTGAAACCAGACTGCTTGCTGTCCATGAGGTTGTTCGGCGAGAAATGAGGAGAGCTGGTTACATACAACATACTCTGGACTTTTGGCAATGAAGGGGAGGAGAGATACCGGTATATAGTTCTCTAACAGTGTAGGATTAAGAGTGGGTTTCTTCAGTAGTTGGGTAATACGGGCCTCTTTGAAGACTGTGGGAAATGTACCAGTGGTGAGTAGGGATGGGTACCGAAACCCGGTACTTTATCGGTTCGGGGGCTAAATTGTGAAAGACCGAAGTATCGGTAAGCTCTGACGTTTACGGTTCTGCTGTCGGTACTGGAGAAATTAAGAAAAACATTTCCTATTTATTATTGCTAAATAAACGTTACCTAGCATATTTTCACTGACAAACCATTTCTAATTTGCGATAATATTAAAGAGATTTACCTGCATTATCGTTATTCTCAATCTCGCACACGAAATGTCCGTCTGTCCCACACTACACAGAGCTCGTGCGCACACAACACGAGAGCGTGCAAGCACATAACACGAAAGCTCGCGCTTAATAGAGTGATGATGGCGGAGAGAATCAAACGTCTAAAGTCTGGTTACATTTCACTCGAGTGGATGCAGACAATGCTCGTTGAAACAAGTGCAACAAGATTTTTGCTTTTAAGACCGGAAACGTCTTTCTAATGTGCATTATGTGCAGACAGAAAAATGCTAAGTTTTCGACTGCCTAGCTAATAGTTCATCATCCACGTCCTCAGGTACGTATGCTAGCCTAGCAGTCTTCCTAAATAACACCGACATAAACATTGCATAAGGTTTCTTTAAATTAGTATGTAGTAATTTAATAAACACACATCACATAAAAAAAAATTGCCTACATATAAATCAGCCGTAGCCTAAATAAATCTTAAAAATTTAAAATGCTTTCACAGTACTGCATTTAAAATGGATGAATAATAATAAATTATGCTTAAGAAATTATAAAGCAGAGCTTATCTAAAAATGAATTTGTAGTGAGGAATTAAGATGTTAGGTCAGTAAAGAATGTTTTAAATAGTGAAAACAACTCCAGCTTTAGTTTTGTCTTTCATAAAAAAGCACAACAAAAAGTACAGATAAGAGTACCTTATCGATAAGTGGTATCGATAAAAGTAGGAATACCGTTAAAACCTTAACGATACCCATCCCTTGTGGTGAGAGACGAGTTCATAATGTGTGTCAGAGGAGGAACAACCGATGGAGAGAAGGCCTGGAGGAGATGAGTGGGGATGGGATCTGGTGGGCAGGTAGTTGGGTGGTTAAAAGACATGACCTTGGAAACGTCATCTTCAGATAGGAGAGAGAAAGAGTGGAGCGAGCATGTGTGGCGGCGAGAACTGATCATCAGCTGTTAAGTCCGATGGAGGTGAGGGGGCAGGCGGGAAAAGAAGAGCAGATAAGGTTTTAAAGAGAGTACGAGAGTCAGGAGAGTTGTTGATCTTAGTGTGGTAGTACTGAGTTTTTGCAGAGTAGACATCAGCAGAGAAAGATGAGAGGAGAGACTGATACAGACAGAGGTCAGAAGGTTCTTTAGATTTGAGCCACTGTCTCTCAGCAAACCTGAGTGCGGCGCGATGCTCACAGAGAACATCAGATAACAAGGGGGCAGAAGGTGTTGCACTAGATGGCCTAGATGTTAGTGTGCATAAGCTGTCTAAGCTGAGGTTAGTGTGGAAAAGAGCCACACTATTATACACTTGTTTTAATGTCTGACAACAGAAAATGTCCATGAGAATGGCTTTATTGAGCACTCAGTTCAACAGTTCAAAGTCTAGTAAGCAAAAGTGCCAACAATGGTCTGACTCTGAGCTCAAATGCGATGTTTCGATCTAATCATGAGGGACCAAATGAATCCCACCCCATGATATATGTTGGATATAATAGTTAAATTTAATGGAGGCCTAATGTAAACCTGTAAGTTGTAATGGAAGTAATTTCCTTTAGCTGTGGACCTTAATCGAGTTATTTGAATACTATGAATATTTGAATACTTTAAAATGCTTTTTATCATATAAAATATAAGTTTTTGCAATGGCTCTTTTGTCAAAATAAATGAACCAAAACAGGAAGAATGGCTCTTCAGTGAAAAAAGGTTCCCAGACCCTGCTTTAAGGTATTTGTATTTATTAAATTATTTTGTCTAACACTACAAACTGCCCTATCTCTACACCGTTCATGAAAGTTACTCTATATAGAGAGAGGTCAACTCAGATGTAATACAATAGGGTCTTCGCCCCTTAATATTATAATGAAATATAGTTTGGGGATAGTTTGCACATCAATAGTAACTATTATAACATGTCGTTTCAAACCTGTATGATTTTATTTGGGGAAAGGATGATATTTCTTTAGAATGTTGGTAACCAAACTGTTTGGACTATTACAATATACTAACTAAATCCTAAAATTAATTCAGCTTCTCAGAAACAAAACTTGTGGCCGTTTTATTAAAATAAAATATTTCTAAAGCTATGCTTGTAATGTCTTTTTGTAATAATGGCTTAAAAATTTTCTTTTGGAAGTCATTTGTCAGCCAGATAAAAAATTGTAAATGCTTGACAGCCCTACTATTAACCCTAAATCTAATATTCCTTCACGAATTACAGATTGGAACTCCAGTACAGCACTTAATGGTCTGTTTACTAACCGTGCCACTACCAGGAACTGGTCTATCTGAGCATCGTTCAGCTGGTTATTTGGATCCCAAACCTTTGTCTCAAGCTTCTCCTGCGCTCGAATATCTGATTCCCCTGAAGAGACAAAGAAATCAGTAATCAACCTTTAGTTGTTAAAATAATTATTTGGAAGTTCCTTCAATTACAAAAAAGCAGCAAGACAATTCTATATAGGTGTAAACACATACATTTTGATTGTCAAGTTATTATTCAGTCATCTCTGTAAACTAGATCTTATGACATAATAAAACCACTGGTAATCAGAAAACAATATATACATTTCGGGATAGTTCAGAGAAGAATGAACATTTCTGTCATTAATATCTTACCCTCGTGTCGTTCCACAACCATAAGACCTTCGCTCATCTTTGGAAAACAAATTAAGATATTTTGGATGAAGTCAAAGAGCTTTCTTACCCCTTATATACAGCAACTACTACTCTCACTCTCACTTTTTGTAAAACCACTTTTTTCAACAATTCCATATCAGCTCCCAACACACATTTACCCGACCGAGCACACGACATGTGTGTGCTCTTGTGAAGACACGCTGGAGACTTGAATAAATTTGTTACTTGATAATATTAAGGTTGACTGTAGTCACATGGAATACTTTAACCCGTTCGTGTGCTGAATTTACGTCACCATTATAATCTGCTTACATTGTCTATATAGATTGCTATCTAATAACTTTAATAAGATTAACAAACGATACATCGTTTAAAAGGTCTAAGGGTATAGTTCCAGTATATGGTCTAGGTTTTGCTAAATATATGCTCCAGCAATGGTAATGGTAAAAATAACAAACAAAATGTGTGACCAATAAGAAGAGGACTTCTGCGTGTGGCATTTTTTTTATTGCTCACAGGACCACCACCAGGATCACAAGTGAGCTACCCCTGACGCGCACCTGTTGCTCACGAAACATAACATCTTTAGACATGTGGCTTTGGTATCATTGCATTTCTGCACACCTCAGACATATTTATCATTAATATTTGTTAATGATATAAAGGTGTTATGCACAGGGCTCTAGACTAGCTTTTTGCACTAGTTGCTTTTTTCTTAGGTGCACCAGCACAAAAGTTAGGTGCACCCTAATTTTTTGACCGCATCGCATTTAAACACCGTTTTACAAGTTTACTTTTTTTAATCGCTGTCCATATAGGCAATATTGACTTGTAAATGATTACCTAACAATCTGGTCAACATAAAGCTCTTGATTCTATTTTCTTTTGTCCATTTTCAATAATAAGATTATTTTATATGGTTAATGCAGTAACGAGACAGTAGGCATATTACTGACATAGGCTACATGACATGGCTGACCTTAGGCATGATTGACCCTAATGTATCCAATCAGTATATTCACAGGTCTTCCTCTCCACAAGATACGACTACACAATGACGCATTCCTTTGTGGCGATATCTGTGTCTCTGTCGATTTGGAATGCCATGTACTCACTCTTAGCAATTTGCACAGATGTCTTTTTTTCAATGTATCTGCGATGACTCCTATAAATTGGGCCCATGCGACATCATTGCTGTACGTCGGGTAAATAAGCCATTTTTCTTAATTAGAATTATTTCGGACTTGAACTAAGTGAAGGGAAGTTCTTCTTTTGCAATATTGTAGGCAACATTAAACTTGATCATCATCTCGGCCTCGTCTGATTATCTGTTTGCTGCTCCCTGCCGCTGAAAGGCAGCGGGAAGAGGGGACACTAGGGCAGTTAATTTATCGCGGCATTCAATGTGTTTTATAGATGCATTGTGCTTTTTAAGCATTTCAATTCTTAATGTATTAGAACCAGTCACAAATGCAATGTTGCCGGCTATACCGACACACTTTATAGTAAATGCAGTGCATTATATAATCGGTTTTACCTGGGCAGTTCATGGCTCCGTGTCAGAGCATTGCTTGTGATTTTTGAAAAGAGAAGGCATTAATTTAACATTCATAACGAAAAAGTTATCAATCGTTCTTTTCATCTCTCATCTTCTACATCCACTCTCATTATCTGACGGGCCTAGGCTACTCACCACTCTCTGTCTGACTGCAGCACACGCATTTCCAAACGTACAAACACGTACAGGAATATCTGTACCATGGCCAATCAGATGGGGTTTGTCCTTCACTATTTTTTACACTTTTTCCTCGAACGGCTGGTCGAACTGGTGCAACCTAAGATTTTTCTTTGTCGCACGAAACTCTAGAGCCCTAAATGCAACAAAATTTTTTTTTCAATGTACTTCAGCCTCTCTAACTCTTTTATTTTTTAACTTTACAATTTAAAAACATGTTTTAAAACATTTACATGCACAAAATAAACGTATATCTATCAAAAATCTGCTTATAAAAGAAACCCGTTTTCACGTGTTTACATGCAACTAGCTACGCAGAAAAACTTGTTTACATGGAATTTTGAGACTTATATACAGTGACCTCACCATCGATAATCTGTTTAGTGATAAAAAAATGCTGCGGGAAATTGGTCAGATGCTGTAATTTTATATCTCTTCTCATGTCCGCAGAACCCGCATATGCAACAATAATTTTCATTTTGCCTACATCAAATGCATGATTCGAGAGTGGACTTTTACCTCCATTTGGGACTTTTCCTATTGCGCTGGCAGACATGCGCACATAAACAAAACTGAGCGAAAACAAGTAACTGCGTTTACATGCAGCGCAAAATCCGAGTAACGGGCAAAAAAACTACCTCTGCCGAGCGGGTATTGACGTTTATGTGCTTTCCCTCATAAAAGAAAACCATTTTACATTTACATGTATTTATGACCTTACCTTTATCAGCTTATTAAGCAAATTGAAGTGAGACTAATGTAAACATTTACATTTATTCATTTGGCAGACGCTTTTATCCAAAGCGACTTACAAGTAGTTTTTTACATTGGCACATTACTGCAGAGAAATCAGGGGTTGAGATTTGAACCGGCAACCTTCTGATCGCAAGCCCAACGCTCTGACCGCTAGACCACAAATAATATAAAGCCACAGAAATCACAAATACCACCCTCGAAAACAAAGAATATGATTGAACAAAAATCTACAATTATGAGGGGAAATAACACTCCAGAGTCTAGGCAGAATGCGAGCTGGGACTCCTTATCATTTAGTCATTTGGAGTTTTGGCACTTGGAGGGCAGGGCGTTACCATTGTCAACAAATGCTATTTGCCGGCTACCACTGCAGACAAATGCTATTGGCCGTTGTCACTGCCATTATTTTGGAACTTCCGTTGTGATTGGCTGTTGTTGGCCTATTTTAAATTGATGGCAGGCATCTTTTTTCTAGATCGTCTGTCTTTATATGAATTATCAAGTGTATTCTTAGTAAATTACTGCCCCATTTGCTTGTAGGTGATTTAAATATTTTGTAAAATTGTATATACCTAAACTGACTAGTAATGCTTAGATATAACATCCGATATAAACAAGAATAAAAGGAGTGATCTTACCGCAGGCTGCAGTGTCAGGACCGCAACTCAGTGCTCACATTAGTTTTTGTGACATCGCACCTAACACAAGATGTACAACAATCAGAGGCGAATATGTGCTTTATGCTTTAATTCTTTAAAGTAAAAAACAATTTGGTGTCTTGAAGCAAAGTTTGCCGAAGTTTAAACCTAGTCACACTCAGGGGTCCCTCAAACATCCTGAAAAGTGAAGCTGCAGGCTCTTTGATCGTCCCCTGGTGGCTTTTGGGCTTTCCTTGTATTTATTGTTTCACGCTAGAGGAAGCAGTTGCTCGACCGGTTTCCTCTGCACTTGATTATTATGGGTAATGTACAATCCTTGAGGAATAAGGAGGACGAACTTCAAGGAAATGTTCATTACCAGAAGGATTTTAGGAACTGTTGCATCATGGCATTTACTGAAACGTGGTTCACAGAGTGTGACCAGGAGACTGATTTGTCCATAGATGGATTTGAAGCTCACTTTCGTCTGGATGAGCTGGTAGCGGTAACGGATAAAACAGGTGGAGGAGGGGTATGTTTATATGTTAATAAATTATACTGCATCTGTACAGAAAATGTGGAACTTTTATCTGTATCATTGGGCCCTTTCGATCTACCCCGCTAGTTTCCACAACTCTTTATAACGACAGTGTACATTCACCCGAAGGCGGACTCTGCCTCTAGTACCATCTTTAATGTAGTACAGAGACTGCAGTCGATCTCACCGGACACACCAAATTTAAACCTTGGGGACTTTTATCATGTTTCTCTTAAACAGACTCTAAAAACATTCCAGCAGTATGTCTCCTGTCCTTACAGACCGGGTAAGACTTTGAATCTCTGTTATTGGTCTTTAAAGGATACCTATAAATCTGCTTGCAAATGATCTCAACAGCTTTTATTGTCGTTTTGATAACTTTGATTTTAGTAATTAAACTTACAGATAAAAAGATTCATATAGGCTTTATATACTGAAAGTTTTATTCAGTAAAGGTGCGCAAAATTAAAAAAAATAAATGGTAGTCAAAGGTGCCCCAGAACTATTTGTGTTCATCAATTCTTTAAAATATCTCACTTTGTGGCCAAAACTTTTTTTGTCCTACTATGGTAGAGGATGATATCTTTCTTCTTTGTGTTTAACAGAACAAAGAAATGCATATAGGTTTAAAACAACCTGAGGGTGAGTAAAGTATGACAGAAGTTAAATTGAGTGAACTATCCCTTTAAGTAAATAAACTAAGTTATCAAAATCTTGAAAAGATTTGCAGTATTCTCTGTTCTCAAAAACTGGGGGTGTGTCCACTGTCTGCACTGAATCCACACCCACTCACGTCTCTCAACCTGTCCTCAGTATATTCTAACATGTGCAATATTCATCAATAGAGAATCACTGAAGCACATAGCAATCACGCGCTGTGAACCACCTCCTTCCGTCTGAACATATTAAACATACGTTCCTATAAACTACACTATCATACTATATTTAAACCATCCTAAATCACAATTATCACTGACAAAAATAGTGTAAAACAAATACAAACTATTGTACTTGCATTTAGGTAACGTCAAAATCCTGCACCATATTTGCTTCAAAATGCACCTTGTGAACTCGTAATCCGAGAACTCTTAATCCAAGATCATGTAATCACAAACGGAACTCACTTCCTTGAAGTGACCATGGCATGAACACATACTTTAACGGACTTCTGAAAGGGCCCTTCGCAAAGGGATTCAGGTGTACCAAATGCCCTTCAATACAGTAAAAGACTTTTGGAAAATGCCCATAGTGATAAAACTAGCAACTTTTGGATAAACACAAGCTTTCATTTAGTTAGAATATGTAACCAGTAGTGCCCCACAAGCGCATGTTTGGGGTTTCCCAGAGCAGGACCGTCTCTTGCCATCTAAGCCAAAATCAATGCATAAAGTAGGGTTGGGTGATATATATCGCTATTCACACTAATTATACATTAAATCGATTCTAAAATCACTACGAGATTGGTCATATTATATCCCTGTTCTATACACCTTTTCAGGTATTTTCATGATAATAAAGTATATCTATAATAATAATGTTTGACGTTATAAACGACTCATTGTAATTTCCTGGAACTATTTGTGTAAATCATTCTTCTGTTTCCCATATCTGAAGTCTCTGCGCAAGAACGCCCCTCAGGCTTTGGGATGTGCCTGCTTTTAAAAGTAATTCATTGAGGATCTGAGACCATAAGAATCGCACGATATATTATCCCAGCCTTGCACTGTTCAAGCGTATGGTGGTTTCGATAGATGATGTTGTGGTTATTTATCAGGATTCAAGCAGTTTAATCAGGATTAAAGCAGTAAATTCTGGTAGGCATCTAGGATTGTGGGGTTTTAGTCACTATTTTACAATAGTTTAAAGTCTGACAACAGAAACAAAATAAGAAATGAGGACAGCTTTATTGTCCATTTATTTGTTTTACAGTTTGTGAGAGTAGTTCTGAGAGTAGAAGCAAAACAGAAGTACCCACACTAGTCTGAACTCAAACACAAAGCAATGATGTCACAAATATGCTAATCAGCATGTGAGGTCATCCAGTGCCACAAGTCATACAAAATCCTGTTGGAAACACCTTAATTCCTTTAAAACAGATGCCTGCCATCAATCTGTGGGGCCAACAATAACACCAATCAATCACAATGGATGTTCTAAAACAATGGCAGCAGCCAATAGCAATTGTTGACGAGTGTAGTCAACCGTGCGAGCGAGCAACCTCAGAAGTGTTATTTCCCCTCAAAACTGTTGATTTATATACACAATCATAATTCTTGTGTTCAAATGTGGGATTTTGCGCTTCTTCTGCAGCTTTATATTTTCACGCAAGCTTTGTCACTTGTGCACTGTGTTTACAAGCTAACACAGATTTTAAACAACATACAAAGGACTTATGTTTATGGAACGACATGACAGTGATTAATTAGCATCTCAGATAATCAGTTCTTTAAAGCTGGATTTTGGACCAATTATATTTTTTTTGTAGGTGGATCTATCCAGAAAGACATGTCAAACATTAAAGGCTAAAAATACAAAATGTCCCTAATATAGACGTGCTCAAATTTGTTGGTACCCCTGCACAAAACACGAAGAATGTTCTGTGAAATAACTTGAAACTGACTAAAGTAATTGGGATCCACCATTGTTTACTACATATTTAATATAAGTCAGACTTTGCTGTTTAAATTATGTTGTTTAAAATCTGATTTTAAATTAAAAATAATATTGTAAATAACACAACAAATGAAAATGTCACAGACAAAAATTATGGGTTAAGGGTTAACCTAATATTTTGTTGCACAACCTTTAGAGGCAATCACTGGAAGCAAACGTTTTCTGTCGCTATCAATGAGACTTCTGCACCTGTTAACAGGTAGTTTGGCCCACTCTTCCTGAGCAAACTGCTCCAGCTGTCTCAAGTTTGATGGGTGCCTTCTCCAGACTGCAAGTTCCAGCCCTTTCAATAGATGTTCGATAGGATTCAGATCAGGACTCCTAGAAGGCCTTCAGAAGAGTCCAATGTTTTGTTCCTATTCATTCTTGGGTGATTTTAGAGGTGTGTTTTGGGTCATTATCCTGTTGGTGGACCATGACCTGCGACTAAGACAGAGCTTTCTGACATGGGGCCGCACGTTTCACTCCAGAATGCCTTGATAGTCTTGAGATTTTATTGTGCCCTGCAAAGATTAAAGGCACCCTGTGCCAGATGCAGCAAAGCAGCCCCAAAACGTAACCGAACCTACTCCATGTTTCACTGTAGGTGTGGTGTTTTTCGTCTGTGAACATAGAGCTGATGTGACTTGCCAAAAAGCTCCAGTTTTGACTCATCTGTCCAAAGAACATTCTACCAGAAGGAATGTTACTAGTCTATATGAATTTTAATAAATTCAAGTCTGGCTTTTTATGTTTTTCTTTCAAAAGTGGAGTCCTTCTGGGTCTTTTTCCATGGAGCCCACTTTTGGTCATGAAGCGACGGATGGCACGATCAGAAACTGATGTACCTTCACTTTGGAGTTCAGCTTTTTTTTTTTTACCATTCACAGCTATCCTACAGTTCAATTTGGGGTCGATTTTCCTTTTGCAGCAGTATCCAGGAAGGTTGGCTACAATTCCATGGACCTTAAACTTCTTAATATTTGCAACTGCTGCCACAGGAACATCAAGCTGCTTGGAGATGGTCTTGTAGGCTTCACCTTTACCATTATTATTTTCTTTCTGAGCTCCTCAGACAACTCTATCCTTTGCTTTCTCTGATCCATGTTCGGTATGGGGCACACAATGATACCAAACGGCACAGTGACTATTTTTCTCAGTTTAAATAGGCTGAATGACCGATTACAATATTGGAGATATGTGATACTAATTAAAGAAACTAATTAGTTTTAAATATCACTATAATCCAATTATGTTTTATCTTTTCTAAGGGGTACCAACAAATGTGTCCAGGCCAATTTAGAATATCTTTTTAGAATAACCAATAATTCATCTCTTTCCACAGTTTCTTTGCTTTATTCCTTGACACACCAAAGGCATGCAAGTATACATGATACAATAGCTTTTAATTGTATCACTCTTCAGGAGAAATGAAGCAATATTTCAATGAACTGTAAGGGTATCAACAAATTTGAGTACGTCTGTAAATGGTAACTACATCAGAACTTGAGAAGTTTAATAGTGTATCAAAGTTCATATACAGTTGATGCGAAAGTAAAGAATATATCAGAAAGAAACAATTTTACTTATTATACTAAGGCTAAGATATGAAATGTTCGAACCTTCACCCATTTTGTCAGGAATCTCTGCCTGGTATTTGGATCCAACTCTTATTTCCCCCTGGTCAGCCAGCAATGTCTTCTGTACTGGGTCAAACACCAGCGAGTAAAAGAAACATTCCTGTAGGAAAATCCAAGAATAAAAATCAAGACAACTAATTAACAAACATTAACATCCAATGCATTTATTAATTTGGTCATTTTAAACAACAAATTTACTTGGCCAATTCCACCAGCTGGACGTACACCCAGTCATAACACTGGTCTAAAAGTAAAATACACCTTAAGGCCTGTGTAGACTCTACACCTGCTGCACCACAAAGGTTAGTGTTACATTATAACACTAACTATAATATATGAGATTTTAAAATAATATTTTAAAATAAAACTTAATTTATTCGCAGATTTTAGGAGGCAGACAAGATGTGCCAGTGATTGATGTATACCAAGTTTCGTATCAATAGACAAAAAAAGTGATGAAAATACATCCCTATGAACCTTTGGAAAACTCGCCTTAGAATTCATTGACCATTCGATCAATCAAAAATTGATGATCTTTTAAAACATTTTTGTCAGTACTGTCTCCAGATGCAACATACTTCATACAAATTTCATGCAAATCTGATAACGTTTTTGAAAAAGTAGTCGAAAAAGTAAGTTTAGCATATGATTCAATATGGCAGACAAGAAGTATGGTGGAATATGACAAAACATATACATATTCATAGTCTCAGAATTGGACCTTGATGAACCTTACCAAGTTTGCCATTGCGTATGTAAAATACTGCATTTTCCGCATGAGGGATCAAGAAATCATCGTTTTCAAAGGTTATAAGCAAAAATAGCAATTTGTTATATCAATGGACCACAAGGTAGAGCTGTCCCGAAACTGTGTTTGTTACCTCAGGTTATAACTGTGATGACATACTAAGTTTCTTGTCGATACATGAAAGTTTAGAGAAGATATAGCATCATTTCAATTTTGGCGTGCCCGCCGTCAAATTCACAGACACACTACATGAGAATTGATTAGACGATCAAACATTTTGTGACTGAGGTCACAAGGTCATTATGATTTCAATATAAAAAGGGTGTGACCAAATTGTAAGTTGGTGAAAGTGGGTAAGTGTACCAGTTGGAGTTTTCTTAATAGGCCTGCAGGGCAACCACCTAATAGTGAATTACAATAATCTAGTCTTGTTATAAAGGCATGAATTAGCTTCTCTGCATCTGATGGTGATATGACGTAGCTTAGATATATTTTTAAGATGGACAAACGCAATTTCACAGGTGTTAGCAACCTGGTTCTGAAGTGACAAAGTACTATCAAATAAAACTAAAAAATTTCACCGGTTATATGGAAGATCCGTCAATAGTTAAGCAGTATTCTTGGTTGTTACGAATGCCGGTTTTCAGTCCAATAAGTGGAATTGCTGTGTTTCATGAGGCTTCGAGGAAATATAAAGTTGCTTATCATCAGCATAACAGTGAAAGCTAACTCTGTGTCGCTTTATTATATCTCCTAGAGGTAGCATGTATAATGTGAAGAGCATAGGCCCTAAGACTGAGCCCTGTGGTACACCATACTGGACTTGCGATTTGCATGACACCATTGTTTTTGCTACATGTTGAAAACGGTTGGATAAATAAGATCTAAGCCATTTCAAAGCTATTCCATTAATGCCAACATAATTTTCGAGTCTATGTAGGAGCGTGCTGTGGTCAATGGTGTCGAATGCAGCATAGTTATAATTTTTTCTCTAATATCTTGGATTTTAAGATAAATGTGAGTTTTGTCCAGAACAAAATTAACTTAAACTCAGAGCGAACAAAATAGAGCAGACTGCACATAATAATACGTAATAATATAAAGAACAACACATAAACATTCGAGTCAGTATATTATCATGTTTATTTGACATGAAACTCACTCGCTTCTCCACTATCGTTGCGGATGTGCTGCAGATACACTGACAAAGACGTGTTTTAAAAGTTTGAGTTCATTGAAGTGCTTTGTATTTTGCTTGATTAAAGTAATTTCAAACTTTACAACAGCATTTAGAAGCAGACAATGCCTTTCTGTGATGTCAGCTTCAGTTCACTTAAAACTTTTGCATTCAAGCTCGATTTAGTTAATAGTTTTTTACTTTTCTAATCATTTACGAATATAAATTACTTCTTATGTCTTATTTTCATAGCCCATTCAAGTGTCATTCATTACGTTACTGGATTAGAGGATTAGATTGGATTAGAGTCTCCATATTTGCCATGGTAAAAGTTCAGGATGTTCTATGGGCGAAGAAGAAGATGCAGAATAATAATAGAAAAACTAACGGAAGCGAAAGGTGTCTACACCACTTTGTGGTTTGACCCCTAATTACCAAATTAACATTTATCGCTGCAAACAGTCAAACACAGTTTATGTTTACATTCACAAGATATGCTGGTGTTCGGTAATATGGTACACCAAGGTAGTGAAAATGTGTTTATGCGGGAACGTCAAATCACAGAGAAGAAAATGTGCCTTATCTTTTCCTTTGACCGGACTAAATAACGCACACGCAGTCGTCCACTGATGTAAACAGCCTCACGTGGAGAAGAATGGGGAACGTGGAGCACTGCAGGCGTAAGGTGTAATTTGACAACAAACAGTTTAAGAGTCAGCTTGGTCCGCTAGCTATGATAAAGTTTGCATCTCGTAATATGAAAAATAAAATGGCAGTATGTCAGAATTACATTTCTGATTTGAAGTTTAAGATGAAACGAAATATTTAATGTTTTCAACTTGCAAAGTGGGCATCTTTAGCCTAATCAACACCATTATGTGTTCACTTACTAAAATCTAGTATGGAGTAAAATATGTTCTATTCAATTCCATATCAATAAGCTGTACTTTATTTCTTATTATTGGTAGAAGAATGGGGAACGTGGAGCACTGCAGGCGTAAGGTGTAATTTGACAACAAACAGTTTAAGAGTCAGCTTGGTCCGCTAGCTATGATAAAGTTTGCATCTCGTAATATGAAAAATAAAATGGCAGTATGTCAGAATTACATTTCTGATTTGAAGTTTAAGATGAAACGAAATATTTAATGTTTTCAACTTGCAAAGTGGGCATCTTTAGCCTAATCAACACCATTATGTGTTCACTTACTAAAATCTAGTATGGAGTAAAATATGTTCTATTCAATTCCATATCAATAAGCTGTACTTTATTTCTTATTATTGGTTGGTATTTGATACCGTTTTTAAACTTGTTTCATAACACTAACATTGGCTTATGTTTTCTACTTATTTTTGTAATGCATTACTGGGATACTACCATATATCGTAATAAACACTTCATCAATTACAGCCGCATAAAAATTTACTACCGGCACAATCCTACACAAGACCATTGTATACTACTGCGTGTCATTACTCATGCTAATTTTGCGATCTGAAAATGATCTTCCAATCATGAAATAAATTTTAATCCAGCAGTTTAAAAAATGTTAAAGGGGTCATACTGGATGGTTAAAATGAATATTATTGTGTGTATTTGGTGTAGTACAGTGTGTTTACACGGATTACAGTTAAAAAAAATATTAGTTTTTTACATATCGTTCATTACTGTTGTTCCTCTGTTCCCTGCCTTTCTGAAACGTCACGATTTTTAGCAAAGCTCATCGTTGTGAAAAGCGCTGTGTGCTCTGATTGGCCAGTGCATTGTGATATTCCGAATACCTCAAGCATGTGGCGGAAAAGTAACGCCCCATACCATATTCGGAACATCAGCCTTCAAAGCATATTGACAGCTGATAACGTCACAGGTACAGAGTTCAAGCCCAAATATGATCCAGAAAATGCATTCGACCAAGCAGATTAATCAAGTTTGCTAGCGCAACTTTGTCAGCAGAGCGTAATACATCGGTAAGGTTTTCATTTTTAAGACGATTAGGTCTAACAATTAGCCAACTATAGCTAACTTCTGGAGATGCCTTTTTCTGCCAGTCTAAAGCGACTGCATATGCACGATAGTTATAAGAACACACTATTATTATTACACTGTCCTTATACGAGCAAACTGTTGAACGGTCTGATTGTTTTTAAAAAGTTCCAAAACCACAGTTTAATACGTGCCTAGTCACGGGTAAGCTTTTATAGTATATAATAAAAATCTTGATTTAAGGAGAATCTCCTTTCCACCACAGTGCAAACACAATGAAGTTCAATATAAAAAATTATAATAATTATATTATAATTATAACTTAACATATCAATAAGTAAAAGAAACAGTAAACATTTTGATCGTGCAATAGCGCGCTTAGGCCAATGAGGGCAGAACCTTTAATATATTATTTGTTTTCAAAGTTTACAACTGTTTTTGATTTTAAACTCAAAAGATTACCATGCGGGATCATTTTACACTACACTTTGCTACTTGTGCGTCAGAGAAACCATATACAGATCACATTGTTGATGCAGGAGTGGTCCGTTTGCAACAACTACTTCAATATGCCTATGAAGAACATAACGCAGCGTAGCCTCCTCGTTAGCGTGTCTATCTCCTAAGCCAGTGTGGACCGGTTGTCGCTTCGAGGCACTCTTGATACAAAGCCACAACAGTAGCCTACACCCTTTCTTTCAGCCGATACCTAAGGGCGAAAGTGACATGATATCACTATTATTATTATTATTAATGCACACAAACAGGAGAATGGCACAACATTTTTTATGTTTATTTAATACAATCAGTTTCACCAGGGATTAACTGCTGAACATTTGGCCGTACACACCTCGCAATGTTTTACCAGTTTTTGACTATTCTGATGTTTTACTGGACATTGTAGTTGGCAGAGCAGCGGCGCTGCTCAAACGCTTTAAGACGTGTGCAAATGTGGGAAGCGAGCTGGCACAATCGTTTAGCTCCAACAGCGCGGCTTTAGAACTGCGCTGCCAAGCATCCATTTGCCGAATCTCCGCTCTCTACCCAACAAAATGGATGAACTTCTTCTGCTCTTATGGAAAAATAAGGATTATTCAAACTCTGCTGCTCTTGTGTTTTAAGGAAACCTGGCTGAATGAAGCCATCCCGGACAGTTTGTTACATTTGCCGGGCTTCTAGCTGTTTAGGGGGATTGCGAAACACAAT
This sequence comes from Barbatula barbatula, assembly GCF_947034865.1. Lineage (NCBI taxonomy): Eukaryota > Metazoa > Chordata > Actinopteri > Cypriniformes > Nemacheilidae > Barbatula > Barbatula barbatula. Next base: position 28,027,837 of record NC_136766.1, read on the forward strand.
CAACAGGAAAATCGAGTGGTGGAGCAGCTTTAGGACTCTCTGACCACTGCCTGGTTCATCTTTTCCCAACATACAGACCTAAACTTAAATCTGCTAATCCAGTAGTAAGGACTGTAAAGAGATGGACCAACAAAGCAGAGCGGGCCTTAAAAGCATGCTTCGACTGCACCGATTGGAGTATTTTTTAAGCTGCTGCCACCGAGGGTCGAGCTCACAGAGACTGTAACATAATTCATCAGCGTCTGTGAGGACATGTGCATTCCTGCCAGGACATATTTAACATATAACAACCATGCAAAACCATGGTAACCACCAAAACTCAAACAGCTTCGCCAGGCCAAAGAGGATGCCTATAGGAGTGGAGACAAAATATTGTACAATCAGAATAAGAACACACTGACAAAGGAAATTAAGAGTGGCTAAGAACAGCTACACTTAAAAGCTGGAAAATCAATGTAGTGAGGTAGGTGGGACAAGAGCCGGGAGTCGAGGCCGGTGCGTGAGTAATAACGAGCGACAGCTGTACGTGCATCTGTCTCGTATCACGGAGGAGATCGGGAGCATAAAAGGACGAGCGACTGGACCGCCAGTGAGAGAGGACCAGGACTGAAATGTATGTTTTTTTTTATTGTGTTAGTATGGCCAGCAGTCGACCGTATGAGAGCTGCCGATTTTTACTTGGTTCACCGGTTCGCGCCTCCTTCCTTCCTTCCTTCCTTTTATAGATCTGTGTTACAATCAGTTTTCAGCAAACAACCCTGTCTGTGTGGAAAGACCTGAAAGACATTACATACCACAAGACACCCTCCCCCAGCACTGAGGCAAATCAACAGCTTGGTGATGACCTGAATGAGTTTAAGTTTAGATTTGAATCACCCGGTCTCACACCCCACACGGACTACCTCTCTACACAACCATCAACACCTCCAGGTACCCCCCTCTAGGAATCAAAAGAGAAGGAGGGCACCAGGCCCAGACAGTGTTTCACCAGCATGTCTGAAATCCTGTGTTGACCAGCTGGCATTCCTTTTTTCACAGTAATTAAACAAATCACTGGAACTGTGCAAAGTCCATTACTGCTTCAAAAGCTCCACCATTATTCCCATCCCAAAGAAATCCAAAATCACAGGACTTAATGATTACAGACCCGTTGCCTTAACATCTGTGGCTATGAAGTAATTTGAAACAGGTCTGAGGATGTAGTCAACATGGGACTGCTTTATACTCTACAACATGTGAAGAGGCCAGGAAATTATGCAAGGATACTGCTTGTGGACTTCAGTTAAGTCTAAAACACCATCATCCCACCACTCCTCCAGACCAAACTAAACCAGCTCTCTGTTCCTAGCTCTGTCTGTCAATGGATCACCAGCTTTCTGACAGACAGGCAACAGCTAGTTGGTAAATTCACGTCCACCAGCCATACCATCAGCACTGGTGCCCCCCAGGGATGTGTGCTCTCCCCACTGCTCTTCTCCATGTACATCAACAACTGCACCACTACTGACCCCTCTGTCAAGCTCCTGAAGTTCGCAGACAACACTACAGTTATTGGCCTCATCCAAGACAGTGACGAGTCTGCTGAGGTTGAGCAGCTAGCTGGCTGTTGCAGTCATACCAACCTGGAGATGATAGTGGACTGTAGGAGAAACACCCCGGCACTCCCCCACTCACCATCATGAACAGCACTGTGACCGAAGTAGAGTCATTCAATTTCCTTGGCACCACCATCTCACAGGACCTAAAGTGGGACATTCACATTGACTCTATTGTCAAAAAGGCCCAGAAGAGGCTGTACTTTCTTTGCCAGCTGAGGAAGTTCAACCTGCCACAGGAGCTGCCCTTACTGTTCTACTCAACTGTCTTTGAATCTGTCCTCTGCACTTCCATAACTCTCTAGTTCGGCTCAGCTGCAAAAGTGGACTGCTGAGCGAATCACTGGCACAACCCTCCCTAATCTACAAAAACTGTACTCATCCAGAGCGAGTTAAAGAACTCCCAAAATCACTCTGGACCCCTTACACCCTGCACACTTTCTCTTTGAACTGCTGCCGTCTGGTCGGCGCTACAGAGCACCAAAAAAGCCAGCCATGGGAAAAGTTTCGTCACTCAGGCGATCTACCTCACGAACATTAAAACGTTCTACTATGCAACAAAACACATACAATACACAACTATATATACTCATATTTATTATACATATGTTATTGATATAATATTCAGCTATCCACATCCCCTTGCATAACATGTATACAATACAGTATAATTTGTGTAAAGTTATCTTAAAGCAGATAATCTTGTTTTTTAAATACGTTTTTGTTAGCTGTGCCTTGTCACATATATTAACCTGTATGTGCACTGGAAGCTTCTGTCACTAAAAAAAATTCCTTATGTGTCCAAGCACACTTGGCAATAAAGCTCTTTCTGATTCTCGGAAAGAAAACGGCAAAAGACGAAAATGTAACATAACATTAATAATACGCAAAGACAGAGGCCTGTGTGAAGACGTGAACGAAAAAACATGCTATTTGCCAAAATATGCACTTTATAGACAGTTTGATCTGTATTTACCCTTTCCCCACCATTGTTATCTCGTTATTTAAAAATTAACTGTTCCTGCCAAAGACGAGTTATTAAGGCAATCTTTGTTTGTACTGTTGTACAGCAGGTGGCGCTGAAAAAGTACAGAAACTCTGAACCTAGAACGTTTATATTTGATCTGTTTTAAATGATTGTTCAGAGTCTTATCTGGGTGGAGTCTTTTACCAAAACATTTGAATTATCTCAGCTGTTTAATCAAAGTGATGTATTTTTGAAGAAACAATTGCGAGAGCTCCATCTCACATTGAGCCTTGCAATTCATTCAAGAACCAAATTAATTCAGCAGGTAGCAGTTTTAAAATGTATTTAAAATAAGATATTTATCTTGTCAGAAGCTACAAAACAAACCGTTTCTGATATTTTGGCTGATGAAGTGAAAAATAGTCACACAGAAAGAAACTGGCTAAAGTCCTAAGTTTCTTGCCTCGGACCACACTGACCTCATTTTTGCTTTGTAACGATCTGTTTTAACCATCTAATGGTAAAAAGGTTGTTTCTGAAACGAATGATAATAATCATGAGGCGAAAGAAAGGTTTCTTTAACGTTTATGTTACCCGCAGTTCTCATTACGTCCTGTTTAATGCATACATTTCACAACATGCATTAATTCGGTAAACTGGATCAATAGTTTCATTTTTATTGTTTTTATGTCTTGAAAGACCACGGTTTCAATTCATGAACAAGGTTTGTCTCTGAACGCGCACTTGCTGCGTCTGCCACATTTATGCCTAAACCTTTTAACTCTTGCCCATCTGCTGAGTGAGGCAATGATCTTGACGCAGCAACTCGCGCTGAGTGAAGATCTGAGAATAGACTGCCACTCAGCAGTAAACAAGAGTCAACACACATTAAAGAAGTACCGCCCTGGAGACGGAGAAAGGCTCACTTAGGTTGAGAACACACTGTATATAGGCCAGTACTTGACAAAGTCACTTTGTGAAGAAACTAGGGCTTGGAAAGTTGATGTGTTATTATCGCATTAATTAATTATAATAAATAAGTTAAATTATTCTAGTAAATAATATCTAATAAATGCAGTCTCCCAGTCGTTTATTTTGCATATTTCGCAATTAAATAAATGCTTTGCTGAAAAGATGTCATTAATCTAGATTTAAATTGGGCGAGTGTGTCTGATCCTCGAATAGTGTCGGGAAGGCTATTCCAGAGTTTAGGTGCTACGTATGAGAAAGCTTGACCCCTTTTGGTGGATTTAGTTATTCTAGGTGTTATCAAAAGTCCTGAGTTTTGATATCTTAGAGGGCGTGATGGGTTGTAGTGTGATAGAAGCTCTGTTAGGTAGGTAGGGGCTAAACCGTTTAAGGTTTATAAGTGATTAAGAGAACTTTAATATACCGTCAATACGATACTTAATAGGTAGCCAGTGAAGGGTTGATAACATTGGGGTTATGTGATCGTATTTTCTGGACCTGGTAAGAACTCTGGCAGCTGCATTTTGAACTAAATGTAGTTTGTTTATTGATGATGCAGGCATGCCAAAATAGTGCATTACAGTAGTCATGTCTTGAGGTCACAAATGCATGAATAAGCTTCTCTGCGTTAGCAACACATAGAATAATTTGTAATTTGGCAACATTTCTAAGGTGGGAAAAGGCTGTTTTTGTGACATTTGAGATGTGATTTTGAAATGACAGGTTGCAGTCTAATATAACGCCTAGATCTTTTACTGTATTTGTTGGAGTAACAGTACTTCAACTTGCAGGTTATAATCCAAAATATTCGGTTTACGTGTCATTGGTCCGATAAGTAATATTTCTGTTTTATTAGAATTTAAAAGAAGGAAATTACAGGTTATCCAATGTTTTATATCTTCAATGCACTCTGCCAATTTGGATAGCTGGGAGGAATCATCTGGTCTTGATGAGATATATAGCTGAGTATCATCTGCATAGCAATGGAAGCTAATTCCATGTTTTTTAATAATGTTTCCAATGGAAATATGGAGAATAGCAAGGGTCCTAGAACCGATCCCTGAGGTAATCAATAATTTACTTGCGTTAGATTTGATGATTCCCCATTTAAATGGACTAATTGATGTCTGTCTGATAAGTAAGATCTGAACCATTGTAGTGCCTATCCCTCAATACTGGTATAATTGTGCAAGCGATCTAGAAGTATGTTATGGTCTACTCTACAGTATAGAACGCAGCACTAAGGTCAATCAGGACTAGGAGTGAGATGTTACCTTTATCTGATGCTATAAGCAGGTCGTTTGTAATTTTAACAAGCGCAGTTTTAGTGCTATGTTGCTGTCTAAAGCCAAAATTAAATTTTTCGTGTAGGTCATTATTTTGTAAGAAAGAGCATAACTGAGTGGACACTACTTTTTCTAGTATTTTTGACAGGTAAGGGAAATGAAATCGGTCTATAGTTTCCTAGTTCGCTGGGGTCCAAGTTTGGTTTCTTGATAAGAAGCTTAATGACAAACATCTTGTGTCCTGGGACATGGCCTAGATTAATTGACGAGTTGATAATGTTATAAATGGGCTCAATTGCAGCGGGTAGTAACTTGTTTAATAATTTAGTTGGTATGGGGTCTAATAAGCAAGTTGTAGGTTTAGATGTTGCAATAAGTTCAATTAAATCCTCCTGTTTTATAGGTAAAAAAACACTGGAACCTTTCTTTTGGGGCGATGATTGGTACTAATTCATAGGACAGACTTGGAGGTTGAGTTTTTACTATTTTGTCTATTATGTCTTCGATTTTCTCTGTAAAAATTTTCATGAATTCATTGCTACCAAGCTGCGGTGGAAAAACCAGGTCAGGTGATGTGTGTTTATTTGTTAATTTAGCAACTGTACTAAATAAAAACCATGGATTGTTTTTGGTGGTTTCTATTATGTTACGGAGGTGCTTAGCCTTTGCTGCTTTTAGTGCCTTTTTATAACAGTTTCCATGCAATTCCAATACCTCTAATAGGGTTTATTTCCATTTGCGCTCCAGTTTACGTGTTTCTCTTTTGTGCTATGGAACCATGGTACCATGTTTTTCTCAATCTTTTTTTACTTCATAGTCACAGCTTCTAATGTATTAGAGAAAATAGTGCCCAATTACTGGTCATGTTAACAAGCGATTCTGTATTATTGGTATGGTTATTAAAGGAGTCTGGCAAGCTATTTGCGAAACTATCTTTAGTAGTCGGGGTTATTCTACCCTGTCGATTACGAGTTAAACGGCCGATTCCTGCAGTGCGCAGTGTATATGTTATAAGATAGTCAGCTGTGGCCTGGTGGTTAGAGTGTTGGGCTTGTGATCAGAAGGTTGCCGGTTTGAATCTCAGAGCCAGCAGGTCATGAGTGAAGTGCCCTTGAGCAAAGCACCTTACCCCTGATTGCTCTGTAGTAATGTGCCACTGTAAAAAAAAAACTACTTGTAAGTCGCTTTGGATAAAAGCGTCTGCCAAATGAATAAATGTAAATAGTGATCGGTTACATTGTCGCTTTGAGGTATAATATCTATATTGGTTAGATCGGCTCTGTGAGATATAATCAAGTCTAGTGTATGATTAAATCGATGAGTGGGTCCTTTGATGTGTTGTATTACTCCAAGAGAGTGTGGTAGTTCTGTAAACGCCACTGCTAGTGCATCGTTAGCGCTATCTACATGGATATACAAATTTCTGACAATTAGAACTTATTCAACGTTAACTTATTCACTTAAAATGATTTAATATATGCTCCGTTCTCTTACAGTAAAAAAAAGTCTCTAAAGATTGTTGCGACACCACCACGTGGCTCATGCATATAACAGTAGCTTGGTGGGGTACACTCATTTAGACCGAAAAAAAATCTCCTACGAACGGCAGAGTTGATAGAACAAACCACACTATTTTGTCTCCCCTCCTTCAGTCATGCGTTTATCTATCAGTGTATTTGCCCCACAAAGACGTAATATGGGCGGGTGTAAGAGGCTTTATTAATGCTTTTAATGAAAATCAATATCCTGCAGAATACAAAATTAAGGTACAAAACAGCAACGATAACAATTTGTGTTGCATGTATTGTATGCAGTGTGAGGCTAATGCAGAAAACATGTTTTAACATGTGCGCCTAGAGATTTAGATCTCAAGAGTTCTCTTTCACTTTTTCTTACTCTGAAAATAATAATTACATTGAAATTACATCAAATACCCATATTAGCAAGTGTCCATGTAAAAGTAGTCAGTTTCATAAAAGCTGGGAAACAAAACAGACGTGTCACAGTATATTCGATCCAAATATCTGTATAGAGCGCTCTTAAAGGGGCAGCAGCATAATAAAGATCTGTTAATAATTTTCATCATACAACAAAGGCTGGGCCCAAAACAGTTACTCATATTAAAGTAATTGTATTCTCCTCATATCAATTGTAAAGATATAGAAAAAAGTAGCATGCATTAATTTTGTTGTTTAAAGACGTGCTTTAAATACACTCTAAATAAAGTATACTTTACAATTTGTGTTGAAAGAGTTTTGAAAGAGACTTTAAGTATAAGCTTTAAAATCAATTATCATTATAAATTATTTTCTATATCAAACTAGACAGAACGTTAATGCTCTGGCAGTGGCAGATAGCTTTGGTTTTATTTTTTATTTGATTACATTAATGATAAGTTGATATTTACAAGAAATATTTTAAGTTAAAATTGTTAATGCTACTATGTAAAGGAAATATGGTTGTAAAAAAAGCACATTTTTTGTTGTCGTTATAAAAGAACAACAGCATAATAAACATTTCAGTTTCTTATGTTTATCAAACAACATAAAACAAAAATACACTCACAGCTCCTAACCGATTATCTCTTGTAACTTTAATAAGGTTTAATCCACATTTAATTTATACAGTCAAGACTATGAAGTTTTCTTTTACATTATTACTTACCGATTGGTTGTCTTTGACCGTGTTTGAAATTTCTGTGGGTTGGGCTAATAGTTTTCTGGTTTTATAACCTTATTTATTAAGAAACCATGTATCAACATGTGTTGGCTAGACGAGGTACACAACAATGTAAAGAGGATTTTTTGCCATTATACTGTTTTACCATTTCTTCTTTTAATTGTACAAACAACCATATTTGCAAAAATTAAATTATATTCTTCCATAAGGTGTTACACGACCAGAAGTAAGGATGCACACACTGGAGTCCTATTGTAGTTTAATACCATTATTTCAATGTTTTATCTCTTAAAAATCATTTTTTCGTAAATGGAGTGCTCATGAACAACTGCAGGTGGACACTTACCTCTCTTTCTAGGTAACCAGTTAAAACGTCGGTTTCATTCAAAAGAGTGACATTGCATTTGCCTCTGTAGAAAAACAAAACATGTAATAAATGTAATTTCAAACACGTTATAATAAACGAATAACAATAAAATAAATGAAATATATACATATATCACACAACCAGTCATAAGTCGCACAAGTATATTTGTAGCAATAGTTCATAATAATTTTAGATTTCGCTTTTATGCCAAAAATCATTAGGATATTAAGTTTACATCATGTTCCATTAAGATATTTTGTAAGTTTCTTAACGTAAATATATAAAAGTTCCCTTGATTAGTAATATGCCTGGTTAAGGACATGATTTGAACAACTTTAAAGGCATTAAGATTGCACCCTCAGATTCCAGATTTTCAAATAGTTATCTCGGCCAAATATTGTCCTATTTGTCCTAACAAACCATACATCAATGGAAAGCTTATTTATACAGTGATGTATAAATCCAAATTTTTACAAAATGGACCCTTATGGCTGGTTTTGTGATACAGGGTCACATAAAGAGGATACATTATTTCCTTAAGTAAGACTGAGAGATGCTCAAGCTTTACCGTATGTGTGTGGCTGGGAGAGACTCAAACTGTCGAGACAAAAAAAGTTCTCTGTGCTTGAGCTGGTGTTTTTGCTGTTCAGAGATTGACGGTTGCTTAGACTCTTCTTCAAAGTCCCCTAAAACACATACAGACATCGATAATCTGTCCTTAACTTAAACTAAATTAGTTCTCGTTTGAACCATCTTCCTCTTAAAACCCAGATATGCATTGAACAGTTAAGATATCGTTCATGGTTCAATGACATTTCACCCCAAACTAGTCATTTGAGAAAACCATCATTAGATCTGATGACTTGAGATGTTAAATTGACGACTGGAAACCATTGTGATGCAAGTGAACTAAAATAAAAATTTGCAAGATGCCTTGTTTAATGAAGACTTTTAACATGCATGTGAATTCAAACCTTAACATGCATGTGAATTTAAACCAAAAGTAAGTACAAATGACCATGACAGGTGAGCATCCTTGGGATGACTTTATCACAGGATGTGACTGGACTCCACCCCTGCACAGAGCCTAAGGAAACCCTGTCATTGAGGGTGGGACTTGAGACCACACCCTTTTCAGTAACTCCTGCAATCACAGGGACCATGCCCCCTCTCCCCTTGGCCAATGCGTCCTTGCCGGCTTTGCTGGGAAACCCTGTGCAACAAACCTAGGGCCCCCATCCCCCACTGAACAGCAACCCCTTAACGCAAGTACGCATTAAAAATGTCACAAGATGTCTTTTACCGACACATGCAAAAGCAGACGTGCACTCAAAACACATGTATGACATTTCCATCATACACACAGTCGCCACCATTTACTCACAAACGTTTAATACAACTTTCACTTCTTGACAAAGACACAAACCAGCCAGTATAAACAGTGTTAACCCATTGAGTGCTACAATTTCGGTCCCATGAAAGCTCTTTTGTTCTGAGAGCACAAGGCAAATGGCAGCACAGAGGAGCTCAGGGGGGGGGGTGTATTGGTAGAAAAAAGGGCAGAAGATAGAGACGAGAGATGGTCATGTAAATGCAAGCCCCGAGAGTGCTGAAGAGTGTAGCTCATAGTGATGAGCACAGTATACAGTTCTGTTTCAATGCAATGACATCATCAACCTAAACATGGCCTGTCCCGGCACTGACACATCTAGGTAAACACGAACTTAAATGCCACACATAAAATAATGTTGTAATGTAGGGTATTATATGAAACACTTACTTGCATTGCTATCAGCCAAAGTGTTCAGGTTGGCTGATATATCTCTCCGCCTAAAGAGACAGACCACCTTGGCTTCTACATTTCCATTGGCCGTCTACAGAAAGAAACATTTCATCAAAATAAAAATACTGCTAAAAACATTAAGATGTAATCGAAAGTTTAATCACTTCTCATTAATCAACCCAGAGCTTAAAATAACTCATGACATATGTAAATGTTCTGAATAAATCCATGCACACACTTGTGCTTGAACACAGACTTTACTTCTATTAGTTTTAGCTGTCCTGCTGAGCCTGAAGCCATTCAAAATGAGGTTATATGAAAGTGTGTAATCCTTGCTCATGCCTGTAAAGGCCTTCTCAGGCATGTGTCAAACACATTTTTCCTGTGTCAAGTGATGATATAGGATAAACCAGGGGTCTCCAACCTTTTTGTAAGTGAGTGCAACCTGAAGAAAAAAAAGATTATCCAGAGAACAACTTGTTGGAAATCATGAGAAAATACTTTCAAACATTAAACTGTTTGAGTATTATTTTTTGTTATACAAACAACAGTAACAGTAAATTTCACCTTTGTTATTCAATCATAACTATTCACAGAATAGCGTATTAAATTATTGATTAAATTATTATTTGTTTGTGTTTTAATGGTTATACGAAATTGTTAGAAACAGTTTACATAACGAAATTGAATAAGATAATCAAATGTATAATAACACTGCATAAACTAGACTTTAAATTAAATCTACATTAATCCTACCTTCACTTTAAGAGCTAATACGGATCCAGCATACTGCTACACATTTGTTTTGAACTGTTTACATTTATTAAAGCAGGAGACCTGTCTCGCCAAAGCGCCATTCACATTGTTTAACAAATATTACATGATATTCGTTCAAAATCTTCTTGAATGTAAATTACAACGTCACCCTGGACTGCAAGATACATTTGTCTGTTTGGTAATACTGCACGTTAGTACAGAAAAACTGAGGTTCAATTCTATCACATAAACCAACTTATATGGACAAATAAATCATAATACAGTCAATATAAGCATACATTGTTTTTAATAGAAATGAACATATGAAATAATTTTTGGTTAACGTTTTCAATCGGGCATAGTTGTCTGGTATAGTTATCCACAAGGACTTGAACACGAACGCACGCGATTGACAGCACTAAAATTCTGATAAAATAATGTTAAACAAAATAAATAGTTTATGTTTAATTTCCCTATACGTGTTCGATTAATCACAGTGAAAGTGGAAATTAACTATCCAGTCAAGTTAACATTATTTATTAAATACAGGGTTCTTACACCTTTTAAAAGTCAAATTCCAGCACTTTTCCAGTAATTTAAATGTTTGTTTTCATGCTTTAAAAAAGATCCTAAAATGACATTCCCAACTTAAATTGTTGACTGTTTTGTACATTTTAAATGCTTCCCAAAAGTTAACTATCATTTGCAAGAGCTTGCAGTGTCTGGATTTTATTTTAAACAAGTATTTTTTGCTAGTTTCAGTCCAATGCAGTTATTAATATTACAAAAACATGTATTTGTTTATGATAAGAAAACACTGAAAGGGAACGAATGTGTGTGTTTTTCTACATTACCTGTCGGTGGGTCCTTAACTGAATAGATTTAGAGCCCGTGGTTGGCAAGATTTATAAAGTGTGCAGGGCAAACAGGGGTCAAAATAAAAAGTATTGTTTTCAAGTTTAATTTCTTCGGTCATATATTGCCAAATAAGGTAGTCTACTTTTTGTAAAAAAATATATATATAAAATAATATATTGCCTAATTTTATCAGGAGTTTTTTTCAGAGAGGCCTAATCCTAGAAATAAACTGAGTGCGCTGAATGTTTGTTACTTGTGACTTATATTTGAAAGAATATGGATTTTTATTTGTATATATACATAGAAGGCCAGCACTGATTGTGGAATTTGTTTTAACCATAAATTGTATTTCGTTTCAATCCTCCCATGTTGTCTGTTCCATATGAATTATTCATATAATTCATATGGAGGCAAAAGCCTCAAAGTCCGTCAGATGACTTTTTGTTTAAACACATATTTTTTTCAGGCTCCTCCATTTAAATTCCACTTTTTAATTCCAACAAAACTAGATATTTCAGAATGGGCGGAGTGTGGTATTTTGGGGTTGGGGTCTTTTAAGTGAAAACCTATTTAACAAATAATGTTAACTTGACTGGATGGTTAATTTCCACTTTAATCAAACGAAAAGAGTAAGATTAATCGCAATTAAAATGTTAATCTGTTGACAGCCCTAATTTTAAAATCATGTTTTGTCTTGCATAGAAAAATTGGAGAAGCCTCTGTCATGTGCCACCATCGCAAATAGCCAAAATTATGTAAGTGTCTACACAAATATATCCGTAGGCGCTGCTGATAATCCGCGGGTCGGGCGGGAAAGGTAATACAAAAGTACATTCTGATTAATTGCGGGTGGATAAGATCAGTCCTTAGTTATGCAAAGATTAACTACATTCTCTAAAATATTAATGTGTTTTAAATGCATTTTTCATCAGGCAGACAGGCACTAATTTGCAGACTCTCGGACAGTAAAAAATAAATGTTCATCACAAGAGGGGGGATTCATTCTTAAAGCAGAAATGGAGGCAAACAGATCCGAGAAAAAGGGAGAATTTGATGTTATACATAAATACTTATGTTAATGTGCTTTTTTATTTTTTATAAATTTGCAAAGATTTCAAACACAATTCTTTCACATTGTCATCATGGGGTATTGTTTGTTGAATTTTGAGGAAAATAATGAATTGAATCCATTTTGGAATAAGGCTGTAACATGACAAAATGTGGGAAAAGTTTAGCGCTGTGATTACACCGTATGCCCTTTAAATGGTACGTTTACCCTATAAACTCATGCAACTGATGGTATAGACTAAAAAACGAATTACAGGCAGTTCATCTAAGCATCAACATCAATGACATATCAGATTCATTCTTTCATGTGATATGGCAGAATGGCCAATGAGAATAGGGAAAAATAACATGCATTCAAAAATCCATACACATACAATTTTGTTTAGTATCATCCTATAATGGATGTTCCAAACTCACCTTGTTGAGTTCCTCTATTCGGCGGATCAGATACGGGTTACTTGAAGAGTTTTCAAAATACACATAATCTGTTGAAGACAAACAAGTCATTGATAAGAGACAGAGCACTGAGCTTCTTTTCTAAACATGAAGGTAATATTATGCACAAATAATTCCAAATAAGTAAGCCATCACAAATCATTTAGGTGAGTTTGAATACATTTTTGAGCATTTCTTAAAATTGTAAAGTTCTAGAGAAACAAAATATAGTAAAAGTGCGTTATTTTATACACAATATAAAGGGGTGTTTGTATTATAACTTCATCTTTAATGCTAATTGTAACAATTCATAAGTTTAACATGGCATGACACAGTGGTGGTGCCAGGATCTTTGGGACCAAATTACAAATGGTTTCATGTTTTACAAAATCTTCATAGATGTTAGAGGAGAAACCTGCAGTTAGATTTTTTGCCATAAAAAGGTAATGTATATGTATTTTTTGTGTATGGTTTTCTATTCAAATATAAAAAATTATTGGTCTTGTGATAATAGATTTCTGTAGTATAGTTTCTTTTTAATTAGGGCTGTGAAGCGATTAAAACTTTTAATCTAATTAATTACACAATTTTGCGATTAATTTATCGAATTAATCGTAACTTAATCATACATCACATTTGGGGCCAAAATATAATTTATAGCCATAATATGACAATACAGAAAGTAGCTTCAGATGTTCAGAAGCGGAGTTATTATAATTAAAGACCAAAACCGTTTGGTTACTAACATGTTTTTCACGTTGACCTCAGACACATAAACACATTAAAGTGTTTTTATTGTTCATGTTGTTCAAATTTCATGATAATAATGGGAAATGCACACATCATTAACAAATGGTTTTCACTTAATCGAATAAATAGACATTGAATTAATAAATATTTATTTCTTTACTTAATGTTGACATTATTAATGTCAACATTAAGTTCATTCATATAATAAAAAAATCTTTATTCTAGTCTCTTTAAATTCTCATTTTTATAATCAATTTCTATACATGTAATATACAACATTTTCAATTAGGGTCTAGTTTGCAAAACTGTGGGAATGGATGGTGAAAGCGTGAGCACATGAAAGTCACCTGTCTGAAAGTCATGAATAACCAGTGGACGATAACGATAACTTAGTTTATTCTTAACTTGCACACGCTAGTGTCCCGTTAGTAAAATATATGTAGATGACCTGCTGCTGATGCTTTCGTTTTCATTCCTATACATCTTCTCTCTAAATCTGACGGCAAAGGCTAGATGCTCTATCTTAAGGCTGAAGGTGCACTCGTTTCCGGGATGTACAGCATATATTTAGCTAGTTTGCTCAGACTTTTATATTAAATGTTTTCTTTATATTTCTTTTAAAAAACGACTAAACTAATAGTAATTACAAGGCAATAATTGTTTTAACAATAAAAAAGTAAAATTGTACAAATCAAATACTAGCTGCTTTTTTTACATCCGTTTGTGCACTGTTGTTTTGTATAGTATTAAAAAAAAACTAAATCCAACCTCTAACTGTAAACAACATAAATTAAAAGCAGACCAATTTAGTGTCTATAGTTAAGCAACAGAAGCACGTTTCTCTTTATGAACAAAAGTTGTTCAGCTTTCTGACTGGAGAGACGGATCCTCTTCTCATCAAAAACATGAGATGCCGCACTGAAATATCTCCCACTGTCTGTGCTGGTGGTTGGGGCAGATAAGTACCTGCGTGCAGTCCACGCAAGCAAAGAAAAGCGATCTTTGTCGTGCACCAGCAACACAACCAACTCGGTTACTTCACAAACACATTCATGTTTTACTCCAGCACTGTGTATGTTTTAACATTGAATAATTTAGCAGAGGTGATATTTAACAAAGAATAATTAAGATGACACTGTGGAGCAAAGAGTGAGCAAGGAAGGAGCGTGGAGTAAACGAGAACCGGAAAATGAAGAGACCAGAGCAGAGACGGATTGGAGTGAGTATATATTTTTTATGATCACAAAGCGGAAATTGATGCCACTTCTCTCCGCTCACATACTCCGTTCGGAACTCAAACAGACGTAGAGGACTTCCGACACGGACAAAAGGGGGTTTCCCGACCAGCGGAATGCGATAACAAACAAACAGTTGGTAACCCTGGGACAAATGCTAGTCGCCTTGTTAGAGCGCCCGTCTCCAATGCCGGACCGATCGCCGGTTTGAAGCCTGCTCGTCATAGATTTGAGTAAGGAAGGAACAGTGGCAAACTCGGAAAAGGATTTTAGAGTTTGAGACAAGTGGACTTTTGGACTCGCTCCTGAAGACAAATCTGTGTCAGGAATGCCGTAACTGTCATATTTGAACTTGAACAGTTACAAAACTTGCATTTTTTCCCAAAATTTATACTTGTATTACATTAAGTGGTTTCTGTAATACCGCTGTGGCTTGAAAGTATGATTCGTGCAATGACAATTGACTGTATAAAAGGTAATGACTAATATATTTTAAGAAATGGAATCGGACACTTTCTCTCGTGCCCAGCCCACTCCCCCACTCTTCTTCTCACAGCATTTATGCCCATTTTAGTTGCATCAAAAAGACAGTGAGGTACACTCTAGCTGGGAAGGATTCATGACCATTTAAGGTGTCACAGCACCAGATATAATTTTATAACAACTATCAAATATTATTGTATTTATACATTCACAGTAATTAAAAAAATAACATGTTTTGTAAAAAAATAGCTGTTGACATTATCATCTAAAAGAGTCCAATGGCTCCACTGCTTCACCTGACCAATTTTTGTTCTACCGTAAAGCCTTACATTTACATTTAGGCATTTGGACTTACATTGTATTATCCTATACATTTATACATAGTTATCTGCAATCCCCTGGGATCCAACCCACAACCTTGCGTTGTTAACGCAATGTTTTGGACTGGTGAGCTGTGGATGTTCTTGCTTTATTATCTCGTCTCTGCTCAGCCATGTTCTTATACCGTGCTGCAAGGGACAAATCAAAATGGAGGTCCCTCTCCAAGTTCATGAGCTTCATCAATCAGGGAGACAATAAGAGAGGAGTCTGGGCTGCATCATGGATCAATAATTTCCCTCAAGGAGAATCAGTGTACCATCTGCTCTGCAGTAATTTGCTGTTAAGTTAGAA
Source organism: Barbatula barbatula (assembly GCF_947034865.1). NCBI lineage: Eukaryota > Metazoa > Chordata > Actinopteri > Cypriniformes > Nemacheilidae > Barbatula > Barbatula barbatula. The sequence goes on from NC_136766.1 coordinate 28,043,740, forward strand.
CTAGTGTTTGGTGATAAGGTCCATAGCCTGATCATTATAAATCGCCTTTATGTGAGATTGTCAATATGTGATAGTATCAATGGGCGAGGCAATTTACGCATTTATCTACAGTATGACAAGCTGGATTTGTGCACAAAAGAAAAACAAGCGGCTTTGCTTTATTAGCAAACATTGCTAGAAAATAAAGTGTATGACAGTGCAGTTCAGTACAGCTGGCAACATTTTACATCACACCGCAACCTTTTAAATCGCAATGAAAGTAGAATATTACTGTAAATCAGTGTCATTCATTGACACCCGTGTGCGCATTTACCTACTAGCGTGAGCATATAGTAACAAATCCCATGCCACATGTGCATTACAAGCTCTCACATGCGTGAAATATTAATTTGCAACATTCATTGGCAAACAAGCCAACTATCATTAAAGCAATCTGACTATCGTCGATACAGAATATGATAGTATCATCTATCAGACAACTCTTATTAGCACACAGCATATAGTGTTCAGAGACATCTAATGAAATGGGTGTGAATTGGTTGCGATTATCACATCAACGATTCAATTCGAATTCAAGTTCATCACAATGAGTTGCATCATCGAATTTAAATATAACTGCACAATGCTGTATCCCTATTTTTGTTTTTAAACTCCTCACACACAAATATGTTAATACAACATTTTAAAGTGCATTTTCTGGGGGTTTTTAAAGCAAAATGAAAGGCCTTGTAGTGTGTGAACGAGTGTCCTTAATACACAATAAAATCATCGTAAGAACATAACACATGTAAATATAACGTCAAATAAAACTTAACGAGCATTAACCTGTCTTTCAATCTTGCTGTGAACGGATTTGGAATGATCCAGCGCTGTCTCAAGTTATCAACCAATAAAGGACGTTAAACTGCGCTCCAACGCGGTTAGTTTCGTTTGAAACGTCTCTTATATCAAATCGTTCGTCCTCGGGCTCAAGAAATCCATCACAGCAAAGTAGTGTGATCATGTTGTATGCACGTACACTGGTCAATGATGACCTGGATCGTGCGCGTCCATGGGAGCGAGAAACATCAGTGACGCACCCGAGTGACCCGCGCAGTTTACTTTTGGCGCTTTACTACTGCATGTTACTGTTAGGTTTAGTACAACTCGGCTCGGTTCGGTACAGCTCACCTCACTCGGCCTCAGTTTGCTTTTCCACAGTCGTTTAGAAACTCTTCAAAGTGGGTGGGAATAATAAAATCTTCGTCATAGTTGCGCTGCCTCTACTGCGGTAACATCATTGTGATTTACATTTATTCATTTGGCAGACGCTTTTATCCAAAGCGACTTACAAGTAGTTTTCTTACAGTGGCACATTACTGCAGAGCAATCAGGGGTAAGGTGCCTTACTCAAGGGCACTTCAGTCAGCTCTAACCACTAGGCCACATCTGACCCAGCATTTAACATTGCGCTAAGGGTCTCAATCTCTATATCACTCTCACAAAGCATATAACGAAATGCCAATATTACATATTAAAATGCGTATTCATGTGTTGCAAATCCAATGATGCTGGTAATTATTCTCTCTGCACAATCAGTGATCTGAGTGTAAACATGTCATATTTTGTTATTAGTTCAGTACACTTGGAACCTCAACCGAGGTGGTACTAATAAAGCATCAGGTACTAGCTACAATACCTAGTGGAAAACCTCCCAAAAGTGAGCTGTAGTGCGCCTTACCGTGCAGTACTATGCAGTGGAAAAGCACCGTATCACACAAGGCCTGCACAGATGCTGGTCGCGTTCTACTCGTCTTTACTCATAAAATTAAAACTAGATGCAATTCCAAATTTGCAGGTCGCACATGTGCGAGTACTTGTAAAAAATGTTAGCACACAGAATAAAGTGTTCAGAGACATCTAATTTTAGGGATGCTCAAATTGACCATTTAACTTTAAACCGATTGTAAAATCTTTGACCGGTTAATTCTATCCGTTAAATAAACATAGCTTTTGAATCGTTTAAGTAAATTAATATTTTTTAGTAATACAAATAATTTTAATAATACGTTTTTAATAACTATTAAATGGTATGGTGAAAGAAAAAGATTTTAATTAGGCGTTAACTCACGAAGAGTGCAGACTAATCAGGTGTAAATGCCCTCCGAAACGTTTTCCGATCACGCAAGTCACTTGACGAAACTGGACAAGTGTAATTCATCTGATTTGTGAGGCCACATTTGTCAGGGCTTTACTCCTCCAAACGGAGTGCACTTATAGCCTTGCTCAAGCGGACACATTTATGCCCTCTTTGGATATTAATCCTGGCTGGTGGAAAGCAAATGAAATGTGCTTCACGAGACGTTATATCTGCATTCCCGGGACATCCGTGCTATCTGAAATGGTGTTTTCTGCCGCAGGTCTAAATGTCAACATGCTCCAGCCTGAGACGCAGCATGCATTTTTATTTAATTCCTATCTATTATTAAAATCGGTTAACGGTTAATGTTTGGATAACAAGGGTCTGTTCTCGGTTAGGGAAATTAACTGAAATGGTGTGAATTGTCTGCGATAATCACCTCAACGATTCAATTTGATATTCTGATGCATCATCAAATTTAAATATAACTGCACAAGTAAGTCTGTCTCCTTTAACAATCTGTCTACACCACAGGAGAACGTCCCATTTAGTCACAGTCTGGAACCCTGGAGCCTGTCGCAGATATATCAGCATCGGTGTACATGCCAAAAAAAAGCCACCGATGTAAAACATTTTTACAGAAAACATATGACTGTAATGATAAAATGCTTGTAAATGGTGTAATTACATAGTTTGTCCAGCAGATTGCGCTACACTGTTTGCTACCAGGGAACAGCCGATCTCCGCATACAAGGAAACACGCACTAGTCAGACAGGATCAAATTTGCCAGCTGAAGTCCCAAAGGTTTGGATTAATCACGATAAAAAGGTACAATGCACTCTCTATGTATCGCCCAAAACACATTGGGTCTCATTCACTAAGCTGGCATACGCACAATTGTGTGCGTGAAACCTGCGTAGGAACGCTTTCACTAACAAATCATATATAAATCCCGCGTAGATGTATATTTAATTTTAAAATGATTTCATCATATACAGTGAAAGAATAAGAAAAGCTGCGATAGACTATAGCTCCAGCTGCGAGGTTTCTCTGAATAACCGTGCTTTACAGCCGGCAAACGAGAACTTTGCAAACTGCTCTTCTGTACATAAGGTGTTTTATTGTGAATGGACTGAATTTGAGGACTGCACACTTGGGATTACTTGCGAGAGCGCGTCTGTAGACAGCTTTGACTTAAGTGGCGACAGGTGGTAAAGGTTAGGCGGAAAGCCCTAATATGGAGATGGACTGTGTGTGTTTTATGCAAATTACAAAATTTGTGCATACGGCCGCTCATTTAGAATTCTCCATATTCACCAACATTAGGATGAGGTTTCATGTGCGTATGCAAGTGTTGTGAATTAGGCATTAAGTTTTCGTGGCAGGTTCAAATGTGCGTACAAATACGAAAAATCTACGCAATTATAAGTGAATGAGACCCATTGTCTTAACTGTTAGTTACTAACTAGTCTGTGAAATAACTTGCTGTAAAATGACTCCATAAGATTCTCTTTCAATGTACGTCCAATATCTTATAGTGTAGCTTCTCCATTACTTTAAGAAAGTTTTCAAAACACCCATCCTATTAAGTTTAAAATATAAATCATATGTAATGAAAATAATAAATAATACAATGATAATTGTATTGTATTACATTGTTTTAAACGTCTCTATTTATTTAAAACTTAAAAATTAGTCAATAACACATCTGGATCACTGACATAAAAATATAGTATACTTTAGTATTTACTATAGTATATTGTAGTATATTACAGCTGTCGAATATTATGGTAACTATCACACTCTATTAACATATACTACCATATTCTGTATCTATCTATGATAAATTCATACACTTTATAAATTCTGTAGTATACTTTAATATTAACTAAAGTTAAAAAACTGTACTGTTTCTAGGAAATTTACTACACAGTTTGCTATAATTAATATTACACTTAAAATGTTTTATATTGTAAAAAGTAGTTTCAAAGAAGCTGCTACTTTTTTAAAGTAACTTGTATCGTAGCTAACTACTTTTTCAGATGGGTAGCTGAGCTGTAACTTAACTACTTTTATTAATGAGTAGCTTATCTAACTAAATTTCGAAGTAGCTTCCCCAACACTGTAAATTTCCTGAAACGTTCTTTTACTTTACAACAGTAAATATTAAAGTATAGAACAAAGTGTATAAATTAACTATAGCTAGTCCTACAGAATAATACTGTAGTATGTTAATATAGTGTGATAGTTACCATAATATTCTACAGCTGTAATATACTACAATCTGCTACAGGAAATACTGAAGTATACAACAGTATTTTTATGTGATGTGATACACCTGAGTATGTGTTATTATCTAATGTTTTAATTTAAGAAGTTTAAAACTATGTAATACAATAACAGTATAATTGTATTGTTTATTTATTGTTTTAATCATATATGATTAATATTTAATACTAAATAGGATGTAGGTGTCAAATTTAAATAAGATGAGACAATTCTGTAGCGGTAACTTAACCCTGTGGTGACAGTTTGTTCATTCTTATAAAAAAATATGAATATTCAGATAACATTTTTTAATTCGACTATTTGTGCACATCCCTAGGACAAACACATATCTATAAAAAAACTCTATGATTGAATGCATAAAAGCGTCACGTCTTGTGTGTTTGTCCATTTGGTCGTTTGTGTGTGACATTAATCGATGGCGCACCGCTAATTTACTTAGTTTTAGTCTATTTTGCAATAGAAACTCGTTTCCCGGCTGCATGGACTTCATATAGCCCGTTTCTCTAGCCCTATGATTTTCGTAATGGGGATGCGGAATCCTGCTATTTAAATCTGTCATCTGCCGGTTCTGTGTATATGAGAGAACTGTGTATATGCTGAATGCATTTCACAGACTGTCATTTGTAACTGCAGTTGCGGCATTACACCACAGTGGAAGCACAGTTTCGTTATCAGCACAATTGGGCGCTTAAAAAAAAAAGAGTTGCAGAACAAGAGCTAGCTGTGTTTCAAGGGTGTTTCTTTGCCTGCAGTACATTTAATTTCTTGACATTTCTTAAATTAACATGACGTACATCATTGTAATCTTTAGCTGTGCAGTTGGATCGTTGAATCAGTGTATACTGTACACAGTGAGTTTGCCATAATTAACGCTCATTGCATTCAGAACAACTCGCACACAGATGACTCATCTGAACCGATTAATTTGAACTATTTTCACTCACTAGCAAATATAAGAGATCATTGAATCATCAAGTGAACAACAGAGAATGCAAGATGTGAATGAGCTTTGCTCATTTAGTAAGACTGTCCTCCTCTTCTGTGTGCGCATGCACTCTTCCTATGAGCTCCAGCCTCCATGTTTTTGTTACTTCCATTTATAATCAAAGAAGCATTCATAATACAGCAACACATTGTCGAGAAAGGGCAAACATTACTATATTGTGATTTTTTATGATGATTTTTTTTTTTTTGATGATTTTTTTATAAATCAGGATTTTAGCAGCAGTTAAAGTGACTGCTGGTGGCATTCAGTTGTAAAATATAGTATAATGAGACAGATCAAATAGCAGAAGAAATACAGATATCAAGTGCTTACACTAACACAATGCAAACATGTCATAAACAAGGTAATTAGTTCACGACGTCACCAGCGCCACAAGTCTGTAAAAATCCTGTGGGAAACACTGAATAACATCTCATGTTTAATCCAACCAGCTGTAACTTTAAGTGCTGCTAAAATCCTGATTTTTAAACGCGACATCGTCCACTTAATTTGTTCATTTGTAGGGCTGATAAAAATTTATAAAAATTATCGTGATCAGTCGCGTTAGCAGCAGTTTTCGTGTGATTAAAATGTATAGTGCAGAGCTTGACATTAAGCATTGTCATGTGATTGTCATTTTTTATCTTCAGACAAGTAATATTTGTACTCGGACAAGTGAATGACAAATTTACTTGTCTGAAGATAAAAAATTATATATTTAATTTGAAGTGTCAATATAACAATCGTGATTGGTCAAGTTTTCTTATTAGTGTTTTACCTAGTGTCCACTGCAGCCACCTTAATGTGTGTACATTTCTTACATTTATTCTTTATGCAGACGCTTTTATCCAAAAGCAAAAAAAATACAAAGAGTTCAGGAACAATAAGCGATATGTCATACAGGAGCTATAATACAATAGGTGCTAATACAAAGTTACTGGTCTCAACAAAAGCTGGACCACTACCTGTTGAGAGAAAGAGGGTTAGTGTACATTCTGTTTTTTCATTTGTCTGTCAAATATTCACAGAAGAGCTGGGTTGCTGCACTGCTGCTTCAGTTTAGAACAAACACAAGCAGTATTATTAGTCCAGGCAGGGCAGTAAGCTAACTTTTTTTGCACAAAGCACTGGCGCGACAGAGGCCCAACAGTTGGATGGATTTGGAGCACATAACATTACAGAGACAGCTTTGATCAGAGTTAGAAATGATCTGCTTTTGGCGTCTGGCCGAGGTTGTATCTCTTTATAGGTGCGTAACAACCAAAAATAATGCTTTAATATTAACGGATGTTCCATAAAACTTTTGTCGGAAGCAAATAATCTTGGTGTTTTATTCGATAGTACTCCGTCATTTGAGAACCATGTCGTCAACACCTGTAAAATTGCGCTTTTCCATCATACAAATATATCTAAACTATGTCATATGCTGCCACCATCAGATGCAGCAAAGTTAATTCATGCATTTATGACATCAAGATTAGATAACTGTAATGTACTATTAGGTGGTTGCCCAGCAGTCTTATTACAAAAAACTCCAACTGGTCCACAATGGGGCCGCTCAAGTTCTTACTCTTACAAAAAAGTAAGCATATTAGCCTGGTTCTGTCCACCTTGCACTGGTTACCTATAAAGCATCGCATTAACTTTAAAATCTTGCTTATTGCCTATAAAGCCCTACATGGTTTAGCTCCACACTACTTGAGTGAACGTCTCTTGTATTACAGTCCTCAAATCGGATGTTGGAATGGAGAGAGAGAGAGAGAGAGAGTGCGAGAGAGAGAGTGCGAGAGAGAGATAGATAATGTGTCAGAGAAAGGCAGCACGTAACAGCGCCAGTTTTATATTATTGTTGTGGTGCAGAGTACAGTACATTCTTTCAGCGGTCAGTTATAGGCCTAATATAGGCTATTCATTTACATTTTACATTTACATTTATTCATTTGGCAGACGCTTTTATCCAAAGCAACTTACAAGTAGTTTTTCTACAGTGACACATTACTGCAGAGCAATCAGGGGTAAGGTGTCTTGCTCAAGGGCACTTTCTGATCACAAGACCAACTCTCAAACCACCAGGCCACAACTGACCCTATTCAAGAAGGGAGAGGGCTCAAATGTCTTGTTTTTTAGCCTACTCGGTTTACTCCATTTTATTTTAAGTTATATTATATTAAATTGAAAATCAAGACAAAATATAAAAAGCACATTTGACAATTAAGTATAGCAATAGTGAAAAAATTGGCTATATAATTGGTAGCCTATGTTCTGTGTTCGGCCAAGAATTTTTATTTCGGTGCATCTCTACAAGCAAGTTTTTAAAAGTAATGTGTTATAAACTTTATCTGTTCACGGATGACTATGTTAGTGGTAATGTGCATTTGAAACCTTGAGTTGCACAGACCGATAGGCATTCAATACGAGAAACTTTGAAGATCAAACATTTGCTAGATACTGTATGCGCAGTGCTGCAAACACACCACACTGATGTGGTATCGGGATCGGCACCTCTGTCATAATAAAGCAGGAAAGTGAATGAAAGTGCTTTTAGACAGAAGTTTCGTCTTTTAACAAGGCATGGCTGCGGAGTTTGAGTTGCTCGGTCTCACAGCCCCAGAGGGAGAAAAATTCTCCGGTACAGAAACAGTATTGATAAAGTTGGAGTATATCTAGCTATACATTGCGGACAACTGTAATAATTTAGCCGCTGGGCTCATCACCGGGTTTTGGTACCCGTGCATACATGTAGCCTAAACTATGTAGTTTAAAGCTCGCTAAAAATTTTGTTCCAAAAGGTTACTTGCATTCTCAAGTAGCATCATATTTAATCAATGAATATACAATGCTAGCTTAAGAACGAAGGATAAAAATAATTTAAGTCTTACAGTATTCTTGTGAAGTTATCAGGTAGCTAAAAAGTAAGCAGAGGGGGATGTCAAAGTGTTATGCCGGTGGTAATCTGTTTGCGGCAAGAGGCAGTGTTGCGTGTTCCACAACAACACTTAGCTGCTCACTTACAGAGGAGAAGTGTTTTTCTTTCTGCTCTGACAGCCGCGTGACATGCTGAACACTGCAAGTGTGTGTTAGAAATATGAAATGAAGAGAAAACATTCCACCTTGTTTGATACGTTTTTCGTCATTAAACCAAACTTTTAAATCTTTAGCCAAAGTGTAAATGCTGACTTGATGTTTCCTCTCGTTTACGCATTATGTCTGTAGTATCGGATACAGATACTGGTATCGGTGCATCCCTAATTATGACAATTTGACAAATACCAGTGTCTGCCAACAAACATAAATAAAAAGCATGCTTCAGAACAGTTTGAGAAGGTGCCTAAAAGTTGAGCAATGTATTATTAATATGAATTAGACCGCTATCTTGTACCCTGCAATAAACATGTCTTCAATAAATGTTTAATTTAAGCAATATTCTGTATCACTTCATGCAATTTTATGAGATGAAGGTGGAAAAAAGAAACTCGGCCTCATACAGTGGAAAGTACTCAGAGCCCCTTAAATGTTTCACTCTTTGTTATATTGCAGCCATTCGCTAAAAGCATTCAAGTTCATTTTTTTTCTCATTAATGAACAGCACCCCATATTGACAGAAAAACACAAATTGTTGACATTTTTGCAGATTTATTAAAAAAAGATTTATTCAGCCCTTTGCTCATTATTTAGTAGAAGCGCCCTTTTGATCTGATTCAGCCATGAGTCTTTTTGGGAAAGCTGCAACACATTTTTGGGGATCCTCTGCCATTCCTCCTTGCAGATTCTTTCCAGTTCTGTCAGGTTGGATGGTAAAGGTTTGTGGACAGCCATTTTCAGGTCTCTCCAGAGATGCTCAATTGGGTTTAAGTCAGGGCTCTGGCTGGGACATTCAAGAACAGTCCCGGGGTTGTTGTTATTTTAGCTGTGTGCTTAGGGTCATTGTCTTGTTGAAAGGTGAACCTTCGGCCCAGTCTGAGGTCTTGAGCACTCTGGAGAAGGTTTTCGTCCAGGATATCTGTACTTGGCTGCATTCATCTTTCCCTCGATTGCAACCAGTCGTCCTGTCCCTGCAGCAGAAAAACACCCCCAAAGCATGATGCTACCACCACCATGCTTCACTGTTGGGACTGTATTGGACTGGTGATGAGCAGTGCCTGGTTTTCTCCACACATACCGCTTACAACATTTTGGCCTTAATTCTATCTCGGTCTCATCAGAGCAGAGAATCTTATTTCTCACCATCTTGGAGTCCTTCAGGTGTTTTTTTAGCAAACTCCATGCAGGCATTCATGTGTCTTGCACTTAGGAGAGGCTTCTGTCAGGCCACTCTGCCATAAAGCCCCGACTGGTGGAGGGCTGCAGTGATGGTTGACTTTCTACAACTTTCTCCCATCTCCCGACTGCATCTCTGGGCTCTTCTCCCCCGATAGCTCAGTTTGGCCGGATGGCCAGCTCTAGGAAGGGTTATGGTCGTCCCAAATGTGTTCCATTTAAGGATTATGGAGGCCACTGTGCTCTTGGGAACCTTAAGTGCAGCAGAAATGTGCTTTCCACAATTCTGTCTCTGAGCTCTTCAGGCAGTTCCTTTGACCTCATGATTCTCATTTGCTCTGACATGCACTGTGAGCTGTAAGGTCTTATGTTGACATGTGTGTGGCTTTCCTAATCAAGTCCAATCAGTATAATCAAACACAGCTGGACTCAAATGAAGGTGTAGAATAATCTCAAGTATGATCAGAAGAAATGGACAGCACCTGAGTTAAATATATGAGTGTCACAGCAAAGGGTCTGAATACTTAAGACCATGTTTTATATTAAATCTGCAAAAATGTCAATGTTTTTCTGTCAATATGGGGTGCTGTGTGTACATTAATGAGAACAAAATGATCTTAAATGATTTTAGCAAATGGCTGCAATTTAACAAAGAGTGAAACATTTATTCATTTGGCAGACGCTTTTATCCAAAGCAACTTACAAGTAGTTTTTTTTTTACAGTGGCACATTACTGCAGAGCAATCAGGGGTACGGTGCCCTGCTCAAGGGCACTTCAGTCATGACCTGCTGGCACTGAGATTCACCCGGCAAGCTACTGATCACAAGCCCAACGCTCTAACCACTAGGCCACAAGTGACCCATACCCACTGTATATTGGCCATTAGCTGGCCTGATTTCTAAAAATCAGCATCAGTCAGAGAAAAACCTGTATCGGTCAACCTCTAGTCTAATATAGTGTAATCATATTTGGGTAGGATATTAATTGTCTACTTTTCGAATCATCGCCATATACGAGCCCAAAATGTACACTGTTTGTACTGTTTCAAGATAATAAAACAAATACATCATTGTAATAAACGCTTATTCTTTTAAGAAGTATTGTTTTCATTTGCCTAATTATGGACACAAATTATTAATGACAAACCCTGTATAATACCACTGATGGAAGCACACACTGGCACACACATTTAGGCCTATAAACTTACACACAATACACAGTTCTTTACCAGTGACATTTTCTTTCATTAGAACATGATCGTATGCTACTACCCCTGCCCTGTTTCCCGTTCATCAGCTTTCTTACAAATGCCACACAGGCGTGCAGAGTTGTTCCTTCAGTAAATCCCATGTCAGTGACATGCGTTTTAAAGTATACTATAATAATAAATAATTTTTTAATATTATTATATAGACATTTAGCCCATTATTTTTGCGGGGGCAGTATGGGACCTGGAAAATGGATAGGGGGAGACGCTTGCCCAGAAAAGGTTGAGAACCACTGTGTTAAGTGTGTGTGGGCCATATATTTCTTATTTTTTCTTTTTAGCGTGGTATGTGAAATGGAAGAGTATTTATTCACGTTGTTCTTCTTACTTTGCTTTTATAAATGTTTTGCTTATAGTCGATATGTTTTATGTACAGCATAAAAGCATTGTGACAATGAATATTGTAATATAATTCAGTTGCATGATCACTCATAATTACCCGCAATAGCTGTACCAATGTTATTACAGCACATCAAAGAAATAACATATATAAAGCCATGTGCAATGAAATGATGTCCAAATACAATAGGCGCATGTATAAACAAATTAATCATATGAATGGTTTTTATGTTGTATACTCTTTTAATGACCACTAAATCTGGGTTCAGCAAGTGTCAAATTTATTTTGGATATTAACTGCAATGGTGCTATTATCTGACTATTTATCTAATTGGTGACATCTGAAAGCAGTAGCACCACGTATTAAATACCAGCTTCTTCAGTTGTCAGAACTTTAACAGAATTACACATTTTAGAAACGCGTAAGGCAAAAAAAACTAGCAAGAAAGTCCTGAAAAGCCTGTAAAATTCATCATAAATTAATATACTAATTTTCTTTCCTCACAAGAAGTTTCCTCATATTTAGCTAATTTGCTTGCAACGGCTAATATTAGTTAACACGTATACAAATAAACTACAACGAGATGAAATTGTAGACACTTGGTGTACGTATCTACATTTGCACGAAAAGAGTTCACTTAAAGCGCATACAAAAATATAAAGACGATTTGATAAAAGCATCCGCAATAAAATTAGCATAGCTCGCTTAGCAACGGGATCCCGCTCATTGAAACGAAGGCGGAAACAGCCGCTCGCGCTAATGCTAACCCCCGCGAGCCTGCTGCTAGCGTTAGCCTTTACAATAACACTCACCTCCAACTCGGTACATGTTGGCCGCCATTCTCTCGCTTTCGTAAACAAATAAAAAAATTCAAATCTCCTCGTGGTGATGAGAAAGAAATACGTATCCAAAAGTGGTGCAGCTGTCTATATTATCGCATGTATTGAAGTGTTTCTCCTGACACAAGACAAAGCCGGGTCCCGGCACGGCGCTGCCGCTCTGGCGGGTAAAAGTTTAAAGTTTCTGCTACAATGTTTCTCTGGGTAGTAAAAAAATGCTTCTTTGTTCCCGCGCTGAGAAAAAACTCCCATCGAAGCCCCTTTTAGACATTTACGCATTCACACGTCACACATACATGCAGACACAAGCCCTTGATAGCCAGCCTGTCTGTCTTTCTCTCTCACACCACTCTTCATCCCGTGCTCCGCTCCCAGCTTCATCCTCCTCTTCTTCACCTCCGCTCTGTTTTACACACATACTCGTACTACCCCTTTTTCGACGTCATCTTCGGAAGCTTATAACGTCACTCAGAAAATCGAAAACACTTGCGAAGTGGAAACACCAACCCGTGTATACAAAAATGTGTTTATTTTTACGTCAACTCTAAAAATGATTCAGCTGCTTAGTAAATACAATTTAACACCATTGTTAACTTTTTAAAATCTGTAAATATGACTTCAATTATGTTTTTAGGTTGGATATACCAAAATATAAGAACAACAGTTTATTTTGTGTAAAATGTACTTTTATTATTTAAGGTTTTTCCCCAAAATAACTATATTTAACTAACAAAAAATTATTTTAAGAAATCATTGAAGTCACAGTGAAACTGAAGTTGCAATTTACTTGACGTGTATTCCAGTGAAATGAAGAAATTACATTTTGAAATTAGATTTTTTTAGGGCGGGGCTTTATTTTGCCATTCCTTTTTGATGTAAAGGTTTGTTGTAAGTTGGGCCTGCAGAGGAGGGATAAAAAGCCTGGCCATTGGACAGTCAGTATAGTCCTGCCTTTTTTGTTGCTGACCTAATGTGGTGACGAGTTTTTGTTGAGGGGGGAGATGAGCGTCATGTTTTTGACAAAAGATTACAGTTGCAAATGAATTTAAAAAAATAATGGTTTGCACAGAGAAATCATTTATAATAATCACTGCAACCCTGTGTAAAACACTAAGAATTATCCTGTTTGATTGCACAGTGACTTTAATACACTGCAGTGTCTGGATAGACCATTTGACGGATATTTGTTTCGAGCACTTGAGCTGAGACTTGGGTGTTTGTCATGGACGTAGGCTATGGTGTCCACCTTGATTTGTTGCAATTTTGAGGTCTTCCGTTTCATGTGACTGCTCTCCTGACGAATCAACAGTTACTTTTTTTTCACTGACATATCTTAAGTGTTAAGGACTAGTGCTGCTTTAAGCCTAAATTCAGCAAGAGTCAAATACTCGAGTACTGATAAAATCAGGGACTAAGACTTTTACTCAAGTAGTTTTGGAATTTGTGACTTGTAACTAGTAATGCAGTAAATTTTACTGCAAGGTATTTGTACTTTTACTCAAGTATGGTTTCCAGGTACTCTTTACACCTCTGGCAACAGCAAGGGTTGTCTCTGGAAGACTATTCTCAGAGATTCTTACAGACCTCCACGTGCAATGAAGTATGGGGATAAAATCCTCAGATGAACAGACATTGTTAGGAGTTCATACGGGCACAAGGGGCCATGCACATTACTAACTAACTTTCTGAGTTGAATGAGCCAGCATTTCCATTTTTACAGTGATTTTACTGTAATTCCTGCCCTGAATGAGTTTATGATTTTGGTTCCAATTGACCATTGCCACATTATTTTGTTCTCACAAGTATAAAAGTGAAGATGTTTTAAAGTTACTGTGCAATTATAAATGATAATACAATTTTTCTTACACAGATTTGCATTCATTATTATAAATGATTTATCTATGCACATCATTATTTTTGCAAAATTAATTTGCAGTGGTCATTTTTAATCAAAAACATAAAAAGCTCCACTGCCCCTCTAAACAACAACTCTTCATGACATAATGCCTTAAAAAGAGGTAGGACTAAACTGACAGTCCAATGGGTACCGGGGGTGTATCAGGCCAAATTACAACATTCCAATCAATAAGGAGATGGCGACTTGACCATTGCCACATTATTTTGTTCTCACAAGTATAAAAGTGAAGATGTTTTAAAGTTACTGTGCAATTATAAATGATAATACAATTTTTCTTACACAGATTTGCATTCATTATTATAAATGATTTATCTATGCACATCATTATTTTTGCAAAATTAATTTGCAGTGGTCATTTTTAATCAAAAACATAAAAAGCTCCACTGCCCCTCTAAACAACAACTCTTCATGACATAATGCCTTAAAAAGAGGTAGGACTAAACTGACAGTCCAATGGGTACCGGGGGTGTATCAGGCCAAATTACAACATTCCAATCAATAAGGAGATGGCGACATGAAGTTCTGGAAGACAGGAATGGACGCCTGCGGCTGGGCAGGACTGGACGCTTGCTGGAATGTCAGCTGGAAAGCTGCAGGTGGCGAGGCGAACGGTGTGGTGATGCCCACAACCCCGACCTGCAGGACATGACCCTCTGGACTAGTGGGCGCCTGCCTCAGAGCAGTGGGACATGGAGGAAGTTCAGTGCCAGAGGAGTCTGCAGACATCATTCCCGAAACTCTCCTTCCCCGCTTGCTGCGGATGGCGGAACAGGAATCATGGAGCTCGAGCCTCGACAGAAACTCTGGCATCGTCCCGGTTGATCACGAACCTGACCATATCGTCAAACCCCAGTGGCTTAAGCAACCTCTTCTCTGATGGCATGAGATTTGGTGAGGCAGCCGTCAAAGATAACCTCTGCGTCACCGAACTCGGTCTCCCTCGCCACCAAAACAATGCCCTGAAGATCAATGAACGAGGGAACTAGGAACATACAAACAAGGCACCTGGAACATGAACCAGGGAACTTAGAGCAACGAACAAGCACAAGACAATAGACACAATGGGCATTAAATAGAGAGACTAACAAAGGAGATAACATTGGACAGGTGGAAAGCAATACTAGGAACAAGAGGGGCAGGACCAATGACGAGACTGGAGAGAACACATATTATGTTGCAAATTGAAAGGGGTGATTCGCCGGAAATACGTGTTTTTCTTTGTCTTTGGTATGTTATAAGTTGCCCATGCATGTATTCGAAACGTAAAATTGCAAAAATGTTAGTGTCGGAACAAAAGATGTATTTGATCTTGAAGCGAATGCTCACCCAGACCTGTCTGAAACGTCTCGTGTAACCACACCCTGCGACTCTACGTCAGTTCGTAACACAAATATTTTCAACACTGTTCCAGAGAAGTACAATCCAAATGTTCTGGTTTGTGCAGAGCATTTCACCAACGATTGGTTCACGAACCTGGGAGAGATCAAGACCGGCTATGCACGGAAGCTTTCGTTAAAAAGTGGGGCAATTCCAACAGTTAAAAGTTTTGCTTCAGATTCGCAGCATGTAACTAAATTTTCATTCTAAGACATTGTTACGGACTAACGTGAGTTGAGTTTGATGTTGTTGTGTCTTTGTGTGATCAGACACGCGCACCACATGGAAAAAAAGACAACATAAGTCCTAATAATTAGTAATTATGTTCCAACTAGAGGCAGCAAATGTTGCTTTTATAATGGAGTTTATAGTCTTTGTTGAGTCGCGACGAGACATGGCGTAACACGGGTTGATCAAGAAGACCATTCCTTGCTGTAATGTGTTCATGTTTCTATCTCACACAAACTCTGTATGATGTATATGGTTGTTTGTTTATAGTCAATTACTCTTAACCAGTCCTTTACATCCTGCTCGAGTCACGCTGGCAAAGTTGTGTCGGCTTGATCTTCATTTTCCGGATCCGATTCGGGCTCGAATTGATAATGAAGGATCGATGCCATTTTATCACCTGTCCATAGTTTTGGAACCTGATGTTCCGAATATGGTAAGAGGCGTTACATTTTCGTCTAGTATTAGACTAATCACTACGTACTATTCATAGCAAACGCCTCGCTTTTCAGAGCGATGAGCTTTGTAAAATATCAGCGCGTTTCAGAGAGGCGGAGCAAAGAGGAGATACAAACAAGCACAATATGTGGAAAATGCAGTGTTTTTAAACCTTAAATCGTATACACATTTTCATTTATCTAAATCAAACAATAATATTAGTTTTAGCCACGTAAAATGGCCCCTTTTAATATTTTAACAGATTAAATGCTCAAATGTGTTCAGCATTTGCAGTAAGACCTTACAAAATCTACTACAATGTTTGATTGTTATAGCAAAACCACTTCACTAACCCTCTTCTCTCAACAGGTATGGTCAAGCTTTTGTGGAAACTAGTAACTTTGTATTAGCACCTAATGTACTATTGCTCTTTTATGACATATCGCTTATTGCTCCCTGAACTCTTTGTAAGTTGCTTTGGATAAAAGCGTCTCCTAAATGACTAAATGTAAATGTATGGCATTACTACAACATATAGACAACCTATACAGACTTTCAACATGGTTTTAAAAGCATCAGAACCGTTTTTAAAAACTTGATTTAAAAAAAGAAGAAAAATATGATTACATGGTTGCCGTTTTACCATAGTAAAACCCAGGTTAACTGTCAAGTCCAGTCAAGTCAACTTTATTTATATAGCGCTTTTTACAATTTTTATTGTTACAAAGCAGCTCTACCAGAAAACATTGACTATAAGCTAAACATAAAAGGTTATGTAAGTCAAAACACAGGTAAAATATCAGAAACACTATAAATTCCTATATGCAGTGTTAATTAAATAAGACTATAAAATTCTAGCAGCCCCCCGGCCAGGCAAACAGTGAAAATGGTGACGAGGAACCCAAAACTCCATTGGAGGCGAAAAAACCTCACCAGGGGATTCCAGTTCCCCTCTGGCAAAAGCTGCAGCCTCTGCACAAGCTCGGCAGTGCTTGCATAACAAGGCAAAATAAAAAAAAGTTAGATTTAAGATTATCATTAATAATCTAATAGCGGCTGAAGTTTGGATTTAAACCCCCTTCCCAAGTCGCATGCAGCACACCCTGAGACAGCTCTTCAGTGCATGTCTCCACAATTGATAATTTTCGAGTGGGATGCGTGAGAGCGTGTCAGTGTCTATATTGGTTTTTCCAGGTCTGTATTTAATATTGAAGTGGAACTCTGACATTTCTCCAACCCAGCAATGTCCAACTGCATTGAGTTTCGCAGTGCTCATGACGTAGGTAAGCGGATTGTTATCAGTGTAGATGGTGAAATGTGGAGAATAGAACAGATAGTCTCTAAATTTCTCACACACTGCCCATTTCAAATCAAGGAACTCGAGTTTACCACTGTGGAGTCGGTAGTTCCATTCAGCAGGTGTCAAAGTTCATGATCCATATCCGATGACTCACATTTTTCCACACTGTCGCTGATAGAGGATTGCACCGAGCCCTTTCTCCGAAGCATCCGTGTGTAGGACGGATGGCTCCTCGAAGTTGGGATATGTGAGGACTGGGGGGTTGGTCAGCATGCTGACAAGCCTTTCCAAGGTGCTTTGGTGATCAGTCTTCCACTTAATGGGTGTTTTGGACAGGAGTTGTGGACCCTTGGACTTTTTAGTGACATGGAAGTGGTTGGGGCATGGAAGACTTAACTTGGAGCAACTCATAAAATGGTTTTGCAATTTTAGCAAAGTCCTGTATGTAGCAAAGGTAATAACTCAGGAAGCCGAAAACCTGTCGGGGATCACCAACTGTTTGGGGCGTTTTGGGTTTTAAAGCCTTCACTGCCTCAAGGTCTTTGGGGGCAAATTGAGCGTCCAACATAGCGAACCTCCTTCTGAAACATCTTGCACTTTTTCTGCCTGTAGCTTCACACCATGATGCATCTTTCTAGCAGCCTCTTGCTATTCTTCCTCCAGATGGACGAAGTTCACACGGTTGGTGCCACAGAGGTGGATCTGACTTGCTGATCTTATTGGTGGTAACCTGACTGACAGTCGCTGCAGGCTGTGATTTGTCCAGGATATCTGCCTCCACAACATTTTCACCATGCTACAGGATCCCTAGAGCTGTTTTGCGTGGTATTGTGATGTCATGATTGGTGTTGTTACCAATCGGAATGGTGACATAAGGCTTTGTTGGGTTCTGGATTTCCACCAAACCTGGCTCTGCATCCCACTGTCCAGACGATAGGTTGTCTTCATCTGTCTCGAACAACACTCATCAGGTAGAGGCATACATGTTTGATGGAACCCAACACTTCACCCACAACACTTGCCCAGCTGAGAGCATGATATCCTTGGCACCTGTTCTTAAGCGGCCCTGCTGCATGACTGGCTTTGCTGTCTGAACAAAGTTGACGAGAGCTTCAGCTGTTTCGTTGGGACCAGATGTGGCTTTGCTAAGAAGGTTCACAAGTACTGGCTCTAGTCTCTCTGGTTGGCCACAAATTAGCACTTCCAAAACATTAAAGCCAATCAATGGTCTTTCCATGGGGTAGCTGCGGATGAGGAATGGGGCACTAATGGACAGGTTGGGGTCCAAATTCCCTAGCAAGTTCACTGTAATAGCTACCCACCCATCATATGGAATGAGACTGCCATTTGCTGCAATAACCTTCATTTCCTCCTCCCCTAAGATCTCAGAAACTGGGTGAATACTGATGTCAGGTAGGTACTCATCTTTCCAGGCACAGCTGACTATACTGACTTGTGACCCAGAGTCGAGTAAAGATTTGACTGCTTAACCATTTAGATAGCTCTGAACTAGGGCCTTTATTCCAATCAGGCTAGCAAAAGCTCTAGCTTTAGCTACACGTGGTGACTGGGGAGGGAGCTGAGCTACTTGGTTACAGTGACTTTGTGTGCTTATCGTTACTGGGGTTGAGTGTGAGGAGGGGCATGGTTTGTCATTGTTGACCTCACTTTCTGGTTGGGAGTTATTTCCAGACTCGGTCACTATATGTCCCTATCCAGTGGCCGATTGGAGTTCACCTGTCTCTTTGGTCGCTTTAGACAGCCTGCTGCACGGTGTCCTTCCTCCCCACATGTGAAACAGTGTTTACATACTTGTCTGTCTTGTTCCACGCAGCTTGGCCAACCATAGGGATTTCCACATTTAGATTGTGTCCTATTCTGGCTGTACTGGCGCCCATTCTGAGTTAGCTGTTGTTGGTTTTGTTTTTGCATGTCTGGTAACTCCTCTACTTTGGTTGTGAGGTCTCTCAGGGGATCTGGTTTTGTTTGATTTGACCCTACACTCTCTGACTTTGTGCTAGGTGTCTTTACCACATCTGGCTCGAGCTGTGTGCTGTGAGCATGTGTTACAATCTGTCGGGGGGAAGAGCCAAGTCTTTTCATTCTGTCATCAGTGATCCCACTTTTTTTCAACAATGGTTTGAGCTCTCTGCGTATGTCAGTGTGTTTGTGCCCAAAGCACAAACTTTAACTTTAAGCAAATCAGCGTTCACTGTGTCAGGTGCATTTAGCGTTGTAGCCTTAACTGAGCCTAAATCTGGTACAGCAATATCACTAGGCGATGTATTACTGACTGAAATAGGTGTGTGGCGACTCTGATTGTGAGTGTCTGTTTATTTCTATAAATCAAAATAAAATAAAATACAATTGCAATAGAAGGAAAGGATCTCTATTTTGTGATCACATTTGCTTCATTCCATCCAGACCGCAAGACCTAGCCTAATAAACCATTTAAAACTTTTGACCATTTTTGTTGTTTAAATTGAGCCGCGGGTCTTCACAACGTAGAATCACATCACACGCCCTCCTAGGAGCATTTATGTACTTGATATTTTGCCGCTATATATTCTCTAATATCTTTATTAAGCGCCAAAGACGCACCGCATGAAGAACAGAAAACACGTGCTTATTTTAACAACACTAGTGCAGACACGCAGAGCAGGTAAATCGACACACAACAGTAAACAAAATGCAGCAAATATTAAAGCATTTGCATCCATCAGACTGTTTACTGTTTGCCATATGTCTCCAGCCTTTCAACCAGAGTTGTGATATTTTATTAACCATAACGTTTTATCTACATTTAGCTAATGCTATTATCGGTCAGCATTTAAAATTTTTTGACCCTGTGAAAACGAAAACCCAGGTTAACGTCCCTGTGGCGAGCAGGGCGGGACGAGAGCCGTGAGGGATAGGCGCGAGGCCGGTTACGTGAGTGATAACGAGTGCTACCTGTGCGTGCACCGTTCTCGCATCTCTCACGGAGGAGCTCACGAAGCATAAGAGAGGAGCGACAGGGGTGTATGATGAGAGAGGACCGGGCACGGACATGTGTTAAGTTTGTGTTTATGTTTTTATATTTGTAGGATGAATTTATGAAGGACATTTACTGGGGTTTCATAAGCAGCTTCACATTTTGTAATGAACAACGTTTTAATTGGGAAATGATTTAAAGATAGAAGTAGTTCTGGTATGAAAGTGAAAAGGTGTAATGGCATGGAAAAGCTAATTTAGTAAGAAACTTTGTTTTCTGTTTATGATTTTGATTGACATATAGCATTTTAATTGTTACATTACATTGGCAGTTTGCATGTTGCCAGTAATTTTATTTTATTTACATTTCTATCAGACTTCTATTAAGAGGGCATTCCCCTAAAGCCACAGAGCCTATAAATACATATATCAAAATATTAAACAAATGGCCCCATAAAAGATCATATCTTTTATACAGTATATCTAACTGGGCTAAATTGATTAAATATTTCTTTATTTCAAAAAACATATTGTCCGGACCTCCGTTTGGAAGAAATTATAAAGACCGGACCTCTTGGGACTTTAATTGAATACCACTGGTATAGAGCTTAACAATGCATATACATTCAAAGCTGCTTAAAATGCATGTTTTAATGTTACAATAAAATAATATATCCTTTAATCGGCCAGTGGTGACTGACTCACATGATTAATATAAAAATTTGAAACGCCATCGAAAGGCCTGTAACTAACACAAGTCTAGTAAACCACATGCAGTTGCGCTGACTAAATTTGATGAATAAAAGAAAAGCCAATCACCGCAAAGCAGTTTGACTGTGTTAAATCAACTGCACTGTGCAATTTTTCACTGCGGCTCAAAGGCATGTTCGATTTATTGCACTACAAAAGGAGATGCATCCAAACCGTCATTGATGGAACTGGAAAGGCTGAGTGGCCTAGTGGTTAGAGTGTTGGGCTTGTGATCAGAATGTTGCCGGTTCGAATCTCAGTGCCAGCAGGTCATGACTGAAGTGCCCTTGAGCAAGGCACCTTACCCCTGATTGCTCTGCTGTAATCTGCCACTTTAAAAAAACTACTTGTAAATTGCGCGTCTGCTAAATGTAACTCACATTGTTGATCCAAATCCTGTGTGCGTCTTGAAAATGTCATTGTTCCCTATGTGACTGAGAGGACTGAGACAAAATGCGGAAGCGTTCGTGCATAGTCTATTTACCTACAGCTCACTTCAGTGCAAACAATAATCATTCCGACAAAAAAACATGTTTACTTCAAAACATTTATTGAATAAAATATGATTAGGACATTTCACAGCAGACTTGATCCAAAAAATACAAGTTTTTAGTTTTAAGGTGGAAATGGGTTTCCACTTCATTAAAAAACAGAGAAGTGTGACCCTTTAAAAGAAAAAAGGATGCTTTTTAAAGGTTGCACGTTGTATTGTGTATACAGCGTTACCAGCGCTCAGATGCTGCATCAGACCGATATTCTGGCGAAATACACAACATGGTCTTAATCAAAGCTCCTGGATGAAAGGGGTAAATGTCTTTAAAGTATAGCTGTTATACATCGAGTAATGCATTTAATGTTTTATTGAATGCATTTATTCAAATATGTATAGGTTGGTAAATGTCTATAAAAGACACGCCTTTTTCGATTTTTATTAATTTCTTGTTTTCTAACTGTAAATATTACCTCTGATAATCCTGTGGCTTTACAGTTTCCATGTTTCACGGTCTCAACTGTTATCTTATATGTCCTTCTCCATCCTGTTTTTAACAGCGTCTCTCCCATTGTGTCTGATGAACTCAGGGAAGCCAACCAACCCAGTGACGTCACTGTCAAGCGGTTCTTCAAGATGGTGGTGCCCTTGCTACAAAACCTACAAAAGGCATCTTTTAAAGGGTCACACTAATATGGTTTACTATATAATTTTTGACTGAAGTGGAAACCTATTTAATAAACAATGTTAACTTGACTGGATGGTTCATTTCCACTTTAAGACAGTATACACATTCCTGATAGCAATTATTATCCTGTTCAACATAACATCCCAGCTAACAATTTAGAGCATTCCCCTAGCATTAGTTTTCGGTTCCCAGCATATTCCGCTAAAATTAGTTTCTGGTTCCCAAAAACTAGCATTTCTTGGAACCAAAAACTAGCATTTCCCTAACAGTATAGAAACCAAAAATGATTTATTTCCATAAAGATATCCCCCAAAAAAACTTAAAATACTTTCTGGGAACCAAAAACTAACGTTAGGGGAGCGTTTCCAGAACGTTAGCCTAAATTATTTTATATCTGAAGTATAGTGGCTCCGTTTTTAGATAACAATCAAAAGCTCTGAGTTTAAGTACTTACATCATGGCTTGTTGATTTAGATGTGTGAAATCAATCGAAAATCACGAAAATATTGGTTTACTATTTTATTTATTTCCTCTAATGCACGTGGCAGACGTCTACCATGCATTTTATCATTAAAGTATGTCATGTGTAAAGTTTTGACTATTTCACAAAAAAATATGAAACCAGTAACCAGAGGAGAAAGCGCATGCTGGAGAAATTCTTTTTTTTGGGGGGTAATTTTCCAAAAATAAAATAAACACACTGGAATGTTGTTTTCTGTTTGCAAAAAGAACCATTAGGTAACGTCGTTTTATTTTTATTTTCTGGTTGCCACCCTCCCCCAAAATAACCACCAGAACGTTATTTTCTGGTTGCAAAAACTAAAACCTGAAAAGAACGTTAAATAACCAAAAGTGAACCAAAAACTGACGTTAGGGAAACATTGTGTGTTTGCTGGGATGTTACGTTTCATGGAGACAACTGACTGATGGTTTATAATGGAATGAGTTAAACACATAGTTAATGGAGCAAAAAGTAATGAGGAAGCATGTGAATCTATAAAATAAACATGTAGACTTGCATAAGCCTATATGAAAACAAAAGGATGATTAAGAAGTGTATAGAAATAAAACGGAACAATTTTTATCAGTATTGTGAGACAAAACTTACAAAATGTTGTAATGTTGTACATAGAATGAGAAAACTGCAATTGAGAAATCTCATGAAAACTAAAGAAATGTCAAATCTTTGACGAAAATCTAAAGAAAAAATGGGACAATATACTCTGCATTTTGCACATTTCTTATTTCAGTTGTTTCTGTGGTGAAATATGGAATTTCTTTGTGAGATCTACCCAAATATCTGAAAGTCATGTTTGTAGAGTCACTACACAGCAACACATTATATATAGTAACATGTCGGTTGATTAAGGAATGTAGGTAGGAAATAGTTGTGACTTCTCAATCTTAACAGAATGTTGGAACAT
Organism: Barbatula barbatula; assembly: GCF_947034865.1. Lineage (NCBI taxonomy): Eukaryota > Metazoa > Chordata > Actinopteri > Cypriniformes > Nemacheilidae > Barbatula > Barbatula barbatula. The sequence continues at coordinate 28,067,424 of NC_136766.1, forward strand.
ATTTTGCAATAGTAAGCATAACCTTCCAAATGCTTTTTGTCACAACAGATTGTGCAATAAGACATTTCATTGCTGTTTAATTTCCCTGAAAATCTTTATGCCTTTTTCACTCTCGAATCATGGCATCTGTATTCCATTATCTGTATAGACAGAGGAAGGACAGACGGAAGAGGAAGAAGGCAGAAGATCCTTATTGTCTCCAGTCCCCGCTCTTTTAACTCGCCATTGGAGGATACAGGTGTCTTTTCCACCCATTGACAGAAGATGACTGTCATTATACGTGAAACGTACATTGGTAACATGACTGCCATGGCCTTCATATTTATAACTTGGTGCCTGACAGGGAAATAACAGGAATAAAATATAAATGCCTTTCAGTATAAACAAACCGGAAAGTTTCCACTTCAGAAGTGGTTAAAATGTGAATTATTAAAATTCATTTTCTTCATTTTAATATTCTGGTACAAATAAACATTCAATGTTCTGTACTCTTTCATCAAAACATAATGCAACACTGAGCCATCTCAGCCTAATAAAAGACTAACCTTTGGTTTAGGACATGGATACTGGAACAGATGAACTTTACAAAAATCATCAGCCACTGCCACCATACTTTCATTGTGTGATCGACACAAGGCATTGATGTCTGTCCCATCTGAGCCCTCAAGCCACACACCTAAAGAACATTTATTATAAAACTGATGGCAAATGCTGTAAACAAAATAAACATTTAGTAATTTAGCAGACGAGCAAACAAGCCACATGATTTAAGATGTATAACAAATGGAATTGGCGATCGGTGCCTCCTCTTCAGGACCAGGAGTAATGTGAAGCTTGGAAAAACATGTATGTAGGCACTCATGTGTGTGTCGCGTCATGTCAAAATAAGTGTTCAGCACGTATCATGAACAAGATACAGGCACATATTTTGACATGATGCACGATTCACATAGGTTCATGTGACACGCCATACACCTATTTTGACATGTCGCGACACACATGACGCACTGAACACATATTTTGAATTACTACTGGCCCCGAAGATGAGGCACTCTCATCAATGGTGTGAGAAGAATTTTGTTCAAGTATAATAATAAGAGAGTTCTGTCATTTTTCTGTCAATTTACTCACCTCCGAGTTCTTTGTTCTCATGAACACAGTGAAAGATATTTGGAAGAATGCTTATAACCTGGTATGCCTTACATGTCCTGAAAAGTAAAGCTACGGGCTCTTTGATCACCCCTGGTGGCTGGCTGAAGTACAGGTCATAAACCCCTAGCCTCTTCATGTAAACAAATGGGACTTATGTCATTTTACGTTATGATTCACAGCTTCTCTGAGCAGAGATTGAAGATATAACCAACTATCAATTTTGGATTTCTAAAGATTAAGTTGTTAGTTTTTAGAATTGACCATGTTTTAGCAAGCCCTTCAGTATAGGGCAGTCAAATGAGAAGCCTCCTGGGACCACTGACGATTCTTTCTGCGCAGGCCCAGGCTAACATGTCAGCGGCCATCGTCGGATGTTTTACGCTCAGTTCATTACAATGGAAACAAGCAGCATTATGCCATCCATAATTTTTACAGTCTATGCTTATAACCAAACAGTTCATGGACCCTATTGACTACTATAGTAAAATTACTTTATTCTTTTTTCGTTCTGTTGACCAAACAGAAGATATTTTGAATAATGTTGGACAGCAAACAGTCCTCGAGTACTTCTGACTACTATTGTAATTTTTCCTACTATGGTAGTCAATGGGGTCTAAGAACTGTTGGTTAAAAGCATTCGTCCAAATATCTTGCTCTGTGCCAAAAAATTGTATACAGGTTTGTAACAACTAGAGGGTGGGTTATTCATGACAGAATTTTCATTTTTGGGTGAAAAGTTTTTTTTGCCAGGCTGACTGTGCCATAAATGAAACGCTATTGGTAATTCTAAAATGTGGGTGGGCTCACTCGACATGTCTCGCACTGTCCTCCTTTTTCAGCTGAAATTACTTCAAAACAAAAAATAATCCAGCACGTTCAAAGGGGCTTCAGATGGTCTTTAGGAAAGTTGTAATGGTGATGCTTGACTTCACAAGAATCACAAAACTAAAAGCGTTTTTTTCTCACCCATGACAGGAAAACCAAGCACACATGTGTAGGAAGCCCACTCTCGATCTTTACTCTCAAACCGATTCCTCAACAGCTTGCAGCCACCTGCAACATCCCCTTTTACAAACACAGAAAAGTTTAAATTATCATGATTATTAATTTTACCCATTGCCTTAAGACTAATTCACACTAATTCAACAAACACAGAGAGTTCACAATCAATGTGTTTCTTGGCATTTGGTTTCATATTGCATTAGTGTGAATTGGCCTTTATGTGCTTAGAATGGACTATCTGTAAACATAAACTTGCAAGCTTACAGTAGAGAATTTCGTAATCGCCAGAGTTAGACATGATGTACTTTCCATCTTTGGACCAGTCCAGGTGAGTAATGAAACTTGAGTGGCCCTGAATTGTTCCAAACAATTACACACAGAGTGAAGTTCTATCCACACAATCTAATATGCTTAAAAAACGTGAATATGTTGCATGATGATTAAACAATGAAACAAATACTACTATAAAACAGTTTAACATAATTTTGGACAGTAAACCCACAATTTCCTAGCATATTTGCTTACTGTGCATTTTCCAAATCGTGTATAGCGCCGACCCCCATCTGTGACACTATAAATGTAGATGAAGTTGTCATGGGAGCCCACTGCCAAAAAGCAGCCATCTATGTTTGGGCAAGAACCAAAAAATAAGTTACTGACTTTAAAATGGCTTATGGGAACTGTAGCTTTACTGATAAACATTTTGTAAATACAGTATACATTTGGACATTTCTATACTTTTCCAAGATATCTGCCAAAAAGATAATGCATTTGAATATGTTCAGTCATTGTAAATAATAAAATAATTATTAAATGCAATAAATAATAAAATAATTATTAAATGCAAATATTTCTACTTAAAGGCTCCCCTATTATTTAATACAATTTCAGTTTCAGTTTTTGTGCTGTACCCACCAATATGATCATGATATATTAATTATAATCTCTGACCTGGTGAGTATCTCATCACAGACAGCTGTTCATTGCCATCAGTAAGGTCTAATACCATTTCTTTGGTTTGCATATCCAGCACAACCCATCTATATAGGTAAGGGGTTAAAACATTATGAAGCATGAAAAAAACCTTTACAAGCTCACTGTAGAACTTAAGAGGTAAGTGTTCTCAACTGTGATGCATTTTACCTTCCTGTACTTAGTCCAACAGAGACAACAGCACCATTTGGACAGAAATCAGCACACAGACCAGACTCCTAAAATACGAAAGATAAAATTAATCTGTACATTTCTATATATTTATGATAATATTGTTCAAATATTTAAAGGCAAACTTTTACACAAAAAAAAATAAACAGCAATTTTGACAAATATGCCTAAACTAAAGGAATCAAGATTCCATTGATGAATAAATGCAAAAAAACTCTGCATAAACCAATCTAAACTGAGAGAACCAGGGTTCATCTGACAAGTTGTGCTGACCAGCCAAATGTTACAGTACTTTATCTCACTGACATCCCTATAACTGGACACTTTCAGCTGAGTCCTGAATCACTATGAACAGTCATTTTCGACAAATTAAAAGCTATGTGTAATATGACATCCATCCTGTCCATGCAGGCAGTGACACAGACAGGTACTTAAAAAAAGCTTAAATTGACCTCAAGTAGAATGGACCAATCCAGTTTGTGGTCTTCTGCATTCCACAAACATACTTGACGATCATTCCCACATGTAAGAAAGATGTTCTGAGAGGGGTGTGTGGCCAGACCCCACATTTCATCCACATGCCCCTTGACCAAACAGTCACAAACACTTATATTAATGTATTGTTTATTGTGTAAATATGTATTGAGTATTTACTGGGGTTCAAAGCACACAACCTATACTAGCTGAGCAACACCAATACTTTTCTTTAATTTTATTTAAGAATTAAAAGGATAGTTCACCCAAACCTTTATGACTTTCTTTCTTCTGCAGAACACAACAACATTTTTTGGAAGAATATTGGAAAACAAAAACCATTGGTCCCCATTGACCACTGTTTTTTGGTGTCCATACTGAACAATGCAAGTCATGGGGGAAAATTGGTTTTTGGTGACCAACATTCTTCAAAATATCTTATTTTGTGTTTTGCAGAAGAAAGTCATGACATTTTTTTAAATGTCAAGAGGGTGAGTAAATGATGACAGAATTTGAGTTTTTGGGAGAACTACCCCTTGAATAACATGACATTGACATTATGCATGACATGAATGACATTAATGCAAAGATTATGTATTTTAGTTTTTAGTACAAACATACCTGCACAATGGCCACAAACCCATCTGAAAATGTTCCTCTAAGGATTGCGTTTCGTGTTGTGCCAACAAGCAATTCCTCACCATCTACATCTGCAATGGTTCGGACTGCACCAAATTTCTCTGAAATCTGGAAAAACAAAAAACAACACAATTTGATCTATTACATGCATTTACTGTAGCGGTTGTTTCTATGCAAATTAACCTACACTACAGGCTACACATTTTGTCCCTACATGAAATCAATGGGAATCAACCTCGGCATCTACCAGTTAAGGAACCCAAAGTTCTGTCCTAAATACTACTACAAAATCCTCATATAGGCCGTTTTAAAAACTCATACAGACTACTTCTCACCTCACACTCTCTTTCGGGTGCCAAATCTGCACTCCAGCGGATGATCTTACGGTCTTTGCCGCCACCGCTGAGTATCGCGCCACCCTGCAGGACACACATAGCAAAAACGCTGCCCTCATGTGCGCGCGTCTGCTTCATGATCTGAAATGTTTCTGCAGATGGGAAGAAGAAAAAGTAAGCTAAATCAGGGATCGGGGCCATACATATATACAGGGAATTACACTTAAAATAAATAGAAAGAGAAAAGTATGCTGCATACCCTTTGCTCCTTTGCCTAATGTTTTAATGTCTGCTGCTGATTTTCCCCATGTAAGAATATTTCCCTCAGAGTCACCTGTCAACACATCCTCCGTAAGACTGAAGACGAAGCATAGAATGAACTTCGGCTTTTTGTATTTCTGTAAATACAATGTCAATTTGATAAATAAAATGAATACCAAGCTCTTCAGAGCACAATAGGAATAGGACTATAAATGTGAGCAAAGAATAACTACATAATGTAACATGAATGTACAATTAATACAGTGATGGTATCTGACGGTAATACCATGGTACTCTCATATGTATACTACTGAACTAAATGATTATCACATTTACTGTACATAACATGATACTTCAATGTGCTTAAAAATACCTTGTTCTATTATTTGGAATTACTTTAAAAACACTTTTTGTTTGTGAAATGACACGGTTCTGAATTTACAGGGAAGGACAGAAAATCTTGATGACCAACTCTGGACTCACTCCAAAAATGCCTTGTTTCTTGGTCAGTGTCCCAGCACTCATGGTCCAGAAGTAAACATGGGACTTGCCACAAGTGATGATGTTGTTCGTGTCTACAGGGTTGAAGTCCACAGCTAAGACTGCTTCATTAGTGCTCTGAAACCAACACACAGGCAAACAAATTGGAAAAAAAATCCTGCAATATGTGTCCTGCGGTATATATTACTCTGTGCCAGTGCTTCATTGGGTCTCATTCACTAATCATGCATATGCACAAATTTGTACGTGAAACCAAATCATGAGTCACAAAAACTTTCCCACAGAAAATTATTCTAAATATAAGAGAAAAGATAGGAATCAGTTGAAAGCAAACATCTCTTTCTTTCCTTTTCTCTCCCTCTAAGACAAAATACATGTTTCATCTCAGGATAATATTCTATAAAGTTGTATATTTTAAATTATAGATAAATATATATAATTAGGCATAGATGTAAGGTGGCTGTTATAAGGCCCCTTGTTAAAAAAAACATCTCGACCCTGGAGAACTAGTTAACTACAGACCTATTTCGAATCTACCTTTCATATTTAAAGTTCTGGAAAAAGTAGTCTCAACTCAATTATGTTCCTTCCTCCAAAGGAATGACATCAATGAAGATTTCCAGTCTGGATTTAGAGCACATCACAGTACAGAGACTGCTCAGTCAGAGTTACTGATCAGAGTTCCAAACTATCTGCTTATGGCGTCTGACCGAGGTTGTATCTTTATTACCTTATTGGTGCTGCTAGATCTTAGTGCTGCATTCAACACCATTGTCCCCAGCACACTCCTACATAGACTCGAAAATGATGTCGGTATTAAGGGAATAGCTTCGAAAGGTATGTCAATATGTAGCAATAAACAATGAGGTGTCACACAAATCGCAAGTCCAGTACGGTGTACCACAGGGCTCAGTCTTAGGGCCTATGCTCTTCGCATTATACATGTCTAGCACCTCTAGGAGATGTGATGAGTCACCCATTGCGCAATTAGTGAAATCAGAGAATCAGATGAAATCAGAGAATCAGATGAAATCAGAGAATCAGATGAAATCAGAGAATCAGATGAAATCAGAGCGGCATACCTGCCGCTAGTCGTCATCATTATCAGCGGCTCATAAGAGCTGCTATAAAAACCGAACACACAGAAGACGGTGAGCACATTCTTCACGCATATCGCGTTAACTCTCCCATGTCTTCTGTGTGTTTTAAGGATCAGATGAGTGATTGCTCAACCAGACGCCGCCAGCAAAGGAAACCGCGCCAGAGACCGCCCACTAAAACGTCCAGAACCCAGGACCACACCACCAGAGGCTTGCAGGAACGCCATTCCCCGTTTCTTTTCCTGCCCCCTCGGTTCATTCAATAAAAGTTACCCTCCGGGGTTGTGTCTAGCATCTTTTTGTACATGCCGCCACAACTGGTGGAGAATGTGGGTGAGGATTCTGGCCTCGTTCCTAACCGGTGAAGCCCAGCGCACCTACTTCTCGCTCCAGGCGCCCCTCTGCGAGGACTATGATGCCCTGAAGCAAGAGATCCTCGCTAGGGTCGGGCGACCACATCCCGTTGAAAGCTCAGGCCGCCCAGCTGATGCGGTTAAGACACCTCTGGCTGCTGACCGGAGAAACAAAGTAATTTTGAAAGTTGTTCGGTTTTGGGAGAACAATATTTGTACCACATTTTGTGACTGTGGATAGATTACCATCACTTTAGCCCATCTTTTGTTCATGTCCAAAGGACACCAGCAGTGTTGTATGTTTGAAAATTCATGACATTAACGGTAACCCTGGTGGCTGGTCAGATTCCCTCCAATGGCCCTTGTCAATCATGGCCAACTGGTGTGTGGTGAGTGCCCTGGTGCAGTTGTACTGTGGCTGCCGTCGCATCATCCAGGTGGATGCTGCACCCTGGTGGTGGTTGAGGAGAGACCCCCTAATATGATTGTAAAGCCTTTTGGGTGTACAGCAATACACAATGAAGCGCTATATGAATGTCTCATTCATTCATGTCAGAAGAAGCTAAGAGGATGTTGACTGTTACATCAGTCACGTCATACCAAACCTGTACAATTTCACAGGATTTTGATCAGGAGTCTTAATATGTATAACATTCAATGGCTCCAACCCAACTAATCCAACTGGTTTAACAGACTTCTCGAAACAGGGATGCAAACTCATCGGGGTGAAAAAAAGTGACAATGATGCGAGACCCCCCCAATGCCACACACACAAACATATTATAAACATTGTAAATATTACAATGATTATTACAATTTGTATTTCATATTATTCAGTGCACATAATCAGAATAGTAAATGGTCTGCTAAAAGTGTCTAGAATAGACAACCACATGAAGACTTCACATCTATGAGGACATCTCTCAGAACAATGGGAGACCTGAAACCAAAAGGAACCTTCCTTTGAGAAACAACGGACTTCCTCCAGTACAGCAAACTCCCTACTGAGATAACATCTACATCTCAAACGATGCATACCAGTGAATCACAGATGCACACCTAACCCTGCACCCCAACTGTTCCTTTCTTCCCCACTCAACGCAGGACACACAAAAGCTCACATAAGGACCGTACACAAGAAAATATAATTTATTACCCCAGAGGTGGGTAGTAACGTGATACATTTACTTTGTTACATTTATTTGAGTAACATTTTGGAAAATATGTACTTAAAAGTGGGTACTTTTACCCTAACTTGAGTATATTTCTAATAGAAAATAAGTACTTTTACTTCATTACACTGCATGACATTCCTTCATTTTAAACTATGCATTATAAAATGTGTTGTTTATTTCAAGGTTATCGTCTCTTTTTATGGGCATTCCCGGGTGATTGATTCTTTTGAGTCATTATTTTGAAAGCATTAATTGAACAATGGGCAAACCCATTTGAATAGGGTTACGAATCAGTTCAAATGATTTGTTCAGTTCGCAGCACAATCTGAATCATCTGAAGCAGCAGATTACTCACTCCTAGTAGCGCGAAACTTAAATTACGTTTGTATAGTCTAAGGGGACTAGATAAAACAATGTTTCAGCAATGAGCTGTATACGGATGGCCAAGCAGTGACCAAGACTGACGAGTTTGTGACCGTGAGATCCATGTATAGCGGCCAGCGCGAGACTCTAAGCGACACGGAGTATCGGATGAACAATGTAATTTAGAATAAGGCAAATTTCACAATTACTAATGATAAAAGTAAATGTTAGCTATATGAGAAATTTATATATTATTACATTGGAGTCAGATTACAAAGAGGTAATTAAATTAAATATATTTTTCATTTAAATATTGTTTCACTAAACAAAGGAAAGAGAAGAACACGTGTGAAGCATGCACTCCAGGACGGGTTCTGCAGTTCTCGCATTGTGAATTTAGTCGGATCGAGATTACTACCCGCACCCAGATCCCCACGACTGATCTGGTTCTCCCCGCGTGGGTCCTGCTCTACTCTCCTTGTGAGTTTTGTCGGGTCAAGATTATTCACCGCACCCAGATCTCCATAACCGGTCAAGTTCTCCCCGAGGGGTGTCCTGTTCTCTCGCCGTGAGTTTTTGCAGGTCTAGTTTCTCCCCGTGGACTTTGTACCTAGTGCTGCCTGGACTCTCGTGTTTGGACTGTGTCTTTTGGTTTTTGTTCTGTTTTTCAATGAATATCTATCTGTACCCCTGCACTTGAGCCTTCTCCGTCGTGTGTCATGACAGTAACTCCTTATGAAACTCTAAAAATAACATCAATAATTCACACTCATTCGTCTAAGCAGCTCTTCAAATCTGCAAAACTTGGCCTTACATGTCCGATAATACCTGCTTTTTGTTAGACCATTCTATCTAGTCGTCAAAGGACTAACTCTATTGTTTTTGGTCTATCATGGAACAATTAAGGATGACATCTTCCTCTATGAAAGATTTCAGCTTTGCTTTTTTTTCTCACTTAAAATACTATCTTTCTACTATATAAAATAAATATATTGGAACATTTTCATGAACTTCTAGTGTTTTGTTTTTCATTAAATGACTCGTCTGATGAGCACTTTCATATGATTGTTGGTATTATTTATGAGGGTCTTCATGAAATGTATGTAACATATCTTGCTTAAAAACTCTCAATGGCTGTGTAAACAAAACCCCTTGGCCTCAAAAGCACCTATGCTCACAGCAACCCGTTTAGGTGCATGTCTCATTAAATGATAATGAGTTACAGCACACCCCACCCCCTTTCCATCCGGCGTGTCAACAACATACACATACGCGTCTTGCCATGGCCTTTTTCACGCTTCCGGGTTTTTGACTTCCGCATCGTTTGGTGCAGGGTAAACAGTGTTCTGGTTACAGCAGTATCAAAGTCTAACAACAGTGTCTGGATTAAATGTCTTTGTATAAATAATGTTAACGAGCTTAATACATTATTATCCCCTGTTAAGTTAATATCTGAATTTAAAAACACATCGCTGGTAAGAGGGGGCTCTAGTACTGTTTTGGTCTTAATCTAAGGTTTGTAATGTTTAAAGGACAGAAACCTGAGGCAGGTACTATACTGCACATAATAAACCCAGTGATGATGTTCTCTGTCTCATTTGATTCTTTATGTCTGTCTGGTTTTGTTCTGCATTAAATCGATAAAATACATGTTACAGTAATTGCAGAACATTGTGCTAGAAAGACATTACCCAATCCCTTCCGTCAGACTCGCATCACACTTTCTGTTTCAGAAAATGCCAGTGAGGCACTTGTTTATTGGCAGGAGGATTATAATACAGAAATCTCACACCCCCCTGGGTTGCTATTGAGAAAGCTTCTGTTAACAGTTCACTCCCAGCACTTCTCTTTTCAGGTTCTGTATTACCCGCATCTGTTGAGGTGGAGCATTTTATTGTTTCAAACAACTTGAAAATATGGCATCAAATTAAGAAGGGATGCAGATTATCTGACACTGCTATTTTTGCCCCAGTATATCGCAATCACGCATTTCCCCCTTTCTCTCTCAGATGCAACATTCAACATGTGGAGGCTAAATGGTATTGTTACCTTGGAGGATTTATAAATTAATAAATATTTTGCTTCTTTTTCTCAATTAAAAGATATCGCCTGATTCCAAACATTTGATTTTAGATTTTGTAACTGTTTTTTCTGAAGAAATTTGTTAAACTACGCATTCTTTAAAAGCTGCTTGGGAGAAAGAATTAGGTATACAGATAGGAAATGAAGTGTGGGAGGAGAGCCTTACTTAGAAACAAATGTATAGGAAAAATGCAAAAGTCACTTTGGATAAAAGCGTCTGCCAAATGCATAAATGTAAATGTGACTGGTGTTAATCTGCAGAGGGCTCTCTTACAAGTCAAGTCAAATCAGCTTTATTTATATAGCGCTTTTGACAATTTTCATTGTTACAAAGCAGCTGTACAAGAAAACATTGACTATAAGTAAAACATATAAGGTTATGCAAGTCAAAACACAGGTCAACTATCAGACAGACTATAAATTCCTATATTCACTATTCAATAAAACTATTAAATTCTAGCAGCCCCCAGTGAGAAGAAAAAAACCTCTTAAACCAGGAAACCAGGCTTAACCAGGATAGCCGTGTGGGTGCGCAATACGGTGCGCGAGCAATCTGCTTGGACTCTGGAGTTTGTGATTTTCACTCGCAAAGTGTTGATTTATGAGTGCAGTCTCGATTTTTGTGTTTGAGTGTGGGTTTTGCGGTTTGTATTTTACGTGCAAGCTCTGTCACTGTGCTTGCGCTGCTGAAATTTGCTTACATGCTGGGTTCACGTGCTCAACGAGTTTTGTACAAATTCTGACGCTATATACAACAAGGCAAAATAAAAAAATAATTAGATTAGATAGATCATTAATAATTTTGTAGAGTCTTACCCATCTCTTTTGGACATGCCCTAAACTTTTTTGGTGTGACATATTTAAGTGGTTTTCTGACATACAGTTTTGTGTTTAAGCCCGATCCAGAGATTGCATTATTTGGATATGCATTGGAGAAATCATAGGGACACTTCAACCAGTATGTAACTTACGCAACACGTCTAAAAATCAGTAAAGATACTTCTATCTAAAAGGAATAGGGCCTTTAAAGAGAGAGATACAGTGTATTTTAGGCTGAAAAAAGAAATTAAGGGGGAAATTAAGAGGGCTATATCAGCTTACAGGGAAGGTCTTGAGGTCAAATTGAAAACAGGAAATTTAGGTTCTGCTTGGGAGGGGATGTATTCAATAACAGGTCAGCAAAGTCGGAAAAGTAAAAACAGAATTAGTTTAAATGGATTCAGTTCAGACTTAGTTCTTTCACAGGATTTTAATAACTTTTATCTAAGATTTGATGCTCATCATTTTAATGAGGAAATCGATAGGTGGAAAGATGAATGTAAAAGAAACAGGGAGGATGATTGTGTTTTTTTTATGTGAGTGATGTGATATCCGTTTTTAAACAGTGTAAAATCAGGAGGGCACCCAGGCCTGATAAAATAGGGGGTAGATTACTTAAGGAATGTGCCGAGCAGTTAGGTCCAATATTTTATGAAATTTTTACCTTGTCTCTCCAACAACAAAAAGTACCTGCACTGTGGAAGCAGTCTACACTGATTCCAGTACCAAAAAAGCTAAATGTTTAGATACTGGATGATGTTAGACCTGTGGCGCTTACATCCCTAGTGATGAAATGCTTTGAAAATTTTGTTAAAAAGTAATTACGCAAAGGACACAGAGTTTTCTAGACTCCCTACAATTTGCTTATAGGTCTAAGCGAGGGGTAGAGGATGCAGTAGCGAGTCTTTTACATTTAGTTCTACAGCATTTGGATAAGCCGAAAAACATTTGTTAAATGACTCTTTATTGACTTTTCATCTGCTTTCAATACTATTCAATACCATAAAATTTGCTGATGATTCGGTTATCGTTAGTTTAATGAGTGAGGAAGACTCTATATATGGTCCTGTGGTTGATGATTTTGTGGTGTCAGAATGCTTTCTTAAAACTTAATGTTTCTAAAACTAAGGACATGATTATTGATTTTAACCCTAGGAGGAAATCTATTCATAATAAGCAATTGAGCATAAATGGAGTAGGTATTGAGAGGGTTGAACATTACAAGTACTTGGGTACTGTTTTGGATAATATTTTGTCCTTTTCTCCCAATACTGAGGCTTTGTGTAAGAGGGGGCAGCAAAGATTGTATTGTTTGCGGAAACTAAGGTCATTTAATGTTGGGAGAACATTGATGTGTATGTTCTACAGATCCTATATTGAGTCAATATGATCTTTTAAATGTGTTGTGCTGGTTTAATTGGTCTAAATGTGAAAAACAAGAACTGTCTTGAGACGATTGTTAACCAGGGAAGTAAAATAACAGGGAGTAAGCAGATGACTATGGCCCAGTTATATCATAGACAGGTTCTGGGTAAAGCCCAGAGCATTTTGTTAGACGATTTCCACCCAATGTATTATGAGTTTAACCTTCTTCCTTCCGGCATTCGTTATAGAACCTCGATTAGTAAAACAAATCGATTTAAACATTCTTTTATCCCCTCAGTTGTAAAATGTTTCAATTTGAGGTAAGAACTTTTTAGGAAGGAAATGGATTTGTTTTTTGTATTGTGTTTTTGTTGTTGTTTACGTGAATAGTTGTGTGCTGCAACCAAATTGCCTTCGGGAAATGAATAAAGATGAACTGAACTGAACCTATTTGTGGATTGTGCGTACGCCATGACGTTCTAAATGTTTCAAAATCCACAAATGTACAGAGAGCCATCCACAAAAGCGTGCACTGATCCACAAATGTGTGCAGCGATCCACAAATGCATGCAGCGATTCACAAATGCACAGAAAGCGATCCACAAATGTGCAGAAAGCGATTTTTGAATAAATGCCATTAAAATAAATTTGTAAATATTTTTGGCAAATCTCATTGTATTTATTTGTGAATGCCATTTATTTTTGTGGAATGTCTAACATATATTTATGGTTCGCTTTTTGTGCATATGTGGATTTAAAAAATTTCACTATATTATAAGAAATTACTTGTAACGAGCAAGGCGGGACGAGAGCCATGAGGAAACGGTCGCATATCTCACGGAGGAGCTCCGGGAGCATAAAAGGACGAGCGACAGGAGGGTACGATGATATGAGTGAGATGTACAATTGGACCTTTTTGTCAACTGAAAGTTTATCCACTTTTTGTAATTTATACTGCAAAATGCTGACAGTTGGACTTTTTTGTATAATTTTTTTAGTAACGTAAATATACATAAAAAATGTCAATAATGTGTGTGTTATGCTTGTGTATTGGACAACTACTCGTATTTTCGCCCCACCCCACGGTGCAACACGATCTCACCAACCCACTTGGCAAAACCACAATTACTCCTTCCAAAACAGCCAGGAACCTGGGAGTGATATTTGATAAACAGCTGTCCTTCAATGATCACATTGCAAAGACAACGCGGTCATGCAGATATGCCTTATTTAACATTAGAAAGGTTAGATCCTATCTCACTGAGCATCTGGCACAATTCCTTGTCCATGCCCTTGAAATCTGAAGGTTGGACTACTGCAATGCTCTTCTTGCTGGTCTTCCTGCAAAGGCCACTTATCAAACCACTCCAGCTGGTTCAGAATACAGCAGCACACCTCGTCTTCCGACAGCCCAAAAGGACTCATGTTACACCGCTTTTCATCTCTCTCCACTGGCTACCGATTGAAGCCTGTATGAGATTGAAGTCACTAATACACTAATCACGCTCTCTCTTTCTCTCAATAGGTATTGTTCAGGCTGTTGTAACTTGGTATTAGCACTTATCGTATCATGGATCCTGTATGACATATCGCTTTTTTGCTCCCTGAAGTCACTTTGCATAAAAGCATCTGCTAAATGACTAAATGTAAAATATATTGCTCTGTAACTGTACCTTACAGTAGCCAATTAAGGCATTCAACAAACAATCATGGGTTTATTCAAGATAATGGTTATGTCCGACAAATGTACAGTACTACTCCAGCAGTAGGCCGATTTCTGCAGTATACAATAGTTTTAACATAAAATAGGAAAACGAGTTAAAACGACATACATTTGTTTTAGACATAATGAACAACTAAGTGTCAGAGTTTAGCATTATCGTTAGCATACCTCGACGTTGACGATTCCTTGCTGGTCGATTGGTGCATCTCTAAAAGTTTGAAAGGTCTATGAAATGACCCCACAAACACAGTGAAACAAACTGTGTGCATGTATTGAACAAACCTTGACCTCAGTATGCTTTGTGTTTTTATTCCAGTCCCATAACGAAAGCATGTGCTCATTCGAGTCATCAATCACACATAGGAATGTTCCTGCATCCTAAAATAAAAAATTGTTAAAAATGTATTCTTGCTATTATTTTATAGAAGAAATAATCCATCTGCTTGCTGTAGGTTGTATAAATAATACAAACTGGGAGGCAATACTCACTGCATTGGAAAATGCTACAGATCCGACACCCCGCTCAAAAGTCCCGAGGCCAATCTGCTGCAGTGTAACTAGCGTTTTGGAGTCCCAAATGTGTACAAATGGTTGTAGAGGCTGATATATACAATTACACATAAACATTGTAAAAAAATACATACAATTAATACTTGTTTGTGAAAATTTACAGTAAATGTTTGTAGCACAATCACTGTGTTGTCCACAATTTAATACTGAAGGTTATATAATACATCACTCTATTGTTACATCGGTGGAATGAGATCTATTTATACATGTATCTCACCTTGCCATCTTTGTCCACCCCTGCTGTCTGTCCAGATGCTACACGCACCTTGTCTGGGTGGATGGCGAGACTACATCCAAAGAAGTAAGAATAATTATGAGCACATGAAAGTAAGAAAAACAAATCAAAGAATAGTTCCCCCTCAAATTAAAACTCATAATTATTCAACATCATTCCAGCCCAGATGTATTTGACATCTCTTTTTCCACTAACACAAACAAACAACATGCATCGTTCCTTAAAATACCAAATCATATGGTTATGAGAGAAAATTTTTTTACTTCTTGTCTGTCTTGTGACAAAATATCAAATGATTAGTGAGAAGATACGTGATCTGGGATGGCATGTAGGCAAGTAAATTTCGAAATATTAATTTCTGGGTGAATTATTTCTCTAAATATTTATTGAAACTCACCATCGTACACAGTCTGTGTGTTTACGATAATGTCGTTGTGTTTGGTTGCCGATATGGTACAAAACCACAACACAGGCAATAAAATAAACAGCTTCCCCAGAGGGTAAAAAGTAAAAATTAGCTCGACAGTCCTTTCCCCTGTAACCATAGCTAAAATAAAAGGGTCAAGGAACATTTGCTGATAAATATTCATCACAAAACACGGCAATCTAAATTACTGTGTTTGGCATTGTAGTTTGGCAATACAATGTTTAGAAAATGTTTGGTTTAAGAGAAAATAGCTTCTTTGTTTTCTCATCTTTGGATTTTGATCTCACACAGATTTGGAAATGAAAAATATAACGCATTTATGCTTCTCATAAAATGTTTTACAAAAATGTAACTATGGTTATGAAATCAAAGACATTCTTTTGTAATATTTACAAAAGATATGGTAACACCTTATTTTATGGTGCTTGTTACACGTTACATGTAATTATGCAAAATTGATAATAAATACTATAATAAATACATGTAACTAACCCTTAACCACACGCTAATCCTTACCCTATAGTACAGTAAGTACAAGTAGTTAATATTTATTACTCTGTCCTTAAATATATATTTACACTAACACAAGAAACTTAAAATGAAGTGTAAGCAAAATTATAATAACTTAATCGACATTTATATTTTATTTAAGTGGTTACGTTATACAGTAACTTTGGTAAAAGACTTCCTAAGTACACTTTTAGGTTGTATTTGTTAACATAAGATAAATGTTGTTAACATAAGATAAGATAAATGCATAAGCTAACATGAACTTACAATGAGCAATATATATTTTTGGTCAAAGTAATGGTCATTGTTTGTTCATGTTAGCCAATTCACAAAAGTTAACTATACAACCAAAAGTGTTCAAATCTTTATTTAGGATACACCCAGTCCAGTTCCAATTTCTGTGAGGGAAGATCCATTTTCAGCTCCTCATAGTTTGGAAAGTTGGAGGGAATGTACATGGTAATGGGTCTTCCACGGATAAACATCTTAATTGACTGACCTACAGGGAAAGTTTAAAGGGTGTGACAGTTCAGAGATAAAGACATGATGAGAAAAAAGTGATCAACATCATACTTACACATAGTCCTCCAATTTAAGTTTTTATTCATAATTATTGATAAATGTTAAACTAACATTCTACTTAACAATAAACATGTTTAAAGGGTTTGTTTTCCAAAGTATGAAAATTCTGTCAAGCGCATCCATATTTGAAAAGAAAATTCAGAAAACTACAAAAAGTTGCGAATTATTTGCGACTGGTCTATTCGCACAGGAATATTTTTACCTGAGGTAATTTTTACAGACCTTTTTTCAGAAGGTAAAAGTCGCCGTAATCTTAAAAAAATACTGACATGGCACATTCGGATGGGACTAAAATCACAGAGAAGCTGGTAATAATTAGTTTACCCCATCTGACATGGAAGAGAGGAAATTGTTGTTTAAAGTCATAATTTTTGTTTTATTGTGTACAAAAATACTTTTTGTCACGTTACAAAATGGTTGAACACCTGTAGTCACATGGATTATTTTAACGATGTCTGTAACGTGTGCTTTGAGTGCAACTTGTGTTCCAAAGATTCCAAAGTTGTGGAACGACTTGAGGTTGAAGAATTTTCATTCTTTGGTGAAATATTGCTTTAAACAAGTTTAAAGATAGTTTAAGTATTACCAAATATTTCATACAGTAATAAATTCAGAGTAAATTTGCATTGAATAAGACAACTTACTCAGAGTTCCTCTTCTAGACCCCTGAGATCCTGGTAAAGGATAAAACACACAAACATTACCTCTACAGCTGTTAGACACAATTCAGAATTCTGGCAGCCCAACGGTGGTCCAACCAGCTTAACTCAAAGTCATCTTTGTTATTATCTGGACCTGTTTTTTTATTCACTGAAGGGGGAAATTATGCCCAAAATGCCAATATTACCAAGTATCCTTGGTAGTAACGTAGTAGTAAAAAGTAATCAATTATGTCTTATGCTGCGTTCAGATTTTAAGCGTTTTTATAGCTGCAAGGGCGTTCTTACTAGTGGTTGTGTCATGATCCTGCCTCTCCTTGTCTTGGTTTTCGAGTCTTGTGGCAGGATCATGTCAGTCCCATGTGGTTTGTGTGGTGAGTTCCTGTGTTATGTTAGTTTAGTCATGTGTAGTTATGTCAAAGAGTTAATTTAAGTTTTGTTTCAGTGTAGTTAGTCTTAGTCCTGTCATGTTATGTATCCATGTTTTGTTATGTTACCCCCACGTGGGTCTTTGTTTTATTATTTATTAAATATATGTTAACCCCTTACCCGCTGTTTGCACCTGGGTCCTCTCTCCGTGTCTCACCACTCGAGAATCATGACAGAATGAACCAGCCACAGAGAACCCAGCAGGCAGCCAGGGACCGTGAGCAGTCCTCTGCCAGCCAGGACCACCAGCATTGGTGGCAGTCGACTGCTGACTTAATTCAGCGGGGCGATGGTCCTTTCCAGCCTCAGGGAGATAGATCCCTTAGTGAGTATGCTCAAG
Source organism: Barbatula barbatula (assembly GCF_947034865.1). Taxonomy (NCBI): domain Eukaryota; kingdom Metazoa; phylum Chordata; class Actinopteri; order Cypriniformes; family Nemacheilidae; genus Barbatula; species Barbatula barbatula. Next base: position 28,085,684 of record NC_136766.1, read on the forward strand.
CGTCTGTGGCAAGACGGGGTTTTCTGCCAGAGACGCTCATGAATGCGTACTTCCTGGCGGGCCTCGTTAAGCCTCCACCGTTGGAGGAACGGGAGAGGCTGATCCGGGGGTCCTTTCAGCAACTGGTCAGCAGTCTTGCCTCCAGCTGCCCCTCGGCTGCACGCTCTCTCCTGCCTTCGATCCCAGAGAGTCGTTCCCTGAGGATTGGGGTTTTGGGCGTCACCACACACTCTGCTCCACCACCAGCTAGCCTCCGTGGTAGGCGTGGACGGCGGGAGTCGTGGGACTCCCCGTCCGACTCTTCCAGCACGGAGATAGTGGGGTCCCCCACCGCTACTCTGCAGCCGGCCACACGTCCTGTGAGCCGGTCAAAGAGGAAGAAGCAGAGGAGAGTGGCACCATCCTGTCCTGCCCAGCAGCCGGTATCCAGCCCTGCCCAGGCGTCAAGTCCGGTGGTCCCGTCAAGTCTGGTGGTCCCGTCAAGTCCGGTGGTCCCGTCAAGTCCGGTGGTCCCGTCAAGTCCGGTGGTCCCGTCAAGTCCGGTGGTCCCGTCAAGTCCGGTGGTCCCGTCAAGTCCGGTGGTCCCGTCGGTCCCACCTGCACCCAGTCCAGTGTCAAGTCCTGCCCTGCCGGCCTTCCAGCCGGCGTCAAGTCCTGCCCAGCCGGCCCTCCAACCTACAAACCAGTCAGCCTGGCCCCAGCCGTTCCCTACTACGGCCGTCCTGTCATGCCCTACCCCTTCTAGTTCCTCTCACTCCAAGAGAGGTATCCCTTCCATGCCCAGACCTTCCTACCCCACCCCTCCGCCCAGCTCTAGGAAGCAGGGTCCTGTCCCTCCTAAGTCCCCACCCAGTTATGTTCCCAGGTTTTTCCCACCAATTCCGCCTCCCCCCTTCCCATTGATGTTTATTTTATTGTCCAATCCCTTTCTAGTCATGTCAGCCCTGCCCCTAGTGTGTTCTGTTCTGTGTTTATGGTCTCTGTCCTCCTGTCTGTCAGTCTTGTCATGTTTAGTGTGATCTTGAAGAACTCCTGGAGGAGTTCTTTAAGGCGGGCGCTCTGTCATGATCCTGCCTCTCCTTGTCTTGGTTTTCGAGTCTTGTGGCAGGATCATGTCAGTCCCATGTGGTTTGTGTGGTGAGTTCCTGTGTTATGTTAGTTTAGTCATGTGTAGTTATGTCAAAGAGTTAATTTAAGTTTTGTTTCAGTGTAGTTTGTCTTAGTCCTGTCATGTTATGTATCCATGTTTTGTTATGTTACCCCCACGTGGGTCTTTGTTTTATTATTTATTAAATATATGTTAACCCCTTACCCGCTGTTTGCACCTGGGTCCTCTCTCCGTGTCTCACCACTCGAGAATCATGACAGGTTGCCTGAGTGACTGATTATTTGTATGTTTGTTTTATTACATTCATCTGTGCTATTGCACATACTTTGATTACTTGATCTTATTCATTACTTACTGATCAGTTGTCTTCAACAATGTTAGAAATTTAGATTTCTAGGCTAATAATTTGTATCATAGCCTTATCTATTAATATTACATAGGTAAATATAACTAGATATTATTTAATACTTTTTTGTGGCAGGGCCAGTAAAAATTTGAATCACTTGCCCAAACGGGCCAGTAGAAAATTTCCTTAGCGTTGAGCCCTGAAGAAGTATTATTCAGAAGTAAGAGTTATTGTATAACATTGGCTTTTTTTATACAATGGGAAGCTGGAACAGGGTATATCCAGGAATCATAGAGATTAATTTACTACCTTTTACTACCTTTTTTACCACCTCCAAAATATTTTTTACTACCAACACGACATCAAGCAGCAGCCCTTTTGGGGGGGGGGTATGCAAAGCACCACTTACTACTTACTATAAGGGTGTGTTTAGATAATAGATTATTAATGCTAATTTTAAATCTAACTTTTTTTATTTTGCCTTGTTGTGCAAGCACTGTCGAGCTTGTGCAGAGGCAGCAGTTTTTGCCAGAGGGGAACTGGAATCCCCTGGTTAGGCCTGGTTTCCTCTGAGGTTTTTTCTCCTCCAATGGAGTTTTGGGTTCCTCGCCACCATTTGCATACTGTTTTGCACTGTTTTGCACTGTTTGCCTGGCCGGGGGGGCTGCTAGAATTTGATAGTCTTATTTAATTAACACTGCATATAGGAATTTATTGTGTGTCTGATATTTGCCCTGTGTTTTGACTTCCATAACCTTTTATGTTTTACTTTTAGTCATTGTTTTCTAGTACAGCTGCTTTGTAACAATGAAAATTGTAAAAAGTGCTATATAAATAAAGCTGACTTGACTGTGTTGTTTTAACTTTTCTCTTTTCCATTATAAAAACTGATATTGCGTTTTTAGTTGAAAACGGCCTTGTGTAAACAGCCTCTCATGAACACTCCAGTGTAGAGAGAAAAAGGGACATACTCCAAACAAGTGACAGAATTTCATTTATATTTGCGGTGGCCCTGCTTCAAGATTTAAGAATTAGGAGTATGGACTATATATAGTGTGTGATGATGAGAATGTGTTCCTGTAACTGGTAGAGAATTGCAATAGCAGCTAAAGATTGTGGGTTAAATTCCCAGGAAACAGCTGGGCTGCTTATATCGGATCAGATATAATGACCCAGATAAAGATTATCAGAGTAAAAGAATTAAGAGAGATAGAAACAGAAATAAGAGAGATGCCTTATTACCTGCACTGGAGATAAGGTCTTTTGCCCGGCTATGGGAAAAAACAGAACATCAAATTGAATTGATGAATGAAAATATAAAGGTCCGTGCCACTTTAGAAACAGGTGATTCTGTCTTCCCTGCACATTTTGTTGACACACCGCTTATATAGATGCCCCAGTTCTCTTTGTTATTTAGATTTGAGTGAACTTACATTCAGCCAATCAAAAGCCAAATCATCCCTTGGGTGATCGATTGAAATCGATTCTCGGCTTTATGCACAGCACTTACGTGAACTATGTAATCTTCATTATAAATATACTTCATTATCACTTAACGCCCTCTGCTTTAAGTTGTTGCATCATTTAACCGCAATTTATTGAGGAAACTGAGCACAAGAATTGCACCATTTTTTTCACATTCTCCATAGAAAGACACAAGAAGTCCAATTAGATTTAAGCTTTACATCACGTTGCTAGGAGAAGTTACACAAACGACAACCCGGTGACACTTAAGCACTGAAACTTATTGTAAACCCTACAGCAATAAACATATGGAAGTTAAGGACACTTCTCCTGAACAGGGGAACGTATTATACTTCTAATGTGTACTTACCTTTAATATTTGTATTTTTTCAAGATTATTGTTTTAGGATTGTCACATTGTTTGGTTCATGTTTGCATATACACCATAGCGTGATAAATGATAAATATGTGATTTTTATCTCAAAATAAATCTATGTTCAGTATAACAAAAATGCAAAGTGGTTTATATTTCCTTTAGTTAAACATATTAAACTTAGCAGTAACATTTTCTGAAGTAATGCCAAATTATAAATTTCTGTTGAAAATATGCTTATGTATAAGATATATGATAAGAATGTATATGATAAGAAACTACACTCCAAACATAAACGAAACAGAATAGAACATCTTTGCCAAAATATGCATTTTATATTCGGAATTTAAGTAACATATTCAATTATTTTAATATTATATTTTACATAGTAAAACACTGTAATGACCTCTCGTTTAAATGACAAACAACTAAATGTTTTCATAATGTATCTTCTTTGTCAATAAAGCACTTAAGTCATTAAGGTTCAAAAAGGGCAATTTCTTCCTGCAGCAGGAGGTGGGGGGTTGATGGGGGTTGTGTGAGCAGTAACAAACAGCTGAATATCTCTTTTAAAGTGCAGGCTTCAGATAACTGGAAAGTATACCATGGCAACATTCATTTCTAAAATCACTGGCAAAATCACAATTAAACAACATATTTCCGATCAATAATTAATCCTTACATCAACTATATATATTTCCTAAGCTAAAGACACCATGCAGTCAAACAGGAAAAGTGTTTTACACAGTATAACAGTGATTATTTTAAATGATTTATTCATGCAAACCATGTTTTCTTTAAATTAATTTGCAGTTGTAATATTTAATCAAAAACGTTTCCTGTATTTTTCAATTTGCACAAAACACAGAGCGAATACAAATATTAAAGCTCTGTATGCAACCCAGTAATAAGCGAAAAAAATCAACAACTGCCCTACACTTTTTATATATAGAAAATGATTCATACCGAATAAAGGATTGATTGAATGCATTTTCTATTTTATTTATCCTAGTTGTGCAAGCACTGTTGAGCTTGTAGAGATGCTGCAGTTTTATTGCCAGAGGTAAACTGGTTCCCCTGGTTGGGCCTGGGTTCTCCCGAGTTTATTTAGTTCTCGCCACCGCTTGCATACTGTTTTGCACAGTTTGTCTCACTAGGGGGGCTGCTGACATCAGCTTTAGAATTTTAAGTATTCAGATAACTTTAAAATGTAACTGTGACGAGCAGGGTGAGATGAGAGCCATGATGGAACGGTGCGAGGCCAGTGACGTGAGTATTAACGAGTGTCAGTTGCGTGTTGCACTGGTCTCGCATCTCTCACGGAGAAGCTCCAGAAGCATAAAATGTTGGCACTTTCAACGTTCTCTGGTTCTGGCCTCCTTCTTCCCTTATTCCTCTTTTTATGCTTCCGGAGCTCCTCCGTGAGAGATGCGAGACCATTCCCTCACTGCTCTTGTACTGCCCTGCTTGTCTCAGTAACATTCTGCTTAATTTATTTATTATTACCTATAGGAATTTATAGTCCGTATAATATTTGACCTGTGTTTCTCACTCATTGATCTTAAATATGTTCATCTTTGTGATAACCAAGCTGTGTTTGTGTGTGTGTGTGTGCGCGCACACGTGTGTATATTGTGGTCTGTCCGTCTGTAGATGTGTTTTATGCATGTGGGTGTGTATGAACCTGTGTGCGTGCATTTCATAACTTTAATTTTTTGCTTTGTTTTTGCATTTGTTTCATTTAAAGCTGCTTTGTAACAATGAAATAAAGTTGACTTGACCTAAATAAAGTAACTTTATACCTTGATAATATACATTTTATACCTTATGCAATTATTCTAGCCCAGAAAGCACTTTTAAGTAAATGCATTTTCCGTTTAACTTAACCAAACATCATTAATTATTTCATTAGCCATTAACTTGTATTTTACCTGAATAAATCATAAAGAAACAGTATATACTGTAGCTTAAACTGAGAAAGTTCAGACTCACCTCTCAAGACTTGGAGAACGTGTAAGTAAGTTTGTAGATGAGGCAGCTTTCTTAGAAAGACGCTGTTTGGTCTTATCTTGTGGGTCTTTAGTTAGCTTCTCACTGTTTCTTCTCACCCTGATCCCAGGAATACACACATACAGACACGTAAAGCAGTCAGTCACAGCATGTACCTAGATTTACAGTGCACGCTAGATAAGAATTAAAGACATGCTTAGCTTGTTTATATTTAGCCAAGGGCAACGTCATGTTTTGCAAATGCACCCCATAATCAAACCCATCACCCTCAATTATCTAAAATAAAAAACATGCAGACAGACATATAAAGTATGAAACAACGCAAACAAATAAGAAATCTGTGCGAGACGACTTGTGGTAACTGAAGGACATGCCATATTTCCAGTTCTTCTGAACAGTCTGAGAGATGTCCAATAAAAGCTATATTTACCATTCAGGCCTTGACATTGCCCAGGACAAGTAAATGTTTTGGATGTGCATTGTGAGAGAGAATTTTACTTGGCTGACATGTAACTTCAAGAATAATGAGAATAGGTCCATTAAAGCTGCGTTTGTTGTGGTCGTGCTTGTTTGTGAGTGCGACAATAATCAAATGGCAAAGTCCATACACACAGTTTCATGGGACGCACGCACGACTGTCCCCAGTTAACTCCCGGTTTGTGTTTGGCTAGTGTCTAATAATACCTATTTATATTTAATTGTATTTATTTTAATATTCATTTGTATTATTATTTTACTGTGCAATAATTGCATTAAATAAACAATTTGTTGAATGGATCCTGTAGTCTGGTTGCATTTAAACAATTTAATTTAGTCTAATTTAGTACGTTTGAATATGTTGTTAAGATGAAATTGTCTATAACAAGATGCTGACGCGGAATCCTGTTATTTAAAGTGGAGGTTACATGCTAAGTCATGCATTCTGACTTCTTTACACTGATGTGGCTTCTCATGCTTAAAATGGTCAACTTGTTAAAAACGAGTTGGGGCGTATGCTGTTGTATTTCTGTGCTTGATACACTCCAACTTGTTTCGGAAAGCTTTTTTTAAAAGTCTGGATCCCTGTTTCGTAACAGCGATCCTATTCCTTTAATTGGGCAATTCTCCTGGAAAAGCACGGAAAGGCAAAAGAAAGATTCTGCCCAGGTGCCAACCAATGAGCGAAACCCGCTTGCAATCAAGATTGTCTGCGCTAGGTCAAGACTGGGATGAGAATGAGTGAATGACCGCCGCAATCTCCCTTTTATTCCTGTATGTATGGGGCGTGGACTGGCGTGTGGGTGCCATTCGCCCATTGGTGTCCATCTCTTGGAGATGATAGGTTCTCAAGATCAAACCCCCGGTCTGTCTCTCAACACAACGCTGAGAGTCCGACTGAAGGGGAACTACTTTTATATACCCTTGCCTACATCAAGCGTTGTTCATTAGTTGTTGAAAGTTCAATGACACATTTTCATTTGTCTTTGTGTCAGTTTTTTGTTTAAAATGGTAATTTCGAGTGCTCATCCTATATTCCGGCAATGTCAAGCGTGCCGTTTCAACATAATTCTGTAATACGCAAAGTCGTAATCGTGCTTCGCAGAACAGAGCAAGGCGAGCATTTGTGTTTATAAAGCATATCATTTTTTTTAAATGACCGAATGTTTTGCAAGATAAGACCCTTATTGACTGTAATTTTGACCTTCAACCATCCATTGAAGTCCACTATATGGAATAATCTTGCAATGTTCTCAACAAAAACCTTAATATCTTTTCGACTAGAGAAAATAATACTTATACATATTGGATGACAACAGGGGTGTGTAAATCATCATGAAAATGTATGTTGAAAGTGAACAATTCCTTTAAAGGGGACATTAATTAATGTTTACGCATCTCTGCCATCAGTGTGCTTCTTCATAAAGACGGGCTTACTGGCTTCACAGAGGACACGGAGCTTAGCCTTTCCCACAATGCGGCTAAACACATGTTCCAGTGACATTCCAAAAAACTTAATGTTCTGTATACACCATATAATAAAGCATATTATGCAAAGAAAATTTGAAACCCAGAACATGAATGCAAAGCGCTTATACTTTGTCCTGTGATCCTTTATTGATGCACTTTCCATTCACGTTCTAGGCTCTCTTCTCATTTCTCCGCATAATAATCTCCATTAAGGTGTATACCGAACTTGATTTTAATGGACTAAGCCACATTGAAAAGCATTTTGCAATGTCCATGAACCCAAGTTTTTCTGCACCGCCGGGAAAAGAGATCCACGTCCCGCACACAATGAAGCCGATGCGGCAGGGCTGCCAAAAGAAGCGCAATGATGTCTGAGACAGGGATGTTCCGACAAATGATGCAGGCGTGTCGTAATTCCGGTGACAATCTATGTGCAGGAGATTTTGTCACTTTCATTTGCAGGAAAAACAAGTATCAGGTTCACGTGGAGCCACGGAACGGAAGCTAGACGTTAATAGTACTGTCAATGTGCATATTTTTCTTAAACAAACGCAATGATTTGCTTCAGAAGACCTTTTTTAAGACCACAGAGCCATGTCGAGCAGTTCTTTGATCAATGGATGCACTTTTTGGAGTTTCAAAAAGTCGACGCCCATTCACTCCCGTACTACCGCTTGGAAGTAAAACGATACGTGGTATTATAACTTCGACATAATTTTTCTCCAAGAAGAAAACCATATTCAGTGAGGATGCCTTGAGGGTGAGTAAAACATGGGGCAATATAGATTTGCCGGTGAAATATCCCTTTATCTGTCACCAACATCAAAATACTTAATATTTTATTTACTTTTATGAATACAGTGTAGCGTCACTAAACTCCACCCTTTTTTGGTGAGTTTTGGGTAATATCAGCCGTTAAGTGTAAATGGATTCGGAAAAAGTAGACCCTTCGGGTACTTTGAGAATACTCATTTCAGAATACTATGATTTGGGACATATTAATTCTATTTTGGAATACTGTTGAGGACAAATAGTATGCTAATTGGGACTACTCAGCTACTCAGTACATAATTCGGTTGTACCATTTGCTCTTAAGGCAAAACGTAGCTAGTAATTCGTAAGCTCTCCGTAAAGTAATGCGTCATCGATTAATATGACCCTTTACCTTCAGTAGTCCAATAGCAGCCTTTAAATTCGTCAAAACATTCTTGATGTCAACTTATATGTACACACGGAGGTGCGCTAGAACTGGTTCTTGTTAGAAATGCTAATAAAGTAATGTCAACAAATAATATTCTCTGTTTTAAAGTTGCGTGACTGTAAATCAGCATTATCATATATGTTTAAAGTATTGAAGAATGTTGAGTGAAACTACAGTTTATATAATTAGTTCAGTGAGTCTGCAAATCTATTCCTACAGTAACTCCAAGTCCAAATACTTGTTTACTGATGATAAATTGCTCGTTTTGCTCTGTTTGCTAAGTGCAAAATACTAGCTATACAAGTAAAAAACAAAACTAATCTCCCACATCTGGAAAAAAAGTCAATTTATATTTTTTGTTTTTTGAAAAAACGAGGTGATTGTTTTTGTCTCTTCATTGCCTTTATGTGGCAGTTATGCAGTCCATTTTTTCAGTCCAGAAAAATCCCCAGCTCAGTCATAGACGACGTCATTTGATCACTATGGTTACGGCTACTAAAGGCACAATTGAGGTAGCTAACAGCTCCTCATAAGACCCCGGGGGCGGGGTCAGGAGATGTAGCAGGCTAGCAGCAGCACACAGAGAGCACAGAGAATGTAAATGTCGGTGGCAGCACCATCTTGTGTGTTTATTGACAACAGAACAACGTGTGTTGAGAACATGGGTTTTGTACCCTTTACTACATTACTTTGTAGTAATGGTGACTGGTAGATTAATATTGTGTGTCAGCCTGTGTTTGCTCCAACCTGATTCTGAATCAGTGACGGCAAAATAATTAAGGGAGTGACGGGCATGTCCGCCACTACTTAGGCTAATGTACATAGTACTGAGTAACCCTGAGTAATCCTCAGTTTTACCGATGTTTGTCCCTTTTATAGAGACAAATGCTCGAGCTGACTTGGAGACTTGGAAGTCAACGCCCACTGCTATGATTGGATAGCAGTTTCCGTTAGGTTACACATTATCACGACACATCCAGCTATCTCTAACAAAGCAATAGTGATGCATAATACAATATAGTATGTTTTACTCACATAACATTGCTCTGCCATTCCTGTCAGATCCAAAATTGACTGCACAGCACTGCTTTTTAATTTTAGTCGCCCTGCAAATCCAGAGGCCGAATGTCTTTAAAAATATTTTTTTAACACGCATTCCTAATGTCGGAATTCAAATGCAGTTATGCAGTTGTTCTTCCACAACCAGGCACTACACATTTTTAGCGATCTTTTTAACGGAATGTTTCTTGCTTGCTCGCTCTATCTGGTTCAGCACCACTTGTTACTTTAGTACTGTCATTCACGAACCAGTGAGCGGGGCTAGAGAAGTAGTCATTTATATTCTTCAGTGGAGGCGGTGTTCAACCTATCTATGTCATAGATACAGTAGGTGCATTCCAGGACCTGGTGTTCACTGGGCCTGGTGTCAATAACAGTTGTCATTTCATTAACAAGGGCGTTTTCAGTTCTGACACTTAATGGATGTTCCCTTGAATACAACTACCTCTTATATAACCAAAGCTCATGTTTAAATTGTTGTCTTTTAATTGCCCCTTTAAATAATTAAAGGGACACTACAAGTTCAAGTTGAGTCTTAAGTAACGCAAAATGTGTTCCTCCAGGAATAACACAGTTATGGACTGATACCATGTATTCTTCGTATGACTTCTATACATTTTTAAATGTTTCTCTTTTTGTATATACATTTTTAATGTAAAGATGCTTTGAAACAATGTAACACTGTAAAAATGCTATATAAATTAGCTTGAATTGGACAAATCCACAAACATTTAAAAAAAAAGTAATATGAATAACATGCAGTTAAAAGATACTGAAGTTCCAGACCCACATAAATAACACCAAAAGTATGCATGCAGGTATACCAGTGATTGAATGAAAGCAGATTTGCTTTGAGCTTGAGGGACAGTTCACCAGGAATAAAAAATCCTGTCATGTTATGTGCCTTTATGTATTTTCCAGTTTCTTAGTATTCCTAGGATATCTTTTGAATTGGATTTTTACCACTGGTGGTAAAGTGGAATGTTAAGGGGCTAAAATAGCATTAGGGTGAATAAATGACAGAATTTAAATTTTTGGATAAACAATCTCTTAAGATATTTTAAGAAAGACTTTTAAATTGGTTAGTATGATTTCAACGTTTCAGTGCAAGTTAAGAGTTTTTGCAAAACCAAGTTACCAACAAGTTTTCCACGAGATTCCTGTTACAGCGACAGCTTATCAGATTTAGCATTTGTTTTGCATTAACCTAAAGGACCTAAAGAGTCAATAGGTCCTGAGGACAGTTTTTTGGTGCCTTTATTTATGACAGAATAATGCACTTGTTTTCACTGTCTCATAGACATGCATACTGACCTTAGTCAACAACTGCAAACTGGTTCAGTCACTGCCCACCCCTTTGCTTTTAAACGCTCAAATTTGCCCAGACAAATCGCAATCCAACGACTAGGAATATAATGAACTGCATCCAGACACTGACAAAGTGACAAGCATAAAAGGCAAAGTATGTCAATGTATCGTCGTAAAGATCGCTTGGGCATTAAAATCTAACAATGTGTCAACAATATTACTGACATTTTTATCAAAAATATATAAAAGTCCTTCTATTTGATATCTCTTTTTCCACTAAACGTTGTCCAAGAGACTGAGATATTAAAGAAATCTCATCTGTGATAAGATGACACTCTGTCTGATTCTGGCCAGATCTATAAAGCATGATCTGAATTACTTGATAATCCACTTATGTTGCCCTATAAATAAAATCTAATCTAAGTCCCAGGATCCAGCTCAACAAGTTGTAACTTAGGTTTTTGCAGCACTGCAAGCATTAGTGTAAGGATTAGACTCAAGACAAGAGGTAGTGAATTTAAGCAGCCAGCCAAGCCTTGAGTGTGTGGGTAAACACACAGTTGTTTCTCGCCCTCTTGGATGGGAGAGAGGGGAGCTCCGCCATGGTCGATTGTTGTCTCTTTTAGAGGTGCAGGCAAGGAGGAAGTTGGGTTTTGAGGGCATAAACCCTGGCTTTCCTCGCTGCCTTTGCTCTGTTGTTGCTGGAGGGTTCTGACTGTGGTGGGCTGGATTGCATCTTCTACCACAGAGCTCCATGTGTGTTCCTTCTTACTGTCTGCTTCATTGATGTCATATTCCTCTCTGTAGAGCTTGGTCAATGTGTCCTCTGTAAAGGGGATGGCTGCAGGTAAGGCTTCCTCAAGGGAGAGATTTTTGATGCCCTGTGTTAGGGCCGGTGAGGCAGTCTTATGATTTGGAATCCAAGGCTCAGTCTGTGTACACCTGTCAATAGTGCTCGGTTTGATGTTGGAAATGGTTTTAGCCCCACCCTCCCCATTTTCAGCTGTGAATGAGATATGGCTACAGATACACAAACAAAACTGTTAAAATTGATTATATTTTATTTAAATTGATTGTTATAGACAATTAGTATTTAACAGTGCACCCAAATAATATTTTTTTCCAAACCCACATGACTTTGTTTCTTCCTTGGAAGGGGTTAACAAATGATCACAGAGTTTTCATTTTTCTTTTAAGATTTCCTTGAAACACAATGATGATATGTAATCTCATGTGAGATTTAACCTTGCAACCGCACTGCCAGATGCTGCAATGTTTTCTTTTCAAAAGCATCAAATACTTCTGAGGCTTCAACAAGAGATTACTAAAGTTCTATACATTTTTTAACCATCCATGTGACTGCCTTTAATATTGTTTGTATCATAACTACGCATACTATAATTTTGGACAGGAAATTACATTAGAAGCTAATTGTTCAAGTTAAAAGTGTACCTGCTCGGTGAGTGATGAGTTTCATCAGGAGAGCTTGTAGACAGTCTGCATTTAGACAATCCGTCCACGTAACAGGACTGATTCAACACTCGAGCTGCAGCAGGGTTCACTGATGTTGCACAAACACATGTACACATACAAAAATTTACAAAACCTTTTGTCTTGTGCAAGAATCACAAGGTATACATAAAAATCATATAAAACTTAAGTAAGGTTACACCAATACTTAAAGATGGTAAATGCCAAGCAATACAATTGGTAACAAATTGTTTGCAATACCCTTAGTCACAATAGATATGATGAATCACTTGCAGACTAAAACCATTAACACTTGCAGACAAAAATCTTACCAGCAATCAGCTGCTGTTTTAGCATGGGTATCTGTTGATCATGAATGCGTAGCTTGCGTAAGGCATCAGCCAATGAAGACTTCAGTAGTGTTATTTCATCTTCCTGTGCTTGAAGGCGAACCTCCATTAGCGACAGCCTGTCAGGAAACTCTGTGCTGCTTTCTGCCGACATATCATCTAGATGACAAGACAGACAATCAGAGTACTGAATGCTTTTAGCATATTAACATTGACCCAGTAGTACAAGCAAAGTATTAATATAAAGATACACAATACTGTTTTAATAAGAATATGACTACATTTAAATTGCTTGATTGAAGCAACAATCTCTCAGTTGTGACACTGCAATGCATTCCAAATAATACAATTTTGTGAAGTAAACTTTACCACTCTTTTGCTAACTGTGTATGAAAACAAAGCCAATTGAAAGACTGTGTAAACCAATATTTAATATGTGTTCTGAGTGTGTACATTTTTTTTATTTACCAACTCAACCAAATAAGTTATCAAAATATTGAAAAAATTAGAAGTACTCTGCTATCAAATGCTGGGGCAATTTCGCTGTCGGCACGGAAGCCAAGCCCACTCGTTTCTCTTACCTGAGTCTCCAGTATACATGAAGAGTTTTACGGGTCGGTTTGAATTCAAACACACGCAATTTTTATTTTATTTAACCTTAATGAAAGCCTCTCTAAAATTAAAATTGCAAGTTTTGCAATTTCAATTTCGATTTAAGAAAATTCAAGTCAATTGGAGCTGCATATATAAAAGCTTTTTTCCCAGCTCGGTTCTAGCAAATGGCACAAAAAGAGTGTAACATTGGCCATTTTTATTAAATTTGAGAATAACATAAGATTGTTTTTTTCTACATTCAAAACAAGTTTTAAGTTGTTAAACTGAGACTGAGTGACATGAAAAGCTAATTTAAATTTGTGCAGTACTTGCTGACTAGAAGACGCTCTACTATACATGACAGTATCATCTGCATAAAAGTAAAATTTAGCGTCCTGAATATCATGATCCAGACTATTTATATAAATGGTAAATAAAAGGGGTCCTAAAACAGATCCTTGGGAACACCTTTTACAACCTCTAATAATTCACATGTTCCACCATCAGCTTGAAAATATGGAGTTCTTGCACTTAAATATTACAAGATATAACAAACAGGATATAACAAAATTAGATTAACCAACAGTCCTTTATCTAATTAATTAAATGTCAAGATCCACTGTATTAAAGGTTTTGATACATTTAGCGCAATAATCACCTTTATCAAGAAACTCAACAATATCATCAAAAACGTTTGTCAACTAAATTCCAATTAGTATTTGATATCGGGTTGATAATGGCAGAAAAAATGGCAGACCGAGGAAATATTTGGATGTCAGATTATCACATTTTGAAAACCAAGTTTAAAAACACAGGGAAAGGCAATTAGCACACAAGAAAATTGCTTATACCTTTTGACCAATTCATGAAAATGAAAATTCTTGGCCGAAGCCGAATAAAAATGAAACACTTGGCCGAATACCGAACATTGCTTTTCGCATTTCTTCTATTTATTTTGCCAATTTATTCACTATTGGTCAAATGAATGGTCAAAATATGCTTTTTATATTTTGTCTTGCTTTTCAATATAATACAATATAACTTAAAATAAAATTGAGCAAAACAATTAGGCTAAAAAAAAATATTGAGCCCTCTCCCTTCTTGAATAGCATATATTAGGCCCATAACTGACTGCTGATATAACACCATATATACACCATACTTTGTACCCCACAATAAAAAACTTAATTAAAAAGTGTTATTCAACATTATAAGCTAAAAATATGAATAAACGAAAACTGTAGGATTATTATAGGCTACACTGCAAAATAATTTAAAGAAAAACAACATCCATGCAAGCAATTCTTACTGACAACCATACTTTGACAAGTTGTTTAGAACAGAGAACTAGGGTTGGGAATCGTTGGAAATGTATCGATTCCTATTCTAATTCCGCTTTTCGATTTTAGTTATAACAATTCCCAGTTTCGATTCCAGAGTTGAAGTAAAACATTACTTTTCTAAAAATATGCACACAGGTATTGATAAGAGGAATTCAAATTTTAATCTCAAGTATCCGATTCCTATTCCTTTTTTCCGATCCGATTTCTAGCCTTACAATTCTGATTCCAAATTGGAATTGATTTTCATTGCATGCGACTACTGTATGATGTCAAAGGATAACACAAGTGGCGGGGCTACTTTCAGACCGCCCGCTCCAGTCTGAAGTACACAAGTTACCAACCATTACAGATGCTTTCATTCAGACATTTACTCCGCCACGGAGTACATGTCTTTAAAACTTTACACACTTAAAAATGCTCCACACACTGCCAAAGCCAATCACATTTTCTGCATTAATAAAACTCTCTATCACTCTTTGGGCAAGTAGCTGCTTAATCATAACACGTCATACTTTTTTTGCTATTTTCGGCCAAACATTTTTGGGCAAACAAACCAGCATGCCTTTACCTGTTACTTAGTGATGGTTAAGTCACAGACTTCATCTAATATTGATTCATGAGTTGAGTATGTGTGCTCAATCTGCGCAGTATTTAAAACATAACCCGCAAACTGGCTAGTGATTTCACATTGTTACTACAACTTCCGTCCATGATTCTCATCATTTCATTGACCGTGACCCCGTCCAAAGACTCATAGACCTCCCTCACCTTGATTTTCAAAAACTAATCGGATCTAGATGAATCACAATAATGACTAATCGATTATTCCAACAATTAATCGAGTATTCGGATAATACATATTTTTTCTTTATTAAAGAGCAATACTAAATATACAAGAGAAAACAAGACCGGTCTCTTAAAATTAACAACTAATTTGTTACCTTTTTTTAGAAAAAGTTACATATTTATTGCTGAAATTGCATACATTCATATCTGTGACAACTAAACCCATTTAGTACATTCCATTGCCATATTACATTCAAAATGCAATATAGTACAAATATATAAATAAGAAACAAAAAAATTGAAATAATTATTTTAAAGGTAAACAACTAACTTCAGAATATGCTTCAGCTTTTTACTATTAAATCGTAATATATTTGTCTACATAAAACTATTGTATTTACTTTTATTTTGGCAGGACGTCGGAAGACACTTATTTTAAAGTGTGTGTTTGATAGATTTTAACAGAATAAATACTGATAACAGAAATATAACTATATATATCGGACCAAAGACAAGCAAACCGAATATTTCTGATTATAAACTGCAAGTTGAAGGATGTACTGTTACTCCAACAAATACTGTAAAATATTTAGGCGTTATATTAGACAGCAACCTATAATTTCGAAATCACATCTCAAATGTCACAAAAACAGCCTTTTCCCACCTAAGAAATGTTGCCAAATTACGAAATATTCTATGTGTTGCTGACGCGGAGAAGCTTATTCGTGCATTTATGACCTACCAAGACTTGACTACTGTCATGCGCTACTTAGTGGTTGTCCTGCATCAATACACAAACTACAGCTGCCAGAGTTCTAACCAGGTCCAGAAAATACGATCACATACCCCCAATTGTATCAACCCTTCACTGGCTACCCATTAAGTATTGTATTGACTTTAAAGTTCTTTTAATCACTTATAAAGCCTTAAAGGGTTTAGCCCCTACCTACCTAACAGAGCATCTATCACACTACAACTCATCACGCTCTCTAAGATCTCAAAACTCAGGAATTTTTATAACACCTAGAATTACTAAATCCACCAAAGGGGGCCGAGCTTTCTCATACGTAGCACCTAAACTCTGGAACAGCCTTCCTGATACTATTCGAGGATCAAACACACTTGCCCAATTTAAATCTAGATTACAGACACATCTTTTCAGCCAAGCATTCACTTAATGCAAAATATGCTAAATTAACCCACGGGAGACTGCTGATATTAGATATTATTTACTAGGTGTTTATATAACAAGTTAAACTATTCATGTACTGTGTTTTAACCTTTTTGTGTTTTCTTATTTTCCCCTGTAAAGCTGCTTTGGAACAATGGAAATTGTGAAAAGCGTTATATAAATAAAATAAAATTGAATTGAATAGCTTTTCTCAGAAAAATGTTCTGACATAAACTCTCGAAGAGCAACTCCGGAAATTAAATTCATGCAATTATGTCCTCATACAGCACAGACGCGGACAAATCCATGAGAATCACACGTGTAGCATGCACTCCATTCACTCAGACAAGTTGAACAACCTAAGGCCATGTTTAAATAACAGGATTCCTTGTCCACAAGTCTGCATCTAGTTATATGTACTCAATGCAGTTGGACAACAAGTTTCACTTGCGAAATAGACTAAAACCAAGTAAAATAGCGGTGCACCATGACGTTATGTCACACAGAAACAAGCACAAAGACAAACGCACTTCACACAAACAAGCGACTCTGTTTGAGCCACGTGGTGGGTGTGTGTGAGAGATAGTGTGCACACCTTTGTGATTGCAGTAATGTGATAGAGAAGCCAGTGATAATAAATTAGCAGCAAAATAAATCACGCAAACTTTTGAAAGTGTAGGTCTATCAAAATATAATTTTAACGATTATGAGCAACATGAATAGGAAAGCGAACCAGTAGGCTATCAGTATTTATTTATACATTTTGTTTTTCTATTTATTTATTCGATTTCAGTAGGCCTGTATTTCTTGTTTTTCTTGTTTTCATTAACAGTTAAATTTGACATTATAAACGTTAGACCAAGAGCAGTGCTGTGTGGTGATGTCCTGTAGTCTACACTATAACCTTTCAAAACTTGGCAAAGTGAAATGGAACTGTAATGGGGTCAGCAGACCTGGAACACCTTCAAAGGTGTGCATTTAACTTGAAGTTAATGAATACCCATCGTTTGTCAACCAATATGATTGAAGCATTCTACCGCCCTGTTAGGCGCGCATGGCTATAAACAGCCACAAAGACCACTTTGGACATAATACGTATAGTGACGCGCGCTAGTCAGACGGGATAAACTTTGCCGGCTGAAGTCCTAAAAGTTTGGTTAAAAGAATAGGAACGTACCAAGCACAATTTTCTCTCAGCATTCTAACAACCACACACACTATTTGTCGTAGTCTCGCCGTTGTCAGAACAGAAATGAAAATCGGTAGATTTTGCCTCACAGTAATCATTGTCGCTATAGTGCTATTTTGCCACACTTCTTTCTGAAACCCATTTCAGATGTCAATCTTTGCCACCTCTAACACAAATGCAAACTTTCAGGAGTTTTCGAGCATGTTTAAGTTCTCAAAATGTAATTAATTTGGGAGATAATAACAATTCCTTACATCATTGGTGCTTGCGCAGGCCCGGCGCCAGGCCAGTAATAACAGGGGGGCATTCATATTCTGGGGGGCAAACCAATAAAATGCCATGTATAAACGTTATTTGTATTAGAAAATAATGTATAAATAGTATTGAAATGGATCACGGTTGATCTGTGATATGTACGGATCGTGCAGATCTAAACGGAGTTGCAGCTCTCTCTGTAGCGCTCTATCTCGCCAGAATTGCGAGTTCAATGACATGACGAGTCCAATATGAAAGCACATCCTCGCAAATATCTTAACTTAAGCCTCTGCATAAAGGCTAGCTGTGAAGTGAAAGTAATGTTGTGTAAGTCAAAGCTCACATGATGCGATCCAATGCGCCATTAGCAAATCACAAAAAACGTAAACGTGGGTCACCACAACAATTTTGACGTGCTGCTCACTCATAATTGAGTAATGCATTCGAGAAGATGAGAGAAAGTCTGTCGAAATGCTTACTCTATGATCGCCATGTTAACACTTGACACATTTATAATCTGATCTCTGGAGATCCAGTTGTCAGCTGTGCATGTTTATATCATATTTATTTGTTTTACATATTGACATTTTTCAAAATAGGCCTAATGCATGCAACAGCCTAGAAGATGAATAATAACTGTTTAATCATCTGTTAAATAATCTGTTGATGTCTTCAGGGTATTTTCACAACTTCTTCTAAAAAACACTGCTTCTAATTATAATACAGTATGAAAAGTTTTATAAAAATTGTAAGTACTGCTATACAAACAAAACAGCATTAAGAATTGGTTTGCAAACACTTTAAACAAATAAAGTGCTTTTTTACAACAGTATTTTCTTTAAAGAGTTGCATTGACAATTTTACTTAAAATATTTCTTGTAAATCTTGATTTACAGAATCAAGTAAATATACGTATAAACAATCTTTCCCAATTCCCCTTCCACCCTAATTTACCCCTTAACCGACAGAACACATAGGCAGTCATTAATATAAATATAAATAGAGAGAGGAATATACAACGCATTGAGTTGGTGTGTAAAAGAGAAGGGGAAACAATTTAAGAGATGGAAACTCGAGTCCGCGGTTTAAAACAGAGACTTGCGACTTGACTTGGATTTGTGGACTTCTAATTTGAGACTTGACTTGGACTGGTGACTCACAAGACTCGTAAAAAATGCAAGTAATTTTGGTATAACATTTCATTCACATTCTTCCTTTACTACATGACAGTATCATACACCACATTAAGTGTAGCTCTGTTCTTCAAAGAGACATGCCATAAGCCAATATTCCCTTGAGTGTGAGCCCTGTCATAGTGTTTCATTGGTTGAATGTACTTAATGAACACGCCCAATTATTGAACAAATAATTTAAGTCAAATGAGATTGAATGAACTGGGACATGCGTTCAAGGTCTAATATTCTCTGTGTTCCAACAATGCATATCTAGTAGTTACTGAACTTTTCTGAAAAATAATGTTAATGACCTGTTTAAATTTGTATTCTTAGGTACAGTAAATTATGTCAAAATGTTTAATTACACCATGTAAATTATTTAAACCATTTCGATTTAAGTAGACAAAAATATAATGTAAGATTTAGTCGACTAAATTGTTCTTTCATATTTCGTCGACTAAAACTAGACTAAAACTAAAATCATGGGGATGACTAAATTAAGTCATTTCATGAACTGGTTTTTGATAAAACTGAAACAAAATTGGCCATCAAAAATTAACAATTACATCACTGAATACATTAAGCTTTGTTGCAGCTCTGGCATCAAAGAAATTTTACCAGATGGCATCCCTCGGCATCGAGGGGCATATCATGCAATTCATTACATTACTTAATTCGGCCTATATTACAGCAAAATGGTTCATATTAGTACATCATTATTGCGCATAAAATTGATTTGGACTCCACTTTAAAGACTTGAGACTTGACTAACACACGACCACAAAGACTTGAGACTTGACTTGGACCTCCGAGACTTGTGAACAGGTCTGTTGCCTTCTCAAAAAGGCAGTAAATCGCTTTCCCGCTCATTCTCCTTCACAACTCCTTGCTGGTGAAACATTCTTCCTAACTCTAGTAACTAGTAACTTTGTATTAGCACCTATTGTATTATTGCTCCTGTATGACACATCGCTTATTGCTCCCTGAACTCTCTGTAAGTTGCTTTGAATAAAAACGTCTCCTAAATGACTAAATGTAAAAAAACCTGATCTGTTTCAAATATACCCAAGTGTGTTTAAAGTTTAATATACAGGTTTGTGGCTCTCAACATTTTAATGTGATATTTACTAAATATTTATTATTTGTATTAAATCTATAATCATTGACTCGAATCGAATCGAGAGCTTGTGAATCCGAATCGGAACATTAGAATCGATACCCAGCCTACTCTACTCCACTCTAAAATACTTCTAGGAAACGTCATTTGAAGTCCTGCTTACAAATGTCTCCCTATCTGCTTGTTTTATTATCCAACTTAGGTCCAATATAAAAAGGCAAAACTAACTCTTCTGTAATTAGTGTTAATTAATATAACAAATCTGACGCCAATCAGTCCAGTGTCATTTCCCTTGCTATAGCAGGAAAAAGATATTGATAAATTATTATTATAATAACCTTTATTTTACCAGGAAAAGCACATGCAAGAGAGTCCTGGCCAAGATTTTACAACATAAGTCATGAAACACGAGCAGAATAATTTTATTTTGTAAATTGTTCGTTAAGTCACTCTGACGTAAATTTTCAGTTTTAGGAAAATGTTTGTATTTCAAAATAAGTTGGTAAGAAAGAAACAAATGTATACTTAAAAGCAACTGAACAATATGAACTGATGCTGTGCTAATTCTATGAGTGCAAGTGAACCGAGGAAATTAAAAAGTGGAGCAATCTGGTGAAACGTAAATTTATTAAATAAGAAATAAATCGTATTGGATTATACAGGTGCTGGTCATATAATTGGAATATCATCAAAAAGTTGATTTATTTCACTAATTCATTTCACAAAATGAAACTTGTATATTATATTCATTCGTTATACACAGACTGATATATTTCACATGTTTATTTCTTTAATTTTGATGATTATAACTGATAACTAAGGAAAATCCCAAATTCAGTATCTCAGAAAATTAGAATATTACTTAACATTTAAATTTAGGCATTTGGCAGAGGCTTTTATCCGAAGCGACTTACATTGCAATTTTCCTATACATTTATACATAGGTATCTGCAATCCCCTGGTGGGCGAACCCACAACCTTGCGTTGTTAATGCAATGGTCTTACCACTGAGCTACAGGAAAGCATTAAGACCAATACAAAGAAAATATTTTTATAAATCTTGGCCAACTGAAAAGTATGAACATTAAAAGTATGACCATTTACAGCACTTAATACTTAGTTGGGGCTCCTTTTGCCTGAATTACTGCAGCAATGCAGCGTGGCATGGAGTCGATCAGTCTGTGGCACTGCTCTGGTGTTATGAGAGCCCAGGTTGCTCAGATAGTGGCCTTCAGCTCTTCTGCATTGTTGGGTCTGGCATATCGCATCTTCCTCTTCACAATATTAAGGTCAGGTGAGATGGTTGGCCAATTAAGAACAGGGATACCATGGTCCTTAAACCAGGTTGCTGTACAGGTGCCAATTCATGGTGGAAAATGAAATCTGCATCTCCATAAAGTCCATAAAGGAAGAATGAAGTGCTCTAAAACTTCCTGGTATACGGCTGCATTGACCTTGGACCGGAGAAAACACAGTGGACCAACATAAGCAGATGATATGGCACCCAAACCATGTACCGACATAATGTGCGTTATCTCCGGTCTCGTCTTTGGCCACACCCCTCTCATTCTCTCATTAGCTTCCTTTTAGTGTTTCAGTCCCAACACCTGCCTTGATAATTATCCTTGTTTAGCCCTTGTGTTTGCTGTCCTGTGCTGAATTGTTTTGCATGCATTCTTGTCTTGTGGTCTTTTGTCCATCGTGGGCTTTATTTTATTATTAAAGTCTTCTGTGTATGCACTGCTGCCTGCGCTTGGGATCTTCCCTTATAATACCGTGACAAGTCTGTGTGTAATGAATGAATATTATATACAAGTTTCACTTTTTGAAATGGAATTAGTGAAATAAATCAACTTTTTGAGGATATTCTAATTATATGACCAGCACCTGTATATTCACTTTAAGACTCAAATCATAGTTTGCACATCACTGTGCATGTATTTGGGTCCTTTAGTGGCAAAACTTGTAAGAAATGTGGCATATCATGACGATGATGTTTTAACCGACAGCAGTTATTATTACTGACTTATATATTTTAATGTGTTTAATGTATTTACATACCATCCATCCGGAATGATAAACTTGACGCATCACGTCATCGCGAATGACGTCATTAGGATAGGACGTAAAATAACTGATGAACCATTTTTTTTAACCGGGTTATTGAACTGTCTGAAAGAACGGATTCACTGAAAAGAACTGGACTACCCATCACTAGAGAGCGTGACTTGCTTGGCCTCCATGTGCGGTGACTTAAATCATCTAGTTAGGTAGAGATGAATAGCAACGGATGCTTTCTTCCAGCGGAAATTCAAAAGTCTTGCAAGAGTTGTGCATAGTCTTTTTTAATTATATTTCATATTTAATATATTTAATTCATCAATATTATTATACGTTCTGTGTATTAAATGAAATTATAACCATAATTTGTTGGGGATAATAATTTTGTGTATGCTAAAAACTAGGGCTAACAACGTTTACGCATTTATACATGCGATTAGGAAGAATGTTCCACCAGGAGTTGTGAAGGAGAATGAGCGGGAAAGCGTTTTAATGCCCTTATGAGAAAGCATTACAAGGCGCCGCTCGATTGCTTAACGCAGGGTTCTTGATGGGATGTAGGAGTGTAGTAGGGTTTGAAAGTATGCCGGTGCAGATCCAGTGATAGTCCAGTAGGTTTCATCCAAGCTGATATCTCATCTAGGCAGGCTGTTATGCGAGCTGCTACAGTGGTATCGTCTGGGTGAAACAAGATGTAGATCTGGGTGTCGTTAGCATAACAGTGATACAAGAAGCCATGTGCCTGTATGATGGGTCCTAAGGATGTCATGTAGATGGAAAAAAGCATCATTCCAAGCACCGATCCCTGAGGGACCTTAGTGATCATGTTGTGAGCAGTGGACAGTAAGCCCCTCCATGACACCTTGAAGGATCTGCCGAATAGGTAGGATTGAAACCAGCTGAGAGGGGAGCCTGAGATTCCTAAAGGTGACAGGGTTGCTAGCAGTATCTGGTGATTGACCGTTTCAAACGCTGCAGATAGGTCTAGCAGAATCAGGACCGAGGATTTGGATTCCGCCTTGGCTAGAAGTAGAGCTTCTGTGACCGATAGCAGTGCAGTCTCAGTGGAGTGGTTTGTTTTGAAGCCAGACTGCTTGTCATCCAGTAGTTTGTTCTGGCATAGGTATGAAGAAACTTGGTTGAAAACTGCCCTTTCAAGAGTTTTAACAATAAAAGGGAGGAGAGACAGATCTGTAACTGTTGGTAGTAGCGGGGTCCAATGTGGGTTTCTTAAGTAAGGGCGTGACCTGGGCCTGTTTAAATGTGAATGGAAAAGTGCCTGTGAGTAGGGAGGTGTTGATGATGTTTGTGAGTGCAGGTGTGAGTGTGCTGGATATGGCCTGATGGAGATTGGGTCAAGAGGACAGGTGGTGGGGTGGTGAGAGAGAAGTTGGGTGGCTTAGGTGTCAGTCAATGGGGCGAAAGAGGAGAGTTCGATGTTTGAAGTGACTGGAGTGTGTACCGAGGTCTTCGGTGCTGAGAATTCTTTGCTGATGGATGATGTTTTCTCAGTGAAAAATACAGCGCAGTCCTCAGAAGTCAAAGAGGTAGAGGGTGGGGGAGGAGGGGGGCAAAGAAGAGAGTTAAAGGTCTTGAAAAGCTGCCGAGTGTTAGGTGCATTGCTCACCTTGGTGGTATAAAAATATGTTTTTGCTGTGGTTACACTAGCAGAGAAAGAGGAGAGTAGTGACTGCTGGTACCCTAGGTCAGCAGAATTCTTGATCTTGTGCCATTTACTTTCAGCAGCCCTGAGTCTACTCCGCTGTTCACGGAGGATATCAGACAGCCAAGGACAGGAGGGAGTGGCACGAGCTGGTCTGGAGGACAGAGATTATCTAGACAGGATGTAAGTGTAGAGCATAAGGTGTTGGTGGGAGTGTCAGCATCTAGAGATGCAAAGTTGGAGGGAAGAAAGGATGTCACTTTAGCAGAGAGGGTGCTAAGGGAGAGAGAGTGAAGGTTCTGTCTAAAATAAACAGGTGGTGGTGTTAGTGTAGTTCATGTAGGGAGGAGAATGTTGTAAGTAATGAAGAAGCGGTCAGAAATGTGAAGAGGTGAGACTTTAATGTTGTCTGTGGTGCAGTTACGGGTGTAGATAAGATCAAGCTGGTTTCCTGATCTGTGAGTACCGGCTGTGGCGATGCGTGTGAGGTCAAAAGTGGCAGTGAGAGTGTGGAAGTCATAGGGTGTCCAGGTGGATGTTGAAGTGCCCAAAGACTACAAGAGGGCCACCATCCTCTGGAAATGATGAGAGCAGCACATCTAATTCTTCAATGAAGTTGTGCAGAGGACCTGGGGGCGGTAAATTACAACAATACTTTGCTAAGTAGAAGTAATATTGACAGCATGGTGTTCAAATGAATAGTTGTTGCATAGGGAAGATAGTGTGGAATATTTCCAATTATAGTTGATAAGCAAACCTGTGCCTCCTCCTCTTCCAGTTTGGCGGGGAGAGCGAGAGAAGGAGTTGTTAGTGGAGAGACCAGCAGGTGTGGCTGAGTCCTCAGGACGAATCCATGTCTCGGTAAGACATAGAATGTGAATGTCAGACTGGCTAGCAAAAGCATGGATGAAGTCCGTCTTGTTCACCACTGACTGGCAGTTCCAGAGACCCACAGAGAGTCAGAGGTGTCGAAGTGGAGGCATGAGTGGGACGGGCATGAGTGTGAACGTGACGTGCCTTGCGTCTTGGGCGAGAGCACTGTCTGTGATGGAGTACAGGAATAAACTGGACACACATGATGTTAGTATACAAGTAAATAAAAACAAAAGGTATGTAAAATATACTGCTGTGCCTTGCCGGTGTCTTTGCTCGGTAAAGTCGCGCAGGTATAGTCGCAGGTCTTCACACGAGGAGGGCTGCACACAAGGGCTCACACTCCAGCACAGAGTCACTGCTTAAGTATTTGTTGAGATTAGCGCGAATAGAAAAGAGCTTAACACGCCTTCTGAGCGACTTGAATGGGCCATGGATCAAACAGCGATCAACTAGCTCTGTGCTTTTAAGTGAAAAACTAACGGCTAACGGCAACTTAATGTGACTACAGTAACACAGTACTCAAACGGAACAACAAACAATAACACCTTAAGACTCAGTCAAAGAGTAATTAAATAAACAAGCTAAAATTATCTTAACTAACAACAGGCAACAGTCCAGTTCAACAGTTAAAACGAGATACCAGGCATTGCGCAGCAACTGCAGTAGAGCAGTAAAACAGCTAAATGCTGATAATATTATGATTATTTTGTCACAACATGTAGTTTTAGGAGTTTTTTAGGTGAGAATGTATGTGTTTAAAGTTCAAATCTGTAGTTTTTTTTATAAATATAGCGTCTATTTTAAAATAAGCTGGGAGGATTTCGAAGATGTGAACTCAATCACCAAGTGTTCAGCGCTCATGTACCTGCCAAAAGCAGCCTCACCTCGGCAAGTGCTTCTGAATCTCACGCGGGTGTACACCTGGTTTCGGAAGACCTGGTTTCGGAAGACAGCGTTCACACATCACCCAAAAGAACCAAACTCTGACGTTTATCGAGCCTGTGTGCGCACCGAAAGTGCTAGTGTGAAACCGCCCTTAATCAATTTTGGGAATACAGTCTCTAACAGGCAATCTTTGGTCTTCGATCCTGGGCACATCGTTTTGACCGATGGCAAAGTTAAGTTTGACTTTTAAATTTTTTATTTAATGTTGTACAGGAGTGCGCCATTTCCTACTAGAGTAATGTCACAAGCATTATTTGCTTGTTATATTCCCTATTTTAGGAATTTTTTTAACTTATATAAAAAATTGTGATTTGCATCATATTTCATTTTATTCTAAACAAAATTAGAGCAGTCATGTTGCCAGAATCACAAATTAATATTTTTTTATAACAACGACAGGAAGCACTGTTGTCTTTTGTAATGTTAAACCTAAAGCTACATTTAAATAAATAGACTATAAGGTGAAATAGGACTGCATGTATTCGAGGCATCAAGTAGCCTTCCATGTACTTGAAGTGCTGTTCCATTTACATTTAGTCTTTTAGCAGATGCTTTTATCCAATGCGACTTACAGATGAGGAAACATTGGAAGCAATTATAACAACATAGGCAACAAAATACATAAGTGCATCAAAACTAGTCCATTTAAGCCTAGCACAGTATACAAAGCTAAGAATAGGTTAGTATTTTTTTAAATAAGAAGAAAGAAAGTGAAAAGAATTAGGTTAAATCAATCAGCGACGTGTTGACGGAAGAGATGCGTTTTTTAAAGATGGCAACCGAGTCTGCTGATCTTGTAGCAGCAGGTAGATCATTCCACCAATGTGGAACAGATCCAGAGACGGTACGGGAGAGTGACTTTTTTCCTTTTTGGGATGGTACCACTAGTCGTTGTTCCTTTGCAGACCGCAGTGATCTGGCAGGAACATAGGTATGCATTAGCGAGTGATACGATGGTGCAGACCCGGTGATGGTCTTGCAGGCCAGGAGCATAGCTTTGAACTTTATGGGGCGGCAACAGGGAGCCGGTGTAACCTGATGAAGAGCGGAGTTACATGCACTCTCTTCGGTTCATTGAAGACCACTCTTGCCGCCGCATTCTGGATCATCTGGAGAGGTTTGATTGTGCAAGCAGGAAGTCCAGCCAGAAGTGCATTGCAATAATCCAATTTGGACAAGACAAGAGCCTGGACTAGGACTTGCGTAGAGTGCTCTAATAGGAAAGGTCTTATTTTCCTAATGTTGTAGAGGATGAATCTACAGGACCGGGTGGTGCTGGCAACATGACTTGTGAGGTTAAGCCGAACATTGATTACCACCCCCAGGTTTCTGGCTGTGCTGGACGGTGTAATAGTTGATGAGCCTAGTTGAATGGCAAGGTTGTGGTGAATCTTTGGGTTGGCTGGGATCACAAGCAGTTCCGCTTTTGCAAGGTTCAGCTGTAGGTGATGATCCTTCATCCAATGCGAGATGTCAATCATACATGCCGCGATGCGAGCAGAGACTGTCGGATCGTCCAGTTGAAATGACAAGTAGAGTTGTTTGTCATCCGCATAGCATTGATAGGAGAAGCCATGCTTCTGAATGACCGTGCCAAGGGATGTCATGTAAATGGAGAAGAGTAGCGGTCCAAGCACTGAGCCCTGTGGCACCCCCGTGTTGAGCTGTTATGACGCGGAGACCTCATCTCTCCAGGATACTCTGAATGACCTACCTAAGAAGTAGGACTCGAACCATTGCAACGCCATAGCACTGAGAGAAGCCAGGATGATGTGATGATTCACAGTGTCAAAAGCAGCAGACAGATCCAGAAGGATGAGCATAGATGACATGGATGATGCTTTTGCCAGTCTCAGGGCTTCGATGTCTGAGAGCAGTGCAGTCTCTGTGGAATGAGCGCTCTTGAAACCAGACTGATTGCTGTCCAGGAGGTTGTTTCGCATGAGAAAGGTTGTTTCGCATTCGCTCCAGGGCTTTGGCAATGGAGGGAAGAAGGGAAACCGGCCTGTAGTTCTCTAGCAGTGTAGGGTCGAGGGTGGGTTTCTTCAGTAGCGATGTGATGTGGGCCTCTTTGAACGCTGTGGGAAATGTCCCAGTGGTGAGCGAAGAGTTGATGATGTGGGTCAGAGCAGGCTGATGATGTGTTGGAGAGACGGCCTGGAGGAGATGGGATCCAGTGAGCAGGTGGTAGGGTGGTTGGAACCAATGACCTTGGAAACATCAACTTCAGACAGAGGAGAAAAGGTGGGGAGCACACACATGTCCGGGTTGTGGGCGGGTTCGACAGGTGGTGGCGTAGAAAATTGGCTGCTGATGGTGGTAGTTTTCTTTACGAAGAACGATGCAAAATCATCAGCTGTTATCTCCGATGAAGGTGGGGGAGCAGGCGGACAGAGGAGAGCAGAGAAGTTTTTGAACAGTGTCCGGAGAGTTGTAGATCTTCGATTGGTAGTAATTAGTTTTTGCAGAGGTGACGTCAACAGAGAAAGTAGAGAGAAGAGATTGGTAGAGAGAGAGGTCAGCAGGGTCTTTTGACTTGCGCCATTTTCTCTCAGCTGACCGGAGGCTGGCGCGATGCTCAGGCAGTACATCCGATAACCAGGTAGCCGACAGAGATGCACGGGCTGGTCCAGATGTAAGAGGGCATATGTTGTCCAAGCAGGATGTAAGCATGGAACATAGAGTGTCTGTGGCACTGTCTGTATTCAAAAGAGAGAGCTCCTCAGAGGGGGGGAGTGCAGAGAAGACAGCAGAGGAAAAACAGGAGGGAGGGAGGGACCGCAGGCTGCGCCGGAAAGTGACCATCGGTAAGACATCTGCGATGTCCGGAGCGGTCGAGGTTGACGAAGAAGTGATCAGACGTGTGCAGTGGGGTGACCTGAGAGTGATCAGAGGAGCAGTACCTTGTGAAGATGCTCAAGGAGAAATTATGCGGTCAGGTTGATGAAGTCAGCAGCCTGTGGCTTTCCAATGTGGATGTTGAAGTCTAGTACCACCAGAGGAGTACCATCCTAAGGAAAGGATGAAAGAAGCACATCCAGCTCCTCCAAGAAATTTCCAAGCTGATCTGGGGGACGATATATAACTACAAAATGACTTTAACAGGGTGGGTGATAGTTCCCTTTCCCTTTCTAATATAACCGGACTGCATCCTCCAGTCCTCACGAGTTCACTTCGAGTCTGAATTTGCCAATTCCGATCTATCAAGTCTGTTCTTTGCATTCTTGGAATTGAGAAACGGCCTTAGTCTGCTTCATTAAATTATGTGTATGTAGCTACAAATAGCTTATTCTAAGGAAATAAAAACATAACGCTTAATTATGTAAGCTCTTTATACACAATATATATTTTATTGCATTTCTATCAATAGATCATCCCAAAAAATTCACACCGGACCTTTCAAATTGTATTCAATCCGATAGCCGAAATCCAATCAGATTACTTTTAAACAACCGGCCCCATATCAACTAAACCATACAGGGTTCCTAAAAGAAAAGTTGCTCACACTTTACAATAAGGTGCGATTTGTTAACAATACGTTTACACATTAGCTAACATGAACTAACAATGAACAATACTAATAAAGCAATTATTCATGTAACTGTAATTCATGTTAATTTCAGCATTTACTTATACATTATTGAAATCAAAAATTGTGTCACTGTTAACATTAGTTAATGCACCATGAACCAACATGAACAACTGTATTGACATGAAGTAACATTAACAAGGATTAATTCATGCTGAAAAACGTCTCGGAGGGAACGAGGGGAACGACTGACTTGAACAGGCCAATGAAAATTGGCGAATGAAAATTTGCTGCATTCATTCACCTTTTGTGCTGAGGAGCCTGAGGATCGTGCCCCGACTGCTGCAGCGGGCGGCCAGCGTTGTGGCATTAAAGGAGACAACGTCTCGTTCCCTTCATCTGGGAACGGAGGTTACATACGTAACCGAGACTTTCCCTTTCTGTCGGTCTCTCGACGTTGTGTCGACAGAATGGGGTTCCTCGGAAAACACCACAACGATGTGCCGCGTCACAATCTCCCGTGAAGCGACGCTGACTGGCCTGGGCGTGTCAGACGTGAGCGCTAGCGTGAATTGTAAGGGAAGGAGTCCAGAGCTTTCTTAAAAAGATGGGAGCCCCTTCCACCGGCCGTCACGGACGGAGGCCTAGTTCTCTTAACAGCGAGAAGCCGCCCGGCACCGTAAGGGCCACTGGGAAGCGTCATTCCCCCCTGAGGAAAACCGCTACGGAGACCACTTCCTACCGCAGGGAGGAGCTTAGTGGAGATCTCACGGAGAATGCTTGTAGGTCCCCTACCCTCTTGATGGAAGCGAGCGCCACTAGGAGAGCTGTCTTCATCGAGAGATGAGAAAGAGCAGCGTCTCCGAGAGGCTCGAAGGGGGGCCTCTGGAGGCCCGCCAGGACCACATTGAGGTCCCAAGAGGGTATGGAGCGCGGTCGAGGTGGATTCAACCTTCTCGCGCCCCTCAGAAACCTAATGATCAGGTCGTGCTGTCCCAGAGACTTCCCACTAACTGGTTTGTGATGAGCGGTAATAGCGCCTACATACACTTTCAGCGTGGAAGGGGAGAGATTGTTCTCGAGTCTCGAGTGCAGGAAGGACAGCACGCTCCCGATCGAGCATTCCCGTGGGTCTTCTCCGCTATAAGAACACTAGGACGAGAAGAGGCGCCACTTAAATGCGTATAGCCGCCTCGTGGCCGGGGCCCTAGCCTGAACAATGGTCTCCACCACCGCCGGGGGTAGACCACTCAGGATCTCCTCGTCACGTCCAGGAGCCAGACATGGAGGTTCCAGGGTCTGGTATCGGATGCCATAACGCGCCCTTCCCCTGCGAAACAAGGTCCTTCGTCAGGGGAATCGGCCAGGGGGGAGTTGTCGTAAGAAGCATCAGCTCCGAGAACCAAGTCCGGTTGGGCCAGTAAGGCGCAGTAAGACTTCGTCACCTGCTGGCTCCACAGGAGGAGGCGTCGGGCGAGTTGTGATAACTGCCGCGAACGGATACCACCCTGTCGGTTTATATACGCCACGGCAGTCGTGCTGTCCGACCGGACCAGCACGTGCTTGTCCTGCACGAGGGGTCGAAACCTCCTCAGTGCAAGTAGCGCCGCCAACAACTCTAGGCGATCGATATGCCAGCGCAGGCGGGGGCCCGTCCACAGACCCGACACTGCGCGCCCGTTGCACACAGCACCCCAACCCTGCAGGGAGGCGTCCGCCGTCACCACGACACGCCTCGATACCTGCCCAAGAGGGACCCCGTCTGTAAAAAGGTCATTGAAGACCACGGGCTTAGGGTGCGCAGGCAGAAGGGCGTGATAGCAACACGCCTGCTGCCGGTGTGCCACACACTCCAGGGAACTCTGCTCTGTAGCCAGTGCTGTAGCGGTCTCATGTGCATCAACCCGAGGGGGACAACCCCCGCCGAGGACGCCATGTGTCCCAGGAGCCTCTGAAATAGTTTCAGTGGGACCGCTGGTTGCTGCCTGAAGGTCCTCAGGCAGCTCAGCACCGACTGGGCACGCTCGGTAGAAAGGCGTGCAGTCATGGCGACAGAGTCGAGTTCCATACCGAGGAAGGGGATGCTCTGCACGGGGGAGAGCTTGCTCTTCTCTCGGTTAACCTGCAACCCCAAGCGGTCTAGGTGCCGGAGCACCAGGTCCCTGTGTGTACACAACAGATCTCGTGAGTGCGCCAAGATAATCCAGTCGTCGAGATAGTTGAGTATGCGCACCCCCTGCTCCCTGAGGGGAGTGAGGGCGCCCTCCACGACCTTCGTAAAGACTCGTGGAGACAGGGACAGACCGAATGGGAGGACGCGATACTGATATGCCTGTCCCTCGAACGCGAACCGCAGGAACGGCCAGTGATGAGGGAGGATCGACACATGGAAGTACGCGTCCTTGAGGTCGATTGCCATGAACCAATCCTGACGCCTGACGGACGTCATGATGCGCTTCTGCGTTAGCATCCTGAACGCCAGTTTTTGTAGGTGCTTGTTCAGGGTACGCAGGTCCAAGATGGGGCGCAGCCCGCCGCTTTTCTTGGGGACAATGAAATACGGGCTGTAAAACCCAGAGTACATCTCGGCCAGAGGGACGACCTCGATCGCCCCCTTCGCCAGAAGGGTAGCGACCTCTGCCCGAAGCACGGGAGCATCGACCCCTCCCACTGAAGTGAAGAGGATGCCCCGAAACTTGGGTGGGCGCTTGATGAACTCAATCGTTTAGCCGAGACGGATCGTCCTCTCTAGCCACCGTGCCGGTCTGGGAAGAGCCAGCCAGGCTCCCAGGGACCGAGACAGGGGGACCAGAGGTTCGATCTGCTTCATTGCCCCCACGGGGGGTGGTTCGATGGCTGGCAGTACGGCTCCCTCGCCGTGGGGGAGACCCCGGGGAGGAGATATATATCAGTCCGTCTGACTGAGGGTGCTGGTGGCCAATGAGGGTTACACCCGCCTGTGTGTTTCGCCGGGACACAATGTGGGGTTGCCGAGCACCGTCCTGCGGAGGGTGAGAGCGGCTGTGAGGAAGACCCAGGGAGAGAGAAAGCTCTTTTTGTGAGAATGTGGGCACCAGGCCCTGAAAAGCAAAACCCGGCTGGCTTGCTGGGACGGGGCAGGTGAACTCGATCTCCCTGGGTTCATCCCGTCAGGAACGCTTCTGCTTCCGCGGAGGTTGTTGACGGGATGGTGCTCTCCTCTTCGACGTCCTTCTCCGGGAGGCCGCCTGTGCAGGGGGCGCTGGAGCCCTAGAGGGGCGGGGCTGCTGGGGAGCAGGCGGGCGAAATGTGGCCGGGTCGCGGCGGGGCAGGATGTGCTTGATTGCCTCCGTATGCTTCTTCACAGTCGAGAACTGCTGGGAGAAGTCCTCGACCGTGTCACCAAACAGCCCACCCTGCGCGATGGGAGCGTCGAGAAAGCGAACCTTCTCAGCGTCCCGCATCTGCGCAAGGTTCAACCAAAGGTGTTTCTCCTGGACCACTAGTGTGGACATCGTCCGACCCAGGGCCCACGCCGTCACCTTCGTCGACCGGAGAGCGAGGTCAGTGGCAGTGCGGAGTTCCTGCATAAGACCTGGGTCGGTCCTTCCCTCGTGCAACTCCTTCAATGCCTTGGCCTGGTGGACCTGCAGAATGGCCATAGCGTGAAGGGCTGAGGCAGCTTGACCCGCAGCGTTGTAAGCCTTCAACACCAGCGATGCCGAAAACTTACACGCCTTGGAAGGGAGCCTTGGTCGATCTCTCCAGGTGGCAGCTGTCTGCGGGCACAAGTGTACCGCGACTGCACGTTCCACCTGGGGAATATCGACATAGCCTTTAGCTGCCCCGTCATCGAGGGAGGTCAGGGCGACAGAGCTAGTCTGACGTGCACGCGCCGAGAGGAAGAGGCGGTGCGGTGCACTGCAGCCCAATACTCGCGGCGGCCGGGGAAAGCATAGTTGACATCTCGACATCCGCTTCCTCCTGAGCTCGACCCCCCGGAGGAGGGAGCTACAAGGAGTCGCCAGGGTCGGATGCTAAGAGGTTGCCCTCCGATGCTGCAAGCGACATCTCATCGTCGTCACGCCCCGTGTCCGAGTGCGTGACTGTGGAGCAAGGCGGCGTACCGCCTTTTCCGGGACAGTCAGACGAGCGAGGCGGGGCGTGAACGGTCCGCGAGCCAGGGGCTGACGGATTGAGGCTCACGGTGATCCCCCTATCACCCTCGTTGCTCGCCGAGGCGGACGGTAGGGCTGATGCCACTGCTGCTGCGGGACGGGAAGCATTCGAGGTGGTGGCTGATTCCCGAAAGAACACAGCCACCCGTGACCGCAACGTCTGTATCATCATTCGCCCGCAGTGCAGGCATGACAAATCCACAAATGCTGCCTCAGCGTGCCGGAGTCCCAGACACTTGAGGCAGACATCGTGTCCGTCCCCCTCCTCGATGAGTGCGTTGCACCCACGAGCACAGCGGGACATGCCACGCTGAAGAAATTAGCTCTTTTAGAGAGAAGCTTTGGAAGTTGCCGAGACGCCCAGGGGAAGTCACATGAGAAGGGACAGTCCGCTGCACCACGTCGTAAGACCAGCAACAGTTGTAGTAGAACCACGAAGTCATCAGCATCAGGATGCGAAGGCTCCGAAAAACAAAAGGTGAATGAATGCAGCACGCCGGCTCCCTTTTATACCCGGATATCCGGGGCGGGGAATTTTCATTGGCCTGTTCAAGTCAAGTCAAACCCCATTCTGTCGAGAGACCGACAGAAAGGGAACTAAATGTTTCATTGTTAGCTAATGCATTTACTAATGTCAACAAACAGCACCTTATTGTTAAGTCAAAAATCAAAAAGGACATTTAGGTATCTCTAAAATTTCTTGAGTTACATCATGCCGATTTTGTAAAAGGAACACAAAATGCTTTTTCCTCATTTTTAATATGATATGGTTATGGTGTTTAGTTGAGTCAGCTCAGGTTTTTACAATTACACCACTTTGACATTTCTGCGATCTATATATATATGTATATTTGCGAAATTGTCACCCTTTTAAATGTAATTAAACATTTTTATGTTGTGTGCTTTTGTAGGTTGTGTCAATAAAGATGCATCAATAAACACGCTGATAAGGTTTATTGTAAATAAAGTTTGATATGTAAATATTATCTAATGTCCTGTAGTGAAACTATTGGAAGTGCACATATCCACTAAAATGTAAAAGAAAAAAAGAAGTGACCTTTCCAAGAAATGTAAATTATTTTCCTACAACACTGCCATCAAAACATTATTGTTATCATTGTGACTATTGTTTATTACAATAAAATAACAATACCTCAAACGTTCCAGATGTTTCCATCATCTTTAACAACCAAGGTAACAATTATGTTTTGTCGTAGTTTAAAACTGTAAACTATGTGAACTTGTTTTGCGAGGGAAATCTGATAGTGCCAAGTGAAATAAACCTTACCACACTCCAGTACAATACGTAAAAAAATGCATTTTGACCGTAAACAATCCGCATTTCCTTTAACTAAAGCGTTTTTAACCAAAACTAGTTAGCATTACTTAATAACTTGACACAATTTTGACTTAGGCCAAGACTATTTGTAAAACTCACCAAGACTATTTGATGATCCATCCATGTCTGTGTCAAATACTCCCCCTTACAAAGATCCAAAATAATTGATTATATTATTTAGTATATTCCATTGGCAGAAACGCAATGCAGATATCCACATCAGTTGTCAACAGTAATGGCAAGAGCTGAACGAACACATGTCAGCATAGAGGCGCCACAAAGCAGAAGCTGTACAGTGAAATCACGAATCCAGGAAATGCAATAGTAGGAAATGAGCGAAGACGACAGTCTGGATGGGGCAAGTGCACGATTGCGTGGAGTGGATTAAGATCCTGCAACCACATCTATGTAAAGACGCGAGATTTCTTTATTCTTTCCTGAATTGAAAACTAAAATAAATGTTGCTGTTTGTTGCTGTGCAGTTTCGAGTAGAAACAAAACTTTCACAGCTGCAGAAGTTTTCATCCAATATGCCACCTAGTGCTAAAAGCCTGAAAATAAAGACGAGACCGGAACCAATATGAGTGTAAAGTTCTTCCCATTGTTTCAGTGGGGAAGTCCAAGCACACGGACCAGGAAACCATGCTTGTGCCCATTTGAAGGAGACTTCACAGCAGAATAGAATTAACTGGGTCTAGTGATCGTGAGTATATATTACTGTATTCTTGTAATAATATGATTTTCTATTTTGTTTAAAGATCGAGAAATCACTCGCATAATAACAGTACTGTTAAATATTTTACTAGTATAAATATACAGAAAAACAAAACTGTAGCAAGGTACTGTAGTAGGTAACACATTTATTGCAAAACGTTTGCAACGATCATCAGATTTCTGAATGTGCAAGCAGACATTATCACGTACTCACAATAGAGTATTCACAATATTAGACAGTTTACATGCAATTTGCCAATCTACATGCAAACCAGGAA
The DNA here is from genome assembly GCF_947034865.1 of Barbatula barbatula. Taxonomy (NCBI): domain Eukaryota; kingdom Metazoa; phylum Chordata; class Actinopteri; order Cypriniformes; family Nemacheilidae; genus Barbatula; species Barbatula barbatula. The sequence continues at coordinate 28,121,512 of NC_136766.1, forward strand.
GCATACAAACAGTGGCATAATTTCAAAAATAAACCGAACAACTGTTAATGTGTACTGTTTTCTTTACATATGAAGCCAAGACGTGACCGATGTAAATGTGGTTCGACGTTTGATATTTGTCAGACATTCAGCCAGTTCGAATTCTTTTCAAATGTACAAGATAACACACAGTGGTTTTTATTTGTTTTATTCTGCCTTGAGGTATTGTAACTGAGCGACCTTATAGTGTATTGTATTAGGATAAGGACTGTCTGCAAAGCAAAACATGAAGAGCAAAAAAAAAACAGTTATTTCATTTAAATGCAACATTTAAATACATTTCTATTCCAATTGCTGTATGTTGTTATTGGTTCAAGTCAATTAAAGTCTAATCAGCTTTATTTATATAGTGCTTTTTACAATTTTCATTGTTACAAAGCAGCTGTACAAGAAAACATTGACTAAGTAAAACATAAAAGGTTATGGAAGTCGAAACACAGGTCAAATATCAGACACACAATAAATTCCTATATGCAGTGTTAATTAAGTAAGACTATAAAATTCTAGCATCCCCCCCTACAAAGAAGAACATTGTGATGTTGGTTTTATTTACAAAACTATAGCACAAGAAAAGCTATTGCCCCCTAGAGGAAGATATTGCTGTTATTCGACCAGTTCGAAATTCAGAAGTTTGAACAAATTTATTTAAAATTAAAATGTGCAATTTCAAGGGCTGTGTCTTGCTACTTAATTTTTCTGTAAATACACTCTTCTATTCCAATTTCAAAGGATGTTTCTAATTACTTGCTTCCTAGAAGAACATTTAAGTGCTGGAAAGCATGCTGGGAACTGAAAATCCCCCTGTACCAGTCACGTTGAATTAACTTGTTTATGTTAAGTAAACTCAACAATATGTCAAATTTTATAGGGTTTGCATTCTACTCAACAATGTTAAGTTGACTAGTCAAACACTTGTTAAGTAAAGCTGACAGATCTACATTTTTTGTATAAATAACATAGTTTACTTACATTAATTCAGTTACTTGCATTCTTCATGTACTGTGAACAACGATGGGTTAAGTAAAACTAACAGCTTATTTACACAGAGTGTAATATGTAATCGGACAGTCCTTGGTTAACTCTTAATATCAGTACATCGTACAGGCGACGTCATGAATTGGTCATTTAATGGTAATGTGATGTGATGTGCCAGCTACGTTGGCAGCTGGTAAGTCATGAAATTACCAATTAAGTACTAATACATTATACCTAACCGGTATGTCATGTGTTCGCTGGGCACGCAAATAGTGGAACGGAGCAATTCTTTTGATGAGTTAAGGTTTATCCTGCATTTGTATGTGCATGAAAATGACAGTCGGTGCCTTATGTAGCCTATTCCATAATTATATAAAAAGACAGTGATGTTTTGTACATTGGCCTGCACTGTCATTTTATAGGGTTTTCGATGTGATCATTATGAACGCCTGTCGTCACCTGTTACGGATCCAGTGTGCTGAGTGCGTTTCACGTTTCTTTACACCTGGCAAGAGAGTGATTTTGCCCGGTGGACCATACCTCCACCAGCAGACTTTCTCATTACAACAAAGCCAGGTACCTGCCTACTTAATTTTACTTTTTTTTATTATCCATTAATATTAGTGGACCTCAGTGGCTGTTTATATCAGAGATTTTGTTTGACATTCTTGTCTTTGGGTATTTCTTTATTAATGTTTAGGTGCTGAGATCATTTCATTGCAGTGCAGTATGTACCACGAGTCAACAAGACCAAAATGTGTCTAAAGAGGTATCAGAACGTGAGACACAGAATAAAGACTTCATGGTCACACATGAAGATATATTTGAGCAGGCTGCTAAAAACTCGCAAACCAAAGGTAATTTTAACAAGGTCGTGGATGTTTTTACCAAGAATGACATTCGACGGCGGGGCCATGTGGAGTTTATTTATGCTGCCCTGAAGCACATGCCAGAATTTGGTGTAGAACGAGACATTACTGTTTACAACAAACTACTGGACGTGTTTCCCAAGGAAGTGTTTGTGCCACGCAACTTTATACAGAGGATGTTCAACCACTATCCAAGGCAACAAGAATGTGGAGTGCAGCTACTGGAGCAGATGGAAAATTATGGTGTGTGTTTGTAACAGAGGTATTTTATTAACGAGAAATTCCATTGTCATTTATTTGTTTATCTGAATTTTTACAGGAATCATGCCCAATGTAGAGACCAAAGTTTTACTGGCTCAGATATTTGGCAAAAAGAGCCATCCTATGAGAAAGTACCAGCGGATTATGTATTGGTTTCCCAAATTCAAGCACACAAACCCCTACCCCATACCACAAGTACTTCCTAGTGACCCAATAGACCTTGCTCGGTTTAGTCTTGTCCGCATCGCCAGTGACCCTGATGCAAAAATAACAGTCTATCAGGTAACTATTAAAACTCCCGCTATAATCATTTCTAGTCACAAAGACCTCATTTATCAGTTTATCACACAACAGATTTTGATGTATTATAGTGAACTAAAATTGTTAGAGAATACATTTTAATATAATTATTGTGCTTTATTTTGTCTCTTACAGTATCAAACAACAGACATCACAGAAACAGGCGAGGAAGTTTTAAGGCCTTACATTGTTGGTATGTAAACTCATTACTAATAATTTAACTTTACCATGATTCCTATATCAATGGAATATTCAGGATAAAAAAGTTAAACTCTAGACAGTAGTTGTGGAAAAGCTGCTGCATATTTGCAAGTGCATTTCTGTACACATGTGACAAACATGTGCTGTTGATAGAGCTTAATTTGAAACTGAAAGGGATAGTTCTTCCGATAATTATTTAACAAATCCTTTACTCGGGTCAGAATTTCTTCCGCAGAACACAAAAGAAGATATTTTGAAGAATGGTAGTAACCAAACAACATTAGCCTTCGTTGTCTATGAACATAAAATCTCAGAGTCATTCGTCAGAATATCTTCTTTTGGGTTCAGTAAAAGAAAGTAATTCAGTTTTGAATGACTTGAGGGTGAATAAATTATGTCAGGATTGTTATTTTTGGGTAAACTATCCCTTCAATCTAGATGAATTGTTATCTTGTTGTATGTTTTATGTTATCAGGTATCCAAAGTCCAGAGCAGCGCTCTCTTCTTGCCAAACACAATCATTGCAGACCTGTGTTTGTAGAAGGTCCATTCCCACTGTGGCTCAGAAAGACTTGTGTTAATTATTATCTTCTGAGGGCTGATCCTATTCCACCTGAGGAAAAGGTACCTTATTAACACCTTTAATTTATCTGCTTTTAAAGGAACGCTTCACTCCAGAAATTAGACAAGTTTATATTTTACTTACCCCCAAGCCATCCCAGGTGTATATGACCTTCATCTTTAAGTGGACCACAGTTGGAGTTATATTGAATAATATCCTGGCTCTTCCCAGCTTGATAATGGTGGTGGATGATGGCCATTATTTTGAAGCTCAAAAAAGGGAACATATCCATCATAAATAAAATGTATACGCCTCAGGGGGATTAACAAATTTCTTTTGAGGCGTATCGATGGGTTTTTGTAACAAAATGATAGTGTTTAAAAAATGTTGTACTAGGAACTATGGCTTCCGTCAATGGCAGAATGCACGTTCACGAGAGAGTCAAGTTCCTGCTAAAGGCTGACCTCTGACACGACATTAAATTTGAATCCAGCTTACGTCATACATCGAGTCGGAGGTCAGCCTACTAACTTTTTATGATTTTAAAATGTACTATTTATAGGTATGTGTTTAGGTAAAATTATCATTTTTGTTTAATTCTGATAACTATACTTGTATACAATATTTAACTTAAATTTCAAATAAAATATAGTTTCTCTTTGCATTTATTTGCCAACAATTAAAACTGGAGAAACGGGTCAAGGTAACAAAGTATGCTTTGTACTTTTTGAACCTTAAATACTGCAAAGAAAACAAGTTCATATTCACTTTTAAGCAATGCAACCGTAATATTTGTATATGTATTTAGGAAATGTGATGGCCTCAATTTTAGCACAGTTTTCATATCTGGTCATTTTGTCCATCTTTCACATTGCTGTTGGACGACTTTGTCACTCCTGAGGTTTGATTTTGATGAAATTCAACAGACACTGGACTGGAATGGCCACAACACATCAAGAAATGCTAATCAAATTCAAATTTGGAATGGTCTTTTAATTGTTAAGAATTAATAAATGTGTAACATTTATATTAGAACTCAAGAACTTATTGTTTTTATGTAACCATCATTCATATAGATAAAGAAGGAATTTGACCCAGAGTGGATTGGCCCTGAGCAGAGTCTCTTCTACCCTCAGCGAGTGGAACTTGACCTGGAAAGAGACATTGGTGATGATGACAGTTTTGATGTGGATGATGGTGAGACTTATGATTCAATGATGCACACAATTGCATACATGTATATATTTATGTATATGTAATGACCTCTGCATATTAATCCTTCCGTGTGCAGTGGAAGAAGGGCCAGTTTACGCCATGTGTATGGCAGGTCAGGGTGATGAGACTACTCTGGCTCAATGGATTTCTGATCTACAGGAGACCTGTCCTACATTGGGCCAAATCCCCACAGTGTTTCGTCTGGAATCTGGACCTGTAGAATTACAAACCTCATCAGATGTTTAGCAGAATCCTGAGCTGGAGTTTGAAACAGATCATATTATCGAGCATGAACCACAATACTCACAGAGAGTGAAACCGTGAGAAAAGGGACAGTGCTGTACCAGTGGTTGCTCAATGAAGATATACCAGGCTGTGATATCTGTACATGAAAATCTGAGGAATCTCATGTTTAGTTAAATAAGGCCAGGCGGATTGTCAAGACTGTAATAAATTAAATGACAAGAATCTATTTATTTAAAGAAATACTGTCTTAAAAGTAGTAGCTATATCAAATATATTGTGAGGTTTTTATTCAATAGAAATGTTGATGACGTTGCTCAGCTGCATGCTTTTTATTGTGTAGTCAGTCTGAGAAGGTCCCATTTGACATATGTAAATATATGATCTGACAAACATACATTTCTTCAAAATGTTAATTTAGTGGACATTTTTACAAAGTAAAATAAATGTTAAGACCTGTGTAGTGTTTTCTATCTAGTGAACAATACACTGTGTTAGTTATTTTACAAAAGCAAAACCAAAATAGAGAAGGAATTAAGAGAGAGTCGCTGCCAGATTTTGTAAGGTTTGCTCGCCTGGAGTATTCCAGTGTGTTAACAAAATGCTAAGGAGTGAGGACATTAGCAATGGTTTAAAAAAAGGTTCTTATTAGTCTAAATAATACCATTCATGGTGATAATTTGAACAAATGGTGTTATCGTAGGCCATATTAAGAATTTGTAAATTATTCTTATTCACATGTTACAAAATTGTTTGTTTGTCTCTTACGTTACAGTAGCTTACATAAGTAGAATACTTGCATATTAAGCAGACTGTAATTCATTAAATTACATACAAATCATTATTTTTTTAAATAATTGAAATGTTCTTAAATCCTAAAAATACTATTTATTTGAGTTTATTATTAAATATAAGTTTAAATCGTGTAAAAATAATAGTTGCCAACTCTCCCAGGAACCCAAGGACAGACAATACTCAATGAAATGGCACATTCATGAACCAATGCAATGTGTGTGTGTGCACTAATGATTTAACAAATGCAAGTACACAAGGCAGACACTATTGGGCTGCGTCCAAATACAACCACTTGCAGTCTTTGCACTTGACTACTTTCATGATGTATTTCCTGTTTTTGGCCCAATTGTTCTAGTAGGTGTAAAGATCCCAAGTATAGGATAATGCTATGTAAGTCGCTTTGGATAAAAGCGTCTGCTAAATGTAAATGTAATATACATTTAAGTGTGTAGCAAAACAATGGCTGTGTTCAAATACCCCCAATTGCAGTCTTGGCCACTTGACAGCACGTGCAAACACTTGACTAGACTATATAATTAGATATTACATATATTTTTTTGTTAAACGTAGTGTTGCACATTTTATCCAAAAACAGGAAATACGTCATGAAGGTAGTCAAGTGGTCAAGTGTTAATACCGCAAGTGGGGGCATTTGTGGTGCGTTCCACTTCCCTTTTAGACTTCCACTCGGGGGAATCCCTGCCGCCATTTTAAAGTGCGGTTCCACTTCGTGAAGTTTATATAGACAGAGCCTCATGAGCTTCTAGCTTGCTTAGCCTATGTTTACAAGTCAATGTTTATACTTTTGATGTTATGATTGTTTGATAAAAAATTTCTCCAATAGCTTACCCAGATAGCAGTCAGTTGATTCTGGCTTTCTTCCGCCAGTGTCTGCTGATAGCTGAACAGATTTTCCGCGAGTGCGCCAGAACTGGCCCAGATGAGGAAGCAGTGAAAGAATTAACACTATTTAAAGCTGTCGGCCCAAGTCTAGGTACTATCTGCTGAAGTCCGGGTCGGTTGAAGTAGTGTTTCACTTTAATTGGGCCAAGTCTGGCATTTTGTAGTTGGATTGACTACATTTCAGTGTACTGACCCAATTATGGTTTGATTCCAAAACTTCATGCATCAAAGTTTTATTTAATTAACACTGCATATATTTGATAAGGTCCACATTCACCCTAATTACCAATCAAGGCAATAAGCCCACTCAAGTTGTCAATGGAATGAACACACAGACTGTGTGTTGGTACACGGCTTCAATTCATTTATTTAAACAAAGCAGTAAGATAAACACCTGACTCAGGCGGCAAACAGACATGTAACAGAAAATCTGAAATAATTAACAGATATGCTGTAGCCAGCACACAGTGTCGAAGTGACTAGGTTCTAGGCCGATACAAAACAACCACCCTTGGCCATTATTAGTACAAACCAAGAAGTCAAATCACAGCACACACGTAATAATCATCATCACCAATAAATCCACTTTGTGTCTTCACTGCAATACACCACCCTCTAGTGGCCAAGGGGACTATTAACCTGGAAATGGCGGCTAAAGCCAAAAGAACGAAACAAACAAAGGAAACAATAGAAAGTATAACAATTACCCAAACAAATACTTCAGAACGTAATCATCAGAGTTCAAATCCTGGAAAACTAAATTGAAGTAATGGGAAAAACAGTGGTCAACAAAACAAACTCAGATGACACTGTTAAAACACAATACACAATTAAAACTTAGCACTGTAACACAAAACACTCATTCCAATCGTAATTATATATATATATATAATAAAAACAAACAATCATTACCTTTACAGTTCTTCCATTCAAGAGCTACCATGTCACCAAGCAGCAGCTGCAGAATTTTTCACCTGTTATGGGAAACCTCATCGATCGAGGAGAATCAATAAGAACTCCAATAATAATTGTATATATCTATAATACAAATATTCATTACCGTTAAAGTTCTTTAATTCTAGAGCTACCATGTCACTAAGCATAAGCTTGTGGAATATGGAGAGGTATAGCTCCATTAAATTGGAGTGCTTAGCCCTTAATTGGGCTGTATGTGGTAAATTTAGGGAGTATTTGGTTTGAAATTACTTTGTTGTCTATACTGACAATAATCCACTCTGTCACCTGCAGACCTCAAAGCTGGGTGCTCTGGAACAGCGTTGGTTAACAAAGCTGGCTTTCAATTTTGTGATCAAGTACCGCCCAGGGAGAACTGATCAAAATGCTGATGCACTGTCTTGACAGGCCATGATTAGGAGCCGAGGTTCCGCAAGTCGTGCTACAAAAAGTGTAGAAACAATTTACATATAGACAGAACTATTTACATACATACAGGAAATGTCTTCCCGAGGGGGGCAGAGAGAGCAGTCTGTGGGATGGGTGGCTGGAGTCACTGATGAACCTCCGGGCTTTCCTTATATACCGCCTGGTGTAGATGTCCTGGAGAGAGGGAAGCTCACCTCCCACAATGTGGCAGGCAGTTTGCACAACCCTTTGCAGCGCTTTGTGGATGCCAGCAGTACTGTTTCCAAACCAAGCGGCGATGCAGCCGGTCAGGATGCTCTCCACAGTGCAGGTGTACAATGTTCTGAGGATGCTGGGGCTCATTCCAAACTTCATCAGCCATCTCAGGAAGAAGAGGCTTGATGTGTTTTCTTCAGGACTGCATCTGTGTGAACGCTGAGGAACTTAAAGCTGTTTACCCGCTCCACAGGTGTCTTCTCAATGGTGATGGGTGTGTGTTCTCTGCTCTCTCTCCTGAAATCCACCACCAGCTTCATGGTCTTGTCGATGTTGAATGAGAGGTGGTTCTTCTGACACCATTTAGTCAGGGTACTCACATCCTCTCTGTAGGCCGTCTCATCATTGTCAGTGATCAGGCCTATCACCATTGTGTCAACTGCAAATTTGACGATTACGTTGGAACTGTGTTTGACTGCACAGTCATGTGTGTACAGGGAGTACAGGAGTGGGCTGAAGACGCAACCCTGAGGAGCACCGGTATTGAGGGTCAGCGTGGATGAAGTTTTGTTGCCCATTCTTACCACCTTATTTCTGCCTGCCAGGAAGTCCAGGACCCAGCTGCGCAGAGATCTGTTTAGTCCCAGAGTCTGGAGCTTTGCAACCAGTGTGGCAGGCACGATCAGTGGCGGTTTTAGGCACGGGCGAACCGGGCAGTCGCCCGGGGCGGCATTTTTTCATGTCACGTGGGGGGCGGCACCGGCACGAGCAGTAAAAAAAACTCTGGGCCGCAGCAAATCGGTTATCTATTATCTATTCATTCATTGTGTGGGGAATTGGCAAATTGGCGCCCCTGCATGCTGAAAAGATAAAGGTATGCAACTATAATGTTCTCTCTGTGTTATGATTACTGTATCCATGTTGTCATCTGAAGGGCTAATTTTAACTGTAGGGTTAATAACTCTTACTCTTAACGTTTTAACGTGCCTTTTTGCAGTGTGAAAAGACGCTGCGGTGTTTAGCCTAGTCGTTAGAGTGCTCGACTCTCATTCGGACATACGCCGGTTCGAGGCCCGCGCAGGGCAGGTAGAACCGACAACACTTCTACAACAAATTTGGTTTTAAGTCAACAAACACGAGATCTAATTTCACCATAATATTGTGCTTTGCAACAAAACTGTTACAAGTTCAGTTATTATTATTTATTTCCATCAGTTGGGTTAACATAAGGTCCCGTAATGAGCAAACATAATTTTCCAAACATTTTAATGACAAATTCAATTTGTACCACTGTAGTTTAGGTCAAGAAAAATATAACATAATTTCTTTTTTTCGAGGGGGGGGGGCGCTCAGAGATGTTCTCGCCCGGGTTGCAATTCAACGTAGAACCGCCACTGGGCCAGATGGCATTAAATGCAGAGCTGTAGTCCACAAACAGCATTCTCACATAAGTGTTCTTGTTTTCCAGGTGGGAGAGAGCAGGGTTAAGGCAATAGCATCGTCTGTGGAACGGTTGCTGCGATATGCAAGTTGTGGCGGATCCAGTGAGGCAGGTAGGACAGAGCAGATGTAGTCTCTGAGTTTCTAAAAACACTTGCTGAAGATGGGTTTCAGAGCAATGGGCCTCCAGTCATTCAAGCATGTGATTTTATTTTACTTTGGTATGGGCACAATGGGGAAATTTTGAAGCATGAGGGAACCACAGATAGAGAAAGGGAGAGATTGACAATGTCTGTGAAAACCCTGTCTAGTTGGAATGCGCATGCTCTGAGCACATGACCTGGGATGTCATTGGGACCCACAGCTTTGCGGATATTCACCCGTCGAAAGGATTGGGTTACATCCGCAACAGAAATGTAGAGTGCACTCACCTCTTCTGCTGCAGCCAATGGTTTATTCCCTTTAAAGTCTGTTGTGATATTGATGTCTTGCCACATGCTTTTGCGTTGTAGGTGTTGAATTGTTCTTCATCTTTGTTTTTATCATGTGGTTTGGGTGCTTTGAAGGATTTCCTGAGATATCGTAACTGTCTTGTTTTCGATCTTCAAAGTTTCTGGATTTAAAGGCAGATGTCCGTGCTGACAAGGCTGTTGGAACGTTGCTGTTAATCCACGGTTTTTGGCTGGAGTAGATGCGTATTGTTTTTGTCGGTTCTATATCCTCTACTCACTTCGAGTACGCCTCTATGTCGTCATCAGACGCTGCCCGGAACATGTCCCAGTCCACGTGGTCATAAAAGTCCTGTAGTATAGGGTCTGATTGGTCCGACCAGCATTGAAATGTCGTGAGGGCAGGTGCTTCTCATTTCAGTTTCTGCCTATAAGGAGGCAGGAGCAGAATAGAAGGGTTATCCGATTTGCCGAAGGGTGGGCGGGGGAGCAATTTGTAGGCATCCCGGAAGGGAGAATAACATTAGTCCACAAAACACGATCAATACACATGTTGATGGTGATGTGTTGGATGTATTTCGGAGCTATTGTTCTGAAGTTGGCTTTGTTAAAGTCCCCCATAACAATAAACGTTGCATCTGGGTACGCGGTTTCCTGCTCACTTACTGTATATTACCATACAGCTCCTCGAGTGCCTGGTCTCTGTTGGCTTGAGGGGGAATGTAAACAGCTGTGTTTATGGTCACTGTAAATTCCCTTTGTATCCAGTATGGTCGACACAGAAGCATGTGAAATTCCAGATCAGCGGAGCAGAAGGATTTAATAGAGTGTAGGTTCCTTTCATTACACCACTAGTTGTTGATATAGAAACAAAAGCCCCCACCTCTGCTTTTCCCTGTGAGCTCTTACATTCTGTCCAAGCTGTGCACAGAGAACCATGTAAACTCGATGGCTGAGTCTGGAACCATTGCAGACATCCAGGTTTCTGTGAGGCAAATAATGATGGAAGAGGAGGTCGGAAGGGACGGCCTCTGAGTCTGACAAGGACACCGGCTCTCTTCACCCTTTTCCGGCGGCGTACCCTCGGTCGTGACCATGTGGCCCAGACAAAGGGCTCTGATGTGGTGTACATAAACAAAGCGCCGGCATTTAGGAACTCAAAGTCAGGTTTGCGTTGCACGATGAAGGAACAAATATTTAAGAGCAAGTGTCTATTGTAGACAGTTATACTATCAACATCCAACACGTAAAACAACACATTAACAAATAAAACATCATATAAACTGCAACTCGCATACGGCTGCCATTCTCGGCGCCAAGATAGGCTTCAGGCAGCATACCGTGACGTACAGGAAAGATTGAGGGAAAAGGTTGCTCGCCGTAATAGGCACTATGAGGGTAGACCCAGCTTTTGGGTCAGTTGAGGATGGCGCCTTGGAGGTCACCCATGAGTTAGAAGTTCAACCCCTTGGATTGTGGCGTACTAATTGGAATACCGCCGGCCAGCAATCCATACTGTATAAGTTGCATATGACTACAGTTGTTGGGGAGGATCTGTAGTCCTTGAAACTAGTTTTTTTAAGTGTTTTGTTGTATGGGTGTAATCGGGGGTCACCGATAACATTCTGGGGGAAGAATGTAGCTGGCAAGATGACTCCTTCTCTTGCGGGGTGTGCCAGATATATGGTTGGAGGGTTTATAAGCCGGCATTTGAGAGGATGCTACAATATGAGGTCCGATCCTTTTGTTTAGTTGCAGGCTGTGTGGTAGTCCTTAGTGGATTTCCATCTGTCGTTTGTGCACGGCTATGGCCTGGAGCAGGTAGACTAAGTGAATGTTTGTTTATTTATGTTCACAAAGTCTGGGTTGAAATCGTGTATCCTGTTTTATACAGATGTGAACTACCTGCTGTTGAGTAGTGCTTCCTTGCTCGTGTGTATATGCTGTTTGGGTGAGCAGGTATGTTAGTGAATAGCGTTAAGGTTTTCCAAGAGTTCACAAAGCATTGTGTTACCCAAATAAGGTATTATGTTTTTAATGCAGACAAATGCATCACAGACTCGTAGACCGTTTTTGGTGTATAGGACTGGCTAACGGGGTGTTTTCTTTTCTTCCTTTTTTTATTGTATGTCCCTTCCCAGCCTAATATGGTCAGCCAACCATCTTACCCTTTATATTAAAACATTGTTTACAGACCATAGACCATTCCTTTTACATGATTTGGTGTGACTGAGTTTGGCATGAAGTCTGTTTTGGGTTTTTGTTTGAAGTGTATGAGTTTGGGGCTTGTATTTGATTTTCTCTTTGTTTTTTTGTTTTTGAATGGTTCTTTGCATAGGCCGAAATCGTGTCTGTGGGGTTGGCAGATGATAAATTATATCTGTTGAGGGGGGAATACATTTGTTATAAGTCGTATTTCATCTTTGCCTGGTGGTTTATTTGTTGCCATTAATAAATCTTTATTTTTATGAGAAATATGTACTTTATACATTTGGGGTTGCCAACCTTGCTAGTAGTTGTGGTGTTACACTTGTCACATCTGGTGTAGACACAGTGTAAGTGTTAAGGATTTTGAAGAACATGGATCGGCGTAGTCTTAGAAAACTAGCAGTGAAATGGGCTCTGACTGCACTTCTAGCTGTCTTGAGACTTCATCTTCCTTGCCAGAACTCTTCTTAATACCACTACCTCCTACATTATCCAAGCTGCTGCTGGCGGTTCTTACCACTACATCAGCATTTTAAAAGCTTTTACAAAAGGCATGGAACAAGTTTGGTGTCATATTCCAAAGAGGTATGAATTTAGATTGCAGCTGCATGTAGATAGATTACCTTTGTTTAAAAGCTCCCCTGTGCAGTTCTGGCCAATCCTTGGCTTGCTAGAGGGTGTTGTGAAAAAGCCAGTTCTCACTGCTCTGTTCTGTGGCAACTCAAAGCCAAATTATCTGGTTGAGTATCTTAAAGATCTGGTCAGTGACTTAACAGCACTAAGCCAAGGATTTGTTTTCAAGGGAAAACAGTCATTTCTAAAAGTCACCTCTGTCATCTGTGATGCTCCAGCAAGAGCCATTTAAGGAACAAAAACTCACACTGGTTACTCAGGTTTTGACAAGTGGGTCCAAGCAGGTGTTTATGTTAAACACAGAATTACATTTCCAGGGGTCTGTAGCGGACTGCACCAGGACACAGAGTTGAGACAGTTCTTGTTGTACACTGGGCCAGTGGTCCTTCAAAATGTGTTGTCAGCTGCAATGTATAACAATTTTATGTTGTTATCTGTTTCCATTTCCTTCTTGCTAGACCATCATTGTCCGCACATCTTAACGACTTGGCACACACCCTACTTGTGTCATTTGTGGCACACGTTGGTGATTTATATGGTCCTGAATTTGTTACTTACAATGTTCATGGGCTGACCAATCTTTCAGAGGATGTCCGAAGACATGGAATATTGGAACTGATATCTGGATTTCCATTGGAGAATTATTTAGGCAAGATGAAAAAGATAAGAACTCTGTTGCATCCTCTAGCCCAGGTTATTCGTTGAATCTGTGAAATGGATAATTTTATAGAGAATGATGAAGTTTCACATGGAAAGATAAAGATGCAAAAGGAGCATTACTCTGGCCCAGTTCCTCCCTCTAGTATGGGCACACCAGTACTTCAGTTCCACAAGCTTTTTATGGATGGTACCAAATCTAATGTGTTAAGTGAAGGAGACAAATGTGTAAAGATTGGTGGCTGCATTACTTTGATTGACAATATCCTTGAGTCCCAGGACAAAATATATATTGTTTACAGGGAATATCAATTAATCGAACCATTTTTTGACTATCCTCTGACTTCACTGCAGTTGGGAATCTACCTGGTTAGCAAAATATCGTCAGGGCTGAAAACAATTCAGTTATTTGAACATGTTAAGGAATATGTGAGGCTATCAAAATAAGACAAATTTGTTGCGGTGCCGCTTCTGCACTTGTGCAAGTGATTTAATTTATACATTTACATACAGTATTTATGTTAAAGTCATTTATGTTAAAAACCTCAATTCAGTTTTAACCTTTCATTTTTTACATTCCTGGGCGATTTCATTACATTCTTTGCATTTACATGTTCTATGTTATTTTAAATGGACTAAATTATTTTGGACTTTCAACACAATGGTACCCGTTAAAATTACTTTAATTTCTTAAATCTTGTATGGCATTGGGGCGAGTAATAATCAGCAAAGTTTTGCTGAGTAATCAATTATTCACAAATTTGGGTGGTGTTACTTTAATAATAAAAACAAAGATATGTTTATACAGTGTATGTACCTGTAAATATTGTTTTACTAAACAGATATGTTCAAGGTTGTAGAATTTGTTGAAACACAAGAGGTGGAGCTGGTCCCAGCCATGTGGGTGGAGAATTCTGAGACATTGTTATATTCATGACCATTTGCTAAGGTATACTATTACGCAACCATTTGAAATGTTTACTCTGCATGGTTAATCACTGATTTCTGTGTAATTACAAAAATATAGTCAAATAGATCAGCAGTATAATAGATTGTTAGGCTGATGTGGGGCTCGACACTGTGTTTTCTATAGTCTGCAAAATCTACAGTAGCAATCAAAAGTATAAACACACTTGACTAAAATGTCTCTTGTGATCTTACAAATTTCAGAAAATCAGGAGGTGTATATTTAATTGTTGGATTATTTGAATCAAATAATGAATAAAAAACAGCTCAAGAGTCCGGCAGGAATTCTTCCCAGGTTAAGACCTTAAGGAGCTGGATGATAAAATGCTACAATGAAGACGCTAAAATGTAACAAAGTGTTCATTTAATTCATATTTTTTAATGCTTTTGGTCATAGCATAATTCCCACAGTTAAAACAGTTAGTGAGTGTCTGGGCAAAGACGTAATTGTTCGTAAAAAGTTCTCAGCTGCTTAGACTGGAAACAATTTATATTAAGTTTTTTACTTAATAAAATAACTAAATTGACAAACACGAAACATAACATGCAACAACTCCTTTATATGAAGGAATGACCTACTGTAATAACTATGACCAACCTTGACAACTATAAATCTGTGCAAAAAATAGCATCTGTGTTTGTGTCTGTAATAGTTTTTCATCTAAAAATAATGATTTTGTTGTATGGCTAATTGGATATGGAAATTTTTTCCTGAAAAGTTGTAAATAAATTTGATTAACATGTTGATTTAATTTTATTTGTTCAAATACCTTTTTCGACAGGTTAAATGTGTTTGTGTGTGTGGGGGTGATAGATGAAATGTATTACTTGCTGAATAGGTTCATGTTTCGTAAGAAATCTTTTTTTTTGTTTGTGAGCAGTGTGTTTTAAAGTGTGCTATATTTGTTAATTAATATATGTTCAGGTTACAATGTTTTTGTAAATTTTTAGTATATTGTCATTTGATTTTTTTGTTTAATGTGTTCATATTGTTTTAATAAAAGCCATTATAATTTTACACTGTTTAATTTGTGTTTTCCTATAAAAAGAAAACCATTTACCTGTTAAATTGTTTATGTCCATTTTCAGTGGTTGGGCCAGTTTTCAGCCGAGGATCCAGCCAGATCTGGGCCAGAACTGAAGAAAGGAGTGGTGGGCCAGACACAATTTGCTATCTAGGTATACAGCTATCTATAGGATTTTTTATATTTTCTACAACGACTGATATAGAATGGTGGATGAAATAAATTAGTAAGCGAATAGTGGTTTATTTAATAATTCAGCTTCAAAGTAAATATCAAGTGATCAAGGGCATATGGAGTTCTCTTCATTATCGTATTGACTATTGGTTAGTGTCTAATGATTTAACTAATAATGTGACCTCTGTATTGATATAAGAACCTTGCACAATGACATATCATACAAGGTCAATCAGTCAAAAACAACAGATATTGGAAATTAAACAACAAATTGCTTGAATATGAAGGTTTAAAAGAAAATATTAAAGATAGTATTGATAAATATAGAAAAATAGCAGATTTAGAAAGATCATATGGAAAGTATTGGGAATTAATGAAGTTTGACATTAGAACAGCATTTATTAATCAAGTAAAATTGAAAACAAAAACTAAATAAATGAAAGAAAAATCAATTATTAAGGATATTTTTAATTTGTGCAAAAAGAAAAAGGAAACTTTGACTGATTATGAGTTACAACAATTAGATTTATTGCAAATTGAATTAGATAAAATCTATGAGGATTAAGCAAGAGGAGCTTTTATCAGAACTAGACTTAATTGGTTAGAAAAAGGGGAAAAAATACAAAATATTTTTTGGCCTTGAAAAAGGACACTGTGATTTTGCCTCGATCTCTAAATTAATGATAAACAATAAATTAGTAGATAATGCCTCAATTATTTGGAAGTATGTTGCCCAGTTTTTTTGTAATTTGTAATCTTCCATATCAGCTTCTTCTGACATTGATACCTTTTTAAATAGTGTGGCGATTGATAAAAAAAAGTATCAGAACTTTCAGAATGTTTGTGATAAAGAAAGAGACATTGAAGAGTTGCGAGAGTGTATTAACTTATTAAAGAGAAACAAATCTCGAGGCAATGACGGGCTTACCGGCGATTTTTATACGATTTTTCCAAAGAACTTTCGCCTTTTTACTATTAGTATTTGAAGAAGCAATGCAAAATTGTGAATTGCCTGTTTCATTAAAACAAGGAATTATAACATTAATTCCCAAACTTAATAACGACAAGTTATTCATTGAAAATTGGAGGCCTATTAGTTTGCTAAATAATGACAGTAAATTGTTTGCAATGATTTTGCTAGAAGACTAAAGGAAGGTATAGTCAAAATAATTGATATAGAACAGTCTGGGTTTATGCAAGGCCGCCATATCAGGAATAACATTTGACTAGTCTTAGATATGATTGATTATAATCACTTTATTGAGGATGAAAGTTTTATTTTATTTATTGATTTCCATAAAGCTTTTGATACAGTGATTCATAGTTTTATTTTCAAAATCATTCAATTGTTTGGTTTTGGAGATACACTCACCTAAAGGATTATTAGGAACACCTGTTCAATTTCTCATGAATGCAATTATCTAATCAACCAATCACATGGCAGTTGCTTCAATGCATTTAGGGGTGTGGTCCTGGTCAAGACAATCTCCTGAACTCCAAACTGAAGGAACGGGAGCTTCGTGCCCTGGATGTGCATCTTACAAATCTCCATCAACTGAAAGATGCTATCAATATGGGCCAACATTTCTAAAGAATGCTTTCAGCACCTTGTTGAATCAATGCCACGTAGAATGAAGGCGGTTCTGAAGGCGAAAGGGGGTCAAACACAGTATTAGTATGGTGTTCCTAATAATCCTTTAGGTGAGTGTATGTTTTTGAAAGCAGTTCAAACATTATAAAGTCGGTGTAGTTCTGTCAAATTTGCTCATGGTACCTCACAAAGATTAGATATTCATCGTGGAATTAGGCAAGGATGCCCCCTCTCTGCTTTTTTATTCTTGTTAGTCACTCAAGTTTTATATTTGGTATGTTATTATTGTTAAAGGCGGAAGGTATATCTAGATCGGTGTATACGTCATTAGCATTTGATGTACCTCCCAGGATCATCAAAGACCTAGATCAGATTCTTTATAACTTTATTTGGAGGAAAAAACACATTATTTATAAAAGTAATTTGTAATCCTAAAGAGCAAGGGGGACTGGAGGTCTTAGATTATAATACTCTTAATGACACATTTAAAATGAAATGGTTAATAGAGTTTATGAAGAATAGAGAAAGTCCTTGGAATATTTTTTCTAATTATATATTTAATATTCAGGGAGGCATAGATTTTTTGTTGAAATGTAATTTTTCTTATTACAAATTCCTGTTAAATTGGCCGTTTTTTACAGACAAGCACTGCTAGCATGGAAATTGATATATAAGCACATATTTTCACCCCACAAATATTTCATATGTAATAACAAAGATATCTTATTTAAAAACAAATCTTTATTCTATCATACTTGGTTCAATGAAGGTATTCTTTTAGTAAGACAGTTATTTAATTCTCATGGTTACTTGTTGTCACATACTGAATTTCTTCTAAAATTCCAATTACTTATAGAATTCTTCTAGAATTTGCTGTTGTTATTGCAAAAGAGTGTGACAGTACTTTTAAAAAACTATATTTCAGAAGGAATCAGCATGGTTAATCCTTGTGGAAACATTTTCATTGAAAATGTTGATGTTTTAAAACAAAAATTTAATAATAAGATTATAAGGAACAGTCTTTGTTCTGTGTCTTTACCTGCAGCAGGATTTTTTTGGTCTTCTTTATTTGGTAATATCTCTTGGGTTAAAGCTTGGAAACCGCCAAATAAGTTTTGTATCAATAACAAAATTAAGAGAGTCTTACAAAATACTTCATAGAATTTATCCTGCTAAGCACGTTTTGGAAAGATTTAAGATTTATATTGTGTATATACCTGTGAATTTTGTGGTAAAGAAAAGATTTTTTTTTTGCTTTTTTTCATTGCATTTACTCAAGATTATTTTGGAAAGATATTGAATTCTATATTAACTGAAAACTGGAATGTATGATAGAACATTTTATATTTGATGTGCTTTTTTATACAGAAAATGAGAATTTGAACTGTAAACAACAACATATTATAAATTTGTTTATTCTATTAGGAAAATTCAATTTACATAAGAAAAAGTGGGCTCAATGTAAGCCAATTTCTTCACATTTTATTAATGACTTCAAATTGTATATAGATCTCTTGGAACAAACAAAAAAGCACTAAAACATGTAATGCTCTGAAAACATTTACATTTATGTAATTCTATTTCTTTCTTTTTTTCTATTTTCATTTCTATCTGGCAACGAATGTTAATGTGACGTAATACCTCTTGTTCTTATAGCATTGATTTAATAAAGCATTAAAAAAAAGTTTGGTTAACTTTATGGGATGTTTTTGTTGAACTTTATGGAGTTTAATTTTAGTCAGTTATCAGATAATATGATATTTATTTTAAGCTTTTTTCTTCATCAAACAGGCTCTTCTACACCGGCCCAACTAGACAGTACATGCGGGCGACTAGTTGTCCGGTCCGAGGAGGAGAAGAGGGCTGTTCTTGCGGAGTGCCATAATAACTCTGGAACTGTGGCATATTATAACCACCTTAAAACAAACAGGCATTATAATGCAGCAATAATTTAACAAGCCAGGAAATATCTCAAAGCAGCTCAAGAAAGCTTTGGAGTTTTATCTTAGAAAAACTAATTATTTAGTTTACATTTTTTAATATTGTTTTTGTGTTAGTTAGCTGTATTTTATATGCTCTGTATGCTGGCTGTTGGACATATTTACAGGAAGCGGAAGTGATCGTTGTTGCCTAGACAACAGTTGGGCCATTAACTGTCACACACATCAAAATACAGCTCTTCTGTCCATTAGGGTATTTATTCATTCACTATTTCGTATGTAATATTTCCTGTATACTTATATTAGTTTAGTGACGCAGTTACCAGTTATAATATTTATAAATGCAATGGAGTCTCTAAACTTTGCCTAATCGCGGTGAGTTGTGGGTAATATTAGCCTTTAGAGCAGTGGTCTCCAACGTGGTGCCCATGGGCACCTGGTAGTCCGCATGAACTCTGTAAGGTGCCCGCTAAACACAGGGCTCACCAATAATAAATCTGTGACTATCGATCAGCCAAGTGCTACATCGTCATGATAGTTTTCTTATAAGCAAGTGTTATAAGCTTTATATATTCTTTAATATAAGAAAACTGAATTTGGTTCTGTGAGTGTAAAAATAAGGCATCATGTTTAAAGTTTGAAAGTATGTTATCCCTCTAGAGGATTTTAGATATTTGGTAGCCCTCGCTTACAAAAAGGTTGGAGACCCCTGCTTTAGAGTGTGCATCATTCTGCACGTCGAATTTCGTAGATCCAGGAATCTTTGGGATACATTTTCAGCATAGTACTAATATATATCGTTAATCTTGTACAATCAATCGCGTTATCACACTTTATCCCTTTCTAAATAGAGTATTTATAACAATAAACACTGCATTCAGTCTTTCTCAAAACAGTCAACATACTTTCTTCCGAGTAGGAAACCTAAAATATCTTTCTTCGTGGTGAGGTTTTGAATTTTCTATCGTGTGATTTAGTATCGCTTACTTTTACACAAGAAGACTCTACCATTTTTAGTAATTGAAATTAAGCAAATGAAAAGATAAATTATCCAACTGCAGCACACATTTGATGCCTTACAAATGGCTGCGATATCCATTATGCACTTTGATTGTGTGTGACTTCACCCATGCCTCCTTAAATTTTATGCCAGAGTTACATATGTCATAAATGGTTGTCACACACACTTTCGGTCTGGTGATACATGCACCATGTGAAAATACAAAATATATTTCAAATACTTCTACTTTGTGATTAATAAATGGGATACATATTTAATGTATGTACAAAATAAATTATTCTGGTTATATTCGTATTGGCCCCATGGTGCACTAGTAGTCGCGACAGCTACTGTCTCTTTAAATTTACCCAGGAGCCCCTAAAGGAGCCCCAGGGGCCCCTAGCTCGGCTCTCCACCCTGAAGACAAGCAGAATATCTAAATACATACCGGAGACCGCCTTAAGTCAACAACCATATGACAGGTCTCAACAACTTAGATCTGAAGGCGATTAATACCGAGACGTTTAAAGTTTAGTTTAGCTGAACCAAAAACAAAGCAGCGGTGAGGGCTTCAGTGCAGAGACAGAGGCACACGTTGTAATGTGTTAGTCCTTGTTGCAGACATTTATTCAACCGCCCGACGAATGCATCTACAAAAGCCTCTGGCTGTGGCATTGCTACGTACAAGAGGTGGGATTCCTGTGCGGTAAAATAACGTCTCACAGGTATGGAGGAAAAGGAGTCCACAGAGTCGGTGTTCAAAGCTGAGCAGACAGAATGTCGCTCTTTAATAATAAAAGCGGAGAAGAGGGAGGCGACATCGCAGCGGGAAAACTTGGAAGACCTCCAAGCTGGTAAATGTTATATTAAGAATTTAGTTTGATATTTAGTGCGATTGCTTTCATTTTGTAGTGTTAAACCACATTAACAATAGCACGTAACTCCATGGCCCCTAGCCGTACGGGCTCCACTATAAACAAAGGCAAAATTACCATGCTGTATGTAAAATGTGAGGCGCTGTCTCCACCTACCGGAAAATCCGAAAAATTAAGATTCTGCCGAATTGATGTACTAAATACTGTCACTGTGGATGAAGATAAATGTGCTTGTTGTCCTATAATTATAACTGATATGTCGTTTACTATAATAGCAACATTTCTAACGATTTATATAATAAACAATTGTATATTTTTAGTGGTAAGGAATATTTACGATTTGTTCACAAAAACGGGGCTTTCGGCATATATATTTATAAGTATTTTTGTGAACGTTCTTAAAAAACACATCCGTTAGTTTTTTTGTTGTCTATCAACAATGTATGTCATTATTTATACATGCATCACATACAAATCATTTTACTTTTTTGAACTTTTGAACATTTTTAGAACAGTGTTATTTAAGCACAATTGAATACATTTAATATTTTGAATTGAATGGCAAATCAAATAATAAATCAAATATGCTCTTGACTATCATGTTGTAAATGGCAAGTACAATATTCAAAACTTGGGTAGCAAAATATTTTGATGTATGGCAAAATATTCATAATATTCCATGCTGTGAGACCGCATAAAATCTTTTTTTATTAATACATTTCTGAGAGGCTAAAGAAACAAAAAAGCTTTCAGTTCCAATATCTGAGATGCCTAAGTTATCCTCTACCGAAATATGAATCTGAGGGAAATAAATTCCATAAATGAATTGATGCCTTTATCTTTTTATGTTCTCTCCAGTTGAAGAGGATGTAACCAAATATCTCACATCTCATGATTTCCCAGAAAATCTAAATATGTTTGTATGCTCCCCAGGAACCAGTTACTGGTGTGTCTCAGAGAGTGCAGATTCTCCTTTGCTTCTGTCTCCTGTCCCAGGGCCGTCAATAAAGGAAACCCCTCCAGTAAAACCCACGCCTGGACGAGACCACCGCCGATATTACCATGAGTACTGGCGCAGCGAGTACCTCATGGACTTTGACTGGCAAAGACATGGGATGATATGTATGGTATGCGGAAGCTCTCTGGCAACCCTGAAGTTAAGCACCATTAAGAGACACATCAGACAGAAGCACCCGTACTCTCTGCTTTGGAGCGAGTCAGATAAAGAGGTGATCAGATCGGGGTGGGAGAGTCACTTGAGTCTGGAGAACAGACAGAGGTCAATATGCTCTAATCCAGACAATGCCCCAGAGGAATTGCTGGATGTTGAGATGAACTCTGAAGGTCTGTGTTTTTATTTATAGTATATACTGTACCATACTGCCATTGTTTATTTACTAAAATATATTTATACTCAAGTCAGGATGGTTTTGATTACTTTATCAGTGTACTACAGTATGCAATCATAATTTATTTGTAAAAAAACACTAAATAATTTAAAATAAAAATGTGAAAAGTATGCACACATGACAAACATCTACACATTACAGCATAGAGAAGGAAAAAATATTTAATTGTCATTAAAATATAAACCGTTTCATCAAACGCGGGCATGCCTGACTGAGTGTTTGGCTAGTGTTTAATATAACTTTATTTTATTAAATTGATGTTAGTATTAATTTGTGTTATTATTATATTGTATAATCATTGTATAAATAAAACATTTGTTGAATTTTGTTGTATGTTCATTTAATGAAATAAACAATTTAAAGAAACCGTGTGGTACATTGAAATTTAGCGGTTGAGCAACGTAACAAGTTAAGCCAAGTAACGGTTCTTCATGGTTTCTTTTGATTGTTATCAGAAATAATCTAGAGGAACGCTGTTGTTTGTGAATGTGTACCGGAAGTTAACTGAAAATGGTTAACTTTGGTCTACCTGAAGAGTGCAGCTCGCTTATTGCTAGGCTGTGCATCAAAGCACTACTTTATTAATAAGTACGCCTGAAACTTTTAACAATTTAAGACTTATGCACTGAAAATGTTTCATTGTTCTCTATTAATATCTACTCTTCCTTCATTCTAGACAATCCTGGAGGAGCTGTCACTCCAGTTTCTCCATCCCAGTCTGGGTTTAGCTGCGTCACACCCTCCCCTCCTGCCTCTTCGGTCCAGGAACTCCCAGGTCCCACAACTCAGATGTTTGAGCGCTACCTGAATGACTCGTTGCATGCCTGGTTCCGTCAGGAGTTACTGATGGAATACCAGGCAGAGGCAAGTCGCTTGGTATGCATGGTATGCAGCTCCCTGTTGCCTTCACTCCAACTGGATCACATTAAGAGTCATGTGCTGAATCTGCATCCAAATTCTCTGTTGTTTAGCGCAGAGGAAAAGCACTCCATCCTGCAGACCTGGGCCAAGACACACGGTGGGGGCAAGACTATCTGTCTGTTTGTCAATCTAAATTCGACAACATTGCTTACTACCTTCATGTTTTTCCTCTTCTATTTGTTGAGCAGAATCAGATTTTTTACAAGATGTCAAATTGGAGCAACGTACTGAAAAAATAGATGGCTCAGCCCAGTTTTTTCCTCTAGACGTGGATCACCCCCAGAGAAGCTTAGGGAGTCACTCACGAGTAGTTGACAATCCATTAGATGCTGAACAGACAGCTCAGTCTCAACGCTTACCCAGAAAAAGAAGACTGAAATTCGGCAGCCCTTGGCGTCTCCGCCTGGATTATTTAGTGGCGTATGGTCCTCCGGATAATCCACACTGCTACTGTATGGTATGTTCTGAGCATGTGCCTGTGCCAAGGGTCAGCAACTTCCGTAAGCACATTCAGTCGTGCCATCCAGAAACAAGTGGCCTCAGTCGGAATGAGAGAGATGCTGTGATCAGGGCCTGGACGAAGAAGGAGAATATTGACTCCGCTATGTCGAAGGAGGATGGTAAATACAGATTCAAAGTTTACTGAACACAAATTAAGTTTTACTGTACATGGCTATGATTCACCTTGAACTAAATGATTTCTATTTTTAATATTTATTATTTGAATCTTTTATTTTTGCTAATGTATCTTTGAGACGTCTGTTTGTCAGTGACCTAAGATTTCAGATCTAAATCTCTTTGCATGTAAAACTTCTGAAGTAGTTCATACTGCTGTTCTCAAGGTGAAGTGTCTGATAATGATTAGGTCTGATTTTCTGATGTATGTTAAAATACATTATGTGTTTATCTCTCTTTAATTTTTTAAGACCTGCACAGTGAAACTGTTACTGTGAACACAGTTATTAATGCACAAGATTCACCTGTGAAAATCACAGAGCAAGGAGACATCAAAATGGAAGAAAATGAGAGCACAAATATTGCACCCTCAACACCGACAACAGGGCGGAACAGGCACTATCCAGGTAAGGACCAGCGGCGCAATTATCAGGCACGCTGGCGGATCGATTTCCTGATGGACTATGACTGCAGGAGGCATGGATTGATCTGCATGGTGTGTGGTGCTACCCTCGCTACACTTAAGGTCAGCACCATCAAAAGACATGTGCTACAGCTGCATCCTCACACGCTGGAATACAGCCCAGAAGAAAAGCAGCTAGTCCTACTTAGCTACAACCAGATCTCCCTGCATTTTCATTCGGACGACTGTTTTTTGGGATCAAACCACAGTCATAAAGAAAATGCTAATGTTAATTCAGTATTGAGTTTGAATCAGGGGACTTAACTGGAAGAAAGAGGTAGGAATGTGTTTTTGACATCCTCATCATTATGTCCTTCACTCAGAAAGTTTGCTGCAGATTGAAATTATATTGTTTTTGAAAAAGGTTTGATATTTGAACTTTTTCCTCACAAAGTTAATAAACAACTGAAATGATCAAGTAGATCAAGTAATAAAGTACAAGTAATACAATATAATCTATACTTTACTCACTTTTTCAAGTGAAACCAGTGTCACATAAGCATCACGTGTAAATAGAATTTGAAATGTTTTTAAGAGGTGTTTTTGCGAAATTAAAATAAAGCTCTGTTTTGTATAACAGACTGTGACAAGACATTTGATATTGTGCATTAAAGTCGCAGGGTGGGATTTTAAGCAGCCACTAGTGGTGAGTTTGAGAATTGCAACCAATCTCTCAGTACTCCGATCACCCATCCCTTTCAAAGCACGATGGCGGCCGCCACAGTACAAAAGATGTCGTCAGCTGAGACAGCAGATAGTAGCCATTCAATGAAGTAGTCCGTTGCCAAAGGCTGTCAGACATCATGATGTTGAGCCGGCATCATGATTCTAACAATTGTTTCACTTTCTGTTCTGCAAATTATGTTGTAAACAAATATGAACAAGGCTAAGGGGCATATATGCGCGTGCTAACCATTTAACCTGTTTGCTATTGCGAAAGTTATTTTTACATTTGTATAATTGTGTCAGTGTTTATTCGCTGATTTAAGGTAGATATCTTGCGAAACATATTTACGAAACCCAATTTGTAGAGCAGTTTTTGCAATAAGGGCTATATATATCAACAGTTAACCCTCAGGACTATCAATCAACCTGGTAAGTAAGCATAAGTGATTGTGAACTATTTTCACTTGTTATTTTGACCATTCTCAGAGGGTCTTACAGACCTCCACGTGCTATGAAGTATTGGGATGAAATCCTCAACTCTATTGTCAGATCTTATGCTGGTGCAGTGCAGCGCCCTCCTGGTGCATGATAATACCCGACCTTATGTGGCCAGAGTCTCTAGGCAGTTTCGTGATTTTGAAGGCATTGATGACATTGACTGGCCCCTCACGTTCCCCAGACCTAAATCAAGTTGAGAACCTCTGGGATCTCATGTATCCAAAGCCATTAAGTAGCACCATAGACTGCCCAGGAGCTGACTTATGCTCTGATCCAGGTCTGAGAGGAGATTTCACAGGAGACCATGTGCCATCACTTTAGGAGTACGCCCAGACATTGCGGGGAGATCATATGGGCACGTAGGGCCGTGCACATTACTGACTAACGTTATGAGTTACTGTGGTAACACTTTAAAAGTTGAATGAGCCAATATTTCCATTTTTTTACAGTGATTTTCCTGTAATTCCTGCACTGAATTTCATTATAATTTTGGCTTTCATTGACCATTGCATAACTGTGAAAACAAAATAATGTGACAAAGTATGTAAGTGAAGAGATTTAACCTGGATATTTTGTTCATTGAGATCTAATGTAGTGTGATTAAGGTGTTCCCTTTATTTTTTTGAGCAGTGTGTATATATATATATATATATATATATATATATATATATACACACAAATAATTTTAAAGTGCACATTATGTTTCCTTTTTAAGTGTCCTAATATTTTATTGGAGTCCTCGACAACATGTTTAAAAAGGTCAAAAAATGCTGTCATTTTCTCAGAATATGCATTTAATATCACCCCATTTCTCAAAGATATTTCGTATTTGCGTTTACTCTCTAAATGGTTACATACAGTACTGTACAGTATTTTAGCACAACTATATGTACAATAAAGCCATTCTCATTTACATTTTTTGTTTCTGTTTTCAGACACAAATGAATAAAATAGTATGCTACGCGTCCATCTGGTTTACAAACTATGTGCATTATTATTTGAATGACAAATTTACATGACAATGCTTAATGTCAAACCCTGGTATTCAAAATTATTTGCTTTTGTCATGTAACATGTACTCAAATACAGGTACTCTGTATTCATTTGTAAACAGTTTTTTTTAAATAATATATAACATTCAAAGGGTCCATCTGCATTTCTGTACACTAAAACATATGAAGAGTAACTAACATTCTAAGAATAAATTTACTAGTTACATCACTAATAACAAGATTAAAAAAATTATTTACTCCATTAACAGTACTCCTTCTGGGGTTATTTACTATGTCTGCAGGGATCATTTGAATGGAAATCTGTTTGTAAAAGTATATACTGAAAATAGCTTTTTATATTACTGCATACTTCATTTAAAAAACTGATTGTGTTGGTAAGACCTTCACATACAAATTTAAACAACAATTAAAAGACAAAAATGTTACTGTAGAAATATATATTAGTTAATTTGAGCCTAGTTTGATCAGTCTAAAAATGGACTGTCCACTCCGCAAACAGATTTTTTGCTATTTCGCGTTATTTCATCATTAAACCATTATCGCTGAGGAAACCCCAGATTATTTTGCGAATTTGACAGCTTTATCAATAAAACAATTGACAAAATCCTTAATCAATACTGACACAAAATGCTAACATCCCCCACACCATTACATCACCACCACCAGCCTGCACAGTGGTAACAAGGCATGATGGATCCATGTTCTCATTCTGTTTATGCCAAATTCTGACTTTACCATCTGAATGTCTCAACAGAAATCGAGACTCATCAGACCAGGCAATATTTTTCCAGTCTTCGACTGTCCAATTTTGGTGAGCTCGTGCAAATTGTAGCCTCTTTTTCCTATTTGTACCCGGTGGGATCTTCTGCTGTTGTAGCCCATCCGCCTCAAGGTTGTGCGTGTTGTGGCTTCACAAATGCTTTGCTGCATACCTCGGTTGTAACGAGTGGATATTTCAGTCAAAGTTGCTCTTCTATCAGCTTGAATCAGTCGGCCCATTCTCCTCTGACCTCTAGCATCAACAAAGCATTTTCGCCCACAGGACTGCCGCATACTGGATGTTTTTCCCTTTTCACACAATTCTTTGTAAACCCTAGAAATGGTTGTGTGTGTGAAAATCCCAGTAACTGAGCAGATTGTGAAATACTCGACCGGCCCGTCTGGCACCAACAACCATGCCACTCTCAAAATTGCTTAAATCACCCCTCTTTCCCATTCTGATATTCAGTTTGGAGTTCAGGAGATTGTGTTGACCAGGACCACATCCCTAAATGCATTGAAGCAACTGCCATGTGATTGGTTGATTAGATAATTGCATTAATGAGAAATTGAACAGGTGTTCCTAATAATCCTTTAGGTGAGTATGTTCAGCCATGCCATATGTGATAGATGATTTTCACATATGGCCCAAATATCCTTCCACAAAGAACATTATTAGCACACAGAGATACTGTAATGTTACAAAAATGGCATCGATTTGTGTTATAAAGATCCCACAGCTAAACAGTAAACACAGCACAGTAAAGCACCGTTAATACATTAGCCGCAATGAAACATTACAGCATATAAACGAAATCTATCCACATCCTTTATCATGAATCCAAGTAATAAAAAGGACGGTCAGTCTACATTAAAATAAATAATTTTTAAAATTATGTAAGCGAACTAGACCCCAGCTAAACAGAATTTTTTTTTGTAACTGTTATATGTGTTAATTTATGAAAAATTGCAGCTTATAAACTAAATCTATTTACATCCTTTATCATGAATCCAATAAAAAAACACATGCTACATTAAACGTCACATTATTACACTTATGTTAGCAAACTAGACCCACAGCTAAACAGAAAAAATATGGTAACTGTTATGTGTGTAGAAACTACTACGGTGAAAGATGGGCGCGAGTATGAGTTTAAGCCAAAAGAGCGATGGAAATGGAGCAGTTAGACTACGGTAGTGCATCTGCCCTAAAGGTGACCCCATCAAATGCTGAAGACAATGAAGTACCCCTGACCATAGACGTAATAAATAACTAAATAAAAGCCGCCATATTAGTTAGCGCAACAGTGCACTAAAACCCCACTGAACCCAATGGGAGAGCTTTTTCCGCATTGAAAGGTTTACGATATACAGTGGTATGCAAAAGTTTGGGCACCCCTCTGAGATTTCATGAAAATTTGCTCTACCTTTATAAGAGAAGATCACAGCAACAAGATTTGTTTTCCTACAGAGATGTAGACATTTGAGTATTTGCATTACATAGTTTTATTATAATAAAATAAAATGTAAAAAATGGGATGTGCCAAAATTTGGGCACCCTTTTAATCGTATTCATTTCAAGACCTGTAGGGATTTAAAGCTGACAGGTTGCAGCACAAAATTGCTTTGATTAGCTTGTGAGACCTTCACTTTCAAAGACAGGTTGAACCAATCATGAAAGAGGTTGTTGAACATAGGTAATTGCTGGCTGTGCTTGTCCTCGGTTCTTTCTTAGAGTGTGGCAACATTGGGCCTCTAAACAACTCTCCACTGACCTAAAAACTAAGATCATTCATTATTATGAATTAGGAGAAGGGTACAAGAAATTATCTGGAAGGTTTGGACTGTCCGTCTCCACAGTCAGAAATGTAGTGCAGAAATGGAAAGCCACAAGAACAGTCCTTGTGACGGAAAGATGTGGTACAGCAAGGCAAGGCAAGTTTATTTATATAGCAAATTTAATACACAATGGTAATTCAAAGTGCTTTACATAGAAGAAATTAAAATATCCAATTGATATAATAGTGAAGAAATAAGAAAAATTTAATTTAACCAGTTAAGAATAAAAATAAAATACAGTTTAGAATAGAAAATAAATAAAATACAGTATAGTACAAACAGTCGGACGGTCAGAGACACAGTGCACGTTCATTAAATGCAAAGTTAAACAGATGTGTTTTGAGTCTGGATTTGAATGTAACTACTGTGGGAGCACATCTGATCTCTTCTGGAAGCTGGTTCCAGCTGCGGCTGGCATAATAGCTAAATGCAGACTCTCCTTGCTTAGAGTGAACCGTTGGTATTTCTAGCTGATGCGATCCTAATGACCTGAGTGTTCTTTTGGGTCTATATTCAATGAGCATATCTGTAATGTATTGAGGTCCTAGGCCATTGAACGATTTATATACCAGTAATAATACTTTAAAATCTATCCTATATGTAACTGGTAGCCAGTTATAAGACCTGATGACTGGTGTGATATGTTCATATTTTCTGGTTCTGCTCAGAATCCTTGCTGCATCGTTCTGTATGAGCTTCAACTATCTTATGGTATTTTTGGGGATACCAGGTAGGAGTCCATTACAATAATCCACCCTGCTGGTGATGAAAGCATGCAAAAGTGCATGCATAAAACAAAGCATCTAATTCTTGCAATATTTTTCAGATGATAGCATGCTGATTTAGTTATTGCCTTTACATGACTACTGAAGCTAAGGTCTGAGTCTAGAGACACACCGAGATTCCTGACTTGATTTTTAATTGTTTGACCTTTTAGAGTGACGGTATGCGTTCACCTTGAGTACTTCATGTCTTTTTCTAAACGCAATGACTTCAGTTTTGTCTTTGTTCAACTGAAGAAAGTTTTCGGACATCCAACTATTTATTGCATCAATGCATTTGAGCAGGGAGTCAATGGGGCTGTAATCGTTAGGGCTAAGGGCTAAGTATATCTGTGTGTCATCTGCATAGCTGTGGTAAGCAATTTGGTTATTTCTCATTATTTGGCTCATTGGGAGCATGTACAGGTTGAATAGGAGGGACTCCGCATGTCATGGATGTCCACTCAGAAGCGAGAGGTTATTATGTGAGTATAGGTGACCATAAGTCTAAGTATGACCTGAACCATTTTAGGACTATCCCAGAAAGCCCCACCCAGTTTTCCAGCCTGTCTAGGAGTACGTTGTGATCGACCGTGTCAAATGCAGCACTGAGGTCTAGTAGAACCAGCACTGATAATCAGTATTTAAGCGAATATCGTTTATTATCTTAATGAGCGCTGTCTCTGTGCTGTGATGCGGGTGGAACCCAGATTGAAGATTGTCAAAATATCCGTTTGATCTTAAGAATTTTTTCAGCTGGTTGAAGACAACCTTTTCAATGATCTTGCCTATGAAGGGAAGATTTGTGATCGGTCTATAGTTGTTTTAAATGGTCTTATCCAGATTGCTCTTTTTCAGAAGGGGTTTGACATCAGCAGTTTTCAGGGAGTTTGTGAAACTTCCAGAGAAAAGTGAGGCATTTACCACTTCTAGGAGATCTGCTTCTAAACAGTTAACACACTTTTGAAAAAAGATGTGGGAAGTGTGTCAGGGTTGTTTTTAGGTGTTGAACGGTTTCATCAAATTTTTTGCCATCAATTTCTTCAAAATCAGACATAGTAACTACTTTGATCTGTCTGACCCCAGCGCAACTCAAGGATGTGCTGATCACCTTTCTAATGTTATTAATTTTCTCAGAGAAGAAAGAAGCAAACTCAATGCACTTGCTGTCTGAGAGCATTTCACTGGGAATCTGGCTTGGGGGGTTTGTCAATCTGTCTACAGTAGCGAAAAGAGTCTGGGTGTTGTTTAAGTTGCTGTTTATAATATTTGAAAAAATACTGCGGTCAGATGAGACTAAGATAGAGTTATTTGGTCAGAACAAGAGGAGGTATGCATGGCGAAAAAAACACACTGAATTCCATGAGAAGAACTTATTGCCTACAATGAAATTTGGTGGAGGGTCCATGTTATGGGGCTGCATGGCTAGCACAGGTTCTGGAAACCTTGTTAAAGTTGAGGGCCACATAAATTACTCTCAGTATCAGCAGATTCTTGACAAGAATGTTCAAGAGTTGGTCACAAAGTTGAAGCTACGCCGGGGTTGTATTTTTCAGCAGTTCAATGATCCTATGCACTGTTCAAAATCCACCAAGGAATTCATGCAGAAGCACAAGTACAATGTTCTGGAATGGCCCTCCCAGTCCCCAGACCTTAACATCATTGAAAATGTATGGATTGATTTGAAGCAGGCTATCTACGCACAGAAGCCAAGAAACCTGACTGGATTGGAGGCGTTTTGTATGGAGGAATGGGCCAAAATACCACCTGCCAGACTTCAGGGACTTGTCTGTGGCTATAGGAGGCGTCTACAGGCTGCTATTGCAGCAAAAGGAGCCACTACTAAATATTAATGGAATTATTTATTTGGGGTGCCCAAATTTATGCACATGCCTATTCTTGTTTAAATGCACATTAAAATGTTTCTGTTGGACCAATAAAAATGATTTCCCTTCTGAGATGTTTCTGTTTCCATAAGATATAACATATGTTAAAATGAAGTTGTGGCTTTAAAAGCTCAGCAAGTGCCAAACTGATGCAGTGATTTTCCTAAGGGGTGCCCAAACTTTTCCATACCACTGGACGTAGAGTACAATTTTATCATCTATCTAGTTGCTTCATATCTCTTATAGTTATAGCCTACTTTAAAATGAATGGTTGTCATAAGGAATGTGAAATCCATAATTTGTGCCTGTTACTCGTGAGATTCCAATAAATGTCATGTTTAGTGATATGTTGCAGTCAAGACAAGCAACAGAATAAATAACCACGTTGCAGTAGTCAAGAATAAAACACAGACATTTATAGATTGTTTCTGAGATTTATTTGAATCATCGAACGAAACACCCAAGGCAATACAGTTTAATTTACTTGTTATATAAAACTATTGTTTTTTACTGTGGAAATTGTTTTTTTCTGTAGTAATATAAGATAAAATGATTAAATATGTTATTTTCTTAATCTGCTAAACCTCACACACCTAGTTAAAATGATCTTTTGTGATCTCCAATTGACGGAGTCGAACATCATTTGTGCCGACGTGAATAACAATCTTACCGAATTTACGATTAGCCTTAGCCAGAACAGTTACATTTGACTTGACTGTAGACTGTAGTCGGAAACGCTTGAGTGGTGTTTTGATCTCGACTACGCTGTCTCACAGTCACAAAGTTTCCCAGCTGCGGGGGATATTCAACCGGAACCGAGCTGTGCGTGCTAGACCACTACCTGTTGAGAGAGAGGTCATTTGTCTGTCAAGTATTCACAGAAGAGATGGGTTTTAAGTAGTTTCTTGAAGGTTGTGAGAGATGTGGTTGACCGGACCAAGTTAGGAAGAATATTCCACCAGGAAGGAGTTGTGAAGGGGAATGAACGGGAAAACGATTTAATGCCCTTTTGAGAAGGCAATACAAGGTGCTGCTTGTTTGCTGAATGCAGGTTTTTAATGCGGTGTGTGAGTATAGGAGGGTGTGAAAGTGTGCAGGTGCAGATCCAGTGATAGTCCTGTAGGCAAGTATCAGTGACTTGAATCTGATACAGGCTTCAACCGGTAGCCAGTGGAGAGAGATGAAAAGGGGTGTCTTATGAGCCCTTTTGGGCTGTTGGAAGACAAGGGGTGCTGCTGTGTTTTGAACCAGCTGGAGTGGTTTGATAGCCTTTGCAGGAAGACCAGCAAGAAGAGCATTGCAGTAGTCCAACCTTGAGATTACCAGGGCCTAAACAAGGAGTTGTGCCGCATGCTCAGTGAGATTAGTTCTAACCTTTCGAAATTTGAATAAGGCATATCAGCAGGATCGCGTTGTCTTTGCAATGTGAACATTGAAGGACAGCTGTTCATCAAATATGATTTACTGTATATCTTAAAAAAATTGAATATCATAAAAAGGTCAATATTTCAGAAAATGTAGATTCATTACACATAGAGTGAAATATTTCAAGCCTTTATTTCTTGACATTTTGATGATTATGGATAATGAAATAAACATACTTTTCAGAAGCCTGACATTTCTATGCACTCAATATTTGGTTGGGCCTCCTTTTACAGTAATTACTGCATAAATGTGGCGTGGTATGGAGGCAATTAGCCTGTGGCACTGCTCAGGTGTAATGAAAGCCCAGGTTGCTCTGATAGCGGCCTTTAGGTCATCTGCATTGTTCGGCTTGGTGTCTCATATATTCCTCTTGACCATTCCCAGGTCAAGGTAGATTCTGTTTTCTGCAGATTTCTGCGGTTTGAGCATTGGTAACGGTGGCATCGCACCTCTTTGACCAGAGATCTGTGTCTTCGGATTGGGCATCGGTGGTGTCGGCGTCGCGCATCTTCAATTGGGAATCCGTGCTTGATGCGGGTGTATGCGGAGTGGGCATCGGTAATGGCGGCAATGCTCCTCTTTGACCAGAGATCTGTGTTTGCTGCAGGTGCCTACTTACTGACCGTCGTGTGAGACAACCCTGGGGGATTCCTAGGATGTACTGTGTCGTTTTATGGCCTTATTTGAATTCTACCGCTGGGGACTCTGGAGGATAATGTGGCGCTTAATAACTGCATGCACGCTCTTAACGGGTCTACTCATTTGGTTGCCTAACCAAGTTCCCATCAGAGACAGTAGGTCTGTTCACGTTTCATCTTCAATGTGCAATTTTGTATATATATATATATATATATATATATATATATATATATATATATATATGTAGATTGTACAAGGTGTGCTTTAACAAAGGAAGAGAACAATTGTATTCATTATTCTCTCCATGTGGGTCTGACTAGAAGAAATTATGTAGTAAGCAAGCCAGCTAGGCTTAGGAGCTTTATAGTCCTTATGTTACTAATATCCGGAAATGTATTGCCAAATCCAGGTCCATATAATAGATATGCTCCTACTTTTACTACTCCAACTGAACTAAAATCCAGGTCAGGTTTGGGTTTTAGCCATGTTAATATTCGTAGTTTTTTAACGAAATTGGATGTGGTTCATATCTGGGCAAGAAGCACAAATGCGGATGTTATTATAATAACAGAATCTTGGCTCAACAAAACTATTTTAGACAAAGAGATCAGCATCACTGGTTATAATGTTTTTAGAGCGGATAGACCAAAAAGGGGTGGGGGGATTAATTTATGTTAAAGAATGCCTTGAGGCTACTATGCTACTTTCAGAATCGATAGTTAAACAGCATGAACTATTAGCTCTTAATCTGTCTTTTTCAAAGGCATGTCAACTAACTATAGTAGGTTGTTATAGACCCCCATCGGCAGGTAATACTATGACCTCGTTAGCGAGTTCTTTGGCCTCATAAATCCCCCTCATAAATATTCCCTAGCTTCAATATTTGCTAATGATGTTAGTGATCATTGTGTCATTGCAGTAGCAAGAGATATTAAAACTTTTAAGCAGAAAACACGAATTATCACCAAACGTTGTATGAAAAACTTTAATACACAAGGTTTTTTATTTGACCTTGCTCAATTTGATTGGGATTAACTTCAGATATTGAGATTACTTGGAATTATTTTTATGATCATTTTATTTTGATTATTAATAAGCAATGGTTTTCAACTGCACTGTCTGATTTTATTCCACAGCGGGATGCTGCATGGGCTAAGGCCAGACAAACTTAAGTCCTGATTGGTTGTATTTTAGACAGCTTCGTAACAAATGTACAGTTACGATTAGAAAGGCAAAAGCAGAGTATTTTCTTGATAAAATGGAAAAATCTGCAAATTAAAGTAAGTTCTGGAAAAATATAAAGTGTTTGACTGATAATAGATCTGTTTCAGGTCTCCCCAATTGCATAACAAAGGATGGTATTAAATTAGTGGATAAATCACAAATGCTAAATTGTTTTAATAGCCACTTTGCGGAATCAGGGTCATTGTTTCAGACTAATAAATATACCAATGTAACTTCTGAATTTCTTAATGCAGAACTGCATCTATGGACGACAGAGTTTGTTTTTAATCATATATTACTTCTGATGTCTGCTCTGCATTACAAAACTTAGATGTGAATAAATCGTCAGTACCGGATCTTATTGAACCCTTGTTCTTAAAATTAGCTGCTAATTTTATCTCACAACCATTGGCATATCTGTTCAATCTTTCCTTAACAACCAAGGAAATTCCACAGATTTGGAAGTCTGCTTTTGTTGTTCCTATGTTGAAACGGGGCGACGCTACCTTATTAGATAACTATAGACCTATTTCAAAGTTATGTATCTTGTCAAAACTATTGGAAAGTTTTATCAGTGAACAATTAATACAACACTTACATTCTCATAAACTTTTGTCTATCAACCGATCAGGATTTCACAGCAAAAAACACAGCACCATTATGGCTTTTTTAAAAGTTTTAAATGATCTTGTGAAGTCCCTGGATGGAAAACACCACTGTGCATGTCTCTTTATTGATTTACCTAAGGCATTTGATACAGTGAGCCACAAGATTTTGTTAGATAGGCTTAGAAGTGTTGGTCTATCAGACAATGTAGTTTCTTGATTTAATAATTATTTAAAGGGAAGAACTCAATGTGTGAAAGTGGAAGGTATTAAATCAGACTTATTGGAAGTGGGTACGGTGTGGTCAGGTGCCAAGTCCTGCTGGAAAATGAAATCAGTACTTTTAACCATTAAACTTGGTTTGAGGTTTGCTTGAACAACACAGTAAATTTGTGGTTGGTATGATTTTACTATAAATACAAAATAAAACCATGGTAAACTATTTTCTCACTACAGGAACATAAGTAATATACAATTGTTAAATCTATATGGTTATTTATATATAACAGTATTACGCCCTGTGGATGTATTTGAAATAATATATATATTATTTGGGGATTGGTTTCACCTAGTGGATGTATTGTGTGGTTGCTGTTTATTTTGTACTTTCTCCTTCAGCTTGGGACGGCTGATTGAGCACCAGCTTTGTCCTGATTTCAAACAATTATCTTGTGTGGAGTTTTGTGTGACCAACTGTGGTTACTTCTCTCAATGTGGTAAAGGAGTAAACAATCTTTAGCAGTGACTAAAATTATGAGCTAACTAACTTGGTGTTATTTCTTTTAAATTATTATTTCTTTGTGTATTTTTAACTCTTATGTGAATACTATATTTGTTTTAATTTTGGGAAGAGGTAGGGAGAGGGTGCCCTATGGTTTGAACCTTATTTTTGTTAATGTTTTTGTGTAGTCAAGGAGGAAGGTTAGTCTTTGTTTTTCATTTCTTTTTCTTTTGGATACAGGTTATTTAAGTCTTACTTGGGTTAGTTGTTTTGTTAGATTGTTTAGTTTTTTGTGTTGGCCTTGCCCTCTCCTGAAGGAATTCTTCCTACTTTGTTACTCCTGGTTGCTAAATAAAAACCATATATTTTGCACAAGCATGTGTTTTTTGGTGCCTTCGGAATCAGGAGATTGAGTGACCGTCAGTTTAACAATTTTTTCTTTGTTACAATCTCATTTTATTCCTAGACCTAAAAGGGGTTCGTAACAACAGTCTACCAAAAACATGGTTACTACACTTTTAGCATAGTTGAGAGTACCCCTTATGCAAAATAACTATTAAACTTCCCACGTTATTTAAAACTTATTGGATAAAGAGTCTGCACTGTTCCGTGCACACAAATTTAGACATTTCCTCTTCGGCATAAGGCAACATGACCTCTTTAAGTATTTTAATGTACTCAAACTGATCCATGATCCCGGAATCTGATAAATAGGTCCAACACCATAGTATGACAAACATCCCCATATCGATGCTTGTGCCACCATGCTTCACTGTCTTCACTGTGGCTTGAATACAGTGTTTGGGGGTCGTCTGACAAACTGTCGGCGACCCCTAGACCCAAAAATAAAAATGTAGCTTTTATCAGTCCACAAAATATTGCGCCATTTCTCTTTAGGCCAGTCAATGTGTTCTTTGGCAAATTGTAACCTCTTTAGCACATGTTGTTTTTTCAACAATTGGACTTTGCGGGGGCTTCTATGCTTTAGCTTGACTTCACATAGGCGTCTTCCAATTGTTACAGACTTTCTTTGATCACAGTACAACATTAGCTGCCTTCGTCCTTAAATAAGGCCCACTTGTTTGACTTGTTTGAATAATTCACCTCTCTAATTGAACTCCACACAGCTATTGTTTTAAACACTCCCTTTTCAATTAATGATTCAATTACACAGAAAAGCAACCGATCCAACAGTCATGACATGCATGCTGCTAATTCTATTACACTACTACACCTACTGGTAAAACATTTGTTTTTGATATAATTTCTATATGTCAGAGACTGATCTGGTTAGTGATGTTGAACTGGTAATATTTTTAACATAACTGTATAATTTTGTGTTCCACAACATATAGATTTGCTGATTTAATACGGGACCCACTGGTGGGGCAGTGGGGATGGCAGAGATTAAAATACATAATTTATATAATTCCCTTGATATTGTAAGTGTTATACTTTAATATAAAATCTAATTGTAGTGATGTAGGCGGGGCGAGAGCCAGGGTCTCTTATCACGGAGGAGATTGGTAGCATAAGAGGACGAGTGACCGGACCATCAGTGAGAGAGGACCAGGCCTGGACTTCATGTTGTGGTTTGTGTGTGTGTCTCCAGCAATCCCACGTGAGGGGGCTGCCAGCTGTCTATTTAGGTTAATTTTTTTAATTAAAAGTCTATTTTATGTTCGCCGGTTCCCGTCTCCTTCCTTCCCTTTAATTGAACGTGTTACACTAATCAACATTAACAATGTTTTAAATCTTTCTTTCAGACTATATTCTTCATAAACACCAAAACATTTGACCCTGAAATAATTAATGTTGTATAGTCTCCATACGTCAACCTATTTTAGTAGGGTCCTCCCTCTACTGTGCTACCACCACATGGTGGCTTTCATAAAGTAATGCACAGTGGGCACGTGCATAAGTTCTTCTAAATCGTCATGAAGGCAACATGATTCATTTTAAGTCAGGTGGGTGTAAAACCTCAGAAAATGTTTTTTGGATGTAAATTGTTATTGTTTGTTTTTTATATATATATATATATATATATACAGTATATATATATTTTAATTCAGTAATGTCTTTCAGAAGCTATAAAAATACATATATGTTTCTCAGGAAATACAATTTAAACCAAAAAAACCTTTTCAGAGGTTTACACCCACCTGATTAATGGTGTTGCC
Organism: Barbatula barbatula; assembly: GCF_947034865.1. Taxonomy (NCBI): domain Eukaryota; kingdom Metazoa; phylum Chordata; class Actinopteri; order Cypriniformes; family Nemacheilidae; genus Barbatula; species Barbatula barbatula. The sequence continues at coordinate 28,160,095 of NC_136766.1, forward strand.
TTCATGAACATCATTGAATAAGTCTTTTGATTGCCCTCAATGTTAACAGATGAATCTGTACATCATACAGAGCTTCTATTTTGAGTCAAATATACACAAATGTTGAAAAAGCGAATTTTTCTGAAGATCAGTTGACAGTTAATTTACAAACAAGAAAAAACATTATAACTGTCATTGATAACATCTGAAGTTTCATCATAACCACTTAGTGTTCACTAACTTTGGTGACAATCGGATGAATCGGATGTTATGTGTGTGTGTGTGTGTGTCAAATACCATGAAATTTTAAGCAGGATAAGTGATTAAAGTTTCATGGAAATACACCTAATTATACAATTAAAGACACCATAGCCACATCAAAGTATATATGAGGCACTTCCTGTTTCCTAGAAAACGCCCCAGCAAAACACAGTTCGAGATATCATTAGCAAGCACACATACATCCAACTCTTTCAACTTTTTCATTTGTGGAATGATCTTCTAAAGAGAAAAGCAAAGCAAAGTTACTACACATGCCTTTGATACCTTTATTTAGTTTACTTTGACATCATTACAGGGATCACATTTTCCTGATTACATCTTTTTCCTTCTCAGATGTTCTCACATATTAACTTAAATCAAACCTGACAACCTGCATGTAAGTTATCTAGTTTAAAAGAGTAGAATTCTCCTTTTAAAGAGAAACTGCACACATGCTATAAAGAACAAAAATCTTAATATTAAAACGACTTTGGAAGAGCAAAACAGCAGATACTTATATCGAATCTAGACAGAGTGAGATGTCTGCATCTATTAGAAAGTAATAAAAAATTTAAGATTAAAATGTAGAAATAGAAGTTATCAGAGCTTGGCCTAAACTTCAGAAGCAACACCTGTGATCATGATTCTAAAACATGCTAGCTAGGTGATCATGATTCTAAAACATGCTAGCTAGGTGACAAAATGAGCAGACGTGTTTTTGTCTTAATGTGAATGTGCATAAACATGCACAAAAGACAAAACAGTGTGCCAAGAGAAATAAGAACTAGACATGAGCAATTTCAATGATATCAGAACGGGGCCCTAATGAAAGAGAGCAAACTATTGTGGATTATGTGTGAGTTCATGAACAACTCTGTTGTCAACTGCATCAGCTAGAATGTTACACATATAGGAAGCTGGAAGATTATATAGTAATTTAAGCATCCATTTTATAAATGCAACTTCTAACAATATGGTAGATATTCCATTTAGTGGCATACTGCAAAACAGCACATGCAATTTAAAAACAAACCAGGTGATCGCAATTTACTTTTACTTTTTAGCAATTACGTGTCATACAACAAAGTCTACAGTGTTCGCTGCAAGATCTTAGTTTTTAAAACATACCATTATAAAGAACAATCATCGCAGCTTTCTTTGCAGCTTTGAATGAAAATTAACCTATATTTAAATGTATGTGCCCCAGGGTGTAAATAGAAGCTCTTAAATGTTGATGTGTGACCAGTTTTACCCTACAAAAGGAAACGGTGAAAGCATAAATAATAATAAGCAGTAATCCATACCCACACTAACACATAACCTGTGACGCCAACTACATAACAGAAAATGATTGCCTCTGTCCAAATCCTGATGCTCCGATTTCTACTTAACACCTTAAGAATATTTATTATATGGAATGTTATAAAGCCAAATGTCATACATAAAGCAGCCTATTTTAACAACTATTTAAATAGTAATAGCAATAATTTGTTCATTCAACTTAAAACAACTGAGTGCAAGAGTGGTGCGTGAGACAAACAACAGAGATGTAAATTCGATTTTTTAAATATTAAAATGCATCCCTAACGACTTCACAACAAAAAGCCTGTTGTAATCTACTAAATATTCATACGGAATGTTTTAATTCCACTAGTAACAATTTAGTCTAGTTTGCTAGTATTCTACCTATGTTAGTTTCCATATCCATTCTGATCATTATGTGCAAGTCTAGTATGTTCAGTGCAATTCAGATGAATACATAATCTTTTTCTTTTTAGAAGATCTCAAGAAAGGGGGAACAAATGTCATTTCAGTGAAAATATAATTTTTAAAGTACAGACATTTGCTCTTAAGTCAAACAACCGGTTTTTATTCATCACCACCACACCCCTCATCCCAACAAACACTTAAAACCAGGTCATAGTTTCACAGTGTATTTCACAAACCCTTCCCTACTCTTGCTTTCATAATGCCCATCTAGTTGCAGTATTACATCACTTTCTGTGTTGGAGATACCGGATAAGCTTCTTTCCCAATAATGCTTGTACTTACATTGCAGAGTTAACATTAAATATCAAGAAGCTTTTTAAAAGATATTACATACAAGCTGGTTCAGTGCAGATTGTTGTTTTAAGAGGTAAGGTTAAAATGGTAAGAGAGAAAGGAAAGAGGGCCAATTTCGAGGAGAGATTGCTAAAGACATAATACATTTTTAAACATGGCATCTAGGGATGGGAGAGAAGAATCATTCTGCTTTACATCGCTTCATCGCTCCTGGGAGTTTTTCTTGTAGCCTGATGGAGAGTTAAAGAAAAGCAAAATTAGACTAGTGCCTATTAATTGTCTCCTTCTTAAGACTCTAAATCACACATACGCATCTGACATTACAAGTTTTTCCAATCTGTACTCTATTCATACTTACTTGGCAATTGCAGTGTTGACTTGAGTGTTTACAATGTTGATGTAATGATCAATCTGGGTCTGTGGAGAGATCAATGGGAGGTTTTGAGAAAAGAAAATGTCAGTCGCACTCACCCATGCAAGCAGACAGTTTTGCACAATGTACAGTAGCTGTGACTGTGTATTAGCAAATATATATCGCAATATGTATCATATCGCAAGGCCTGTCATGGTACAATATATTGAAATATTTCGATACGATACACATTTGCAATACTTTTCTAAATAAAAATGTAAACAAAGTGCAGAAAAGAGGTAACTGCAGTACTAAGAGACATACAGCTAGTTGTAACATTTTCTAGAAAATTATATTCTATTCACGAATCACTTGAAAGGCCAGTATTTTGACTTTAATCTTCTTATTGTGAAGTATTTTTACATTTTTCTGAAACGTTCACTACATTTGTGCATGTGTCATCTTTTATAAAAAGCATTTTTGTAATTAAAAAAACTTTTTTATTAAAGAAATTGTTTATACATAACAAAATTGCATTGGATAAATATATTCGGAATCTGACCTTGTTCTTCTCATAGATAAGTGGTACACTAAACAGAAGGATATCCGCTGTGGGAAAAAGTAATACAATTTATAAGCATATGATACGATCTGGGTCATTTTTAATAAAAATACCTAAATAACTGTTAATACATATAGTAACAGAGTTAAAACAAGTGTTGTTCCTAAATTAGCATAATAATAATGACACAATAAAATGAATTTAATCTAGGGTGTGTGATTTAGTCAATTATGTTACCAAGGATGAGGATGGTGATGCCATTGAAAACAGCTCCAACATAAGTGAGAAGCCACATAACCACTGCCAGCTGAAATCAGGAGGAACATCACATATTAAAGCATCACATATCTGTTGTTCTAAAATGACCACAAAACCTAAATGCAATTTAATAAATTGTGAATTAATTCATGATTATAAATCAGAGGAGGGAATTGATCCAGAATTAACCCAGATTTAAGAGCGTAATTAATCAGTTCTCAGTTCAGTTCTTTATTTGGATAGGACAGTGGACAGCTGACAGGAAAGTGCCCAGTAGAAATAGGGGAGTGGAAACAACGGAGCACACTAGCACTATATGTCGGCACACTAACCACGAGGCTATCAGCGACTTCCAACACTGACCTTCAGGGAATCCACCAGATCCTTGACGAGAAACAGGCGGCTCATCTGCTTGAGCACACAGTTGATGTGGGTCAGACAGAGGTCCACGTGCTTGCGGAAAGTCTCGGGAGGCAAGGTAACATCTTTTTCCATCAAAGCCCTGTCACAAGCACATAGGTCAAACCAATTAGCCATGCTACTGCAGACCTGAACAAATGTAGGCAGTACTGTACTGGAAAGGATTTCTAACGATGACATCACAGGTTTCTTGACATGTTCTGGATAAGGGATGCACCGACATTTTTCAGCTGAAACCACAAGCCAAAAGTTATCTCACTCTCCTCCCATCCTTGCACAGCGCTCAGATTTACTTTACTTTTCACTCAAGCTGTCATTATACATGCTCGGTCTTTGAATGGTAGATGCGTAAAAAGACGTGTCTGACTTTATATCTGTGCAGCTAGCGTATGTATAGAAAAGATGCATTTCACTGTGTGTTTCCACAAGTGTGGAGAGCAGAGTGTTTTCTCAATCCATTCAAGTCTTTCATAGAAATGGGTTGAAAACACCCGTTCCACACCGCATGCTGTGCGCCAGTGGAAATACACCATGACTTTCTATCTGCATCGTAAGTCGCAAGTGGAATGGATTCTGCAGTCTAGGGGCCCCACCTGTTTAGGGGCCTCTGATTGGCCTGATCATTTATATTATAAAATTTACTTCAGCGCAAAACAAATAGACACTCATTGGCCCATAGGAAAAAAACTAAAAATAAGGCGGTGATTGGATAAATGTGGCATTTGGGTCACATCTGTCCAATCAGCTGCTGGTGAAATCATGTCAATCCTTAACATCACTGCTATTCCTTATCCTGTCTGTCTGCCCTACCGAGATCACTGGGTTTCGATTTTGACATTTACATGCAATAAATGCAGGGAAATAGTTAAGGTGACAGAGAAGATCTTAGAATTAGAGTCTTGCATCCAACTTTTATTTGAGGATAGTAAGAGTGCAAGGGCCATAGAAAACACTTTGGATGCGAGGAACGTTAGCGCGCACAGCTCTGTTCCGGTTGAAGAGCCCCCGCAGCAGGGAAACTTCATGATTCCTGTATATACCCTGCATAGAGCTAAATTTAATACTTAAGCCCTCATAGAGAGTTTGCGATCTGTCTCTATGTGCGATCAATGATTATATTAATATAAAAGCCAAATTAAAATTTGTTTAATCATATAAATGTATTAACATAAACAAATGTATTGCTCATTCATTGATTGTTTAAGTATTTATTAATCTTTTTTTAAAATACAACTTTTTATGTAAGCGCTGGTCCATTAATATTAACTTTGATTTTAAATAGTAAATGTATTAGTACAATTAACATTAGATTAACAATTAATAAATCATGTTTCCAGTAACAACAAAACTGAAGAGATTGGTCACATAAAGCAACCAAAAAAAAAAACCAACACATTGTTTTCTATAAGTAAACATACACAATTAAATTCACAGGATAAACACGTCATATTTATAAACACTGAAAACATAAACACATTATGTCGTTACAAAGAGCACATTGCTTTGACAAGTGAAAATTCACAGGATAAAAAAGTAATATCTATAAAAATGATAAAATGTTCTCTATGAGTGGATGCACAAATGCGTTATGTCTTTACTATGAGGACATTGCTTTAACAGTCACTACCTGTCACAGTGTATTGTATGTTATGTTCTTCTAGACCACTAGGGGGAAACCTAGAGTCACCTAGTGCTGTATAAAACAGGAAATGGACCAGAGTGAGAAGTAAATTTGAAGCTTCCACAATCCCGTTTGAGAAACTTTATGTTTTCTGCTCAAAAGTAAGGTTAATGTTCTTACCTTTGTTTCAGTTTGCAGAATTTATTTGTCTGAACGATTATTTGCTTATTCAATGCTTTCTTGTGGGGGATTTTATTTATGGTGATGATTGTACTATGCCGGAGTTACCTAGTATCTGATCTCAGAAGAGTACACCATTTAAAATATACACCTTGTGAATTATGGTGACGCACCATAACAGCTGGAAGTTGGAATACAAGTTTGCTTCAGTGGCTTACTTATGGGAGTAAAATAGTGACTAATGTGCTTGAAGAAAAAAAGAGCTGAATAGCACTAACTAAAAATAATGCATTGTATTAACAGTGTTTGCATTTTAAGGTTCTGCTATGCATATTTAAGCTGTGAATTTTTAAAATGGAAACATTTCGCACACAGTTTCACAATTTAAAAAAAATCAATAATCAAAATTCACCTTTTAAATTTCATTAAAAAACTCTACTAGTTTAAAAATACAACCTTTATTATTCGACAGACAAATTTCAGTCCATATAATTTCGGTTTAAAAATTCCCTTCCACAAATTCAGGGGTTCAAATTCGGCTTGAAATTCAAAGTTTCACATCCATGAATCCCAGGAGAACCAATGGAGTGCCGATTCCGCCAATGCATGATCTCTAGCGGCTGCCTGACCACTTCACCAGCAGGTGGTGCAAGTCTGTTCTGACGAAGACTTTCTCTTAGATGTCTTCTTATGCATCATCAACATTTCAGAAATTGTACTGACCCTTGCACTGCACCTGAAGAGTATGTTCTGAGGTAAAAATAACTTAATTCCTTCAAGCCAGAGCAGGAGGGCATTCAAAGTCTGAGCATAATAGTGTGTCTGTGCAGACTGTTGGCAGTGCAAGGGTCAGTAAAATTTCTGAAATGTTCTATCTAACTAGTATATGACGACACTGGTATAGATTGTGTTATTATAGGTGTGAACACTCTATACGAGATTTACTGAAATATGGCCACACCGCAGACTTGTCGCTTCAGACAAGCACGTGCAGGTCGTGGTCTCTGTTTGCGTCATCACATCATTTCGGCCGTATTGTTTCGGTGATAAAAGTCTTTCGGGCCGAAACCGAAAATTTTCGGTGGCCGAATATTCGGTGCATCCCTAATAAAATCTGAAAACATGCTCTCTATGAGACAATGCACAAACATGAGACTGAATGCGACGTTATTCCACTGATTAGATAAATAATCTCACATTAAGTGTTTTCTCCTCCATAGTAGTCCATTATAAGGAAACAGCTCAGCTCAAGGCAGCACAAGCAGAGTTCATAAAACTTTTCTGAGGTCATGCTGAAGCCTGATAATTTGGTGATCTTTTTTTTATAATTTGGTTTTCCCTGGTTGTTCAGGTACGTTAAGCCTTAAACTATTCCTTATAATGGACTCAAATGGGAGAAAGTGATTAAAATTTGATTATTCACTTTATCAATGAAATAACAGCTTTTTTTTGACAGCAGTTAGTTTTTATTACAAGTACATTTTGACAGAAATCTGGCTTCCCCAGTCGTTGTTTAGGTATGTTAAGCAGTTTTAGAAATTAAACTGGAAACGTATATCCCGACCTCTGACAACATCGGAAATTCATCACTACGCTCATGCACACAGAGTCCATTGGGGATTTAAAAAAAGAATGGGTGGATTTTTATCATTATAGGGTGGTAATGTTCAAATAACATTTAAAAGTTAATTTTACTGACAATAATTTTCCGAAGGGTTCCTGAGACCACGTGGTAATATACTTTTACAGAATTATCTGTGTTTTTAATGCAGTGCCATCTGTGGGATCGAAGGTCATGGACATGCAAGTGTTTGTGTGTGGCTTTGCCACTTATGTGCAGAGATTCCTCCGGATTTTTGGAATCTTTTGATTATATGGACTATAGATGAAATACCTAAATTCCTTGCACTTTTACGTACGTTGAGAAACCTTGTTCTTAAAATGTCCGACTTTTTTGCTCACAAAGTGGTAAACCCCATCCTTGCTTGTGAATGACTGAGCATTTTGGTGTGCTCCTTTTATACCCAATCATGACACTCACATGTTTCCAACAAACTTGGTTACCTGTTAAATGTTTCAAACAAGTGTTTTTGAGCATTCCTTGTGTTTCCCCTGTCCCAGTTCTTTTGGAACGTGTTGCAGGCATCAAATTTAAAAGCAATACTTCAGTGAACAAAAAATAATAAAGTTTATCAGTTTAAACATTAAATATATTGTCTTTGGGGTGTATTCTAGTGAATATATGCAAGTAATTGTTCTCTGTTTTTATTTACGTTTTTACAAAATGTAACAGACCAACTTCACTGGAATTGGGGTTTGTAGTTCCTTTATAGTTGTCATTCTTTGTGTGAACGGGCATGTAGTCATCAGTTACTAGTGACTATTTTTTATCTTTTTACCAATTTAACTAATGCAGTTACTACGAGACAAGTTCTTGGTTTGTAGACAAAACACAGACAAAATCTTGTTGTGAATTGAAAAAAAAGCCAACTAAAGAAAAAACATAAAGAAAAGGCCTCTTACTTAAATGGGTGTCCCTCATTAGACTTTTGGACTGCCTGGATGATGGATTTGTAGATGCGGAAAGAGATGGTAACGCAGAGCAGGGCCAAAAGCAGGTAGGAGATGACACTGATCACGCTAAAGGCTGCCAGAGACAGCAGCAAAAGCAGCGATACACCGAACACCACACCCGACTTCTTAGGGTCCCGCCAATGCACCAGATCATTCACTGCATGACAGAGAGAGTGTGTGTGAAAAGCCTGGGGGGTTAATCAATTACAATCTTGAATACTTAACTTAGTAAATAGATCACTTTTTAACAAAACATTTCAAATGTATGTGGTTTTATGCAGTCACCTGACACTATAGTTTGGTCAAAACACAGATCTTTTATTGCATTACATAGCCATAGCTCTATAGAAAATATGAGTTCTCAAAGTGGCTGCCGGCAATGAAGCATGAAGCGACCATTTTAAACACTGCTGATATAAAAAGGCAGCCTCCATGTGGAGCGACAGTGAGGGATGCTGGTAATCAAAGAACAATTCTCACAATTGTGCAATCCAGCATATTCTTTATTCAGGCATTTCTTCCTTTACTTCATACAAGGGATGTGCACTACAACTAATTTGACAGTTTCAGTACTTAATGTCCCCAAAAAAGGTTATAATATGCATTGTGCTTTTGTTGCGTTAATATCATTTGACATTTTTGTATTTGATAATGTCCATTAATTTTCAAAAGCTTTTTCTGCCCATAAAAAAGAAAGTGGGGCAACATGTTTCTTGCTGTCAGCTCAGATGTTTTTAGAGCACACGGCAGAGGCTGGTTTATTTGATGCATCAAGCATTTGCTTGTCCTTGTGTTTGTTTGTGGGTGAGGTTAATAAATGGTGCACCACTATTTCAGGGCTCAAGGCTAAGGATTATTTTACTGGGCAGGTTGGTCAAAGTAATTCTATTTTTCAAAAAAATAAATAAAATAACATGTTCTAGTTATTTGTATGTTCTTTTTTACCCATGTAATCTTAATGAATAAGGTCATGATACCATGACAACTATTAGCCTAAATCACAGAATTTTGATCATCCTTTATCCGTAGTTCGTGATCATTGGCTGGTCCGCAGTAGGTGACGTCACTATTTAACGCGTCGGAGCTGACGTTCCACCAATCCGATGGCGCTCTGTCGGGTTTAAAAGGCCCATTCACAAGAAGTGAGACGCTCCTCGCCAGATCTCAGCCAACTCACGTTTCTTGTGAAGCCATGAACTCGTCGTTGTTGTTGGGGATAATGCTTTGTGATTTCTGAGTAACGCCCCTGAATCCGGTTTGTACTTTGTGATGCTGCATGTAATTCTGTGTGCACACGACCTGTGTTAGATCGAACGTTTAGACCACCTAGTCTAACATTAGAGCAGTTACCTTGGAGTTCAGGGCTGATTCTATTTTGCTGAATCGTACACTTACAGCCAGTAGACAGAACACTTCTATGTCAGCCAGCCGAAGAGTGTTCGCCACCATTGTATGTCTGTTTTTTAGTTAGAGTAGTTTATTTATGGCGACGAATTCGCTGAAGATATCGGGTTTCTTTCTATTTTTCATATTTCGTTGATAGTTAGATTGAGGTTTTGGGTAAACTAGCTATGGTTGTTATGTTTGGATTATTTTATTGATTTGGTGACACTCTTGTATTTGATTCTCTATTGTTATTTCTTCTTTACATTTACAATGTTTGGTTCTTGTATTTTTACTGTTAGTCCCTAATTCATAAATTAAACGACTTTAACGTTGACTCCGGCATTTCTGGTTGTTTCTGCTACCCGCACGCATGACAATACCTCACTTAAATGTTGCGTAATCATCATCCCACACATCTTTAAACGCGTAACAAAAAACAAGCAGTGTTTTTCAGATGTTTCAGGGTGGTCTAACTGTAGTTATCAGGTACAGAAATTAATATAGTTAATATAATATAGATAAAACCTTAGTAAAGTTAATCAGTCAGGAGCAGCGAGTGTTTTTTGTCCTTATCCTTTGTTGTTTGATGAACATTTAAAACAGATGTTGTTTTTTCTTTAAGAGATGCATGGAGCTAATATACTGTAACACATGACTTTGTTTCCATTTGTTCACTGTTTACGTTCCTTTAAGACATACTGATTACTTTTACAGGGATACTTGCTACTATATTTATACTTTTGTTTGTAAAACTAATGTCCTAATGTCAGTTATCTGCCTATTAATGTGAAGTTCTGCACGTTTCATAGGCTACTTGTGCTACAACTGTTTGGCCTGTGCTACAAAACTTTAAACCTCTGTAGCACCAGTGCTATGTGCAAAAAACTTAGAGCCTGGCACCAATCAAGTAGACTGCCCATATGAATTTATAAAACATACATAAACATTCAAGCATGCATGTGATACTAAGGTTTATAATTAAGAAATTGTTTACATGACTGTTTGTAGCTTTAGATTTTTAACTACTTCCAATTTTATGTTTAAATTCTGCACTCCCGTCCATGTTTTCACATCACGACAGTAACAAGAACCGACTCAAGTGATATTATTGTTATGCCAGTTCTATATGACATGGCTTGCATGAAACCTCCTACCCGTTTTTCTCCTTCAAAACACTCCCACACATCATCTTTCAAGTAGTCCTTTCTGAGCGTGTTTCTGCTCCAGATTCGCTTTTAAAAAGAATGTGTTGTTTTTTTTCAAACACTTTAATATTACTATGATATTTACAAATGTTTTTTAATGAAACATTACAATGTAATTTGAACAATAATTGTGCATTCGACCATTGTTTTCAGTGTTGACTAGTGTCAAGGGTGCCATTAAACGACTAGTCTCACACATCCCTATTTCATACTCCATGTTTACATGTGGGGATACACTGGATTAAACAAGGCCTTTAAAGAGTAGTTCACTTCAAATTTTGCCCTCATTGACTTTCCAAGGTAGGAATAAAAATTACTAGGGAAAGTCAATGGGGGCAAATTTTGAAGTGAACTACTACTTTCAGTTTTTAAAAAACTTTTTTTTACCAATTACCAGCACAGTGTTTTTGCACATTAATTTAGTGAAATCGTCTGTAACTGGACGTGTAAGCACTGCATATTTTTGGGCGACCAACATTGACAGGTTACATGTCCAGAGTAAAACTAGCCTTTGCAGCACTGTGTGCTTTGATGGCATTGTTTGCTTCACACCATCAGCTTGTGTGACGCAAACATAACAATATTCCAAGTTAACATTACTCAGGAGCAAAACCTCTTCAAGATGCTTATTTATTGTGTACTGTAGCTTGTGTATTTTACTGACAGCGTAACAACAGCACATTTATTCTAAAACACGCATCATTTCAGATAATTTATGTCTACACAAAACAGCCATTACGTTTGTGCAGGTAGTCACCCAGAATGCCGCATTGAGTGCCACCGATAAGGAAGGGGATTGCAGTTAAAAAACCTTTACATTTGAAACTAGTTCACCAAGGGACCTTTAACCACATCTACTGTGAAATGGAAAGTGTTCAATTCCTTATTCCATTCTGAATAAGAGTAATTCATATTTATAATATAACAGAAAAAACTAACTGGAGCCCTGAGAGCGTACTGAACGTGAAGGACTGTAAGGCAATAGAAGCTCACCCAGGTACTGAGGAGCTAAACCATATAAACCATGTACATTTATAGGTAATCAGTAAGATTTTAAAGCAAACGTGTTGCTTAATAGGTAACCAGTGCAATATTGATATTAGCCGGTTCTATGTTCATACTTTTTTGTTTGTGTAAGAACTCGAGCTGCTTGGGTTTTGAACTAGCTGGAGCTTTTGTTTTAAGCTAACAGGGCAACCAACTAATAGTGTGTTACAGTAATCTAGTCTTGACGTCATGAATGCATTAATTAGCTTTTCTTCATCTGATAGTGACAGCATATGACATCGTGTAGATATATATTAAAATGGAAAAAAACAGTTTTACAGGTGTTGGCAACGCGGCTTTCAAATTATAGTTTACTATTGAATAAAATACCCAGATTCATAGCAGCTGATGAGGGGTTTATGGAACATCTGTCAATAGTCAAGCAGTATTCCAGGGTGTAACGTACGGTGGTTTTCAGTCCAATAAGTAACACTTCTGTTTTGTCAGAATTTAACAAGAAAAAGTTGCTACTCATATTTTTTTTGCATTCCATTATTCTATTGAACTGCTGCGTTCTGTGAGGCTTCGAGGATATATAGAGTTGAGTATCATCAGCATAGCAGTGAAAGCTAACTCAATGTCTCTTAATCATATCTCCTAGAGGTAGCATGTATAGTGCTAAGAGCAAAGGCCCTGAAACTGAGCCCTGTGGTACTCCGTATTGGACTTGTGATTTGCATGACAACTCATTCTTTATTGCTACAAACTGAAAATGAAATGGTTCAAATCTTACTTATCTGATCAAAACTTCCACTAATGTAGAAATAATTTTCAAGTCTATGTAAGAGTTAGCTGTGGTAAATGGTGTCGAATGTGGCACTAAGATCTAACAGCACGTAACGAGATGCAGATGTTTTGGTTTTAAAACATGCAGGATTGAGAAAATATGAAGTGCAGGACTGATGTTAAGAGAGTTATTAAGATAGATAAAGCACAGGACCTGATTGATACTGACAGTTATAAGAGCTAAACAAAGAGCTTTAATAAAAAAAATTGAGGTCAAAAAGCAGAAACAACCAATACAAAAGTAATCCGCACAGCTCCTGGCGGCATATTATTGTATTATGAAGCGAATTAATCGGACTCTAAAATAGTTATTAAATATCCTCTGTAAACTAAAGCTTCTGCGACTGAAACTTCGGACGAATATCTATTGTAACCACTTAGAAGGACAGAGCTCTAGAAGTGGATATTTGAAAGGGAGACTGGCAACTGTCTCTCATAACATAAACGTTTCGATCACACGGGTGAACTGAATCATAAATATCAACACAGTTTTCTCTTTGACAGACACTTTGCGCTCGTCCCCTTCTGCAGGGCTTTTCATGGGCACAAACGTGACGTTTAGAATGTGTGATTCTGGTTGGCCAAAGGACCAAAAAAAAGACAATGCTGAGTCTGGTTGGCCCTAAGACCAAAAAAGACAACGATGTTAGCTGTTATCTTGATACTGGTTGGCCAAACGAATAGGTGTTGGACCAAAGACGTTGCAGACACTCGAGAGTAGACCCCTAAGACCCCTTCCCCATGAAAAAAAAACACAAATGACCCATTTTGATTCAAAAGGCGACTAGTTTGCAGGTATGTTCATATATAATTGTCCCATGCTATCTGGAACTAGAATGGTGTGAAGTTTATATTGTGTATAACTATTTGTATTGTATTTTTAACAATTTGTAATAGTTTATATTATATACAGTATATATTTAATATTATCATATACATGTATTTTCTTTGCCTATTTTAAAGACCTAAGGTTTAAAAATACTTTTCATGTCAATGTTGCTTTGGGGTCAATCTAAGGAGGGTTATATGCTCCACCTCATTTTGTTTATTAATTGTAACATGTTTAGACTCATGAACTGAGTTCTTCAGCATTTTCATGATTATTTTAGGGGAGATTAGGGTGATTATAACAGTATAGGTTACAGTACAATGTACAGTATTTATTTATTAAAAAGGCAAATTTGCAGCTCCAAGCATAATCAAATTGGCTCAATATTTAATATACAGTGTTCTGCTCTGTTTTAAAGCTCTGCACAAGCAGCTTCTATATAGAGATACTTATAAAAATGTGTATGTTTATGATATGCTCATACATGGTTAGTTTAATTCACAACAATCAGGTAATTCAGGAATCACATAACTTTTTAGTTAACACCACCAACTTATGTTAATACACCTACAATCAAATCATGAATACTATATAATATCTTTGTACGGAGTTAATTTTAAAGAGATAAGCAAGTTATTGTGTCTGGGCTTTCTTTGTGTTCAGGCTTTTTGCAGAGAAGAAAGAAAAGTTACCTGTCAGGTGGGTTAGTATTGTTGTCAAAACATGCTCTGCAAGGTGGTATGCTTCAGCCACCCAAATGTCAATTGCTTCTACATCGTTGGGAAATAAAGCATCAGGCTCAAACTTATTTGAAATAGTTTGCGCTGTGGTAGATGAGGTGATTAAAGGCTGAGGATTAGGCCCTGGAAGTGGGGCTTCACTGGGCTTCAGGACAGCCTTCACTGTAGGAGGATTCTCATCATCTTGTTCTTGGCTGCTTCCAAGATTTTTTAAAGCAGAAATTGTAGGGCACTCCTTCTCAAAGTCCATGATCATTGCAGGAGAAGATTGAGTGGTTGCAAGAGCATTAGACTTAGGATTCAGGTGTAGAGTTACATGTCCAGGACTGAGGCCTTCAGATAGCTCTTCCTGCTTTGATTTAAGACACTCCCTCATAAACTCCACAAAACTGTCTGTTGTGACTGAACATTCAGTTTCAGCATTCTCTGCATCACTGATGGTCTCTCGAGAATCTGGCATATCTAAAACATCTTTAGGGGCTAGAACTTCAGGTTTAGAGTTTATCACAGCTTCTTCAGCAACATCAGTCATAACAAGACATGAAACAAACTCTTTCATTTGGCCAGTATTCTTATTGTGGAGTGAGGGGAAAACTGTAGGAGGGTTCTCATGAACTTTGAGTTGCTGGTCAATAAACTGAACTGGCAACTCCTGCTCTTTTAGGGTAAAACTCTTGTCTTCCACTGTTGCCTTCTCATCTTGTAAGTCAACACTGGGCAATTTAGTTTGAGTAAGAACAGTCTTAATACCTCCATGAATATCAGCTGAAGGTTCAGATAGCGAGGGCACAGGTTCGGATTCTAAATCCAGATTGTGATCTTTTAGTGTCTCATAATCCTCAGTAATGTTTTCCTCAAATGATTCCTGAACAAGCGTACTGGTATTTTTATTGTCTACAAGACAGCTGGACTTTAAGAATGCAGTGTTCTCTCCTTTACTCTTTTTTAAATAATCAGCATTCAGCAGGTCTTTTAAAACAAGTTCCTCACTAGCACAATGATCTAGGTGCATCTCTACATCACTTTGCTCATTTGAAAGATTACTGCTATTAAGAGGAGTGTCAGACAGTATTTCAGCATTTCTTTCAGGCCCTTTGTCTAAAGATGGCTCCTTATGGGGTTCATAGGACTCAAGATTCTGGCATTTAGGCAAATTAACTTCAAAATTTAGCCCTCCTGAGTCAGGAGAAGACTGAAGGAAAATCTCACTTTCATGATCACCTTCAATCCTCACATGTTTAGGGGAGTATTGTGCATCAAAATCAGTTTTTGAGAAAATGTCAGGGTCAGATTTATTTTCCTTCTGTTGAGTGTCTACAGATACATGTTCTGTGACATCTGAACACTCGTTAGACTGCTCTGTTGACCCTGGGCCCTCACCTGGCAAAACTGGGTATTTTATGTTATCCTCCTCTCTTTCAACCTCAGACTGTTCCTCCTCATCACTTAGAACCTGTTCCTCTGTCTCAATTACATTAATAGTAGGCACCTGGATTGGCTCTTTTTCCTGATTTAGAACTGCTTTCTTATACAGTTTAGTTTCATCTTTTTCTATTGCTGGGGTACTCCCAGCTTCCTCAATTACTGTATCATCTGACTCCCCAGAACTGTCTGCCTCAGTCTCAAAGTTTTGCTTTGAAGTGCTGCAATGTTTTACAGTAGCATCTATCTGTTGGAATGCAGAGGGTGATTGAGACTCAAACTCTGCAGGAGGTGCAGGGGAGTTATGAACCCCTTCATTATCAGGGAATATTTGATAACATTCAGTGTCCCCATTAGCTTTCTCTTGTTTGTCCCACATATACGCTGTAGGTAAAAAGCTTAGGTCAAATTCAGATTTTTCCTCAACACCTTCTTGTTCTGCTTGATTATGGTCATTATTTATTTCAGCCATTTCGATTGGACTGTCCATGAACTGATCAGGAACTCCAGCAAAAGTTTCAGGAACTTCTGGTGTATCAACTTTGCTTGCTTTTAAAGCTTTGGAAGGACTCTCCTGCAAGAAAGAAGGCTCTTTTCTCTCATCAAGATTAGGATCTTCTATGTTGAAATCTGGTGCTGGAGGTAAACTAGCTCTCATCCAGTCGACAGTGTCTTCAATGTCATTTCCACACT